>NW_028128987.1:24512500-25712500 GCF_055761805.1 Camellia sinensis
ATGTTCTGAGGCTTTATATCACAATGGATAATCTGGGAACTACATTCTTCATGTAGGTACACAAGTTCTCTGGCAATCCCCAATGCAATTTGGGTCCTTTGGTTCTAACTTGGCTTCTTTTCCCCAAAGACAAAGCTTGCTAAAGTCCCATTGCTCATGAACTTGTACACTAACATCCGATGTTGTCCTTCGTCACAAAATCCGAACAGTTGAACCAGATTCTTGTGATGTGTCTACCCAATTACATTTACTTCAGTTTTGAATTCCTTCTCTTTCTGTTGAACCACCCTATCTAGTTTCTTCACTGCAACAACTCTAGAACCCATTTGTATCGCCCCTTTGTAAACAATACCAAAAGCTTCGCTTCCCAGTTCTTCCTTGATACCATTTGTAACTTCTACAAGCTCTTCGTAAGTAAAACAACGAAGATTACTCTCCACAGCACTGTGATTGTCATGATGACTTTTTATGCTTTTCCTGTGGTGGATGAGGAAAAAGCCCAAGCAAACAGCACCAATCAATACAAAATTGATGAACACAGAGCTACCCAATAAAACCGATCCAATGAGAATTAAAGTCCTCTGGTTCTTCTTTGTTTCTGGAACCGGAGGAGAAGTAAGAGTTCGAGGATCGCTTTTCCTATACTTCAGGAAAGCATGGCAATTAACAATTGTGGAAGCCGAATAATTGGAATAGTCAGAAGCATACTCTAGAAGACATATATTACATGGCTCTACTTTGCACGATAAGGATGCCGAATATAATAGATGGGCCGTACAGATACTGAACCATGGACCCGAGTAAATAAGAGGATGATGAGCGACAAGTGGGCCTGGCCACGAGGCCCAGGAAACAAGTATAAATAAAGGAACAACAGACTAAGAAAGGTATGTGAGAATTGTAGTGCTTAACTTAGAATATAAGTATTCCTGAGTGTGGTTACTGACTTGTCCGTCGGAGTGCTAATTCCGGCACCCCCGCCGGAGTGTATATTCCTTTTTAGGTGACCGAAAGAGGATCTCGAGCGTTCCCCAAGATCAGAAGAGTATTTTCAAACCACTTTTCCACAATTGACTCCGTCTGTGGGAATATTCAAGCACATCCATGGTGAGTGTGACGGAAGATCCTTCGACAGTCACCGTCGACCCTATACCGCAAGAGGAAACCACTCCAACAAACTTGCTTGGAACAGAGACTATCGCCGCAAGACGTGCCTTGAATTTCGGTTCACCATCGACTTTGGAGCACGAGACAATGTAGGTGATCATGGAACAAGCAAAGCAAAATGAACAGAGGTTAGAAAACATGAAGATTTGGCCTTGGAAATGGCGAAGTCCAAGCAAGTTATGCGCCCAAATCCAGAATGACCTCCGAAGGCAAGTGGTCGACAACCTCGAGCACGACAAGACACTGATAGCGACTTCGACTCATTATCCCCAAAGCCCAAGAAGAAGGGACGACACGAAACCACCACTTCTTCCGAAGAAAGTCCCCGTGCAATGCACAAGCGAAGAAGGAACGGTTCGGACGAAGACCAGCACAATCCCTTCGTACGACGGATTGCAAAGGCTGCGCTACCCAAGAAGTTCAAAGCACCGTTGTTCACCTTGTACGACGGCAAATCCGACCCCACCGACTACATCCGCCACTACAAGTAGGCCATGACATTGCATACAGACGACAAGGCCCTTATGTGTCGAATATTTCCCAACAGTTTGGGACCATTGGCAGTCAGGTGGTATTATAAACTGGAGCCGGCTTCGATCAAAACCTTTCACCAACTACAAAAATCCTTCAGGGCCAGATTCATCACCAACGAAGTCCAGCCGAAGCAAGCCAACTCTCTCTGGGCAATGCAAATCCTGCCAGGAGAAACACTAAGAGCATATTTGGCGCGATATTGGGAATGCTTTAATCTTGTTGACGATGCTTGTAACGACTCCATGGCCATCACCGCCTTCAAAATGGGATTACACCTAGATAGTGCCCTCCGCAGTTCCTTGACTAGAAGACCCCCCAAAACAGTCTGGGGATTGATGAAGAAAGTAGAGGAATACTGGAAAGTGGAAGATGACGTCTTGCGGGTTAAAGCCGGACACGTGGCCAACAAAACAGCCCTTCCCGAAATTGCTTAGCCAATAAGTTTCGCACCACCTTAGAGCCCTGAACCACGACAGTGGGCTAAACGAGACAGGAGACAGGACTCTCACCGATCTAGCGATCAATGCTCACACCAGGAAAATGAGCAACTGCAGGTCAATAGCAGGCGCACAAAGAGCGCCGACAAGAAATATACGGAACTATCAGAGCCAATCAGCTCGATTATGACCAAAATCTAACATCTTTCGTTCTTCAAATGGCCGTCCAAGATGGTGGGACCTCCTGACATGAGAAGGCGGGACAGGCGTTGTGAATATCACAAAGATCATGGTCATGATACAAATAGTTGCTATGTCTTGAAAGACCACCTCAAGGAATTGGTGCAAGATGGTCGGCTCCAGCAACACGTCCAGAAGAGCACAATCAAAACTGTTGCCCTTCGGTAGGAGTCACCTCCCCTCGGCGTTATACATATGATATACAGCCTTCCAACGCCATGTACCATACACTCAATTCGTTTAGGCCCCCAGAAGCAACGCACACAAGCGAAACAGCCCCACGAAGCTCTGAGTATCATCTTCGACGATTCTGATCTTATCGACATAACGCTCCCCCATATTAATCCATTGGTCATTGAACTACACGTGAATCGATTTACCGTCGAACGCGTCCTCATAGACCAGGGAAACACTTCAGAGCTCATGTACCACGAGACCTTCCTCAAACTCGGCTTCAATGAATCAGACCTGTCTCTGGCTCCTCATCCATTATTTGGCTTCAACTCAAATCCAGAGTACCCATTGGGGAAAATCATGTTACCCGTTCGGGCGGGCTCCGAAACAGTGGATGTGGAATTTATGGTTGTCAAGCTCCCTTCACCGTATAACCTCATCATGGGGCGAACTTGGCTGCATACTATTCGGGCCGTGCCAAGCACCTATCATTAGCTGTGACGCTTCCCAACCAAAAACGGCGTTGAGCAAATCCGTGGTTCCCGGCAATCTGCACAAGCATGCTATCTCCTTTCTGGAAAGACACCAACTGAGACACAGGTCAACTCCACTGAAGTGTCGAATCGAGGCAGTCTCGTTGATGTCGGACAGCTCCCTGACGACTAGCCACGGAAGGTCTAGGCGATACCAGCAGCAGCTTCCCAAGATGTATGCTCAACGCGTCCAACTGTGCCGCTACACGCCGAAAAAGTTGCTCCTGAAGGTTTTTCCAGATGATAGGGGGTTGGTTGATGGAAAGTTAGGCCCACGGCCTTGCTCCTAACCCACTTGCGTGAATTCTATCATTAAACCTGACCTGTGGGGAATGATATTGGTTTTGAATGGCTCACCAAGTACACTTCCCATTTTTGTAAGTAATGCAAAGATTCGTGTTTACTCACCGTGAAATCTAGCTCAAAAGTATTCCAAATAAAGTCTCTAGATTCAGAGCGCCCTTCGTGGATATCACGGTTGGCCGATTAAAGTCTTCGGATTCGGAGCCCCATCAGCGCATGACGTCTTTGGGCCGACAAAGCCTCCGAATTTGGAGCGCCCTTTGTGGATATCACGATTGGCCGATTAAAGTCTCCGGATTTGGAGCCCCATTGGCGCATTATGTCTTTGGGCCGACAAAGTCTCCGGATTCGGAGTGCCCTTCGTGGATGTCACGATTGGCCCAACAAAGTCTCTGGATTCGAAGCACCCTTCGTGGATGTCGCGATTGGCCCAACAAAGTCTCCGAATTTGGAGCGCCCTTTGTGGATATCACGATTGGCCGATTAAAGTCTCCGGATTTGGAGCCCCATTGGCGCATTATGTCTTTGGGCCGACAAAGTCTCCGGATTCGGAGTGCCCTTCGTGGATGTCACGATTGGCCCAACAAAGTCTCTGGATTCGAAGCACCCTTCGTGGATGTCGCGATTGGCCCAACAAAGTCTCCGAATTCGGAGCGCCCTTCGTAGATATCACGATTAGCCGAAAAAGCCTTCGAATTCGGAGCGCCCTTCATGGATATCACGATTGGCCAATTAAAGTCTCCGGATTCAGAGCCCCATCGACGCATGACGTCTTCGGGCTGACAAAGTCTCCGGATTCGGAGCGCCCGTTGTGGATGTCACGATTGGCCCAACAAAGTCTCCGGATTTGGAACGCCCTTCGTGGATGTCACGATTGGCCCAACAAAGTCTTCGGATTCGGAGCGCCCTTCGTGGATATCATGATTGGCTGACAAAGCCTCTGGATTCAGAGCACCCTTCGTGGATATCACGATTGGCCGATTAAAGTCTCCGGATTCAGAGCCCCATCGGCGCATGACGTCTTTGGGCCGACAAAGTCTCCAGATTCGGAGCGCCTTTGGACGTGCCCGTGGGCTTTATGCTTTTCCACAGTTCGGACTCAAATGTCATGGTTCTTAATCTGATCCCACAATGTGCGATGTGAGATTGATAAATCACCAAAGAGTCCAAATCCGGCAAATCATTTTGGAAAACTGATTTTGAAGAAAGAAGTGCCAAACATAGACTGCTTTCCCAGATACAGAGTCGCCACCTAAATATTTTTTTTTGGGAAAATTTAGGAAACCCTGACTCGTGCCTAATGCCACGTGTCCGTCATCACCAAAGTTGCCTTGGCTCGGGAACTTGAGTTTGATTGGGGAAGGTCACTTCATGAGCACCGCCGCTCGCCCGATCAAAGATCTGCCTCTACTAACCATGATATCGAGTTTTGAAAACATTATGCGTTCTTATTCCGGTTATTAGCCTAGAATTACTATGTGATGCGCACAACATACAAGTATAGACTAGATTGCCTAATTTGGAACAAAGCATCACATATCCGTTTGTTTGGAAATAGTTTGAAGTTTGCTACTCGCAAGTAGGCTAAAACACGAATTTCAATGAATTATTCCAATTCAAGTAATCCAACCTTCACCCACAGGCATTCAGGCAGTTATATCACATAAGCAATTAGCCTCATGGCAAGCATGCTGTCATGTTAACACTTACACACATGCAAGATGCTAAAGCATAAACACTCACAGTGTACTCCGAGCCAAAACAAGAACATGTTAGTAATCAAATATATGATCCAAGTCCATGTTAAGATGGCTAATGCATCGCAGGCAAAATGCAACTAGAATATGCTCGGCTAATCTAAGTTGGCATATGATATGCGGCAATTTGATACACGTATTCAAGTTAGAATTGAAATGCTATTCAATTAGTATGATGCGCCGAGCCTGGTGCATGCAATACAGATGAATGATGCAAACATGCGAGCATAAGTATGTTAATTGAAACATGTCCTAAACTAACCATCAAAAGCTAGTAAATAAAAAGAAGAAAGACATGGGGTTGGAAGACATTCACACACGAACGCACACTTATTACAAATTCGCCCTCTTGACGAAGGGTCCGAACGAATAAAATAAACCCAATAAATAATTCACTACTCTAGCTAATTAATTATTACAGACCCTTAATTAATTAACAAATTAATTACAAAATAAACTAAGTATGAACTTAAAGAGGCCACTGCAGGTCTGACTCGAAATGATTGGATGATGCATGCTCGATTCGCCTTCATCGGAAACCCGTTGCCATGCCTTTATTGCCTCTGTTTGCACTGTTCTGCACCTCTGATAATTGTGAAAATCCTAAGGTTGCTTCTGAACCACTCCCTGAACACTTTGGGATGCCACCGGCCGAGAGAAAATACCACCGGCCATAAAAATATGGTCATCGACCAAAAATGGGACCACCGGCTGGGTATTGATAGTTGGCCGGCACTGAAAGTTGCCGACCGGCCATTTCTTCCTGCAAAACACTGGTTTTGCTGCAACAGAGGACTGATAGTGCATGACATGCAATTTGCAAGCCAAATGTATGCACGACCACCCTCCCTATCATGCTATGAACTCAAGGGAGTATGGCTTTCGACCCTCGGTCCACCAATCACGCATTTCGATGCATGGTGGCCAAAGATGTCAAGTGTGCAAATCAATATGAATGAATGCAACAAAGGCCCCGTTTGGTGTAACTGTTAAAACAACTTATAGATTATAGCTTAACAGATTATAAATTATGACTTTAATCAGAAGTTGTTAATCTGTTTGGTGTAACTGCTGAATTATAGATTTAAGTTGCTGGGTAGTATTTGTTAAATAAGCTGTGAAATAGTTTTTTCTATTAATTTTTATTTTTTGTTTGTCTACATTTCTCATAAAAAATAATAATAATAATAATCTATAGTCCATTTGAGTCTTTTTCTATTTTTAAAAAAATAAAAAATAAAAAAATTTAAGAGTATAACCATAAATTAACATGTCCACAGCAGAAGCTGATAATCAGAAGCAAAGGGTGAGCAGCTTCTCAAAATCAGTTTTTTTGAGTCAAAATAAGCTGTTAGAATCAGAAGCTGTTTGAAATAAGTTTAACCAAACAGTCCAAAATAATTTTTTCAAAACTAAAAGCCATAAGTTGGCTCTGAAAAGCTGAAATAAACACCCCCAAAACAAATGAATGCTACACACTCTATCACGTTGGATCAAGAGTGTCGGCGACCGAGGATCGAGGTACGTTTCGTCACTCCAAGTACGAACGTCCCTCATTCCTCATGTTTGGTTTGACATCCCAAACCAAACATAATGCAACGTTTGTATGCCATATACAATGCAAAGCATGTAACCAATGCAATGCAACATGGGAGTGTAAGGCAATGTAACATGAGCATGCCAAAAGTGCAATGTGACTCAAGCATGCACACAAAACTAAGGTAACAAACATGTCAAATACAACACAACCTAAGCATGCAATTCAAACTAATGTAACATGAACGTGCCAAGTATACAATAATGTTATGTGATGCAACTAGCTAAGCATCATGCAATATACCGAACACGCAAACATGATGCAATACAAGCATGCAAATATCATGAATGCAAACATGCCCAAATAGACTTAAACCAAAAGGCACCAACATGTGAAACAAATATGTACACATATTGGTCTAAACACTATGCAACAATGCACAATCCTCAAACATGAGCAAAATGGGACAAACATGAGTGCATGACAATGCAATGAACTATGGAATCATGTGAAGAATGATGCCAAATCATAAACATAAGTGAAGCATGGCATGCCAATGGACTCAATGCTCAAAGCTAGCCAAAGGGCTTACACCATGGCCATATCAACCAAGCCCTAAAGGGCCAAGATGACCCAAAACAGTCCCAAGGCAAACCAAAACAAGGCTAGAACTCGTATGGGATGAGGCCAAAACATGCTATAAAGGCGAGCACGAAACAAGACGCATACAAGGCCCAAAAGGGCAAATGCACTACACCTACTACAACCAATCATGGCATGAATTAGGCCAATAAAATCAGAGTTATAATATGTCAAAATAAGCCCCAAAACCCAATGAGAAGGCCTCCCAAAGACCTAATCATGGAGGCACATACAATGGTCCAAACATGGAGCATAAGACAATAACTCTTGAAAGCATTGGAAGGGTGGCAAGTGCAAGCATACAAGCATGGAATATGGACTAAAATAGCATGATAAATGATTCCAAATCACTGACATAACCCAAATAAAGCATGCTCATGACTCGTACACTCAAAGCTAACAAGCTAGGATACATGTACCAAATCAACACCAAACAAAGCTTAAACATGTCAAAACATGGATAAGAGCTTCATGAAGTCAAGCTAAAACATGCAAGTATGATGGTCTAAATGCATGATACATGTTATGACAATAGAGGGGATTACAAAACAAGTGCGTGATGCAAACAGTAGGCCATCGAACCAACATGAAACAGAGGTCTAACATGATAGACTAACACCAAATACCCTCTAAAATGGAGCCAAATAAAGCTATGCAAACATGCTACCTTTATGAGCCCTAAATGCAAGCAATTGAGTCACAAGGGGAGAGGGGTGTCCCTCCCCTACACAAGACCTCAAAACCACTTCTCTACCACTGAAAATCCTCTGGATTTCAATGGTGAGAAGTCCAAAAACAAAAGGGTTACAAAGCCCAATGAGGAAGGCACAAAAAGAGACCAAACAAGGCCTAAGAGGTGGTGGACGACCCCCAACACAAAAGTGACCTTAATGAAACATCTTAAGCATGAAAATATAGAACTTTTATCTGTTATACACTAAGCTCGAAACAATATGAAAATAGGCTTAAAACCTTAAGCAAAAATGGGAAATAAAAGGGTAAGTTCTCACCCTTGAAGAACACTTCAAGAACACCAACTTCAGCACCTCCTTTTGATCAAAAACCAACTCAAAACTCTAAAATCAACCTCTTAAAACCTCAGCAACCAAAGTATAGTGTAACACTAGGTGTCTTAGTGCAAAACTAAGAACAAAAATCCCTTTTGAACACTATTACACACACAAATGTAGAGAAAGGGGGAGATATAGAGAGAGTGTGGTATATAAGTTATATATCAGAGTTGTTCAACCCCTGGAAAGGGAGGGGAGGCCCTCCTTTTATAGGAATTCCATTCCTAAGGTTTTTGGAGAAGCTAACATAAGGGAGCAAATCCCTCCATACACGTGTATGGATTGGGGATATTAGCTAGCATAAAATATCTGCCAAAAGCAGATGGAAAGGGGTCGGCTGGAAAATATGGCTGATTGACCAACAAAACTGGCCGACTGACCAAAAACATTGTCAACCAACCAAAATATTTGGTCGGTAGCAAGAAAACAGGGCCGGTGGCCTCAAGCCAAGGCCGGTGAGGTGTGGGGATGGCCAACAAGCCATTCCCTGCCCTCAGAAGCAAAAACACAAGTGTTTGGTACACAACCAAGCACAAAACAAGCAAGTTGAGAGGCCTTGAGGCAAGGCGCGCGACCGAAACCTCCAAGAACTCAAGACGAACACGAACATGGATGATCATCGAGTGTTCAAATGATGACGTCCAAGTCTTGAGGACAGTCAAAAATGGGGTGTCTACAGTTGCCCCTCTTTGACAGAACTCAAAAGTCATAACAATGACGGGAGTGAATGTCAAAGCCCAGAGACGACCCATTTTGGATAAGGCCAAAGACTTAGACAAAGCATACAAGCTAGCAAGATATGTGCCCGTAGGTAGGGGCAAGATGCAAAGAACATGCATGATGCCGAACATAACTTATGATTATGCAAAGAGAGCTGTAACGAAGCAAATACATACAGTAAATGCAACAGTTTAAGCAGGCCAAAAACCAAACTACATTACAATGCAGAAAAGGATGTAAGAGAATTATTCAATTCTCACTATGTTTGATGCGGAGAATACAATACTTGCGCGGTTCGTCTAGTCATGCCTGCTTCAAATGAACCGTACATACAATATCGTGCCTGAAAAAGAAAGAAAACTTAACAGGTACAATATTGTTAGAAACACGCATAGCAACGCAAGTGAAAAGTGCGTGACAATGCGAGTGAGAGGGTGCATGACAATGCGGGTGGAAGGGGTGCATAACAACGCAACCCGAGTATGTTCATAACAATGTGACTTGAAACAAGCATAACAATGCTATGAAGGCACAAACACATGTAAGTAAAGCATACGCGACGACGTATACAATGTGTGAAGGTCAGGAAAAGTATACGCATGTAAGTAAAGCACGCGTGGAAACACATGCAATGTGTAAAGCAAAGAATGAAATGTACACATGTAAGTAAAGCAAGCGCGCTAACGCAAGCAATGTGTATAACAATGCGAAAAGGAGAGAAAGGTGCATAAACATAAGTAAGTAAAGCACACGCGAAAACGCATGCAATGTGTGTAACAATGCAAAAAGGGGGAAAAAGATGCATAAACACATGTCAGTAAAGCATGCGCGAAAACGCATGCAATGTGTGTAACAATGTGAGAAGGGTGCATAAACACATGTAAGTAAACCATGTGCAAAAACGCATGTAATGTGTGTAACAATGCGAGAAAGGTGCATAAACACATGTAAGTAAAGTATGCGCGAAAACGCATGCAATGTATGTAACAATGCAAGAAGGGTGCATAAAGGTGCATAAACACATGTAAGTAAAGCATGCGCGAAAACGCATGCAATGTGTGTAACAATGCGAGAAGGGTGCATAAACACATGTAAGTAAAGCATGCGCGAAAACGCATGCAATGTGTGTAACAATGCAAAAAGGGGGAAAAGGTGCATAAACACATGTAAGTAAAGCATACACGAAAACGCATGCAATGTGTGTAACAATGCGAAAAGGGGAAAAAGGTGCATAAACACATGTAAGTAAAGCATGCGCGAAAACGCATGCAATGTTTGTAATAATGCAAGAAGGGTGAAAAGCACATATTCAACTGAAGCATGGTAAAGACATGTTATTCATGATGTTGAGATGCAACTTCAAAACAAGATGAGGCATCGTTCAACGCAAGACGCGTAACGAGCGTGCTTTATTAAAGTCAAAACGAAGCAACGTAATACAACATAATTAAAACGATTTGTGGAATTTGCAAGATACAAAAAGGGTAGAGAAAGGATACTCCTCGCATGCACCGAGCGTCGTTCATAGAAGACGCGGCTTGAGGTCAACATGAAAGTCTATTAAGGTTCAAAAAGTGCGCTTTCTTGCACTGTCTTGAGTAATAAAGGTGCCAAACCACATGATTGACCCGAACAAGGGCGTGGGAGGTGCATTGACCACAAGGGGAGGCCACCAGTATTAATCCAGACACTCTGCTGCCCTTCTCCCCTTTTCACTTTACTTTTCCTTTTTTTTTTTTTTTGGTAGTTTAAACACATTGCACTGCCTTAGGCAGGTTTTACTTTCTAAAAACTATGTACTTTTTGTAAAATACATGATGGAAATGAAATAACTATTTTGTTCAAAAAGCGTTACATTTTGCGCATCGCATCGCATTGCATTACATAAGAATGTATATGAGATTTGGACCTTTGTTTGAAAAGTAAGCACTTGCCTCGTAATAATCAGGTAGTTAACCGAGTAAGGACAAAAACAACTCGATAATCAAAACAAAGAGCTCGATAAGCTAACCAGCTATAAATGCAACTCGATAAGCAAAACAAAGACTTAAAGAATGTAAAATACAACTCGATAAACAAGACGAAGTAATAGGCGCTAGTTCGCAAAAACATCATTAGAAGGCATTGGAAGTGGAGTCAATCACCAATTTTTCAGCATGCTTAACATTTATTCATCTTAGAGCAAAATTAGAGGCCATCGGCCAAAGGGAGACATCACCGGCTGAAACTTAATGGGAATCGGCCAACATTTTAGCCGATTGGCCAAAATAGCTGGTCGGTCGGCACTACTTTTGGTCGACCGGCCAAAAATGGTAAGGACCTCCAGAATGTTGACACATGTCTTCCACTCAACACCTTATCCTCTACAAAAGCCTCAGCTTTGTAGTTTTCCTCATTTCAACACTGATTTGCACCAAATGGAAGAGTTTCTTACCCAAAATCTCAAAACTTAGATTGCCAACTTGGACGGCTCGAAAAAGCTGAATTTCCGGAGCTTTGGCATAAAAACACTATTCACGCTGGGTCGCACTCCATTACACCTTTCGTTCCTCCATGCCGCGGCAAAGTTTTGGAATCCGGTAACACATGTCTTTAGCTTTGGCGGGCAAGAGGTGTGTCCTACCTTCGAAGATTTTCAAGCTTTGATGGAATCCGAGCGCAACGAAGAAATCTTGCCCCAGCTCCGCTCCGGCCATGCCCAAGCCTTAAGTCGAATGTGTGGGCTCACTATGCACGACGCTCGATCTTTGATTTGTGACAGAATGCTGGATATTCCAAGTTTGATTTATCGGTTTTCCGATGCCGGTGACCGCGGTGACCATCATTGGCAAGGTTTTCGGCGACATGCCCTTTGTTTGTGCATGCTATCTCATTTCTTGCTTGCCTCAGGCTCTGGAGGATCTAGTGTCCAGTTAATCGAGGTTGCCCAAGGCTTAAGGAAGGGCAAAAGCTGCATTGCCATTTCATTAGCCGAGACATTGATGGGCTTGGATGCTTTCCATTGCCGGGAGACGGCCAGATTTACGGGGAGTCCACTACTGCTGCAGGTAATGTTCCCACCCTTCCTCACATATATATTGCTCACATCACTCGACCCTCAGGCTCGGTTTTTCTCTCAAAACCCTTTCTCACTTTTTCCTCAACATACACCTCTCTATTCTTTAATCTCTCATTTTTCATCCCTCCCCAGGTGTGGTTGACGGACAAATTGCAGGTTGTAGACTCTTGCCCAGCATACTCAGCTCACGGCTACTTCTTCCGACGACGTCTAGTCGATGTGCTTGATGAGGGGTGGTGGTTCGACTAGATGTGTAATTTTTCCATAGACCGCATTGCTTGGCGGTGCCCTTGGCTCAATTAACCGGCAATGAGCTACAGCATGTCCCAGCAAACCGGGATTCAGTTGATTGGCCTGACACATTGCGTGTTCTACTTTCCTTTCCGGTTCTAGCACCAGTTCTACCATGATCAAATTTTCCCGGCAGAGGAGATAGAGTACCCTGCTGCATTTCCGGTCCGAGGCATGCAGATTGCTCGGTATGCCACAACATGGAGGACTAGAGAGCTTCTGGCCCCTGCTTCCACTTGCAGTTGCACTTTGTCTGATGAGTACATAGATTGGCTTAATGAAGAGGTGCAGATTGGGCCCAGCTTGGCATCAGAAGCTTCGACCAGCTCTAGGAGGGGACGCAGGAACATCTGACTACGCCCCAGATCTATTTGCTTTAATCAGAACTTTTAAGTTTTTCTTTATGAATGTAATGAAAAGCAACTTCAATTTATATGCAAGAGTAGGAGAACTCTGTATTGAAATCAATAAAGTTGAAGTTTGTGGGTACTGAAGATTTTCCGTTTGGTCCACAAATGGTCTAAGTCGTAAAAGATTAATTTGAGCAAAATTAACTTTTATTAAAGCTTTTCAAAACCATTTTTGATATGGATCAGAATTGGACACGCTTGAGATCTACCACTGAGATGCACAATCCCGGATCCCAGCAACTGGAAAGTTGCCCCTAGTCTGAATAGCACTGCATCGGAGATCACAACCGAGCTTTTGAATGCTGAATAGACGAAGATGGCCGAGATGATCAAATGGACAAAGTTGATCGGCGAAAAGTTTATGGCTGGACTTCAGGATAAAGTTGCCTACATATCCCAAAGATGGGAATCAAACCTAACGTAGTTCGGCGCAGGTTCACTCGTGTATTAACCCTCACCTTTTACGCTCTAACTTTTGCCAGGGCCGCCCTTTGCGGGTTTTCAACCTTGCGAGCTCAGTTTTTATAATTTCAATTTTTTCATGCTCTAACTTTTGCCTAAGTCTCCCTTTCGGGTTTTCGGCCTAGCGAGCCTCTCAGGGGTAATATTTCTTCAACTTGTCCATATTGATCGGTTGTGAGAACTCTAAGCCATCTAGGTCCATCAGAACGACAGCTCCACCCGACCAAATAGACTTAATGATGTAGGAACCAGTCCAATTGGGTCTGAACTTGCCCCTAGGATCATGGATGGGGTTTCGGTTGTCTTTGAGTACCAAATCTCCTTCTTTTAAATTTCGGGACTTAACCTTCTTGTTGAAAGCCTTGGCAATTCGTCGTTGATATCCTTGAACATGGTACAGTGCTTTTAGTCTTCTTTCATCAAAGAGCATGAGTTCTTCAAAGCTGCTCTGCTGCCAATCTGCTTCGGCTATCTGACACTCAGCCAGTACTCATAATGACGTAACCTCAATTTTGATAGGTAGAACGGCCTCCATCCCATAAACCAATGAATACAGAGTCACTCCAGTAGAAGTTCTAATTGAAGTCCGGTAGCCCCACAGAGCAAATGATAGCTTATCTGGCCAGTCCCGGTAGGTTTCCACCATCTTCGGTAAAATATGCTTGATGTTCTTGTTGGCGGCCTCGATTGCTCCATTGGTCTGCGGCCGATATGTAGATGACTTGTGAAAAGCCACGTTGTATTTCCCCAACAAGTCAATCACTTCTTTCTTGAAGTGGGAACCATTATCTGAGATAATCTCGTTCGGGACCCCATAGCGACAGATGATGTTGTTCCTGATAAACTTCGCGACATGTAAAGCCTTCAACACTGCATAAGATTGGGCCTCAACCCACTTCGTGAAATAGTCTATCGCGACTAGAATGAACTCATGCCTATTGGTCCCCTTCGGAGTAACAGCCCCGATCACATCGATTCCCCAAACTGAAAATGGCCATGGCGAAGTCATATTATACAGCTTCGACGGTGGGATGTTCATGCGGTTTGCATAGATCTGACATTTGTGGCATCGCCGAACAATGCCGATACAATCCTCCTCCATGGTGGACCAGTAGTAACTGTGTCTGAGGATCTTCCGAGCTAACAATACCCCATTCATATGCGCTCCGCACTCTCCTCCATGGATGGCCTCCATTAAGCGCTTCGATTCTTCGGCATCAACGCACAACTTATGCATTCCCAGATCACCTCTCTTATACAATTTTCCTCCACAGATGATGAATTGATCAGCCATTCTTCTGATTGCCCTCTTGTCTTTGGCATTTGTCCTTGGTGGATATGCTTCTTTCTCCAAGAAGTTCCAGACATCGTAATACCAGGGGTTCTCCCCTTGAACCTCTTCTATGGCGGCAATTGACTTGTAGGTCGGCGCAAATTTCTGGTCAATGATGATCGGACGCATCCGGACTCCAAAAGGGATGTCTATCATGGAAGATAGAGTTGCTAGTAAATTTGTGAACCTGCTGTTTTCTCGTAGTAGATGAGCAAAGTTTAGTTTCTCATACTGAGGAATTAACAAGTCCAAGGTCTGGTGATACATTATCATCTTTTCTTCTTTGACTTTCCAATCTCCCTTAGATTGGGATACAACAAGGTTCGAGTCCCCAATGACGTCCAATCGTTTTGTTCCTAGTTCTAGGGCCGCTTCTAGACCGGCAATGCATGCCTCATACTCTGCTTTGTTGTTCGAGACTTTGAATCGGAGTTTGAATGCTAGTGGGATACGGGAATTGTCGGGTGCTATCAGCAACACTCCTATCCCATACCCGTATTTGTTTGATGCTCCGTCAAAGTACATCATCCAAAATTCTTCTTCGACATGTAGAATGGCCTCATCTGGGAATAAGTACTCAACTGCTTCATCCCCGTCCACCAGGTGATCGGCTAAGAATTCTACTACTGATCTCCCCTTTACTGACTTGGGCGTCACATATTTCAGATCGAATTCGGAAAGCAACAGAAACCAACGAGCTAGCCTACCCGTAAGTGTCGGTTTCTCGAAGAGATATTTGATGGGATCTAATCTTGAAACCAACATTATAGAGTGAGCTAATAGGTAGTGCCGCAGCTTCCTGGTAGCCCATACCAAGGCTAAGCAAGCCTTTTCGAACGGTGTGTAGCGGGTTTTATACTCCAGCATCTTCTTGCTTCGATAGTAGATGGCCTCTCCGCCTTGTCCTCAGACTCTTGTGCGAGCATGCAACCCATCGTAGTTTCAATCACTGAAAGTTACAAAATCAATGGTTTTCCCGGCTTAGGTGGTAACAACACGGGTGGGTTCTGCAAGTATTCCTTGATTTGTTCAAAAGTAGCTTGGCATCGGCCATCCCATTGGAACTTCTTTCCTTTCTTTAGGTGACCAAAAAGTGGTTCACAAGTCAAGGTTAATTTTGAGATAAATCGTCTTATGAATTGCACTTTACCCAGAAAGCCTCGCACCTCCTTTTCAGTCCTTGGTGGTGGAATTTCTAAGATGGCCTTGATTTTGGAAGGGTCGACTTCGATACCTCTCTGTGTAATTAGAAACCCCAACATTTTCCCTGCTGTAACACCAAACGTACACTTCCGAGGATTCATCCGCAACCAAAATTCTTTGATCCTTTGAAAGAACTTTTGCAAGGTAGTGTAGTGGCCCTCTCTTTCTTTGGACTTGACAATCATGTCGTCCACAAACACCTCAACCTCTTTGTGGATCATGTCGTGCAATATTGTGGTCGTAGCCCGTTGATATGTAGCTCCAGCGTTCTTCAACCTAAATGGCATCACCCTGTAACAGTAAGTCCCCCACGGGGTGGTGAAAGCAGTCTTCTCCCGGTCTTCAGGTGCCATCACTATCTGATTATAGCCCGAGAATCCATCCATGAACGAAAGCAAAGCGAGCCCCGCTGTGAAGTCCACTAACTCATCAATATGCGGTAAGGGAAAGTCGTCCTTCGAACTGGCTCTATTCAAATCCCTGAAATCCACGCATACCCAGATCCTGCCATCCTTCTTCGGCACCGGAACAATGTTGGCCAACCAAGTTGGGTATTCGGATACCAGCAGGAACCCTGCGTCAATTTGCTTGGTGACCTCTTCTTTAATCTTGGGGGCCCAGTCTGGGCGGATCCTCCTGAGTTTCTGTTTAATGGGTTGGGCCTCTAGGTCAAGAGGGATCTGGTGCTGTACAATCTCAGGATCGATTCCAGGCATGTCTTCGTAGGACCACGCGAAAACATCTTTGAAATCATTTAATAAAGCGACTAAGCGCTCGCGTTCCTCTGAAGACAACGTGGACCCGATCTGGACCAGCTGCAGGACCTCCTCAATACCAACATTAACTGTAGTGATTTCATCAACCAAGGGTTTAACAAATCTCTTTTGCTCTTGATCAATTAGATGTTGTAAAACCGGAGGAGTTTCTTCCTCGTCGTTTTCATCAAAATTTCGAAAGTCCTGAATAATACAATAAATCAAAGGCAAAGAAAAGTACTCGGAAACCACAGCTATTCCATTCTCATTAAGCACATCCAATTCGTCTGATTCCTCTGTTACAACAGACTCAAAAGAGAAAGAAAAGACGACTTGGACAAGACTGTGGTATCCGGGTCATCACCCCCAGGATTACCAGACTCAGACTCAGACGAGCTGGAACCTGATTCTGACTCCAAAGATTCGGTGAAATCAGATTCTGGCTCACTACCTAACCCGGTGCTGCTTGATAAAAATCCCTCCTCGTACTGCCAGATGAGAGAGGGTGCGATGAATGCATCCAAAATGTTTGTAGGTGGGCTCGTAGCCATTCCATTCCCGATCATGGACACCGAGAAGTTATCCCCCAAACACTTCTGTACGATTAGAGGATCTGAAAGTAGACAAGCCAGCGCTACCCCCATTTCAAATTCGGTGCTCTCAGAATCCACTTTCTCATTCTGCTCAATCTCAGCTGATGGGTCTGTCTGCTCCTTAGCAACATCATCCCCTGATAATTGCAGGTCGAAGAAGATCTCAAATCTTGGCAGGCACCTCTTTTCGGCATTCAGCCATGGCTTTGGGAAGCCGCAAAATGGAAAGTCCCCCCCCCTCTCGGACGAAGCGTCCATTTAGGGTACCCTGGATGGGTCGGTGCATCAACTCAAAAGGCTTCCCTGCCTACTTCGTTCTAGCTCTCCCAGCCATCTCCTTGCCTTTCCTTACCCAGTCCTCCTTGGTGGGGAAATAACCCAAACCAAAGGTATGTGGGTTGTGCGGCACTTCGGCCGATGCTGCGATGCCCTTCCGGCCACTTCTTCCTAATCCCATCCCAGGGATGTACTGGAGTTTGTTCATGAGGTACACTGATTGAGTGTTGACATACACCCCCTCCTCAGCAGCTAAGATGTTCTGTACGACCCGGACCTCAGCTAGAGTAAATCCTGACAAGAACACATCCTCCGTGCCGTGCTCGATTTCCAAAACTAGTGTAGACACTTCCAGCGGCGGATGGATTGACGAATTCCCGAAAACAATAGCCACCCCCTCCCGTGGGGGTATTTCAACATCGGTTGCAAGGTGAAAGAGACTGCCTTTACTTGGTGTAGCCATGGCCGCCCCAAAAGTAGGTTAAA
The DNA here is from genome assembly GCF_055761805.1 of Camellia sinensis. NCBI lineage: Eukaryota > Viridiplantae > Streptophyta > Magnoliopsida > Ericales > Theaceae > Camellia > Camellia sinensis. The sequence continues at coordinate 24,530,482 of NW_028128987.1, forward strand.
GGTTGCGGGAACGTCCAAGCATGAAAGTCAATCTCGTGCTGTCCTGGACCAACCTGGGTCTGAATTTTCACAGTCCCCATCACTTCTCTGCTTGTGTTATCATACGCCCTTTTCACCTGGGCTGTTGGCACAAATTCCACGGGCTTCAACCCGATTGCATATGTCGTCCTTGACGGGCACACGTTAATAGCGGATCCTGTGTCGACAAGAACCACCGGTATCCATTTGCTTCTACATTCCACAGAGATGTAGAGCGGTTTGTCATGATTCGCACCCTCAGGTGACAGTTCCTTGTCGGAAAAGGTCAACATCGGGGAAGCCCCTCCCAGAAAAACCAATCCCACTAGCTGTTCAGGCGTGGTGTCTATTGAGAGTTTGGCATTGTCCATTGCCGATAGGACAGCTTGTCTATGCACACGTGAAGCCATAAGCGGTCCCTAGATGGAGATGGCTGCTTGTATCTTTTTCAACTGTTTCAGCATGGCCTCGTCTTCAAGTAGCTTCACTTTCTACTTCTCCGCCTCCTTGTCCTTTCCGGACGCCTCTGGTTGATCTAGGTGCGGGGACTTGAAATACCGCCCACTCCTAGTCATATGGTCGACTTCACCAATATACCAGGTATCAGCCGGCTGGTTACTCCCCCAATCCTCGTCTGTGTGGGTAAGACATAGATCATCGTCCTCCCACCACATTCCATCAGCAGCTGACAGACACATGTCTGGCTCCGTTGTAACTATCCCTGTACTTGTAGTATTTTCCATCCAAGTGCTCGCAGCACGCACTATCTTTGTGTACACAGCAGGTTCAGTCCCCACAGGCGCCTTGGCTTTTCTAGCTCTCTCAGAGTCCTCGATTCCTTTTGGTTCTAACTGCGTCAATGCAGCCTGCTGTTCAAAATTTCCTGTGTTCAAAATGCCCAAATCCTGAGCAAAATTCTTGGCACTGGCACTCTCCAGCGATGTATTCTGATCTCCAGCCTTTCCGGCCACAATTGATGTCCTTGCCCCCGACGGGCCCTTTTCCAGCTGAGATTCTTTAACAATATCTGGTTGGTCGTCAAGCCACCCTGTGACCTCTACTAACTCCTCAAAATCGAACCAGTTGACCATCATGTCCCCCGGATCTTGTTTGTTGAAAATCTGGAGGTTAGCAATGTCCCCTTCCAGAACTGCTAAGTCCTTTATCCTCTGATCAAGTCTATCCCTCCATAGTACACAAATTTTTACCCCCATTGGCAATTCCACATTTGGCCTAACCTGACCCGCTGACGCAATGTAGCCACTCGGGTTGTACACCTCCTCAGCAAAGCTCCCCAATTCCTCAAACTCTGACTCAACAATCCCATTCTCCTCCGAAGTCATCCCTGTTCTATCTTCGACAGTCACCACCATTGGTTTGGGTTGGGTTCGGGAGATGTCCAACATGCACGAGTCAGTGCTGTCAGGAATGAACACCTCCGGCTTTGGTTGGTGAGAAGGAGTGATATAGATGCTAGGATCGTAAGGCACGACCCCAGTCTGGATAAAGTTGATGCGTTTGGGAGGTGGAGCTTGGTTGTGTGGAGGGAGAGGGTTGGTTGTGACATTGGGATTCTCTGGAGGCACAATCACTCTGTTGTCGATGAGATCCTGGATCTCGTGTCGTAATCTATAGCATTGATCGGTGTGTCATGACCATGCTGTTGGTGAAACGCGCAGTACTTCGCCGGGTTATGGGAGGGGGGAAGTTTTTCTGGCAATGGCCATGGCTCCAGGGGCTTCAAATGCCCTTTTTTGATTAAACCCCCAAAGATTTGGACAGGGGCATATATAGTGGAGTGAAGGCTCTTTCGCTCTTGGGTGTGTATCTAGCTGCTTGCGAGCTACTACCAGACGCGCCGGAGAATGGTATAGCCGTAAGGGTTCTTGGGGGAGTGGTGGTGACTATGCTTACTTCTGAAGCTCTGGCAGTTGCGACGTTACTTGTGCCTGTATTGGTGTTGCAGTTAAAGGTTCTCCTGGGTTACTCTCTGTCTTGGTCAATCAGACCCTATTTCATAGCATCCTCAATTTGTACCTGTAGCGCGCCCGCGAGGGGCCCTCGCTACTACAGTTCGAACTCGATTTGTGTCACGGTTCTTAATCTGAACCAAAGAGTCCAAATCTGGCAAATCGTTTTGAGAAACAGATTTTTGAAAAAGTAGTGCCAAACATGGACTGCTTTGCCAGATACAGAGTCGCCACCTAAATATTTTTTATGGGAGAATTTAGGAAACCCTGACTCGGTGCCGAAGGCCACAAGTCCGTCATCACCGGAGTTGTCTCGGCTCGGGAGCTTGGGTACGATCGGGGAAGGTCAGCTATGAGCACCCCCTTTCGCCCGGTCCGAAGACCGACCTCTACTAACCGTGATATCCGTTTTTGAAAACTTTATGTGTTCTTAAACCAATTGTTAGCCTAGAATTACTATGTTATGCGCGCAGCAAACAAGTATAGACCAAATCGCCCAAATTGGAACAAAACATTTCTTGTTTGTTTTGAAAATGGTTTGCTACTCGCAAGTAGGCTAAAATACAGATTTTGCCACCCTCAAGTGGGCTTTTAGAGAAGATGATTTTGCCACTATCTAGTGGGCTTAAAACTCACAGTTTTAATGCATTATTCCAATTTAGGTAATTCAACCTCCATCCACAGGCATTCAAGCAGTTATATCACATAAGCATTTAGCCGCATGGTAAGCATACTGTCATGTTAACATTCACACACATGCGAGATGCTAAAGCATAAATACTTACATCGTACTCCGTGCCAAAACAGTAAACTAGTTAGCAAAACGTGCGTGTCCTAGTTCATGTTAAATTGCCTAATGCAACACATACAAGATGCAATTAGATAGGCTCGGCTAACCTAAGCATGGCATGTGAAATGCGGTCAACTACCACATATTCAATTTGTGAATTGAAGTACAGATGCAGTTAGCGTGATGTACCGAGCCTAATGCATGCAATACAAATGCATGGATGCACACATGCATAGCATAAGGTATGCTAATTTTAAAGATGCCCTAATCTACCATCATAAGCAGGTAAATAAAAGGGAAGAAAGAAGTGGGGATTGGAAGACATACACACCACCCACACACACTTATTACAGATTTGCCCTCGCTCGGGGGGACCAAAATAATAATACAAATTAATTAACTACGCAAGCTAATTAAATATTACAAATTGCGTAATTAATTAACAAATTAACTAAACTAAAGAAAAACAGTAAACCGCCTCGAGGCGAGGGCCAGATGCAACACATGCTCGGGACTGGCTCGGAATCGCACTGCCATGCATAGTTTGCCTCTGTTTTCCCTGCTCTGCTCCTCTGAAAACTGCCAAAGTCTCAGGGATGCCTCTCAGGACACTAGGGGATATCATCGGCTGAGCAGAATTTCCACCGGCAGTAGCATTTAGTCACCGGCACAAAATAGATCCACCGGCCATCGATTGACTGCCGGTCGGCACTAAATACTGCCGGCCGGCAATAAATTCCTGCAGAACCTGCAACTCACAGCAGCAGAGGGCAAAATCTTGCATGGCAATGCAATTCAAGCAATTTATGCACATATCACATTCCTTATCATGTTAATGACTCAAAGGAGGATGTGCCCCGATTCTCGGACCACCAATCACGCATTTCCATGCATGATGGCCCAAAGAATCAAGTGTGCAACTTCAATTTCAAAATGCATGCAAACCAAATAAACACACAAGGGGGCCTAACCTCTATCATACTCATCTCAAGAGGCAAGGTGATGCATGCAAGATGCAATGCAACTTAGGCATACGAGCTAAGGATGCAACATGCCGATACAAGCAAACATGCAAGGTGAGCATGAAAATAAGCAAAGGATGGTCTTAAACATGAATTAGGCAGCTCTAGTTAGGCCCAAAACAGTGGCCAAAATGCTAAGTGCATGGAGGCAAATGACATGCAAACATGCATAGATACATGGTCCAAGACTTAAACGTAATGAAGCAACTTTTCGACGCATTTGAAAGGCAGAAACATGGACAATTTGCATGCAAATTTCAGAGGCGATAGGTGATGCAAAACAGCCCCGAAACATAACGAAACGACACTCAACGCATGGAATAAATCCCGAAGTGCAAGATTAGGCACATGAAATGGCTTACAGCTATACAAAGCATGCACAATATGGACATGGAGCATGAAGACAGAAGAAAGACAGCTCTGAGACAAGCATTTTTACAGTTTATGACATGGCCAAATAGCAAGCAAAGATAGGGCTAAAATGGCATACAAAAACGGCCCTAAACATGAGATTATGAAGCAACTCACAGCTGCTGACCCCAAACATGTTAGGGCCCTTCAACAACATTGAAGAGGAGCCCAAAATAAGCCACTTTACAGAACTATAAAAAGCCCAAAAACAAACATAGATATGGCTCAGCTCTGATGCAACAAAATGGTTCAAAAGGTGGCCAAAGAAGCAAGTGGTATATGCAAAGCCCAAACTGAAAAATTCCCTTCTACAACATTGAAGAGGGACCAAAAATATGCACATTTCCAGTTCATGGAAGCCCCGAAATCAGTATAAAAACATGCTAGAAATGCAATGCAAAATGAGACTCAAAAGTGTCTATAACATGAGGTATACAAAGCATTCACCAAACAAGCAAAGACCCTTAATAAAACATGTTAAGAAGGTCAAAATAAGGCCACTTTCAGTTCTGATCATGGTCCAAAAATAGAAAAATGATAGGCTAGTGAAGCATGCAAGAATATTGACATACAAGTAGATATTGAAGCAAGTGCAAGATGGGGGGCTCAAACAGTGTTGATCCCTTAATGAAACATGAAAAATGGCTCAAAATGAGCTTAACTTCAGTTAGGGTCGGAGCCCAAAGATGTAAGCACAAGGATCTAAGATATAGGCCAAAAAAAATGCACAAAAGAGGGAAAATGGGACTCACCCTTGTAGAACCAATCTCTAGCAACCTTTGGACCCAGTTTGGGAGCTTTTAACCTCTGGAGGACAGCCTCAAGCTGCTGGAATGGGCGTTGGAGGTATTGTGCTATGGCTTGGTGTGTAAATGGCCAAGGATATTGAACTTTGGAGCTTGGAAGAGAGGGTTGAATGTATAGATATAGGGTTGTATGTATAATGGTGCCTCAGCTGGTTTGTTCGACCTAGTATAAGGAAGAGGAGAGCTTCCTTTATAGGCAAAACCAAGTGTAAAGCTTCTTGAGGAAGCTAAATAAGGGTGCATATCCTTCATACACGTGTATGGAGGATCCAGTCTGTGCCCTCCAGCTGCCACAGTTGGCATACACTCAATCTGTAGAATGCTCCGGAAGGTCGTCGACCAGCAAAAATGGCCGGTCAGCACAATAAAGTGCCGGTCAGTACAATAAAGTGCCGGTCGGCACAATAAATTTCCGGCCAGATAAATAGATTGCCGATAGATGCTTCCAAGGTGAAAAAAAGGCCGGTGTGTGTCCAAATTGAAGCCCCGGAAGTTAGATTTCCAATGACGCAAACATTGCATTAAAATTCCTTCTGTAAAAAAAGTTATGCTTTTTTTCGTGAAGCCGCGCAGATTTAATCCAACCGGGATGATGCCCGACTTCAACTGATCATATCTCCCCCACCCGGACTTGGCTCTAGGAGATTCTTGAGTGAAAAATGAAGCCCCAGAAGTCTTCTTTCCAACGGTGGTGACCTCATAACTAAACTCCAAGTGTACAGATAGATAAGCCCGATTCAGTGAGGGCTGCTCGACTCGCTTCTACCTGGATTCATGCCGAACTTCTCCCAAACTAGTTTTCTCCTCTCCTTTCCTCTCTTTTTCAACTCCAAACCCCTAAACAAAGTGTTTTGAAGGATTTGCCTCTCTCCTTGCCGAAGAAACTGAACATTTGCCCTGCACACCTTTCTCCGCCAAGCAAAACATCAGTAGCGCCCAAGTCTTAAGGGCGGTCAAAAATGGGGTGTCTACAGTACCCCATCTCATGTAAATATGAAAAGGTGGGAAAGGGGAGAACAATCATTTTCTGCATAACCTTGGGCTGGAGATTGCGCACAATCATCCGAATCTGATCTTTGTCAGTGGGCCTAGTGGTCATCATTGAGGCCTTGGCCCTCCACCGGGTTACGAAGTCCGAAAAACTCTCCTGAGGTTCCTGCCTAGTCGTCTCAAGATCACTGGTTGTGATCTAAATCTGTGTATTATAGGAGTACTGAGCGACAAAAGCCTCGGCCATCTCATCCTAATTCATCTTAACATCGTCTTCCAGTTTTGCGTACTAGATGGCCGCCACACCCGACAAGGTCCGGCCGAATAAAGAAAGCTTCTGTAGTCTGGTGAGGCCCATTGGCCTTAATATATCTGAAAACAGCCGTAGGTGCACCATAGGATCCCCGGACCCGTCAAAGCGGTCAATATGTGGCATCTTAAATCTATCCGGCAGCGTCACGGCTGCGTCGGTGTACCCATCTTTGATATCTGGAATGGTCTTGACACCCTGAGATTTCTTGAATAGCTTTTCAAGCTTGCTTACTTTTAATGTCGTGGGGTCCACCTCGAATTCGAAGGGAGAATCCGGTTGATTGATAGAAGTGGGTGCCTTGGATAGTTGAAGTAGAATTGGGGGCGGAGCCAGCCCCGTTGGGATGTCTGTATCCTCCTGGGCATTCTGGACATTCACCGTCTCCTCAGGTATTGGGACTCTTGGTGGGGGGGGAGGGGGAGTTTGGTGTGAAGCAAATGTTCCAGTTTGCTGTTATAGCCAAGTAATTAGCTCTGCCTGTTGGGCCATGACAGCGGCCTGCTGTTTGGAAAATTCTGCTTGACGAAAAGCGTCCTCCTGCATGGCTTTCATGCTCTCCTGGAGCTGACGCACCACTTCTTTCATTCCTGCCATACTGCCCCAATCTAGCTGAACTACTGGTATGTTTATCCCTGTAGTAGACTCAGAAATCTCAACCTGACTGTTCAAGCACCACTGATCTGGCAATCTCGGTATCGATACACTGCATCTTCTCGACCTCCGCCAGACAACCAGGGGTAAGGAATAAAACACTGGTTGTCCGTCCACCAAATCCTCTGATCGATGGAGTGGATGACCTCTAGTCCAGAGTGCTTGGGGAACATCTATTTGGTCGGAAGCAATTGTGCTAAACTACCTAGAAAAAAGATAAATAAAGTAATAATAAGGAAATAAACAACCAGAAAGCAAACAGCATAACGGCTTAAATAAACACAACATGCAGTTTGGTATAAAAACACGCAGTTGATAAGCTGAATACATTGTTCTCAAACGCTAATCACTGTTTCCAAATTACTGCCCCCAAATCTGAATCTGATACTCGTAGATAACTGATTCCCAAAATACCAATACTGGTGCCCTCAGGCCTGATACCCAAACTTGTAAACTGATACATGCATTCCTGTAGAGATGCACTTTAAAAGCACATAGCAAGCAAGTGATAGCCAAAACACCCCTATGTTGGGGTAGGGTTTCCCTACCCTATTATAAGGAGCTAGGGTTTCACTACGCACACAGCGGTTTCAAACAACCTACGATTGGGTAAGCAACATGTCCTAGTTTGGAATGGTCACTACGGATTCCGAATATGCACTAGGTCAAATGGTCAAAAAGGGTGCCCCGGTAAAAACTGGGGTTTGTGCTCCCATCATGGCAAAGCCCGTAACCGGTCAACCTTATGGCATGCTTCTCAAAGCGAGCCTCCGGCAAATCGTTCAGGAATAGCAGATGGAAAACACGGTGTCCTAGGCACACCAATGCGAATGCAATGCAAAGAAACACATAAGTGTAATCAAAACAAGATATCATGAGTTCGAGTCAAGTTCTCTAACTCCCCAGCAGAGTTACCAAAAACTGTGGACGCGCCCGCGGGCTTTATGCTTTTCCACAGTTCGGACTCAAATGTCACGGTTCTTAATCTGATCCCACAATGTGCGAAGTGAGATTGATAAATCACCAAAGAGTCCAAATCTGGCAAATCGTTTTGGAAAACTGATTTTGAAGAAAGAAGTGCCAAACATGGACTGCTTTGCTAGATACAGAGTCACCACCTAAATATTTTATTTTGGGGGAATTTAGGAAACCCTGACTTGTGCCTAAGGCCACGTGTCCGTCATCACCAAAGTTGCCTTGTCTCGGGAACTTGGGTACGATTGGGGAAGGTCACTTCGTGAGCACCCCCGCTCGCCCAATTAAAGATCGACCTCTACTAACCATGATATCGAGTTTTGAAAATATTATGCGTTCTTATTTCGGTTATTAGCCTAGAATTACTATGTGATGCTCATAGCATACAAGTATAGACTAGATCTCCTAATTTGGAACAAAGCATCGCATATCCATTTTTTTGGAAATGGTTTGAAGTTTGCTACTCGCAAGTAGGCTAAAACACGGATTTCAATGAATTATTCTAATTCAAGTAATCCAACCTTCACCCACAGGCATTCAGACAATTATATCACAAAAGCAATTAGCCTCATGGCAAGCATGCTGTCATGTTAACACTTACACACATGCAAGATGCTAAAGCATAAACACTCACAGTGTACTCCGAGCCAAAACAACAACATGTTAGTAATCAAATGTATGATCCAAGTCCATGTTAAGATGGCTAATGCATCGCAGGCAAAATGCAACTAGAATATGCTCGGCTAATCTAAGATGGCATATGATATGCGGCAATTTGATACACGTATTCAAGTTAGAATTGAAATACTATGCAATTAGTATGATGCACCGAGCCTGGTGCATGCAATACAGATGAATGATGCAAACATGCGAGCACAAGTATGCTAATTGAAACATGCCCTAAACTAACCATCAAAAGCTAGTAAATAAAAAGGAGAAAGATGTGGGGTTGGAAGACATTCACACACGCACGCACACTTATTACAAATTTGCCCTCTCAATGGAGGGTCCGAATGAATAAAACAAACCCAATTAATAATTAACTACTTTAGCTAATTAATTATTACAGACCCTTAATTAATTAACAAATTAATTACAAAATAAACTAAGTATGAACTTAAAGAGGCCGCCGGAGCTTTGTCTCGAAATGATTGGATGATGCATGCTCGATTCGCCTTGCTCGGAAACCCGTTGCCATGCCTCTGTTGCCTCTGTTCGCACTGTTCTTCACCTTTAATAATTGTGAAAATCCTAAGGTTGCTTTTGAACCACTCCCTGAACACTTTGGGATGCCACCGGCCGAGAGAAAACACCACCGGCCATGGAAATATGGTCATCGACCAAAAATGGGACCACCGGCTGGGTATTGATAGTCGGCCGGCACTGAAAGTTGCCGACCGGCCATTTCTTCCTGCAGAACACTGGTTTTGCTGCAACAGAGGACAGACAATGCATGGCATGGAATTTGCAAGCCAAATGTATGCACGACCACCCTCCCTATCATGCTACGAACTCAAGGGAGTATGGCTCTCGACCCTCGGGCCACCAATCACGCATTTCGATGCATGGTGGCCAAAGATGTCAAGTGTGCAAATCAATATGAATGAATGCAACAAAACAAATAATTGCTACACACTCTATCATGTTGGATCAAGAGTGTCGGCGAGCGAGGATCGAGGTACGTTTCGTCACTCCAAGTACAAACGTCCCTCATTCCTCATGTTTGGTTTGACACCCCAAACCAAACATAATGCAATGTATGTATGCCATATACAATGCAAAGCATGTAACCAATGCAATGCAACATGGGAGTGTAAGGCAATGTAACATGAGCATGCTAAAAGTGCAATGTGACTCAAGCATGTACACAAAACTAAGGTAACAAACATGTCAAATGCAACACAACCTAAGCATGCAATTCAAACTAATGTAACATGAACGTGCCCAGTATACAATGTTATGTGATGCAACTAGCTAAGCATCATGCAATATACCGAACACGCAAACATGATGCAATACAAGCATGCAAATATCATGAATGCAAACATGCACAAATGGACTTAAACCAAAAGGCACTAACATGCGAAACAAATATGTACACATATTGGTCTAAACACTATACAACAATGCACAATCCTCAAACATGAGCAAAATGGGACAAACATGAGAGCATGACAATGCAATGAACTCTGAAATCATGTGAAGAATGATGCCAAATCATAAACATAAGTGAAACATAGCATGCCAATGGACTCAATGCTCAAAGCTAGCCAAAGGGCTTACACCATGGCCATATCAACCAAGCCCCAAAGGGCCAAGATGACCCAAAACAGTACCAAGGCAGACCAAAACAAGGCTAGAACTCGTATGGGATGAGGCCAAAACATGCTATAAAGGCGAGCACAAAACAAGACGCATACAAGGCCCAAAATGCAATAAGGCCCAAAAGTCCAAAAGGGCAAATGCACGAAACAAGACGCATACAAGGCCCAAAAGCATGCTCATGACTCGTACACTCAAAGCCAACAAGCTAGGATACATGGTGGCTATACCAAACATGGAAAACATGACCAAATCAACACCAAATAGATCTTAAACGTGTCAAAACATGGATAAGAGCTTTGCGAAGTCAAGCTGAAACATGCAAGTATGATGGTCTAAATGCATGATACATGTTATGACAATAGAGGGGATTACAAAGCAGGTGCATGATGCAAACAATAGGCCATCGAACCAACATGAAACAGAGGTCTAACATGATAGAATAACACCAAATAACCTCTGAAATGGAGCCAAATAAAGCTATGCAAACATGCTACCTTTATGAGCCCTAAATGTAAGCAAATGAGTCACAAGGGGAGAGGTGTGTCCCTCCCCTATACATGACCTCAAAACCACTTCTCCACCACTGAAAATCCTTTGGATTTCAGTGGTGAGAAGGCCATGAACAAAAGGGTTACAAAGCCTAAGGAGGAAGGCACAAAAAGAGACCGAAAAAGGCCTAAGAGGGGGTGGACGACCCCCAACACAAAAGTGACCTTAATGAAACATATTAAGCATGAAAATACAGAACTTTTATCAGTTATACACTAAGCTCGAAACAATATGTAAATAGGCCTAAAACCTTAAGCAAAAATGGGGAATAAAAGGGTAAGTTCTCACCCTTGAAGAACATTTCAAGAACACCAACTTCAGCACCTCCTTTTGATCAAAAACCAACTCAAAACTCTGAAATCAACCTCTTAAAAACTCAGCAACCAAAGTATAGTGTAACACTAGGTGTCTTAGTGCAAAACTAAGAACAAAAACCCCTTTCGAACACTATTACACACACAAATGTAGGGAGAGAGAGGGAGATATAGAGAGAGAGAGTGATATATAAGTTATATATCAGAGTTGTTCAACCCCTGGAAAGGGAGGGGAGGCCCTCCTTTTATAGGAATTCCATTCCTAAGCTTCTTGGAGAAGCTAACATAAGGCAGCAAATCCCTCTATACACGTGTATAGAGGCGGGGTATTGTGGATGCCAGCTGTCAAATATCTGCCAAAAGTAGATGAAAAGGGGTCAACTGGAAAATATGGCCGATTGACCAACAAAAATGGCCGACCGACCAAAAACATTGCCGACTGACCAAAATATTTGGCCGGTAGCAAGAAAACAGGGCCGGTGGCCTCAAGCAAAGGCCGGTGAGGTGTGGGGATGGCCAACAAGCCATTCCCCGCCCGTAGAAGCAAAAACACAAGTGTTTGGTACACAACCAAGCACAAAACAAGCAAGTCGAGAGGCCTTAAGGCAAGGCGCGCGACCGAAACCTCCAAGAACTCAGGATGAACACGAACATGGATGATCATCGAGTATTCAAACGATGACGTCCAAGTCTTGAGGACAGTCAAAAATAGGGTGCCTACAGTGCCCTTCGTGGATGTCACGATTGGCCCAATAAAATCTCCGGATTCGGAGCGCCCTTCGTGGATATCACGATTTGCTGACAAAGCCTCCGGATTCGGAGTGCCCTTCGTGGATATCACGATTGGTCGATTAAAGTCTCCGGATTCGGAGCGCCATTGGCGCATGACATCTTTGGGCCGACAAAGTCTCCGGATTGGGAGCACCCTTCGTGGATGTCACGATTGGCCCAATAAAATCTCCGGATTCGGAGTGCCCTTCGTGGATATCACGATTGGCCAACAAAGCCTCCGGATTCGGAGTGCCTTCGTGGATATCACGATTTGCCGATTAAAGTCTCCGGATTCGGAGCCCCATCGGCGTATGACGTCTTTGGGCTGACAAAGTCTCCCGATTTGGAGCGCCCTTCGTGAATGCCACGATTGGCCCAATAAAGTCTCTGGGTTCGGAGCGCCCTTCGTGGATGTCACGATTGGCCGATTAAAGTCTCCAGATTCAGAGCCCCATCGATGCATGATGTCTTTGGGCTGACAAAGTCTCTGGATTCGAAGTGCCCTTTGTGGATGTCACGATTGGCCCAATAAAGTCTCCGGATTCGGAGCGCCCTTCGTGGATATCACGATTGGCTGATTAAAGTCTCCGGATTCGGAGCCCCGTCGGCGCACGACGTCTTTGTGCTGACAAAGCTCCCAAATTCGGTTGACCGGTGTCATCGAGCGGTGCTCAAGGGCTGAGTAATATTCCAAATTCGGAGCGCCCTCTAGAATGAAAACATTTACACATAGAAGCAGGGATATGTAGGTTGAATTAGCACAACCGCGTGAACAAGACAAAACGTTCCAGCATTCAAAATAAGATGCTTAATTAAGCATACAAAAATTTAGAATGAGATAAACTTCTAGAATGAAACATTTTATTCGATTAAACAGTAATTACAAAAAACGCAATCCGCGTTCGAAGCATTACAATATCTATTCTCATACGGCGTCGCGTTGGGACGAGCGACAGCGCCGAATCAATGCTCGCTAGCCAAAGAGCAGCCGCAACTTGAAATGCCTTGATCTGGCCGTGCTAGAATCCATGATTCACACCGACGAGATAATCACCCTTGAGGCTGGGACCTTTGACACCATAGACAACGTCAAGGCCAAGATCCAAGACAAGGAAGGAATTCCCCACGAAAACAATAATACCCAATGGTCGCGGCGCTACGTCAGCCTCATTTCTCGGTCACGATTGCGGAGAACTTCGCCATTGATGTTTGTCCCTTCGAGGTGATCTGCTTTGACCACTTAGAGGCTGACGTTTTCCTCGTCTTTTGAACGGCCTACCTCCCGCGCGAGTGGGTTCTCTACTGCGATTCATTACAATGTCAAGCTCAGCCAGAGTCTGAGCTTCTCCTCTGCTGCTGAAGAAAAACTCCATTTGACATTAACACTTATCTAACCCCACGCAACAAAATCATTTTAAATCGAGTCTGAGCACAGTAAGCGAAGCCTCTAGAGCAAAAATCCGAGGCGATTTATTTCAAAACACCTTGCGGTGGCCCCGAGGCGATTTCATTAACATTGAACCCCAAAAGACGGACGCCGAGCGATATTAGACCCAGCCACTCCATGCGCCGACTATCTCCAGATTCGGAGCCCCTGGTGCATGACGCCTTTGGGCTGGTTGACCCTCCGAATTCAGAGCCTCATCGGCGCGATTGACCGCGCGTAATGCATGCAAAATATATATTTAATGAAGAGTGCTCATGACAAGCCGGCATATAACTGTTCGGAATTAAAATGACTAGCTGACTCAGGCCGATCAATGTTTATGAATGAAACACATGCAGACACATGTGTGCCAAATGCAAATTACAATGAAACTTTTAAAATAGGACATTTTATTCAATCAGGCAATAATTACATAGTTATGAACGTGATCCGCGTTCGAACGTTACATTGAGTGTTTCTACACAACGTCTCCCTTATCTTCACTCTGCTCGACTTCAAAGGCGGCAAACAGAAGATGGCTACGTTGGTACAGTGGCAATGTCGAGTCGACGCCCATTGCTCTGAGAGCTTCTTCGGCCTGAAGTGCCTTGATCCAACCGTGCTTAAATCTACGATTTTCGCATCGGCAAACTTCCTTGGTGAGTTTTTCCTTGGTCTTCTGTATCCTGACTTTTCGGCCATCGTGGAAGCCTTTTTCATAAGCCCTCCCTTTCGCGGATTCCATCGCGAACATGCTCGTTGTATCTCGATCAGCGAGCGCGGTACTGATAAGTCGTTGGGTGACCCTTTCTTCCACGATTGTGTTAGCTTGTCTGACGGGTTGTCCGTGAACGGCCTTGACCTTCCTTAGCTCACGTTCAGCCTCTTCCGCGGGAGCCTCCAAGTTTCGGATGCGTTCATCCCTCTTCTCTATTTCTCGGCGAGCAGCACGGAGACGCATACCAATTTCGTGGCGGTGTAGAGCCCCTTCAGCGCACCATGAATGCCCTCACGAAACACTTCGAAGTCCTGCTAACCTATCATCGACTGCTGGACCTCGGGAGGAAAAATCTGTCGAGCAAATTCGACCGCCACACTTGAACCTTGAACGCTTGAGTCCGCATCTGTCATGGGCCTATTCTCCACGAAGACTGTGAAGCTCAATGGGTGTGGGTTCGCACCGAGCTCCCTTCCAGAATGAGGTTGTGGGGATTTGCCCTGTGGCTCCTTGTCTCCCCTAGGTGACCTACTTCGACGATGAGGAGATCCACGTCTCTCCTGATCCCTCGAAGTCCTGCCTCCCGCCCGCGAAGGTTCGCAACTTCAATTCATGTTTCCTCCCAGCTCCGCTAGCGTCGTTGCTTTCCCTTTGTTGTTAAAAAAGAGTCTATTTGACATTCGCGCTTGTTTATTCTTCATCAAAGACCTGAACTGAGTTGCTCACTGAGCACATAAATAGGACCTTCATTCATTTATTCCCTACGAGGGCAGTGCCACCAAGGCAATCTCATTAATATCGAAACCTCAACAGCCCGGCACCGACCCAGTCGTGCCCCTATCACACACCGTTATTCGGCGTTTAATGTTCGCGAACTAGCTGGGGCAAGGGTAGATTCATTAATCTATTTGCGAACCAGCTGGGGCAAGGGCATATTCATCAATTTATCCAGCTTGAGTACCGTAGTCGCTTCACGAATCGACTAATCAATATTGTATGATTCGGCGTTTAATGTTCACGAACCAGTTGGGGCAAGGGCAGATTCATCAATCTATCCGGCTTGAGTGTCGCAGCCGCCTCACGAATCGACTAATCAATATTGCATGATTCGGCGTTTAATGTTCGCGAACCAGCTGAGGTAAGGACAGATTCATCAATCTATTCGTGAACCAGCTGGGCCAAGGACAGATTCATCAATCTATCCGACTTGAGTGCCGCAGCCGCTTCATGAATTGACTAATCAATATTGTATGATTTGGTGTTTAATGTTCACAAACCAGCTACGGCAAGGGCAGATTCATCAATTTATCCGGGTTGAATGCCGCAACCGCTTCACAAATCGACTAATCAATATTGCATGATTCAGCGTCTAATGTTCACAAACCAGCTGGGGCAAGGGCAGATTCATCAATCTATTCGCAAACTAGCTGGGGCAAGGGCAGATTCATCAATCTATCCGACTTGAATGCCGCAGCCATTTCACGAATCGACTAACCAATATTGCATGATTCGACATTTAATGTTCGCGAACCAGCTGGGGCAAGGGCAGATTCATCAATCTATTTGCGAACCAGCTGGGGCAAGGGCAGATTCATCAATCTATCCGGCCTGAGTGCCACAGCCGCTTCACGAATCAACTAATCAATATTGCATGATTCGGCGTTTAATATTCACGAATCAGCTGGGACAAGGGCCGATTCATCAATGTATCCAGCTCGAGTGCTGCAGCCGCTTCACGAATCGATTTACTAGTCCTATTCGGCACCAAGAGTCCGTTTACTTGTTCAGATAAATTAAAGTTTAACTAATATAATTGCCAAGATTACACTGACTCCAATCGCTGGTTGCACAACAGATAGTAATCATTTTATCCAAAGTAGTGGAAGGCAAAACCCTTCATTAATATCAGAAACATCATACAAATAATAGTGAAATGGGAAGGAAATTTTCATTAATTAATTGAGCACAGATAGTAACTAATTTATACATGAAAATTACCATGAACTAACAAGGATCCACTAAACAAAAACGTACATTGAAATTAAAGATACCTAATAAAACTAGAATGTCTCCCAAATCAATCCTCGGGATCAGACTCAAGTGGCTCAACGTCCACTTGCTCGTATGGAATTTGCAAGGCCAATGTAACTCCAGCGGAAGCAAGGGCTTTGAGCCACCCATGTTTGAATCCTCGATTCTCGAATTTGGGGACCTCATCTACGTATTCCTTCAAGGCGGTGCTCTTCCCAGCTTCTAGCACCGTAGAAGCTTCAGATTCGGCTTTTTTCTTGGCCTCCTTCAATTCTTCTAACTTGGCCTCTGCCTTAGAAAGCGCCTCCTGGGTTAACTTGAGCGACTCCTCACTCGCGTTCGCCCTATCCTCAGCTTTGGATCTAAGTTGGTCAACAGTCCGAACCCTCTCCTTTTCAGCTTCGGCTCAAGCACTTTCCATTGCGGCTCTCATCCCCTCGAACTCGGCCCTACTTCTTTCACCCTCAGCTTCAACCTTTAAGCAGCCAATTCTTTCAATGGCGTCATGCTGCTGGCGGCCTAGTTTAGCTATCCTTCCAACCGTCTGCAACGTCGTACGCAAACCAAACCAAACGAGCAAAAAACGAAAGTATCGTCTACATACCAGAAGGGCCGATTGGGCAGTGAACGCTATAGCTACCAAATCCGGCTCTTCTTGAAAGGTGGCCTTGTCAGTCGGTAGTGAAACTGAGGTGGCCAAGCTCAACGCCACGGCTGGATCTTTCATGGCAGATGCGTTAGCGGAGATTGGAGTGTCTTTGATCTTTGGTTGAACAATGAAGGGGACAACCACGTCGGACTCCTCTAAGCGAGGCCGTTTGTCAACAGATCTATCCTCTGAGCCGGCCTCTCCCTCGGCAGAATGTTTTTCGCTCCGCTCTTTTGAAACCAGCCGTTCTTCCGTAACCTGCTGTTCAGCTCCCTCTGTCTCGGCCACAACAACTTGAGCCATTTCTTCTCCAGTAACCGGTTGTATTGATTCAAACGGGGCAGGCTCAAAATGAGCGGCCTCAGCTTTCTTTCGGGCGGCCATTCTCTCGGCATTTTTCTTTCTCACCATCTGCGTGAGATTATCCCCAGCCATGCCTTCAGAAAAAGTGCCGGGTAGATCTCCCATGTTTGTAAAAATGTCTCCGAAGGAAAACTCCGCCTAACCCGAAGTGGACGGAGAGTTAGGCTCGTTAAGATCGGCTGCCGCAAACGCTGATTTGAGGGCTTCGTCGACTTCTTCGGCCTCCGTAGCAAACACCTTCGTTGATTCGGCAACTACTTCGACCACTGGCTCTAAGTCGTGCTCCGAATCAGAAGCTTCAAGACCAATTTACCTGAGGGTCTTGAAGCTGGGGAAGACAAGGGCCGTAAGGTGCTGTTCACCAGTTGGGATCAGAATATCGTCCGCGGCCGAGAATGTGGTATAAGTAGGCTCGTACCACAGGAGAATATCGGCGGCTCTCCCTTGCTTCTGTACGTTCGGACGACCAAAGTACTTTAGTGCTGTTTTAATTTCCGCAAGGACTGCATTTTCAGCCGAGGTCAAAATCCTCTTCAACTTATTGTTTGCAAGGATAAAGGGTAAGGCTTGGAGAAAATACCGCATGAAAGAAAGATCAACAAACAAGGAGTTATACGGCAACCTGGTTCACCCCTCCGTCTGGGAATAGGGTTCAGGCGATCTTTGCCCTCGTCGAATTTCCAGTTACCTTGGACATTGACCATTACATCGTCAACTCATTTGCCAGAGCTGGCAAGCATCGTCACTAAGTGATGGTCAGTGTCCTTGGCCCTT
The DNA here is from genome assembly GCF_055761805.1 of Camellia sinensis. Lineage (NCBI taxonomy): Eukaryota > Viridiplantae > Streptophyta > Magnoliopsida > Ericales > Theaceae > Camellia > Camellia sinensis. The sequence goes on from NW_028128987.1 coordinate 24,548,348, forward strand.
AGCAAGTAGCGCCCGAGCCGACCGGAGGATTTGGCTAAAGCATAGTAGTGCCGAATTGCCGAAATGCCGAGGTTGATCCTGAGATGCCAGTTCAACTCTACGATTCCCATTACGATTCGAAAAAAGTTTACATTAGGTTGCGAAGGAATCAGACTCCGATAGCAGAGGATGACCCTAAGAAATGAGTGTAGGGGAAAGCGAACTCCGCCCTTCGCAATAGATAGGAGAGGGAAGATGATTGTATTTTGGTCGTCCCTCTCCATATCAAGGGTATTGTCCGTTACCAGAGCAAGATGGACATCCTCAGGAATAGAAAAATGTTTTTGGAATCCAGAAATTCGACCTTCGGAAAGGTGGTCTTTCAAATGCTTAGCCATTCTAGCAAGGACTCAAGGATATCCTAAATCAAAAATAAATACAAAAAATAGGAGTGCAAGGAGAAGAGAAGAAAACTTACGAAAGGCAAAGGAGACGAGGAGAGAATGGATAAGAGTTGTAGAAAATGCGTCGAAGAAGAGATACCGACTGGCAGTCCAAGAAGTTCAAATATTTGAAAAAGCATGTTTTCGAAGGGACTTAAGTTTCAAATCGTAATAAATGCGAGAGAAGCACGAATGGGGCAGGAAAGCGTTATAATGACCAAAAAGCACACACGCGTTTTGACACGCATCGGTAAGAGGATTAACAGCCGAATTTTTTGACTTCTAGCCAAACAAGCCGACTAACTGATGCTAGCGAGGTGTTTGGGGGGCAGTTAGGGGAGCCGAATAATTGGAATAATCAAAAGCATACTCTAGAAGACATATATTACACGGCTCTACTCTGCATGATAAGGATGTCGAATATAATAGATGGGCCGAACAGATACTAAACCATGGAGCCGAGTAAATAAGAGGACGATGAGCGACAAATGGGCCTGGCCATGAGGCCCAGGAAACAAGTATGAATAAATGAAAAACAGACTAAGAAAGGTATGTGAGAATTGTAGTGCTTAACTTAGAATATAAGTATTCCTGAGTGTGGTTACTGACTTGTCCGTCGGAGTGCTAATTCCGGCACCCCCGCCAGAGTGTATATTCCTTTTCAGGTGACCGGAAGAGGATCTCGAGCGTTCCCCAGAATCAGAAGAGTATTTCTAAACCACTTCTCCACAACAACATTGTCCTCTCTCCCATTTGAAAGTGCCAGCTTCTTCTTCGAGCAACTACCCTCTCCCAAAATGGCAACAACACAAAAATAGTCATTAATGCAAGACCTTTTACACTGCGCTTCAGTCGCAGGCATCATATGTTCATAGTCAGATGGTGGCCAATCAATATTGATTAGTGTCTCAAAATTGTAGATATCTTCCGCAGAATCGATGTCATCTTCTAAATAGCTTTGCGTGAAATTTGGCTTGCAGCTTCCATATGTATTGTTCGGATGAAGTAAGGAATACCCTAGTAGCATTTGCAATCTGGCCTTTGGTTATCATTGAGTTTGTAAATGCTGTTAAACCCACAAGCCCCACTGCCTTCACCGCCACCAATGTCAACACATATATTATCGGGCTTTGACCAAATAGGAGTCCACTTTGTACTGCTATTGAAAGTCTTCGAATGATAATATTGGGTGAAAACTATATCAAAATCCAGAGTTGCCCTATGAAAATATTCAGTGGCTGGGAACAACATACTTTGTGTGATATAGGATCTTTGGTTATTCCTTCGCAATATGTACATGAATCCTGTGTCGTCGAAGATCACTTGGTAACCAGAATTGGACGAATTGGAGGAATCATACGTGCCGCTGATATAGTAAGCAGCATAAGCAACATTTGAAGTGATGTCTCTGCTATTAAGGACAAGATTCCCATTCGGAAGCAAACGGAGTTGAAACCTTCCCTGCGAGAAATTGGTCTCCGAAAGGCGAGAAAATATTACCCCATCGGACTCCATAATCTGTGTACGCAACATAGTGTTAGTTGGATTTTTGTAACTCTCCCATAGACTGACAGAATCGCTGCGCACAAGGGCAAAGTTGCCAGTATCATTCATAAAACCTTGAGCAACATTATCGTTGAGAATAAGCTGAGAGTTCCACAATTCTTTGCCTTGAGGGTCATTGAGCACTAGCCCTTTGTCAACAGTTAGGCTTAGTTTGGATCCCGTTAAGATAGGGACACCATCATGCCCATACCAGACAATGGTTTGGTCTGGTATTTTGTAATACCACATGGAAAGCAAGAAGAGATTATTTTCCTCAAGTGGTTTAAACCCAAATGCAAAAGCACCAAAGGGTGACAGCCATGGGGTGTCCTTGTTATTTGCAATGACAGATGTACCCATAGCCATGGTACCATTAGTTCGAGCAACAATAGAAAATGGCAGGAGGAAGAGTAACAAAAAGTGGAAGAGTGGATGATAAGGTAGATCACAAGCCATTGATTGATAGATCAAGCTCGATTTGGGTAGATGGAAATGAATGAATAAAAAAAGAAAGATCAAGGTGTTTTTTTAGGCAGAGAAAAAGACTTTGAAGTCAACCTGTACCTTTCAACGAAGACTTCTACATCCATAGCATTATTGGTCTTTGGCCACCATTCTTTAATGACTCTATCAGAGCCACATATATAGTTGCCTGGACCATTAAAAGTCCACAAAATAAAATATCGATAATTGTCATAATGTTGGACTTATTTTCACCTCACATGATACGTGCAATATAAAAAGGACGATTTTTAATGGAATGGCAATTAATAAAAATGAAAATTGGTTAGCTTGTAATTTTAAAGAATTAATGAGAAAAACACTTTTATAATAATCGTATTGATTGTGAATTCATCATATCTATAGTGTATTAGGTATTAACTCGGCTATGAATCAATTAGTATAGTAAACAGATCAATACGCATGCACTAAGTGGGGATTCATCATATCTATAGTGAATTAGGTATTAACTCGGCTATGAATCAATTAGTATAGTGAACAGATCAATACACGTGTACTAAGCGGGAAGGATTAACTTTTTAGACATGGACAAAATTTGAAAATAAGATTCAAACCTATATTTTCTTGAATCACTAAAAAAAAAATCACGGTTTTGGTTACCGCAACCGTTACACTACAGCCTTTACACCCCGTAACTGCTACTGCATCACCGCAACCATTATGGCGACCACAATCGCTTTTCAAAACCTTATTTTAAGTCAATATAGTAAAAAAAATATAAGAATAAGGCACAATTTTTGTAAATTAGGAAAATAAAATTGAGATGAAATTAAATGTTTCTATGAATAATTTCATCTAAGGTTGGGTTTTTCTAAAGTTCAAATCTCAACTTGACAGTCATGTTTAGGCTTGTGGGGTCACTATGGGTTATGTTTCAATGATCCAAACCATTCATTTTGTAAGGTCTACCATGTATATCATTCATGAAAAAAAATTAAGTCGATTCAATAATCGTAACATTTAATTTTATCATATTCATGTCTAAAAAAATGAACTCACAAGTATAATTCTTAAAATAAATCATCTATTTTATGGGATTTGATAATGTGTGGGTCCCATAGTGGTGTATTATGTGATAATTTTGTTATCAGTTCTATACGCTGTGTTTTTTTTTTCTATGCTACTTCTAGGTATCCCAGATTTACCAAGCTATACACGGGTCAAACATGGCATCATGAACAATGAGTGTAGATTGGGTCTTTGCCAAAAATAGAATTTCATAAAGAATACGTGAAAGCTAACTATAAGAGTATTCACTTTGTTTGGTTTGAGTTTCTTAAAATATTTTTTCAAAAAATTATATTTTTTTTGTTTTTCCTATTTTCTATTTTTACTGAATTTTTAAAAATATTTTAAGCAATTTTTTTAATTTTTAGATACACCTAACATAAATACACTTAAAAAGTATAATTTTTGTGGAAAAAAATCTTTAAAAAATTCACTAAATACCAAAAATATCAAAATCTAGTACATTTTTCATATTTTTATGTATTTATTAATTTTTTAAAATATTTTTTCATGAATATTTTACTTTTTAGACACATATAAGTAAGATGCATCTAAAAAAGTAAAAAAAAAATTGCTTAAAATTTTAAAAATATTCACAAAAAACAAAAAAATACAAAAAACAGAACACTCAATTTTCAAAAAACTTAATTCACAAAACTCAAACCAAACACACTGATTAATTTTGCAAAGGAAAAAAAACAGGAAAAATGTGAAAATGAATTCATTATTGGAAAACCAAAGATGTCTTTGATTCAATATGTTAGTTGACAATAAAGTTTGTACCTTGTAAAATATGAACTGTCCAACATAAAGTATGTGCATACATAGGTTCCACGTAGAAAAAGAAGGGCCATATATATATATATATATATAGCAACTCTATCTTTCACCTATTTTGATTTGGTTAAGTGGCAACCAGTAGACATGAATAAGATTGTGACAATAACTATTATCCTGGCTGTTAACAACCTTAAAAGTCACCAAGACTTATTGAAAACCATGAACCCAGGTAGATAATTCAAACCTAAGGGGCCTAAATTTTTTTATAAAATATTAGCTTAAAATGACAATAACCAAGTTCAACTCTTGATACTATATTAGCTTTCTTCTCAAACCTAGAAAATTGTTCAAACTATTTTCAGACCTAGCAAACTGTTCACCAGAACAATAACAACGGTTGGATAATGTTTCAAACTCATTTGTGTCACATGAGGGATCTCTTTCACCTGATCATATAGTGAAGAAAAATCTTGAAACCGAGAATTGCATGCCCATGGTAGCCACAACTTCATCAAACCATCCATACAAGAAACATGGGTTATTGCGGCGTCTATAAAATAATGTTTTTATAGTGTCACTAAAATTTTACGTTAGGCAACATACTAAAAAAAATTGTATTAGGAATGGACAAGTTTTTGATGCCTGGTAGTTGTGGTAAATGGAATTCAAACTGAATTTAAAGGGTCATTGTTTTGTCATTTCAATAGTCTCTCTCTTTCTCTAAGTGTGTTTGAAATTCATTTATTCTCATCATTGCTTTGAGATCTCGACTTTATCTCTCTATATTAAATGGAATATCACTCATTATCTTTGTCAATTTATCAGATTTGGAATGGCCAGGCTTATCTTCAATCCATTTTGTGGATTGGAAGGTACTGTTGGACCCATGAGGCCCAGCACGGGTTCTGCGATAATTCGAACGAGTCAATGTATAGAGCTCATTGAATACTTTTTCCCACATTGATTGGATATCGATAGTCATTGTAGACATCACCGAACGCCCCGGAGGATGAGTCCCGTTCTGTTCATTTGGGCTCACTACAGTTCGGACTCTCAAATTGTCACGGTTCTTAATCTGAACCAAAGAGTCCAAATCCGACAAATCGTTCTGGAAAACAGATTTTTAGAAAAGAAGTGCCAAACATGGACTGCTTTGCCAGATACAGAGTCACCACCTAAATATTTTATTTTGAGGGAATTTAGGAAACCCTGACTCGGTGCCAATGGCAACGTGTCCGTCATCACCAAAGTTGCCTCGGCTCGAGAACTTGGGTACGATTGGGGAAGGTCAGCTATGAGCACCCTCGCTCCCCCGATCAAAGATCGGCTTCTACTAACCATGATATCTTGTTTTGAAAACATTATATGCTCTTATTCCGGCTATTAGCCTAGAATTACTATGTTATGCGCACAACAAACAAGTATAGACCGAATCGCCTAAATTGGAACAAAACATTTCGTGTTTGTTTTGAAAATGGTTTGCTACTCGCAAGTAAGCTAAAATCCAGATTTTGCCACCCTCAAGTGGGCTTTAGAAAAGATGGTTTTGCCACTATCTAGCGGGCTTAAAACTCACAGTTTTAGTGCATCATTCCAATTTAGGTAATTCAACCTCCATCCATAGGCACTCAAGCAGTTATATCGCATAAGCAGCTAGCCTCATGGTAAGTATGTTGTCATGGCAACACTCACACACATGCAAGGATGCTAAAGCATGAGAACTTACCAAGTACTCCGAGCCAAAACAGAAACTAGTTAGTAATCATATGCATGATCCTAGTTCATGTGAAGATGGCTAATGCAACAAATGCAAAATGCAGCTAAGATGGACTCGACTAATCTACAATGGCATGTGAAATTCTACAACTAACACATATTCAATTTGGAATTGGAATACAAATGCAGTTAGAATGATGTGCCGAGCCCGGTGCATGCAAGACGAATGAATGGATGCAAACGTGCTATCATACTGTATGCTAATTGAAACATGTCCTAGACTAACCATCGAAAGCTAATAAATAAAAGGGAAGAAAGACGTGGGGTTGGGAGACATACAAACACTCACGCACACTTATTACACAATTGCCCTCACTCGGAGGGTCCGAATAAATATTACAGTCCGAATAAATAATACTAATTTAATTATTACAAAATTTCTAATTAACTAGAAAATTAAATGCAGAAACAAGGTGGCTATAACCCCATCTCGGGGTGCGTGAATGATGAATGCTTGACTCGTCTCGCTAGGAAACTCGCTGCAATAGCATTGTTGCCTTTGTTAACACTGCCCTGCTCCTCAAAGGACTGTGAAATTTCTTGGGGCACCTCTGAACTGATTCCTGATCACTCTGGAATATCACCGGCCAATTCAAAACACCACCGGCCATGGGGATGGGCTTATCGACTAACTGTTGTACCACCGGCCAGCCACCGATGGTCGGTCGGCACTGTAGGTGGCCGGCCGACCATTTCTTCCTGTAGAATCCTGCAGTTGACAGCAGCAGAGGGCAAGCAGTGTATGGCATGAAATTTTCAAGCAAATGTGAGCATGGCCACACTCCCTATCATGCAATGGACACAAGGGAGCATGGCCCTTGACCCTCGGGCCATCAATCACGCATTTCAATGCATGATGGCCCAAAAGTCAAGTGTGCAACTTCGATATCAAATGAAATGCAAGCACAAAGCACATCAAAGGACCCCATGTAAGCAAACATGGTATGCAACAACATGCGATGATGGACTTAAACTAACATGGATAGCTCGCAAGCATACCAAAATTAGCGGCCATGTGATGAAAATGAGGCAACCAAGATGCATGCAAACATGCACAATGCAATGGACCCGAGTCTAAGGCACAAAACATAACTCCACAAAGGCATTGAAAGGATGAATTATGGCATACAATGGCATTTGTTCCAGCACTGAAGTATGATGCTCAATGGTCCCGAAACATGCAAATATGCCACCCAATGCATGAAATAGCCCCCGAAACTCAAAACTAGGCACATGTATTGAACTATAACTATGCAAAGCAAACATTATTTGACCATGAAGCACAAAGACAAAGCCAAGATAGTCCCAAAATATGCACTATACTAGTTTGAAGCATGGCCAAAAGGTGCTAACATGTAGGGCTAAAACAATATGCAAGATTGGCTAGTAAGCATGGTTTATACCACACCTATATGAAGCATATGAAATCTTACCAAACCAGCCAAAAACAATGAACAAAACATATCAAAATATGCCCAAATACCCACTGAAATGAAGTCTACACATGCAAGAACGATGAGCTCCTTTGATAAGTTACAAGAGGGGTTACTCTACACATACATGATAGACAAACAAAAGGGCAAAACCATCTCTGGAAACAAGTTATGAAAGCCCTAAAACCCACCAAATAGGCCCTGAAATTGGTCTAAGAAACATGCAATGAAATGTTCCTTTGAAAGGCCTTGAATAGGATTGTTCTACACATGCATCATAGACATAAAATATGGCCAAAAGGGGTCCGGATAGAGTCAAGGAAGACCTTGAAACTCACAAAATAGGGCCTCAAATGTGACTTCACAACATGAAAAATGGAGCTCCTTTGGAAGGCCAACAATGCTAGTAAAGAGAACAAGGGGTAAGAGGGTCACCCCTCTCTGATTTTGAGGCTTAAAAACACATCTAAGCCACTAAAAATCCACTAGATTTCAGTGGCTAAGAGGCCAAACTAAAGCCATCACCAATGCTCTAATGCATAGTCCTAAACATGAAGGAATGAAGCGTGGAAGGGGGAAGATGACCCCAAACAGAAAAGAGTCCTTAAACAAACATGTTTAGAAGATCAAAATAAGACTTTTTTTAGTTTATGTCAAAGTCGAAAAATGCTTACAAATAGGGCTGAGCAATGGAGCAAAATAATGCAAAAATGGAGAAAATAGAGGCTTACCCTTGTAGCACAGCAATGCAGCCAACTCTGGACCAAGAAAGCGAGCTCCCAACCTCTGAAAATCAGCTTCAAGGCACTTGAATGGATGGTGGAGGTGGTAGGCTATGAGGTGTAGTGCAATGGGCCAGGAACAAGACTTTTGAACCCTCTAACACACCCAAATGTAGAGAGAGCAGGAGATATAGAGATAGAGGGTGATATATATCATATATCAGATGTAAGGTCTGGTTTTTTGCTGAACCAAAACAAAGGAGGAGGTGGGTCTCCTTATATAGACAAGGGAATGGCTCCAAGCTTCTTAAAGAAGCTAATAAAAGAAGGGTCAAAGGGGCCAAGCTTCCAAGAGAAGCTAACCCAAAGGTTCAAGCTTCTTGAGGAAGCTACGACAAAGGGTCAAGCTTCCTTAAGAAGCTTGAGCAAAGGGTGCAATCTTTTGGAGGAAGTTAGGATCAAAAAGGGTGCAAAGAGGCCAAAACAGCCACATACGCGTATAGAGACAGGGTCTGTGCATCCCAGCTGGCACAACTGGCATGCACCATGCCTGCAAGAGTAAAAAAGGTGGTACCGGCCAGAAAAGGAGGCCATCAGCCAAATAAATGGTCGATCGGCTACTTATTTGGTCGGTCGGCTATTTTGACTGGCCAGTCGACTAAATTGATGGCCGGTAGGTGGATTCTGAGGGAAAAAAGTGACTGGTGGTGTCTAGGTTGAAGCCCCAGACGTTATCTTTCTAATGGTGCAAACCTTGTATTAAAATTCCTCCTGTACAAAAAGTTATGCCCTTTTTGGTGAAGCCGCGCAGATTCGGTCCAACTGGAGTGATGCCCTGCTTCAATCAACCATATCTCCCCCACCCGGACTTGGCTTTAGGATATTCTTGTATGAAAAATGAAGCCCCAGAAGTAAGCTTTCGAACAGTGGTGGCCTTATAGCTAAAATCCAAGTATACAAGTGAATAAACCCGATTCAGCGAGGGCTGCTCGACTCTCTCCTACCCGGATTCATGCCGAACTTCTCCCAAACTAGTTTTCTCCTCTCCTTTCCTCTTTTCTTCAACTCCATACCCCTAAACAAAGTGTTTTGAAATATTTTTAAAGGATTTCATCTCTCTTTCATTCATCTCAACTTTCTCCTTGCTCGGTTTACCAAAAAGCGCAACATTTATCGAAATGCGAGCGTCGGAACATCGTAAGAACTTTATTTTCAAAACATTTTGAAAGAGAAGATTTTAAGATATAAAATCTTTTGATCAAGATTGTTTTGGTCTAAAAGGGGTATGAAGTTGGGATTTGACTCTCTCATTACTGAAGAATTTGAACCTTTGCCCTGCACACTTTTTACCACCAAGTAAACCATCAGTAACGCCCAAGTTTTAAGGACGGTAAAAAATGAGATGTCTACAGTTGCCCCTCTTTGGAAAAACTCGGAAGTCAAGAAGTGACGTGAGTGAATGTCAAAGCCCAGAGACGACCCATTTTTGACAAGGCCGAAGACTTGGACAAACAAACAAAATACCGATAAATAAATGGTTTTACCCGCAGGCTGCCTACATATCCCTTTGCAAGGAATCAAACCAGCGTAGTTCAGGGACAGGATGCAAATGATATGCAGGAAGACTTTGATAATTGGACTTATACGCTACGCGAAGCCAGTCTAAAAATTGGACTTATACGCTACGCAAAGTCGGTTTGAAAATTGGACTTATACGCTATGCGAAGCCGGTTTAAAAATTGGACTTATGCGCTACGCGAAACCGGTTTGATAATTAGAGATTTATGCCATGCAATGCAATGTACAAAAAAAAAATGCAATGTAATAGCTAGAAAGCAAAGGTACCTTACAGGAGCAATTGGCAATGACCTACCTCATGCTGCTGGGGACCTTCTCCTTCTTCTTGGTTAAACTGCAGGTACTACTTTTCTCCCTGGCTGTGATTGCAGCTTTCCCTATTCTCCAATAGGGTGACAGACTAGGTTGGATCAGTATCCAGAATTGAGGTGCATACAGATGCTATCTCAATCTATGGGGCTGCCATGCAGATTTCAAGCCGAGGATACACCCCTGGGTATTTAAACTAAACTTTGGTCTCAGAAATCTCGAACCTTTGCGTTCTAGGCATGAGCCATTCGAACTCTAGTTTCCACCGTCTCAGTTGGTCTCTTAGGAACTCACCGGAAACACAGGCAAGTGGCTATACGAGACCACCAGAAGTCATTCAGGCACGACAAACTCCAAAGGAATTGCACCTTTAGAGGATTTGAGGTCTCCTAGACCGGAGAGTGTACAAGAAAGTGTGAGTGAAGAGTGAATGCACAAAATAGTGCTAAAGAGATGCACGAAACAGTGCGATGCAACGTACTAACAAGTACAGGTTAGGTGCGCAAGAAAGCATGATAGAATGCATACAAAATGCAAGTAAGGTGCACAAAACAGTGCGACGCAATGCACTGACAAATGCTACAAGTATTTTCTATACAAGATGAGAGAGAGCATGCAATGAAATGCACAAGATAATGCGATGCGCAAGAGAGCGCAGGTGTAAACTGAACAAAATAGTGCGATGCGCAAGAGAGCGCGAGTGATAAACTGCACAAAATAGTGTGATGCGCAAGGAAGCGCGAGTGGTAAACTACACAAAATAGTGCGATGCGCAAGGAAGCGCGAGTGATAAACTGCACAAAATAGCGCGATGTGTAAGAAAGCGCGAGTGATTTGAAATGCACAAGACAATGCGATACGCTAAACAGCGTGAGTGATTTGAAATGCACAAGAAAGTGCGATACGCTAAACAGCGCGATTGATTTTTAAATGCACAAGACAGTGCGATACGCTAAACAGCGCGAATGATTTGAAACGCACAAGAAAGTGCGATACGCTAAACAGCGCGATTGATTTGAAATGCACTAAATAGTGCGATACGCTAAACATCGCGATTGATTTGAAATGCACAAGAAAGTGCGATACGCTAAACAGCGCGATTGATTTGAAATGCACTAAACAATGCGATATGCTAAACAGCGCGATTGATATGCAATGCACTAAACAATGCGATACGCTAAACAGCGCGATTGATATGCAATGCACAAAATAATGCGAGTGAGATACAACCACAAGATGCACAAGACAATGCTAGTGAGATACGAAGTGTAAGTGCACAAGACAGTGCGAGTGAATGCATGTTCTATGTAAATAAGGTGCATTTTCTATGCAAGTATGGAAGAGTGCATTTTCTATGCAAAAGATACGAGCATTTTCTATGCAAGAAACAGGAGCATATTCTATGCAATATTGAAAGCATATTCTATGCAGAATCGAAAGCAAGCATATTCTATGCATGAATCACAACGATGCACGGCACGCATGTAACAGAAGTGTATATGAAAGTGCACATTCTATGCAATGGAAGGGCATCAAACATGTACTCAGGTGCCTCCGATTTACCTTTCGGAGGACTTGGCAATACACTCAGCTCAAAAGGGGACACCCTGTTTATATTGGCGAGAGATAACATCTGCATGTGAAACCCTCGGGTGCTGCTTGGACTGCCATTCTGACTTGAAGCAGGCTTACACTTGGGGTTGAGATACACTCATACTCCAGAGAAATGGCGAGGCTTGAGAAGGTGCACTTGGAGTGCAGTCTCGGAATTTGCCGAAGTTGAAACAGACTAAGATGCTCCAAATTTTCCCTCTTTTCTTTTGCTTTGCAGTCCAGAACCTATATAGCTTCAGATAGGTCCTTGTTCTACTGTTCTCACATGACCTAGGTTGAACCTTGCGGTTTATGAAAGAAAGAATCTTGTTTTGCATAAATGTGCAGAATGTCACAGCACTCTGAGCACAAAACGATTTTTTTGAAAATGAGAAAAGGGTTGTCTACCGGGTATTGAGCCTACAACTGAACACAACATACTATGACTCAACAAAAGGTACACGACCTAAACACATCGAGTAACACTCGAAAAAGACTCAAAACAAAAGTTGAGGTAAACAAAACAAAAGACACGACACAGAGATGTGTTACAAAGACAAGAGACCTCTCAGTTCGCGAGGAGCCAGTTTCTCCGGGTAGTGTTTCCCACCCTTTTCTCATTTGTGATTCTCACATCACTCTAGCACTCAATCTCTATTTTTCTGGAAAAAAAAGCCATTTTCTCACTTTTTCTCTCAGCGCACATCTTTCTATTCTTCAATCTCTCATTTTTTATCCCTCCCCTGGGTGGTTGGTGGACAAACAGAAAGTTGCGGGGTCTTGCCCCTATCATTCTGCTAGATTCTTCTTCTTGTCCACAACAGTGAGTTTCTTCCACAGAGAGGCTGTGCTACAATTGGGTGTATAGCAAATCTGCAGCTAACATCGGTTGACGATGCTCTGTTGGGGAATTTGGACGTGATCAGATCTGCCCAGATGAGGGAATGGGATATCTTGTCCCATTCCGGTTCGTGCTTCGCACTTGGCTTGATACCTCATTGCTTGGAGGATGTGAGAGCTTTCTGCCCTTTTACGGTTAGCTTCAGTGGTGCCTTTTCCAGCAGGTATGGTGCCTTTCTTGGCAAGCATGTTAACAATGGGAAAAAGACAGAACACCTGACTCAACTGTGCCCCTAGTTCATCATTTTGACCATTTTTTGTTTTGGCTTTCTACTAAAACAATTTTGACCAATATGAGAGTTAGATTAACATGCTTGTTCAATTTTTTGATTTAAAATCATACAAGTCCGGCTATGAGCACTGAAAAGTTTCCTTTTTTGGATCCAAGAAATGGTCCAGTTTTGAAAAATGGAATACTTTTTGAGAAAATCAGTCAGCCTCTGTAAAAATTTTCAAAAACCATTTTTGCAAACGGCCAATGCTTAACAAGCACGGAACCTACTCTTGAGATGCACAATCTCAGATCCGAAGGAAAATTGCCCCTTGCTTGAAGAGAGCTGCACGGCAATGGAAAGTTGCCCCTTGTTTGAATGGCACCACGGCACACTGTATGGAAACGGAAAGTTACCCCTTGTTTGGATAGCATCGCAGCGCATTGTAATCAGTCCTCAGAGTGACGATGACAACTGAACTCTCGGATACAGAGAAGGCAAAGATGATCAGAACCATTACATGGACACAGTTGATTTTGAAGTGTTTTACGGCTGGAATTCGGAATGAAGTTGCCTACGTATCCCAAAGATGGGAATCAAGCCTTACGTAGTTCGGGGTTAAGGTACACTCGGGTATTAACCTCTCCTTTTACACTCTAACTTTTGCCAAGGCCGCCCTTTCTGGGTTTTCAACCTTGCGAGCTTTGTTCTTCTTTTCTTTTCAATTCTTTTCATTTCTTTTCTTCTTTTTTCTTTTTCATCTTTTCTTTTCATTTTTTCTTTCTTTTTTTTCATTTTCTTTATTTTCATTTTTTGTATTTTTCTTTTTTTTTTTCTTCTTCTTTTTCTTGCTCTAACTTTTGCCTGGGTCGCCCTTCTGGGTTTTCGGCCCAGCGAGCCTCTCAAGGGTAAAAGTGTAGCTTTGTCCATGTTGAATGGTTTGAGATCCTGAAGTGAACTGAATCCAGGAGAACGACTGTTGTTCCCTAACGATGCAGGAGTCTATCCAATGGGGGCTGAAGTTGCCCCTAGTGTTGTGGATCGGAACTCAGTTTTTCTTCAACAATACTTTCTTCTTTCCTCCCTCTGGGATTTGGCATTCTTGCCGATCCTCATTGATTTGTGAAATGATCCACCTTCAGCTCTTCGAGCACAATCTGGCATCTTTTGCCCCTGGTTTGAGGGGTGCTTCTGATCTAGCTTTGCAAGTTTCTTTTGATGACATCTGATCTTCTTGATCTGACTTCCCTGCCCCTAATTCATAGGCTGTTTCAAATCAGGCCACACAAGCCTCACATTGTGGTTGATCGTTGAACCTTCTGAATCCAAGTTCAAGGTTTGAAAGTGATAGGGGTCGAGTCTCGAGGTTGTGAACGATCCTAGGCTGCACAACCTCAAGAGCGATTCCACATAGGTCTTCGCAGGACTACGCAAAATATTTTTTGAAATCTTTTAAGAAAGCGACTAATCGCTCATGCTGAAGACAGTGCAGAACCAATCTGGATCGAGCTAGGATCCTTCCCAATACTCACATTAACAAACATGATTTCATTCATTAAGGGCTTAGCATGCCTCTCTTTCTCTTAATTGATCAAATTTTCACAAATCCCAAGGAATTCCTTCTTCTTCGTTTTTACCACAATGTTCAAAAAGTTTTGAAAAACTTAGGTCAATGCAATGACTTCAAGGCACAGAAAAGACAGAGTTCTTAGTCAAATAATGCCATCTCATTCAGAACTTCTGGCATAACTTAGCACAAGGCAGAAGCAAACACAAGAGTGTGAAAATCATGGCTGTTCATTCAAATCTGCTTGCATAACTGGCTCCACGGCAGAAACAGACTCAAAAGAAAGCAAAAAGACAAACACAAAACAAGGAAGTGATGTCCGAGGTAACACCCCCGGAATCACCCAACTCCAACACGACGGGACTGACTCGATACAACAAGACAGACCTGACCGACTCAGTACAAAAAGACTGACCATATACAAAACAACAAAACTAACCCAATACCCAAGTCAGAAAGTAAAAAAACTAGTGTTCGCACATTGCTCAAAACTGTGCGTGCCATACACCACATCTGAAGTAAACTGAGCGCCGCCCGCAGGTGGTTCATCCCCCGATGGCATCACATTATCCCCCAGGTTCACTAATCCAATGACGATAGACTTTGCTGAGTTGGTGCGATGATGACCTTATTGTCAATCAGATCTTGTATTTCGTGGCGAAGATGGAAACAACTATCATTGACATGGCCGACTTGCTGATGAAAGGCACAGTACTTGGCCGGATCATAGGAGGGAGGAAGTTTATCTGGCAGTGGTCGCGGCTCCAGGGCTTTCAGATCCCCCTCTCTAATTAGGACCCTCAAGGCCGCTGATAGAGACATGTACAGTGGTGCAAACACCCTTTGGTCTCGAGGTGGGTGTCTTGAGGTTTGTGGAGTTTTGCTGGATGTACCAGCAAAGGGATTGGTAGGCACTGACTGGGTTTGCTGATCTCTTCCAAGCATGGGATTAGAGCTGAAAGGGACATTCCTGGTGCAACGACCCTTCTCCCGACTTGCCCCTTGATTTGAACTGCTCTCATTCTGAGTGGCGAAAGTGTCATCCACAGTTTTTGTAACAACTGCGAGTACTTGTTATTTGTTCAACCCTTCGGCTTTCAAAGCCTCAATATCCCACTGAAGGTGTTCATAGGGACCAATGCCTGTCCCTACCTTGTTCTTACCACTTGCCTTCACTTTGCTAAGAGATTGGCCTTCTCCCAATGCAGCCCGTCCCAAGGTTAGGGAGCCCTTTGATATGAACTCCCTGGTATGTGATGCGGTTGACGACAGAGCCAAAACTCCAAAGGCCAGATCCGCCACAGTTTTCTGAAGATCTTCGATCATCCTGATCAGCTCAGAAGTAGTGGGTCCATGGGTTTGGGATAAGTGGGGTTCAAATGCACCCATCATGCATAAGTCCATGCTTTCCGGGATAAACACCTCAGGGTTAGGTAGATGGACTGGGGTGATGTATGCGCTGGGGTCGTAAGGGGCAGCCAGTGTGTGGATTAGGTTGAGATGTGGATGAGGTACTTGGTCATTGGGGGCTGAAGGTGGAGCTATCGTCTGGTTGTCAATGAGATTTTGGACATCATGACGAAGGCGGTAGCAACGGTCGGTGCCATGACCGCGCTGCTGATGGTACACACAGTACTTGGAGGGGTTATGTCTGGCTGGGAATGGGTCAGGAAGAGGCTGAGGATCGAGGGGTTTGAGATGCCCTTTTTCCATCAAGACTTTTAGTGCGCTAGTCAGGCTCATATAGAGGGGGTGAAAGTTTTGCCCTGAGCTCGGGCTGGCCCGGCGGTTTGTAGGCTTGGATTGGCAAAAGGGTCGGCTGTAGCGACTGTATTGATTTCGGTGGGTTTGGAAATAGCGCTACTACCAGCGTTGGTACTCCCTGAAATCACCCTCCTTGTCGGTTCACTTGTTCTGGTAATGATCCCACTGTTGAACGCATTCTCGATCTGAACCCCCTGTTGATGCAAACTTTTGAAAATGAATAGCGGAGCGACTATCAACTTTTGCAACATATCAGGTTCGAGGTTTCGCACCATCATTTGCACTTGATCCCTCTCGGAAGGCCGATCTGTCATCTGTGCTGCCTTTGCTCTCCATCTTGTAACAAATTCCACAAAAGGCTCTGTTGGGTTTTGGCGGGTTGTTTCAATCTCTTGCATGGTCATTTCAACTTGGGTATTGTATGAATACTGATCGACAAAGGCCTCAGCCAGTTCTTTCCAGTTTTGCTTCACTTCATCTTCCAACTTAGCGTGCCAAGTGGTTGCTACACCCGACAGGGTTCTTCCATACAGAGAGAGTTTTTGTGGCTTAGTCAGACCCATCGGCTTCAGGACATCCAAGAAAAGTCAAATATGTACCATTGGATCTCCAGACCCGTCGAAACGGTCAATATATGGCATTTTGAATCTGTCTAGAAGCCGTACGGCAGCCTCGGTGTGCCCATCCTCAATGTCTGGAATGGAGTTAAGGCCCTGTGCCTTTTTGAATTACTTTTCAAGGTTTGTAATCTTCACTGCAGTCGGATTGAGCTCATTAACATCAAGGGAATAAAGCCTCTCATTAGGCTGCACCAGGGGGTCTGAGCACCTGAGCTTTAGTCAACCTTTCTCGAGGATTTGGACACTGTAAATCTTCAACTGGCGGAAGTGGGTCAAAGTTCGGCTGGGTTCCAAAGCTGGATGTGAAGTAGATGCCCCAGATAGACGCTGAGTTTCAATACTGGTCTCAGCCTACATGGCAGTTCCCTGATTTAACGCTGCTATCATAGCCACAAATTCTTCCGAACCCTGTGCCATCACGGTCTGTTGAGTTTGAACAAAGGTGATGTGATTGGCAACTGACGGATCAGATGGACCGGTGAGCCTTGACTGGTCTTTCTTTGCCTTGCCTCAGCAAAAGAACACTGGTTGCCCTTGAATTGAATTTTTGACCTAACAAAGTCTATCAGCACTAGTCCAATGTACCCGGGGGATATCGGAGCCTTCTGAAGCTATGGTTCCCAGACTACCTAGCAAAAGAGAAAACAGACAGCATCTCAGCCTGATTTCGTCAAAACAGATTTGACTCTTTACTGAATTCTGCCCCAAATTCTGCTTGTAAACCGATACCCTCAGGTAAAATTGATTGCCCCAAAATACTGATGCCCGCAGGCCTAATACTCAGACTTGCAAACTGATACACACAACCTGTAGAGACACACTCTGACAGCACATAGCAAGCAAGTAAGAGCCAAAACACCCCTATGTTGGGGTAGGGTTTCCCTGTCCTATTTTGTCAGGAGCTAGGGTTTCACTACGCACGCAGCGGTTTCAAACAAGCTACATTCGGGTGAGCAACCTGTCCTAGCTTGGAATGGTCACTATGGTTTCCGAATATGCACTAGGTCGAATGGTCAAAAAGGGTGCCCCGGTAAAAATCAAGGTTTGTGTTTCCATACTGGCAGAGCCCACAACTGGTCAGCCTTATGGTCATGCCTTGACAAGCCAAGCCTCTGGCAAACCGTTCAGAAATAGCAGATGGCAAACACGGTGTCCTAGGCGCACCAATGCACATGCAATGCAAAGAAACACATAAGTGTAGTCAAAACAAGATATCATGAGTTCGAGTCAAGTTCTCTAACTCTCCAGCAGAGTCACCAGAAACTGTAGACGTCCCCGAACGCCCCGGGAGAATGAGTCCCGTTTTGTTCATTTGGGTTCACTACAGTTCGGACTCTCAAATTGTCACCATTCTTAATCTGAACCAAAGAGTCCAAATTCGGCAAATCGTTTTGGAAAATAGATTTTTAGAAAAGAAGTGCCAAACATGGACTGCTTTGCCAGATACAGAGTCGCCACCTAAATATTTTATTTTGAGGGAATGTAGGAAACCCTGACTTGGTGCCAAAGGCCACGTGTCCGTCATCACCAAAGTTTCCTCGGCTCAAGAACTTGGGTACGATTGGAGAAGGTCAGCTATGAGCACCCCCGCTCGCCCGATCAAAGATCGGCCTCTACTAACCATGATATCTTGTTTTGAAAACATTATATGCTCTTATTCCGGTTATTAGCCTAGAATTACTATGTTATGCGCACAATAAACAAGTATAGACCGAATCGCCTAAATTGGAACAAAACATTTTATGTTTGTTTTGAAAATGGTTTGCTACTCGCAAGTAGGCTAAAATGCAAATTTTGCCACCCTCAAGTGGGCTTTAGAAAAGATGGTTTTGCCAATATCTAGCGAGCTTAAAACTCACAATTTTAGTGCATCATTCCAATTTAGGTAATTCAACCTCCATCCACAAGAACTCAAGCAGTTATATCACATAAGCAGCTAGCCTCATGGTAAGTATGCTGTCATGGCAACACTCACACACATGCAAGGATGCTAAAGCATGAGAACTTACCGAGTACTCTGAGCCAAAACAGAAACTAGTTAGTAATCATATGTATGATCCTAGTTCATGTGAAGATGGCTAATGCAACACATGCAAAATGCAGCTAAGATGGGCTCGGCTAATCTACAATGACATGTGAAATGCTACAACTAACACATATTCAATTTGGAGTTGGAATACAAATGCAGTTAGAATGATGCGCCGAGCCCGGTGCATGCAAGACGAATGAATGGATACAAACGTGCTATCATACTGTATGTTAATTGAAACATGCCCTAGACTAACCAGCGAAAGCTAGTAAATAAAAGGGAAGAAAGACGTGGGATTGGGAGACATACACACACTCACGCACACTTATTACACAATTGCCCTCACTCGGAGGGTCCGAATAAATATTACAGTCCGAATAAATAATACTAATTTAATTATTACAGAATTTCTAATTAATTAGCAAATTAAATGCAGAAAGAAGGTGGCCATAATCCTATCTCGGGGTGCGTGAATGATGCATGCTTAACTCGTCTCGCCCGAAAACTCGCTGCGATAGCATTGTTGCCTCTGTTAACACTACCCTGCTCCTCAAAGGACTGTGAAATTTCTTGGGGCACCTCTGAACTGATTCCTGATCACTCTAGAATATCATCGGCCAATTCAAAGCACCACCGGCCATGGGGATGGGCTTATCGGCTAACTGTTGTACCACCGGCCAGCCACCGATGGTCGGTCGGCACTGTAGGTGGCCGGCCGGCCATTTCTTCCTGTAGAATCCTGCAGTTGACAGTAGCAGAGGGCAAGCAGTGTATGGCATGAAATTTTCAAGCAAATGTGAGCATGGCCACACTCCCTATCATGCAATGGACTTAAGGGAGCATGGCCCTCGACCCTTGGGCCATCAATCACGCATTTCAATGCATGATGGCCTAAAAGCCAAGTGTGCAACTTCGATATCAAATGAAATGCAAGCACAAAACACATCAAAGGACCCCAACCCCTATCATGATTGATCAAGAGGCAATGGATGCATGCTCAATAAAATGCAACCTAGGCATGGAGGCTAAGTATGCAACATGAACATGCAAATGAGCAATGTATGCTAGGCACGCAACCTAAACATGTAAGCAAACATGGCATGCAACAACATGCGATGATGGACTTAAACTAACATGGATAGCTCTCAAAAATGCCAAAATTCGTGGCCATGTGATGAAAATGAGGCAACCAAGATGCATGCAAACATGCACAATGCAATGGCCGCGAGTCTAAGGCACAAAACATAACTCCACAAAGGCATTGAAAGGATGAATTATGAAATACAATGGCATATGTTCCAGCACTGAAGTATGATGCTCAGTGGTCCCGAAACATGCAAATATGCCACCCAATGCATGAAATAGCCCCCGAAACTCAAAACTAGGCACATGTATTGAACTATAACTATGCAAAGCAAGCATTATTTGACCATGAAGCACAAAGACAGAGCCAAGGCAGTCCCAAAATATGCACAATACTAGTTTAAAGCATGGCCAAAAGGTGCTAACATGTAGGGCTAAAACAATATGCAAGATTGGCTAGTACGCATGGTTTATACCACACCTATATGAAGCATATGAAATCTCACCAAACAAGCCAAAAACAGTGAACAAAACATATCAAAATATGCCCAGATACCCACTGAAATGAGGTCTACACATGCAAGAACGATGAGCTCCTTTGATAAGCTACAAGAGGGGTTACTCTACACATACATGGTAGACAAACAAAAGGGAAAAACCATCTCTGGAAACAAGTTATGACAGCCCTAAAACCCACCAAATAGGCCCTAAAATTGGTCTAGGAAGCATGCAATGAAATGTCCCTTAGAAAGGCCTTGAATAGGATTGTTCTACACATGCATCATAGACATAAAATATGGCCAAAAGAGGTCCGGATAGAGTCAAGGCAGACCTTGAAACTCACAAAATAGGGCCTCAAATGTGACTTCACAACATGGAAAATGGAGCTCCTTTGGAAGGCCAACAATGCTAGTAAAGAGAACAAGGGGTGAGAGGGTCACCCCTCTCTGATTTTGAGGCTCAAAAACATGTTTAAGCCACTAAAAATCTACTGGATTTCAGTGGCTAAGAGTCCAAACTAAGGCCATCACCAATGCTCTAATGCGTAGCCCTAAACATGAAGGAATGAAGCGTAGAAGGGAGAAGATGACCCCAACCAGAAAAGAGTCTTTAAACAAACATGTTTAGAAGATCAAAATAAGACTTTTTCTAGTTTATGTCGAAGTCCAAAAATGCTTGCGAATAGGGCTGAGCAATGGAGCTAAATAATGCAAAAATGAGGAAAATAGAGGCTTACCCTTGTAGCACAGCAATGCAGCCAACTCTGGACCAAAAAAGTGAGTTCCCAACCTCTAAAAATCAGCTTCAAGACACTTGAATGGATGGTGGAGGTGGTAGGCTATGAGGTGTAGTGCAATGGGCCAAGAACAAGACCCTTTTGAACCCTCTAACACACCCAAATGTAGAGAGAGAGGGAGATATAGAAAGAGAGGGTGATATATATCATATATCAGATGTAAGGTATGGTTTTTTGCTGAACCAAAACAAAGGAGGAGGAGGGTATCCTTATACAGCCAAGGGAATGGCTCCAAGCTTCTTAAAGAAGCTAATAAAAGAAAGGTCAAAGGGGCCAAGCATCCAAGAGAAGCTAACCCAAAGGTTCAAGCTTCTTGAGGAAGCTAAGACAAAGGGTCAAGCTTCCTCAAGAAGCTTGAGCAAAGGGTGCAATCTTCTAGAGGAAGTTTGGATCGAAAAGGACGCAAAGGGGCCAAAACAGCCACATACGCATATGGGGGGCAGGGTTTGTGCATCCCAGCTAGCACAGCTGGCATGCACCATGCCTGCAAGAGTCAAAAAGGTGGTATCGGCCAGAAAAGGAGGCCATCAGCCAAATAAATGGTCGATCGGCTACTTATTTGGTCGGTCGGCTATTTTGACTGACCAGTCGACTAAATTGATGGCCGGTAGGTGGATTCTGAGGTCAAAAAGTTGCTGGTGGTGTCTAGGTTGAAGCCCCAGACGTTATCTTTCCAATGGTGCAAACCTTGCATTAAAATTCCTCCTGTACAAAAAGTTATGCACTTTTTGGTGAAGTCGCGCAGATTCGGTCCAACTGGAGTGATGCCCTACTTCAATCAACCATATCTCCCCCACCCGGACTTGGCTTTAGGATATTCTTGTATGAAAAATGAAGCCCCAGAAGTAAGCTTTCCAATGGTGGTGGCCTTATAGCTAAAATCCAAGTATACAATGAATAAGCCCGATTCAGCGAGGGCTGCTCGACTTTCTCCTACCCGGATTCATGCCGAACTTCTCCCAAACTAGTTTTCTCCTCTCCTTTCCTCTTTTCTTCAACTCCAAACCCCTAAGCAAAGTGTTTTGAAAGATTTTTTAAAGATTTCATCTCTCTTTCATTCATCTCCACGTTGTCCTTGCTCTGTTTACCGAAAGTGCAACATTTACCGAAATGCGAGTGTCGGAACATCGTAGGAACTTTATTTTCAAAACATTTTGAAAGAGAGGATTTTAAGATCTAAAATCTTTTGATCAAGATTTTTTTGGTCCAAAAGGGGTATGATGTTGGGATTTGACTCTCTCATTGTTGAAGAATTTGAACCTTTGCCCTGCACATCTTTTACCACCAAGTAAACCATCAGTAACGCCTAAGTCTTAAGGGCGGTCAAAAATGGAGTGTCTACAGTCATTTAATTGGATCCGATTTTTGTTAATAATTATCAAAACAGGACCCATGATGGGCCCCCATGGGCCCAACAGTACGCTCCAGTCCAATCTAAGACTGGAGAGAAGCCTGGCCCGTATTGGAAATGGCTGTTACACCAAATATATTGTTTGTTTATTCATCATCAATTTGTCTAATGGTTACAATTTTCTTTTGGTTGCATTATCTTCAATTTAGAGATTTGCAAATTTGAGATGTGTGCAACCTTTGATGTTTCTGCTATTGATTCTTTCAAATCTACATTTTTTTTTCTGCTGTCGATTTCCAAATCTGAATATATGTGTGTGTGTATTTGAAAGTGTTTTTTTCTATTTTTGTCCAACATTTGCTGTTTCCTGACTTGCTTTGGGTCTTTGTTTATTTCATTGTTTGATCATTGATCTCTATATATTTGGTGTAAACTGTAAATGTACCTTTTTATGGAATCCTTATATACTATTGATTAGTCTTGTGGTGATATATGCAACTTGGGTTTGGAGACTGTTTGACAGCTTCATTTGATAACCTATTGGGGGTATGCTTCCATATATATGCTCATGTATTCGAGGTTTGCTTCCATATTTTTCACTTCCATATTTATGCAATTAGTTGTTTAAATAGTGGCAACTAATAATGTTGGAATGGTAAGAATTGTCTCAATGGCATTGAATTTTTGTTATCTTTTGCCCCCTCGGTGCATTATGGGGTTTGAAGTAATATGTTTGTTTGACTTCTGGACAAAATTTAAAGGTAATTATTTAATTTTTCAGTTTTCTAACCTATTGCTAGATATTGACCTGCCCCAACTTTTCTAAAGTACCGTATTACTTGTTCTAAGGTATTCCGAGATTGTTTTGACTATAATAAATTACACACTCTACCTCAAAACAAATACAACAAAAACCAACTCCTTTTCTCTCTCTAATTGATATTTTGGATTGTGGCATTTGCTCTTTTGTTTACATGACCACTTGAAAGCATTTGAATTGATGTTGGTTTCAGTCGGAATACCCTAGCATAGCATAATGCACAAACTGGATGTTTCATTTTGTTTCCTTTTTGTTTCTTCCGCTTGATCTAATTTCTTTTATTGTTGCATATAAAAATACAAGAAACTAATTGATTTTCTATGGCTGAGGAAAAAGAAAGGCATTCGTATTTATAAACTCTAGCTAATTGTTTTTATTGGATAATGTACTTGTGTTTATTCAATTTCATTGCCATAGTTGGTGGGACTTATTTGTGAACTAAAAGCTTTTCAATGGAACTATGCTTATGAGTAGTAATTGTGTTCTTTGTGATTGCAAACACGGTTAGTTTAGAGGGTTCTCAATTTGATGCTTCTCAATTTGATGCTTGTCAATATGTTATGCTGAAATGAATGTGATGCAGAATATAAGAAGTTCGAGGAAGAGTAAATTAAACAAAAACGGCGATATTTGGAAATTGCAATGGTTTCAAAGAGAAATCGATAGGAACCATACATAATCATGTTTCTAATATGATTATAGTTCTATTTCATGATTATTTTTATGTTTTCTAGGATTTTTTTGTGAGAGGTATTTTGGTAATTTTATATTTACTGACATGGGTTGTATGGGTTGCCCATGGGTCACCTTGTGGGTCAAATTATTTAATTAGTCTTTGTTTTTTTTTTTCTTATTTAGTCTTAAATTAGTTTTAGAAATTAAAAATATTTTAATAGTTTCCCTTTTTTTGTTATAGTTAGTTTAGGAAGTCTCATAATTCTATATAAATCCATGTAATGCCTGTGAAAACTCCATCAAAATTCAAAGTTGCTCTGTGAAAATATTCAGTAGCTGGGAACAACATACTTTGTGGTGTGAATCCTATTTGGTTATTTCTTCTCAATATGTACATGAATCCTGTGTTGTCAAAGATCACTCAGTAACCAGAATTGGACGAATTAGAGGGATCATACGCGCGGCTGATATAGTAAGCATCATAAGCAAAATTGGTAGTGATGTCTCTGGTATTAAGGACATGATTCCCATCCGGGAGCAAACGGAGTTGAAACCTTCTGTGCGAGAAATTGGTCTCCGAAAGGCGAGAAAATATTACTCCACTAGACTCCATAATCTGTGTAGGCAACATGGTATCAGTTGGATTTTTGAAACTCTCCCATAGATAGAAAGAATCGCTGCGCACAAGTACAAAGTTGTTAGTATCATTCATAAAACCATAAGCAACATTGTTAAGAATAGGCTGAGAGTTCCACAATTCTTTGCCTTGAGGGTCACTGAGCACTAGCCCTCTGTCAATAGTTAGGCCTAGTTTGGAACCAATTGAGATAGGGACACCATCATACCCATACCAGACAATGGTTTGGTCTGGTATTTGGTGATACGATATGCAAAGCAAGAAGTGATTCTTTTCCTCTAGTGGTTTAAGCCCAAATGCAAAAACACAGAGGGTGAAAGCCATGGGGTGTCCTTGTTATTTGCAATGATATATGTACGCACATCCACGGTACCATTAGTTCGAGCAACAATAGAAAATGGCAGGAGGAAGAGTAACAAGAAGAAGAAGAGTAGATGATGAGGTAGAGCACAAGCCATTGATAGATAGATCAAGCTCGATTTGGGTAGATGGAAATGAATGATTAAAAAAAGAAAGACGAAGTGTTTTTTAAGCAAAGGAAATGACTTCAAAGCAACCTGTACCTTTCAGCAAAGACTTCTATATCCCTAGCATAATTTCAAATGTATCCCTTCTTTCTTGTTGGTCTTTGGTCACCATTATTCAGCATTAATTGCCCCTCAGAAAGGGCAACATTGTGGATCACTAGTATGGTTTCAATGACACTATCAGAGCCACAAATATAGCTATCTGGACCATTAAAAGTGCATAAAATAAAATATCGATAATTGTCATAATGTTAGACTTATTTTCACCTCACATGATACTCGCAATACAAAAAGGACGAGTTTTAATGGAATGACAATTAATAAAAATGAAAATGGGTTAGCTTGTAATTTCAAAGAATTAAAGAGAAAAATGCTTTTATAATAATCATATTAATTGTGAATTTATTATATCTATAATGAATTGGGTACTAACTCGACTATGAATCAAATTAGTATAGTGAACAGATCAATATATGTGTACAAATGGGGAGGATTAACTTTTTAGGCATGAAAAAAAATTGAAAATAAGATGCAAGCCTTTATTTTCTTGAATCACTAAATATCATGCAAAATAAATAAATAAATATTTGCCATGCTTTCATATGTATCTAGTTAGTCACACATCCTCAAGGGCGCTAATCAAGTATTAAAATTGTATTACTTTATATTTATATCATATATTAGTTAAATCTTCAAGTTGATACGTATTAAAAAAAACATTTTCTTAGTGAATTCTCAACATTTGATTATTTCTAGAATTCTCAACATTTGATGGGTACATATGCAACGCTTTTGATCATTTGATTTTGACACCTTTGCCAACAAAACCTTGTGTTCGTTGAATAGTCCACATGATTTCGTAAGTTCAAAATTGAAATAGTCCACACAGTTTCTAGCCTTTTTATTTTCTCCCATAAATAAAAATAAAAAATCCAAACATATCATTAAAGTATCACGACACATATAGAAATTCATTAAGATTGATGCAAGAAAATAAGGAGAATTCTACTTATATCACCAATTTAACTCCTTACACCTTTAAAATTCAATTTTTTTTAGAGTATTAATGCATGCTTAAATTTTTTGGACACCCCAATTTCTAATTTTTCTTGGGAAATTTGGCCATAAACTCCTCTTATCTTCCTTTTCTTGTTAAAAGGACCAAAAAAAATTATACTTTCAAAACCCCCCTATAATTATAAAGTCTTGTATAAAGGACAAAAATTTTCCAATTTATATTTTTTGTGACAAATTTACCCCTTCACACACACTCTCTTTATCTTTCTCCTCTTTCTCTCCATCAGTTTGTCATCTCTCTCTCAGCTCTTTCTTTCTCTATGCGTTTCTAAGATCTCTCTCTACCACCACCACCGTCTACACCACCACCACCAGCACTATCTCTACTACCATGACTACCATCGTTTCCACCACCTCTGTCGTCTCCACCAACATCGTCTCAACCATCGATGTTGTTCGTCATCACCATTGCTACCACTGTTTCACCACTAATATCTCAACCACCAGCGTCATTTGATGCCATCATCGTCATCCTTGGCGTCCAAGACTTCAGATCTGAGATTGATGACCTCAGATTTGTATTTTCTCCCTCTTTTTCTCCTAGGCTCCTCATTATGCTTTGTTTTTCAGACAGTAAAATTTTACTCTAGTTTAAGGCCGCATTTTCATGCATGTGCCCATACAATGGTGAGGTGGCCGTAGAACATATGTAGTGCAACTGTAAACCCGTTTTACGGCCCTTAGTGGGATATGCGGGTGGACCAAAGATATACAAAGGCTTAAAAAACATACGTACCTACTGGACGTGTGGGTCCACGCTTCAACTCTTGGACTATCTAGTTGCACAAGAAAGCCCAATAAAACTCCAATTGATATCATGAAAATAGTTTTTTATTTGTAAAATCTGTCAACTTGAATTTAATTGGGCCTCATTCCTTCTCTTTTTGAAAGATATTGAAATGGCAGGTTTTGATGGAACAAAAAGATGTTCAACGAGCCCAACAGTGGCCCAAACACAATCTTTCGTCAAACTACATTATTTTTATCATCGGGAAGCATCCAAACATCTAAGTGTTATGGTTAGCCAAAATGAGGTGTTTACACCGACAATTCACCCCAGTCTTGTTCATAATGTACAATGTGAAACGAGTGAGGGTCTAGATCTGGTAAATTCGTAGAAAACTTACTAAGCTATTGAAATGCCAAATAAAGACCGTATCACTAGACCTAGAGTCGCCACCTAATCTTTTTGGGGAAACTAGAAAATCCTGACTCCTACCAATATAGGCCATCGATACGCCGTGACCAAAGAACTCGGTCCGGGAGCTAAAGTATGAATGTGATGAAATGATGAGAACTTGAATAATTTATTTAGATGAATAATGATTTGAAATTGCTCCACTTTATACCTTGTTGAACTTGTTGAGAGTATCACTATATATTGTTGTCAGTTATCCTCTAATGTTGCCTATTTAGAATATTTTGATAGAGATAACTATTGTTAATAGTCGGTGGAAGATTGCATTGTTGCAGAAATATCTCAACAACTGAAACCCATTTTGTTAATTATGTGGTTTAATTTTGATGATGTCTCAAATATTATTTGATAATTTGTGATTTTTTTTAAATATAAATATGTTATAATAATTTGACACAAAATATAAAAATATATTATATCTTTTTGATACATGTTGCACCGAATTCGAATTTGTTTTGCAGTTTTTAATAGTTTAATTGTATGTAAGACACACCCACATGATGAGTATATCATGAGCCATTATTTTGCATCATTTAAATATGTTATATATAGTTATATATAATATAATTTAAAAAGATTAAAAAAAAAAAAAAAAAAACATACTCAAGTGATGTCTCAGAGCGAATCTTTTATTTGATTATGTTTAATATATATGATGTTACATGTATTTATATTGTTTATTGCAAAAATATATTCGTGAATATCATTTATATTATAATTACATTATATATATATATATATATAAATAATATACTATTCAAAGGTATTGATTGCAGGAGAATGATTGAGTTTTATATTATATTTATATAATCAAATCAATCCCTTGGTGAAGTGTTTGAACTTGCCAGCTGCAAAGCTAGAAATTTAGAAAAAAATTAAAGTTAGCTGCATGCTATCTATTCAAGCGCTGTGCATGTAACACCCTCAAAAAAATACATAAAACCCACATTGTTGATATGAATAGACATAAGAGAATAACGCATATTTCTATTTATCAGAGTATTCATTACAGAAGTGTTACATGCTAACAACAAAAGTAAATGCCCTATGGACTTACAACTTTCCAAGCCAACACTTGGTTACAAAAGGAGAGAGTACTAACTCAAATACATATTAAGCCTGTGGCTTGAATTTACATATAACACTAAAGTAACAAAACAACCAAAAAGAGTCTTCAACTCCCAAACCCTTCCAAGCTATGTCCTTAGAGGTGGCATGTCACCTGAACCTGAAAATGATGTCCCATATAGGGTGTGCCACAGCCCAGTAGAGATATACTAAACCAAGCATGAGAAATAACTAAAACATTTAGCATTGGATATATGGCTAACACTTATAAACCAACTTATTTCACAAAACAGTTTCATGACAAATAGTCCATGTTTCATTTCACTTTCCTTTACTTATCCAATTTTCAAGTTATATATGTACATGGCTCAGAACCTGGCTGAACAATTAAATGAGACAACGGCACATATGTAGACACCCCATTTTTGATCGTCCTCAAGACTTGAACGTCGCCGTTTGCACACTCGGTGATTATCCATGTTTGTGCTCGTTTGGAGTTCCCGGAGGTCTCGGCTCGCGTGCCTTGCCTCAGGATCTCCGAACTCAACTGTTTAGTGTCTGGTTTCACACCAAACACTTGCATCTTGCCTTTGAGAGGCAGGGTAGGGCTTGTAGACCATCCCCACCCACCACCGGCAGTGGCTAGAGGCCACCGGATACATTGCCGGCCGGCACTATTTGTTGCCGGTCAGCACTATTTAGTGCCGGCCGGCACTCCTTTTGGCCAAGATGGCATTTTTGGCTGGCCGATTATTGTGCATCTGCTTTTGCAGATATTTTAAGACAGCTGTCTTGCTTTTGCTCCCCTCCATATGTATGGAGGGATCTCCCTCTTATGAAGCTTGTCTTGTAAGTTTTACAAGACAAAAGCTTCTATATAGAGAGGGGCTCTCTCTTGTTGCAAGAGGTTAGAGAGACTTAGGATATTTTTGAGAGCTTAGACAGCCATTGTTAAGCTCTAGTTTTAGGGTTTGAGTTGTATACACATCCTATCTCTCTTTCCCTCTCTTTTGTGCTCTAGGTGTTTTGTGTCATACTATTGCACACAAACACCTAGTGTTTCACCTTTGTCTAGATACTGAGGTTCTAAGGTATTGATCTTGAAGTTTTGGTGTTGGATTCAAGCCAAGGGAGGTCATTGGAGCACCATTGTTGAAGGGGACATCAAGGGTAAGAATCTAGTCCTATTATTCTCCATTTTTGCATTGATTTTCTACCTATCTTAGAGCTATTTTCGTTCTTATTGTATAACACAAAAAAGTTCTATTTTTAGAACCTCTTGATTGTTTATTAAGGGTGTTTTGTGATTTGAGGGTGCTTGACCCCTCTTAGGCCTTGAAAGGCCTCATTTTGAGCCATTTTGTGCTAGTTTCGGGACTTTGGTGTTTGGGCC
Source organism: Camellia sinensis (assembly GCF_055761805.1). Lineage (NCBI taxonomy): Eukaryota > Viridiplantae > Streptophyta > Magnoliopsida > Ericales > Theaceae > Camellia > Camellia sinensis. The sequence continues at coordinate 24,578,254 of NW_028128987.1, forward strand.
TCTTCACCACTGAAATCTTAAGGGATTTCAGTGGTGGAGATGGTGCCTTGAAGTCTCTAGAAGGAGAGGGCCACCCCCTCTCCTTGTTGTCCTTGAAAAGGGCATGTTTTGGCCTCTTAAGGGAGCACCATGTTAGAGTGTGTATTGACCATGACTTGGCTGCCTTTTATGCTTAATATGTCATGTTATACCTCTGTTTTTACTTGGTTTTGGTACTCCATGCACGCTTAGCATAGTTGCCATGTAATGCCTTGTTTATGCCTTAATATGCCTTAGGTTGTTAGCCTTTGTTGGAGCATGTTTTAGGCTTAGTCTTGTGAAGCATTTGTGCCTATCTTGACATGTTTTAGGTCTGTCCATAGTCGTTTGGTTTGATCTTGGCACGCTTAGTATAGCTCCTTTGTATTCGGGCTTGTTGGCCTCAAGTATGCGGATGTGTAGTATGCGTTGCTTGCATCATTTTGGTGGTTTGGAACCACCCACCATGTCATTTTAGTGCTTTTAGCATGCCTAAATGTTTGCATTTTGTGGGCCCTTTTGTTGCTTCAAGAGTTGGTGCTCCATGCTTCATATTTGTGCCACGATGTATACCTCTAGGATTAGGTTGCTTAGATGCCATTTAAGTGATTCTTGAGGTTTGTTTTTGCATGATTTGGGACTGTTTTGCCTCAATTTGGTCATTTGCTTCATGAGTCTTATGATCATGCTTTAGGTCCTTGGGCCTCGTTGCATGTATAGCTTGCATGAGTAGGTTAATTTGGCATGATCTCCTACATGTTTTTCAATGCTTATGTTGCATGCTATTAGCCCACATTATGCTTCTTTCAAAAGTGATTGAGAGTTGTCCAATTTGTGCTTAAGTGTTGGCTCTCAATTATGTGCATGTGTGTATGTATTTGGTCCCTCATATTATAGCACTTTGGCTACTGTTTTAGGCCTATTTAGAGTTGCCTAAATCATGTATAAGTCCATCTTTGCATCCATTTGCATGGCCCCATGTTTGCTTGTATGCTTGCATAAGTTTGTTGCCATGCCATGTTGCATCCTTAGCTTGCATGCCTAGGTTGCATTGCATCTTGCATGCATGCCTTGTTCCTTGACTTGATGATAGGAATTGGGCCTTGATTTGTTTGTATGGTTTGCATTTCATTTGACATGAAAGTTGCATACTCGATTCTTTGGGCCATCATGCATGGAAATGCGTGATTGGTGGTCCGAGAATCGAGACACATGTCCCTTTGAGTCACAACCATGATAAGAGACATGATTGGTGCATATATGCTTTGAATTGTGCTGCCATGCTTTGCCTTGCCCTCTGTTGCTGTCAATTGCAGATTCTGCAGGAACACTCTGCCGACCGGCAGTTTCAAGTGTCGACCGGCAATTATTTCTCTGCTGATAGCCTCACCTTGTGCCGGTGGCCACATCCCACTGCCGGTGGCAATTCCATGCAGCCGGTGATGTCTCCCAGCATCCAAGAAAGCAGTCCTGAGGTTTTGGCAGCCTCCAGAGGAGTGAAGGAAGGAAAACAGAGGCAGCCTACGCATGGCGGCGCATTTCCCGAGGCGGTTTACCTGTTTTCCTGGATTAGTTAATTTGTTATTTAATTAATTAATTAATTTGTAATCTTAATTAGCTTGAGTAGTTAATTAATTTGTAATGTTCATTCGGTCCCTCCGAGTGAGGGCAAATCTGTAATAAGTGTGTGTGGGTGGTGTGTATGTCTTCCAATCCCCACTTCTTTCTTCCCTTTTATTTACCTACTTATGATGGTAGATTAGGGCACGTTTAATTTAGCATACCTTATGCTATGCATGCGTGCATTCATGCATTTGTATTGCATACATTAGGCTCGGTACATCACGCTAACTACATTTATACATCGAATTCAAAAACTGAATATGTGATAGTTGCGCATTTTCACATGCCATGTCTAGGATAGCCGAGCCTATTCTAGCAACATTTTGTATGCGATGCATTAGGCACTTAACATGGACTTGGATCATGCATGTTTGCTAACGAGTTCTTTGTTTTGGCACGGAGTACCATGTGAGTATTTTAATGCTTTAGCATGTTGCATGCGTGTGAATGCTACCATGACAGTATGCCTGCCATGCGGCTAGATGCTTATGTGATAAACTGTTTTAATTCCTGTGGGTGAAGGTTGGATTGTTTGAGTTGGGAAAACTCGTTGAAATCCGTGTTTTAGCCTACTTGTGAGTAGCAAATCCCGAAGCACTTTTTCAAAACCGAACGGATATGCAATGCTTATTTCCAAATTAGGCAATCTAGTCTATACTTGTTTGCTGCGCGCATAACATAGTAATTCTAGGCTAATAAATGGGATAAGAACACATAAACGTTTTCAAAATCGGATATCATGATTAGTAGAGGCCGGTCTTCGGACCGGGCGAAAGGGGGTGCTTATAGCTGACCTTCCCCGATCGTACCCAAGCTCCCGAGCCGAGACAACTCCGGTGATGACGGATATGTGGCCTTCGGCACCGAGTCAGGGTTTCCTAAATTTCCCCATTAAAAAAATATTTAGGTGGCGACTCTGTATCTGGCAAAGCAGTCCATGTTTGGCACTACTTTTTCAAAAATCTGTTTCTCAAAACGATTTGCCAGATTTGGACTCTTTGGTTCAGATTAAGAACCGTGACACAAATCGAGTCCGAACTGTAGCGGCGTCCCTCGCGGACTCGTCTACAGCATACTAAGACATTTCCATGCTTCACAATTCACATGAGAACATCACTCATATTAAAACACTTCCATACTTCAAATGATACACAGATTTGCTGTATCAGTGGAGTGCATCCCCTATCTCCTCCCAAATATCCGGTTTAGGAGTCCATCTCCTATCTCCTCCCAAACCATGGAGTACATCCCCTATCTCCTCCCACACAATACACATATTCCAAGTATATAAACACTCATCATATACAAGGATTAATCAATACACATATTTGATGTATTATTCCAACCGTTATATTCAATGACATATTCAATGTGATTAGTTTCAATTTTCCCTAATCAACATACATTGTCTACAACAATCAAGACTATCCTCCACCAATAGCCCAAAGCAGTTATTTCTAAACAGATAATAAATGCATCAAACATATATAATCTCAACATTTTCATAGGAGACTGATAAATTAATCCAACTACACCATTCAATCCTACAATTTCTCAATTTCATGGATCTCAACTCAATTTCGCATTTCCTCAATTTAATTATACAAATTAATTTATTACAACAATTAGGGCATTTACCCCTTTACTCAACATCAACCCTAATGTTCGATTTCACCAATCTAACAACAATAACTCCATTTTCCAATGTCTCACATACACATGGGTTTTAATATTTGAAAACCCCTATTTTAACAATTACATAACAAACCCTAACTTTCTCAATATTACTCAACAATACCAACTAATCAAAATGCCCAAAGTTTATGTAAAAACTCATAAGATGGTGTAGGGTATCCCTACCTCGAAATGGAGAGACGAAAAGCAGAAGATGATGAAAATCCAAAATGCTCCAAATCCACAAACTTTCAGATTAAAATGTAGCCCTCACCACCCTCTATCTTTCTTACAAAGAGAATGGGGTAGAAACTTTCAAGAACTAGATCAAACCCTAGAGAGAAGGTAAGTATATATAGAGAGAGAGAGAGAGCGAGAGAGAGAGCCGAATCTAGGGTTTTAATATGAAAAGAGGTTCAAAAAATGATGAAGGGGACGACTGCTGTGTACTGATATAACAGCGGCTTGCTCAAGCGAAGGAGTGGTCGCTCGAGCGACCAGACACAAAGAAACCTCGCTCGAGCGTAGAAAGTCTCGCTCGAGCCAACAAATCGAAGCTTCAGGTCTGCAACCAGAAGCACGCTCGAGCGAAGAAAAGCTCGCTCGAGTGAAGAAGCCCAAAACATAGACCTCGCTCGCTCGAGCGAAGGAAAGCTCGCTCGAGCCAAGAAATGCAACCTTCAGGTCAAAAAGAGACCCAAACGCAAGCTTGAGTGCCAGACTTCTCGCTCGAGCCACCAGACACAAAACTCAACTCTCGCTCTAGTAAAGGAACCATGGCTCGAGCGAAGGAACGAAAACACAAAGCTCGCTCGAGCGACAAAAGTCTCGCTCGAGCGAAGAATCCAAATTCTGGACAGCAACTATTTGCTCCCAATCACACCCAACCTGTAACAATCTTGCCCAAAATATCCTATAACTCAAATACAAAGTATTGAAGGACGAAAGCAAGATATAAAAAACAACCGATACCTATGGAACCAAGTCCGGATACAACACCCAAAGGAGGAAGAACCTGGATCGCTATAACCTCCCCCCCCTAAAGAATTTTGTCCTCGAAATTAAATATAAGTTTTCGAAAACATGTTTTTCTCAATTCTCAATAATATTACTATTCAACATTCCACCACCTGACCCATTACTGGTCATTTCATCTCTATTCAAGAGGCATTTCACAATATACTTTCCAACATGCATTATTAACATGCACTCATTTGAAATTTACCAATTTCAACACACATTCCATATTTCAATTACATTTTCAATGCCAACAATATATTTGCATTTCTAAAACAGTATCAACATATGCAATGTTAAAACAGACTTCCATTCTCAAGGCATACTCAACCTTCACAATATTTCCATACAATATTTCCATATACAAAACATATACAATGTTTTACAACTTAAGGCATATTCAATGTTCTTAAAGTTCAACAATACAACAAAATTACCAATACATGGTTAAACATTAACAAACAAGTCCGGATATTTTTCACGGACATCTAACTCACGTTCCCAAGTGGCTTCTTCCACTTTGTGATGCTTCTACAAAACTTTTACCAAGGGAATGGTCTTGCCTTGCAAGACTTGATCCCGCCTATCCAAGACCCTCACCGGTCTCTCCTCATACGAGATATCCTCATCTACCTCTAAATTAGTCCAATTCAGAACATGAGACGGATCCGGCTCGTACTTCCGTAGCATACTAACATGAAACACGTTATGCACTCTGGACAACTGTGGCGGCAAAGCTAAATGGTAGGCAACCTCGCCAATCCTCTCAAGGATCTCAAAAGGGCCAATAAACTGAGGGGATAGCTTCCCACTCTTACCAAACCTCATCAAACCCCGCCTAGGTGATATTTTCAAAAAGACGTGATCACCCACCTTAAATGACAAAGGCCTCCTCCTACGGTCGACATAACTCTTTTGGTGACTTTGGGCTATAACAAGCCTCCTACGGATAAGCTCAACTTTCTCCGTCGTTTCTCGCACCAACTCCGAGCCTAACAAAGGTGCATCACCCACCTCGGCCCAACACACTGGAGACCTATAAGGTCGGCCATACAAGGCCTCAAACGATGCCATATCGATACTCGACTGGAAGCTGTTGTTGTAGGCAAACTTCACTAAGGGCAAGTGTATCTCCCACAACCAACTAAAGTCAAGGACACAACCTCGAAACATGTCCTCAAGGATCTGAATAGTACGCTCGGACTGCCCGTCAGTCTGAGGATGATAAGCAGTGCTAAAGGTCAATCTAGTGCCCAAGGCATTATGCAAACTCTGCCACAACCTAGCAGTAAAACGTGGATCTCAATCTGAGACGATCGACACTGGGACCCCATGCAACCTCATTATGTCCCGAATATACAAGTCAGCAAGATAATCTATTGAATCTCTCACGCGTATAGGGATAAAGTGCGCCGACTTGGTCAATCGGTCTACAACCACCCAAATAGCATCACTACCCCATTGAGTCCTTGGGAGACCTACAACGAAGTCCATAGTGATATGCTCCCACTTTCATTTGACAGTAGGCAAGGGTTGCAACAAACCCGTTGGTCTCTGATGCTCGGCCTTCACTTGCTGACAAGTAAGGCACTTCGATACAAAAACTGCCACATCCTTCTTCATACCCCGCCACCAAAACTGGCGACCCAAATCACGATACATCTTAGTGCCTTCTGGATGCACCGCAAGGCGTGAATGGTGAAACTCTCGGAGTACCTCCTCTCGGCAAGACTCCGGCACAAACAAACGGTCTCGGTATCTCATACTCAGGTCGGGATACACAGTCAAACCCTTCTCAACCTTCCCACTGCAGATCTTCTCCCGGAGGGATTCTACCTCAAGATCACCTCTCTGTGCCTCTAACACTCGATTCACAAGTGTAGACTGCGCAACTACTGAAAACAAAGCCGCAGACTCAACAGATTCGCCCAAAAGCAAATCAAACTCGCCAAGCGCACCCAACATCTCCCATTCCCGGATGGCTATACAAGCTACATCACTAATGGATTTTCTGCCAAGGGCATTGGCCACAACATTGGCCTTCGAAATCGTAATCCTCAATAAATTCCATCCACCTCCTCTACCTCAAGTTCAAGTCTTTCTGTGTAAACAGATGCTTCAGACTCTTATGATCTGAGAACACCTCAAACCTCTCACCATAAAGGTAGTGCCTCCAAATCTTTAAGGAAAAAATCACAACTACTAACTCTAGGCAATGTGTAGGGTAATTCCTCTCGTGCATTTTCAACTGCCGCGAGCCATAGGCTACCACTTTCCCCTCTTGCATCAACACATAACCCAAACCCTCTCGTGAAGCATCACAGTACACCACATAACCCAAACCCCTCTCCGGAAAAATCAAAATTGGAGTGGTAGTAAGTCTAACTTTCAACTCTTGGAACGACCTTTCACAAGTCTCACTCTATACAAATTTGACCCTTTTCCGTGTCAATCTAATCAACGATAAAGCTAGCTTGGAGAAATCTTTTACAAACCGGTGGTAATGTCCAGCTAATCCTAGAAAATTGCAGATCTCAAAGACACTCTTAGGCTGTGCCCAATCCTGCACTGCCTCTATCTTCGATGTATCAACAGACACCCATTCCCCGGAGACTACATGGCTTAAGAACTTGACCCCACTTAGCCAGAACTCACACTTCCCAAACTTGGCATACAGCTTATGGGCCCTAAGCAACTCAAGCACCACTCTAAAGTGTTCCTCGCGCTCCTCCTCTAAAGGTGAATAAATCAAGATGTTGTCTACAAAAATGACTACAAAACGATCTAAGAATTCCCGGAATATCCGGTTCATAAGTCCATAAACACTGCCGGTGCATTGGTGAGCCCAAAAGGCATCACCAGAAACTCATAGTGGCCATACCACGTACAGAATGCTGTCTTCGAGATATCTTCCTCCCTGACCCTCAACTGATGGTAACCCGATCTCAAGTCTATCTTAGAGAAACAACGGGACCTTTTCAGCTGGTCAAACAAATCATCAATACGAGGCATAGGGTACTTGTTCTTAATCATAGCCCGATTCAATTTCTGATAGTCGATATAAAGTGTCAAAGCCCCATATTTCTTCTTAGCAAAGAAGGCCGGTGCTCCCCACGGCGAAGTACTAGGGCGAATAAAGCCCTTATCTAGCAATTCCTGGAGCTGACTTTTCAACTCAATCAACTCGGCTGGGGCAAAATGATATGGTGCCATAGAAATCGGTGTCGTGCCGGGCACTAGATCAATAGAGAACTCAATCTCTTGATGAGGTGGTAAGCTAACAAGGTCCTCGAGAAAAACATCCGAATACTCACAAACCACTCTAGGCAATACAGTCTGGGTCTCATCACACTCACTACTCATAAAGCTAGCGAGAAGACCACTAAGCTCACTCCGCCCTCGTGGTTCACACACTGGTGGCAACACACTACCAACCCAATCCCCCAAGAAATGGAAACAATCCCCGCTCAAGGTACATATAGTCACCCTCTGGCGGTAGCAATCAATAACAGCCCGGTATGACAATAACCAGTCCATATCCAAAATCACATCAAAACCTAACATAGCCATAACCACAAAAGAAAATGGAAGCCAGTGGTCGGCGACCTCTATATCACAACCCCGACACCCTTGTTTTAAGATCAATTCACCCTCAATAGGTGATATAACACAAATAAGAGATGCTAACTACGCCAACTCCAACCCCAAAACAGATGCAAATGCAGCAGATATAAAGGAATGGGCTGCACCCGTATCAATCAACACATTGGCAACCAAGTTGCAAAACAAAAAGGTACCTCTCAGAACAGATGGAGCCGGTACAAGATCCTGCGCGGTAACAGCATACACACGCCCTGAAGGTCTCTGATCTACCTGCTCACCTCTAGGAGCAAAAGATTGCTGTACAGACTGGGACGATGAAGCCCCCTGATTGGCCCTCGAGGCCTGAACTGACTGCGCTGGCTGATGGCTCTGAGTCTGCCTCGAACTAGATGTACCAGATGTGCCACTCAACTGCGAGCAAAACCTCTTCAGGTGCCCCGCCTGACCACACTGGTAACAAGAGAGCGGCTGGCCTCTGCCCTGACTCTGGCTCTAAGGTCGAGTCGAAGATGAAGCTGCTCTCTACCCCCTCCCCTCTGCGGGCAAGCTAGAGACTTGTGGCCCACCTAACCACATTTGTAACAAGTAATGTCTCCCTAACTGCCTCTCCCAGAACCTAAACTCGGCACTTGAAAGGTAGATCTCACAAAAGCACCCTGGGACTGCTAAGGATTAGAACCCCTCTGCCTCCTACCATCCCCCTGGCCATCCTAACTCCTTTTAAAGCCCCTCATCCTCTCCTCCTCCTCGTGCATCATAATCTCCATATGGGCCGTGGCATCCACAAGGCGCCCATACTCCCGGGTCATGGATCCCCCAACTCTGGTCTTGAGCCCATGCCTCAACTTCCTCTCGAACTCAAGACAACGGCGTTCCTCAGACGCCACTAACTCAGGTGTAAACCTGGATAAACTGGTAAATGTAGCCTCAAACTCGGGCACTGATGAACTCAGCTGCTTGAGCTGACAGAACTGATCTCTCAACTTCTCCTTGACAGTGGGAGACAGAAATTTCTCCTGAAAGGCATCAACGAAAGCCTCCCAAGTTCCTCAAATACGGCCCCTCACAAACTTCCACCACTGACCCGCGTCTCCCTTCAGCTGGAAGGACGCCAAGGTCACCTTCAAAGCCCTGTCTTCGATGCCAAGCATCTCAAACGTCTTCATCATCTGCTCAAGCCACTCATCAGCCTTAAGTGGCTCATTCGGATCACGCACAAACTCGTCCGGATTGGACCGGAAAAACTCCCTCTTCAGAAAAGAAGGCCTTGCCTCAACCACATGGGCCTGGACTTGATTCTCAGCCCTGAGAATGCCCAAAGATTCCCTCAACGCTCCTGTCATTTCGCGGGCCAAGGCACCCATGGCCTGCTGACCTACTGGCTCGGCCACATTGGCCTGACCAACACCCTCCTGCTGTGCCGGAATCTCATCCGGTATAGGCATCTCCTGCCTACCACGGCTACCACGCCTACCTCCGCGTCCTGACATCCTAATAAAGGTAACAGGAACATTAGCACATTCACAAATGTGCCGAAGCTATAACACTCACGTCCTAATGCATTGGACAATTGTAATTCATTCCACGTAAGCACATAGTCACATAAGCACTTACGAATTTCATTTCCGGATAATGACAGTCCAGAGGCGTTACTAGAATTCCAGTCAGAAACAGCATTGATCAAGTGCTTTTCCAGCAGGACTCCCAGAAACCCATGGATCCAATCAATATCCAAGAAACTAAATCTCATACCCAAATAGTCACGTAAACATGTTATCAAATAAACACATAACATTACATCTAAGTCTCTGACAAGCGAGACAAACCCACTGTGGTACTAACCACTTCCCATGTACCCAAAGTATTCGAACTCAATACGCTCTGATACCAAGTTGTAACGCCCTCAAAAAAATACATAAAACCCACATTGTTGACATGCATAGACATAAGAGAATAAAGCATATTTCTATTTATCAGAGTATTCATTACGGAAGTGTTACATGTTGACAACAAAAGTAAATGCCCTATGGGCTTACAACTTTCCAAGCCAACACTTGGTTACAAAAGGAGAGAGTACTAACTCAAATACATATTAAGCCCGTGGCTTGAATTTACATATGACACCAAAATAACAAAACCACCAAAAAGATTCTTCAACTCCCAAAACCTTCCAAGCTATGTCCTTAGAGGTGGCATGTCACCTGAACCTGAAAATGATGTCCCATATAGGGTGTGCCACAGCCCAGTAGAGATATACTAAACCAAGCATTAGAAATAACTAAAACATTTAGCATTGGATATATGGCTAACACTTATAAACCAACTTATTTCACAAAACAGTTTCATGACAAATAGTCCATGTTTCATTTCACTTTCCTTTACTTATCCAATTTTCAAGTTATATATATACATGGCTCAGAACCTGGCCAAACAATTAAATGAGACAACGGCTCATACTAAGACATTTCCATGCTTTCCAATTCACATGAGAACATAACTCATATTAAAACACTTCCATACTTCAAATGATACACAGATTTGCTGTATCAGTGGAGTCCATCCCCTATCTCCTCCCAAACCGTCGAGTATATCCCCTATCTCCTCCTACACAATACACATATTCCAAGTATATAAACACTCATCATATACAAGGATTAATCAATACACGTATTTGATGTATTATTCCAACTGTCATATTCAATGACATATTCAATGTGATTAGTTTTAATTTTTCCTAATCAACATACAGTGTCTACAACAATCAAGACTATCCTTCATCGATAGCCCAAAGCAGTTATTTGTAAACAGATAATAAATGCATCAAATAGATATAATCTCAACATTTTCATAGGTGACTGATAAATTAATCCAACTACACCATTCAATCCTATAATTGCTCAATTTCATGGATCTCAACTCAATTTTGCATTTCCTCAATTTAATTATACAAATTAATTTATTACAACAATTAGGGCATTTACCCCTTTGCTCAACATCAACCCTAAGGTTCAATTTCACCAATCTAACAACAATAATGCCATTTTCCAATGTCTCACATACACATGGGTTTTAATATTTGAAAACTCATCTTTTAACAATTACATAGCAAACCCTAACTTTCCTAATATTACTCAACAATACCAACTAATCAAAACGCCCAAAGTTTATGTAAAAACTCATAACATGGAGTAAGGTATCCCTACCTCGTAATGGAGAGACCAAAAGGAGAAGATGATGAAAATCCAAAATGCTCCAAATCCACAAATTTTCAGATTAAAATGTAGCCCTCACCACCCTCTATCTTTCTTACAAAGAGAATGGGGTAGAAACTCTCAAGAACTAGATCAAACCCTAGAGAGAAGGTAAGTGTAGAGAGAGCGAGAGCCGAATCTAGGGTTTTAATATGAAAAGAGGTTCAAAAAATGATGAAGGGGACGGCTGCTGTGTACTGATATAACAGAGGCTTGCTTGAGCGACCAGACACAAAGAAACCTCGCTCGAGCGTAGAAAGCCTCGCTCAAGCCAACAAATCGAAGCTTCAGGTCTGCAACCAGAAGCACGCTCGAGCGAAGAAGCCCAAAACATAGACCTCGCTCGCTCGAGCGAAGGAAAGCTCGCTCGAGCCAAGAAATGCAACCTTCAGGTCAAAAAGAGACGCAGACGCAAGCTCGAGCGCCAGACTTCTCGCTCGAGCCACCAGACACAAAACTCAACTCTTGCTCGAGCAAAGGAACCCTGGCTCGAGCAAAGGAACTAAAACACAGAGCTCGCTCGAGCGATAAAAGCCTCGCTCGAGCGAAGAACCAAAATTCTGGGTAGCAACCATTTGCTCCCAATCACACCCAACCTGTAACAATCCTGGCCAAAACATCCTATAACTCAAATACAAAGTATTGAAGGATGGAAGCAAGATATAAACAACAACCGACACCCACGGAGCCATGTCCGGATACAACACCCAAAGGAGAAAGAACCTGGATCGCTATAGTGTAGAGGAGTGTCTGTCTTCCCAACGGATAGATTTTTTGGTATAAATATAAGTGTTTTGTTTGGAGAAAAATCAAGAACTTTGAGAGAAAAAATTTGTGTGCATAGAAATCTTAATTGCACTTTCACTCTGCTCTTTCACTTTCAGATCAAAGTGTTGTCTTTGTTCTTACACTTTTATATCTACTCTTTGTGAGAGAATCATTATAAAAGAGGTTGAAATACCTCTTATCTTTATTGATTATTTTGTGAGAGGATTTTGTAAGGGTGAGGCATTTATTATTGAGTGAGGCTCAACCGATAAGAGTGAGACTTATGTAAAATCCACAAACTTGGTGAACCTTTGGTGGTGTATTGATTCATTTTGATAGTGAAGGAATTCTCGAAGAGGATCCTTGAGGAGTAGACGTAGGCCTAACGCACCGAACTACTATAAATCGTTATGTTTCATTTTTTTTTCCTTATCACTTTTATTTTTATATTAATTATTATTGTTCTATTTTTTATTTGTTAAATTTGAATATTTTGGCTATTATATTTAATGTTGTGAAATTATTTTTGATAATCCAATTCACCCTCCTCTTCGTTTGCCTACCTAGATAACAGTTGATATCAGAGCAAGGACTCTAGTATTTTTTACTTAACCGTCTTAGAATAGATTATGGCAACTCCTAGTTATTCATTACCTAAGGGACAAACATCCAATAGATTACCATTGTTTAGCAACACAAACTTTAGTTATTGGAAAACCATGATGACCATACACATATAATCTAACGATTATGATGCTGGAAAATCATTTGTAATGATCCAAAACCCCTTATCAAAACCGTAGAAGGCCAAAAGATACCAAAACCTGAAGATGAGTAGACAAAAACTGATACGAGAATTGCTCAATCCAATGTTAAAGCCACAAATATGTTGTACTATGCCTTGGATGCCAATGAGTTCAATAGAATTTCTATATGTAAGACAGCAAAAGAAGTTTGGGATAAACTCCAAGTGACTCATGAGGGAATAGACCAAGTTAAAGAGTCTAAAGTTAGCTTGTTAGTCCATAATTATGCGCTCTTTAGTTACTCAAATGTTTACTGGTTTCACTAATATTATAAATGGTTTATCTCTCTTGGTAAAATATATATTAATGCTGAAATTGTAAAAAAGTGCTCAGGTCATTACCAAAGAGTTAGGAGAGAGAAGTCATTGCCATCACAGAAGCCAAAGACTTATCAAAGCTAAGTCTAAACAAGCTAATGGGATCTTTTCTCACACATAAGCTCATCATGAAATAAAGAGATGAAGAAGAAGACAAAAAAAAAAGGGAATAACTTTCAAACAACTGCTACTCATGAAAAGAATGACAAAGATAATTCATAATTTGATAATGAAAAAATGACCTTCTTAACAAAAAGGTTCTAGAAATTTATGAAAAAGAATCAAAGAGGAAGAAGATTTTTCACATGAGATTTTAACAAAGGATAATATAGTAGAAAAGATTTTACAAAAAGGAGAAAATAATAAGAAAACTGAAATCACTTGTTATGAGTGTAACAAGCCAGATCACATCAAGGCCAATTGTTTGGAAATCAAGAAACAATACAAGAAAGACAAAAGAAGAGCCACGATTATTGCATGGAGAGTTAGCGATGAAAGTGACTCAGAAAATGATGATAGCAGCCATGAAGTTGCCAACCTATGCCTAATGGAATTTGGAGATAAAGATGAGGTAAACAATGAATCTTATTCTTCTGATGAATTACAATTCATATTTGAAGAATTGCATGATGAATTTCAAAAACTTGGCACTAAAAGTATTGCTCTTAAAAAATCGCTTTCATGTTCAACAAAACAAAATGAATCTTTATCTAATAAAATTGAAGTATTACAAAATGAATAAATAAAAGAAGAAAATGAATTTTTAAAGTCAAAAGAATCCCTCATTTTACAAAAGGAATTAAATGATTTCAAAATTAAAAATGATTCTTTAAAAAAAGGATAAAGTTGTTTCAAACGAAAATATAGAAGATTTAAAAAACATTCTTTCAAAATTCACTCAAGGAAGAGACACTTTAGACAAACTTATTAAAAGTCAAAATTGCACCATTGGTAGAGTTGGAATTGGGTATAAACCTTTTTCAAAAGGAAAAACTTTCAAAAATAGTTTTATTTATGCATCTTCTAGACACTCACATCTTACGTGTCATTTTTGTAGTAAAAAAAGTCATATTTCACCTACATATCCTATTAAAAGAAATCCTTTGGCTATTGCTTTCAATGGTAGACTAGGAAAGAAGGAAAGCCAGCTAGATAAAGGGCTAGAGCAGGCCAGGGTAAAGGCCCTAATATGATATTTCATTTGTTAATGTTAAGTTTCTCATTTTAGAGTACTTGTAAGATAATATCTATAGGTATATCATCTTCTCCTAATAGCCGCCTAGTTCCAATAATAGTAGGGCTAACTAGAGATCTTTCCTTGACTAGATAGAGATGGATAGGAAAATCACAATACAATAAAACTTTCCTTTAATAACATGCTAATGAGTGTAATAGCTAAAAAAGGGCGTACGGAATAAGTTTCGTACCGAGTGTACGAGGGATACCGATAAGACCTTGGTTAAGAGGCCTAATGTGGCTACTTTTTCTATCCTAGTGTAAAGACACTTCAAAGGTGTCAAATTATAACTTTTACGAACCTAAGAAATTATGGGTACCAATAGAAAAATCAATTTTTTGTAGGTATGTTTCAAGACAAAATCTAGTAACGATAGATGGTATCTTGATAGTGCACGTTCGAGGCACATGACTGGAGATAAAGCTACGTAACCTTCGACGACAATAATAAAGGAAAAATCATTGGCGTAGGTACGGCAAGATTGTCGGCAACAAGATCTTCAGATTTCAAGATCGAGTTTTTGCAAGATCTTCACTGATTAGATTTTCAAATATATGAGATCGTATATATATGGATCGGATTTTCATATATATGATATATATATATATATATGTGTGTGTGTGTGTGTGTGTGTGTGTGAAAGGGAAATATAGTCCAAAAAAAAAGGAAAAATTATGATATGTCCTTCTTGAGCTACTCTCCTCTTTCTCAAGGACTTTTTGAAACTAAATTAGTTAAGTTGTCTTTTATCCTAGAAAAAAGCCAGAAAATGGGGGTTTTACCAAAAATCCCTTCTATCTAATTAGGCTCCAAAACTTCCAAAAAAATTTTATTATAATTTTATCCTAATTAAAATTACTAAAAACCCCTTAAACCATAAAAACATAAACCCTAATTTGTCATTTCTCCCACCATTTTTTCAATCCCTTTCACCGGGCCACCTCCACTACCATCTGTCGCTGTCTGCCTCCGTTGCCACCCACTTCGCCACCATCCCAGTCCCTTCTTCCCTCCCCACTACCATAACCACCTTCTTTTCTTCTCATTCTTCTTTATTCTTCTTCTTCTTCTCCTATTCCAAACTCTAGATCTGAAACCTCTCTCTCTCTCTCTCTCTCACACACACACACACACACACACACACACATGCACACACACACACACACGAAAGACAACTGTGGGGGTTCCATTCGAAGCAGAGAAGATGAGATAGGTTGCGGGTGTAGGGATTTGAAAGGAGGGCCATGGCATCAGGAGCGACTGGAAAGGAGATTGCGGCGACGGCTGTGGTTGAGATGGTAACTGGAATTATTTATCAGAAGAATGCCAAATTTGAAGCCTTAAAAAAACAAGACTTTGTTGCGGTGTGAATTGCACAAGTTCCTGCTTTGGTCCATGTAAGGGCACCATACAAAATGGCTTGGTCTCAAACCAATAAAGGTAAAAAGAAAAAGAAAAAAAAAAAGATTCTGTTACACACACAAGTTGTTGGCCAACATACATTATTAGATTTCTAAAGCGGTTGTTGTGGACTTGAATTATCATTTTGTTTCAAAAGGTAATTAATTGATCATTTGAATATCACAACTGCCTTAAATATCAACCATGACTGACTGCTCAGAACTGCTGGTAAGTCGAGCATTTTCTTGAATATGATATTTCTCTCCCTCTCTCTCTCTCTCTCTCTCTCTCTCTCACACACACACACACACACACACACACACAAACATACACACACACAAAACAGATAAAATATAAAAAAATATATACTATTACTCGTTCTCCTCTAAACCCAGTGGTATGGTTTTGAATGCTACCAACACCACAGCCACCTTACATGCAAGAAATCCCAGTATCCCAAACACAACTTATTTCGGTGTTAACACCATGCCACCATTGCCTCCAGAACTATATTTCACTGCAATAGTAGCAAATACAAATGCTAATACTAGGCTTGAAACTGGACCCTTAAATCTTCTGAATATTTGATCAAATTTCCCTCTTCTGTTTATTGATGCTGATGATGCAGTAGAAGCTGGTAATCCATCAATGGACCTCTGCAGCAATAACAGATATAAAAAGCCACCAATCCCACCGCCTAAGAATGCAAATGCAGCATTTTCCCCAACTAAAAAGGATGCAATTGACGAGCCAGCAAGTAAAAGAAAACCATCATAAAGTAACAAAGAATACTTCAAATCCGCATACTCTCTCATGCTTTCTTCATTTGTTATTCCACTGTCACTCACAATTGATGTAGGTTGCAAGAGGTACTCACTTAACAAAGTCAAGTTCTCCTAAGCAAACTCTCTAACTAGGCAAGGCCCCAGTTCCACCCTGGAAATGTTACTTCCCTCACTGAGCAAGGTATCCTCAACCTCAAATCTGTATTCAACACCAATATATTGAATTTCTTTTCTACCATTTTCTTCTGATGTCAGTTGATACAAGAAAGTGACAATTAAGCTAGCATCTCCTAGTCTCCACTGACCTGACATTGGTAAAAGGATGAGAGAGAAAAACAAGAGAATGCTTAAAATTTCAAAAGGCCAAGATAACTCATGTTAAACTCTAATCTCTTACTTCTCAACAAGGCTTGTCTTTGTTAAATAAAGTGTTTGAAATTGGAGCTGGTTGTTCAATCCACATTGTCTACAATACTAAAGCAATCCAACTAATGGTATTGAAAAGATTTGCCAATGCAGATATACCTTGTTGGGGTTTTTTATTAATTTATTTGTTTTCCCTTTATAATTATTGCATATAGAGCTCAAGAATATATGTACATATATATAAAATAAATGCATTTAGACCCTTGAATGTGTTTGTTTGACAGTCCTGGAATTCTCTATTATCTTAAGCTAGGCCTATAACCAGCTAGATATCGGGCTGGCATTGAATTGAAACACCTTGCTTCATGAAGAGACTAACCTGATTCAAGATTGATCCATATAGCTTCAACTTGCCTCAGTTTAGGTCCTGAAAGGCGAACTCATCAATAGAACCCCTTTGGAAATGGAGTACATCAGAAATAATCTTGTTCACTAATTGATTAGAATGTTCTTTAATCAGACTTGCCGGTATCCTTTGTAAGATCGAGACACCATTTTCATCTATCAAACAAAACAATATGCCATCATTTAAATCACCAAGACTTGATCCATAGATATTACTTGTATATAGCTTGACTTTGTATAAACACTTGCATTCCCCCACTTCGATAGATGTAAGAATCTTCTCCAGTGAAGAATCTACACAAACTTCAGGTTCTGCAGCTAGCAAAAGACATGAAGGTTTTTCATAGCCCTGAAAATCTGAATAAGAAAGTAGTATATTACCAAAAATGAGTGGCAATTCAACGATGAGAAAAATCAACAAATTTCGCAGAATCTAAAATAGGACAAATACAGAAATAAATAACTTATATGTGCCAATGCTAGTTAATTACATTAAGCATAGTGGGGTGCTTGGATGAACACGGTGTCGTCAAGAAAATGTTCCCTTTTATTTCCACGCAACCATGGAATTTTGGAGTCCAGAACTGTAACCTACTGTTGATACCTAGGTCGTCAATGAATCAGATATGATTTAGGTTGTGCTAAAAAGCAATTTCAAGCGAAAAGATACAAGGACAAGGAGTTATGCATACATATCTCTGTCTCTTTGTCTCTCTCTCTCTCTCTCTCTCTCTCTCACATAAATTACAATCATTCATGCTCATTAACTGCTCTCTCATTCATGAATTGATTTTAAAGGCAAAAGTTGCTTGGGTTGATAACATCCCTAAAGTTAGTTTCTATTCCATAGAACATGGTCAAGAAAAAAGGTTCAATGACCAGACGCAAAAATAAAGGATAAATGTTTAAGTACAATAAGTTTCTTAACATATCCAGTAAATCTAGATCAAGACCAAATGCCAATAGAAACGACAAAGCACCAACATAATTGTGCCTAGAAAAGGTGAATAGGCCAATTTTAACAGTTGATGCTAATTATGAAATTACCCAAATGATTAATTGATTTTATGCCAATTCAAAACACAATCATTAACCAATCAATTAATCAAGCTAACAATGTGCAAATTAAACAATCTAATCCATGAATTCACCCATTGAGTCATTTAATCAAACACATAGCAATCAATCATGAGGGTCAAGAATTTACGTGGAATGGAAACCCAATGAGATAACTCTCCCAAGGGATGAAAACCACAATCCCAACACCCTCAACCAATCCACTAATGAATCAAATAGTTACAAGAATCAAGATTAAGGAATTATAACCCTTACCCAAGTTTACCTCACCATTGAGTTCACCACAAGCTTCAACAAGCTTGATCCCCAATCCCAAGTGGCTTTGACAATGTCAACCTCTATTGATTCAATAGCAATCACGAAGCTCCTCACTCCAATCTCAGCCTTCAACGGCTCTGATGCTTATGAAAGATGTTTGAACGTTTTGATGTGTATAGAATCAATCTAGGTAGAACAATTCATTTCAAACCATATTTCAAAGATTTAGATTCCAGAGCAGATAAGATTGATCAATGAAGTCTGGATGAACAAGCTATGAAGCTTGTAGAGAGAGAAAAAATAGATCTCAGAAATGTAAAACCGTCTATCATATCTGGAAATGATGAAATCTGACATTTTAAAACGATTCAGGGGCAAATTGGTCACAAAATAAACCACAAGTATGCCAACAATGCTCGAGGTGCTCGAGCCTAGGTCGGGCACCTGTCAAGCACTATCCCCAGCATCTCAAGCACTCGAGCTCCTGTCAAGTGCACATCAAGTGCTGCTTCCAAGATCTTAGGCGCTTGACCTCTTGTCAAGCTCAAATCAAGCATGAGGGACTTGAGCTGCTATGAAGCTCAAATCTATAATTAAGTAAACTACTAGAAATGGGTTAGTGCCTAAAAATGAGAGAGACAAAAACAATGTTATGCACGGGTTCAGGCCAAGTCATATAGCTTTCAAGCAACGGAACCGCTGCAACATTTTTCGAAGAGAATCTCGTGGTGAACTCAATCACTCTAAGACACAAAAAATATTGCCAACCCAAACACCCCCAGACTATGGACTCCAAACATTTTGGTTAACGGAAATCCTAACAAAGGCTTAGATAGACACTAGAATGTATTGATGCGGTTGCATTATGCAATATAATAAATGCTTTTTAGTTTTGGTATTTCTCCAACAAGATGTTGTATACTGTAGTAATTTCCAAAGCATAGACTCATAATGGTGACAAATCAGAAACAAAACAATAACCCTAAACTATTTGAAATCACCCTTTAAAATCACAAACAACAAGCCTATGTCTATACTTTGGGAAAACTGAAGTTAAGGCTTGGTGATTTCCACCGGTCATTATAGATCACATCTCCTATATTTACCTGGTTAGTAATCCCTACAATTATAATCACTATCATTTGGTTTTTAGGCTGTTTAGGGAATTAGTTATTGTAGTTGGCTTTTTGACTTTTTACGAAAAGATGTGTAAAAAATAGAGAGAAGAGTTGACTTTTTGGAAGTGATTTTTTGACTTTTTAGCTATTTTAGTATGTTCCCAAACTATTTATATAAAAGACTAGTGTAAGTAAGTCCAATAGACAAGGTTGTGAATGTATAATCATATGAATAAAGAAGAAAAGTGAAGCATATTTTTCATTTATTTTATATTTCTTCTTATTTTTTGTTGTTGTTGTTTTTATATTCTTTAATTATTATCATATCCTTGGAAATATAACTTAGGGGCTGCTAATTGGTGCAAAGGGAAACACTCAGGTTGTCATATATAATAACATGATTTGAATCTAAAACTTATTCATGAAGCAGGGTTAGGGGTAGGGGAAGAGTCTAAGATAGGGAGTGTTTAGAGGAGCATTAATGAATAGTTAGGCAGCCCCCTTAGCTGTCTGTTGATTCTTTCCTTAGTTGTATATTTGCAAATATTCTATTATGTATATTTAGGCCTAGATTTAGGATTACATTTGATTATGATTACACCTAATTTCTATAATGCCTTTTTTATACTCATTGCAACAGCTATATACCTCTATTGAGATGGATACAATGCCTGAATTCTCAAATCCTTACAAGTATTATGTAAAAAATATTTTTGTTGCTTAGTCGTAATATTTATGTTAAATGCCTCCAACACATGACTGTTTACGCTGATAACAAAAGCATAGTAAATATTTGCAAATCAAGCAACCCCTTTGCTAGGGAAGATCAACACTCCACAATTTCATCTTCTATATTTTGTTTTGTAATTTGCAAAAGGATTCTATTTAATTGAGTATAACGTTTAATGGTGATCAATTTGTTGGCTCTTAATGTGTGGTTATTCTACTATATATAAGCTTGTCATTATAAGGGTTGTGGTTCTATGTAATGACATGAGAAATAATTCCCTTTCTACAATAGATTGAATTTCTATTTATTGTTTAAACACATTTATTGATATAAGTTACAGATTAATAACACATGTAAGACATAATACGTTAATCTCTAAAGTTTATTTTTATTATTATAAATTTATATATATTGATGAGCCGAACACGAAAGGCTAAAGATTCTCTTACATTATAGAGCAAAATATAGAGCAATGAAAACATATCCAAATTATAGAGTAAAACATGACCTAATTACAAATATATGCAATATTCGAGGATTGCTTCACGGATCCAAGGAGTTCATTTTGTTTAAAAAATAAAAAATAAAGAAGTTAATTTGTTTTCACTGTCTTAAAAAAAAAAGTTCAAACAATAAATACATTAGTTCAAACGATAAATTTTATGTTGTTTATGTAGTGTGAAATAAATCTTTTGTGAAATTATTAAGATATTATCTATAATAACATTAATTTAGAGATATGGTTTCTTTTTAAGTATTTTATCGATGAAAATTACATTTTTTTGGTTAAATATTTTTATAATATCTTAACAATTTAGAATTTTTTTTAATATTGTACAGAATTTAATAATTTTTTTAAGATAACTAAACTATGTATGGGACTTTGTTAATTATTATTATTATTATTATTATTATTATTATTATTGTGTGTGTAAAACCTCAAGGAGGTGAGTGAAATTCACTATTTGAATATGTAAGGGCAATATTGAGATTTCTGACTCATAATACATGGCATAAGCATATTCTGTTAAATAAACTAACAGACAATTAGCAGTGGAGAATCTTAATAATAGTTTCAAAAGTAAAGGAGATTAGTGTTATTATTGAAATCACAGTTAACTGTCAGAAACTTAAAGGATAGGGTAGGTAAGTTTAATTTACCGGATTCTTAAAAATCCCTAAACTCCAAACGAAATGATGCTAAAAGAAATGAATTAGAAATTGAAAATTTCAACAAATGATGCTAAAAGAAGAAGAAGAAAATTTATCTACCTTGGGAGCACAGAACAAAACGAAAGTGGGTGTCTTGATTTCTGAATCTGTTTACACGAATAGGTGCTGATGTTGATGATGATGGGTATCTCGTGAGGATGCTATTGTGTGTTGCAGAAATCAAATGCCTCATCGAAAGTGATTCCATTTCCCAGCAAATTCTTGACTTCAAACTATGGAGACAATATGCTGAACAGAGAGGGACAGAGAATAATATATAATTGAGGATATATATTTATTTATTTTTTTATTTTTTAAATCATATAAAAAATATTAACCTGCATTTTTTAAAAGAGAATTGTATGTAACTGAGAAAAGGGAAAAAAATTTATTGTGCAAGTGTATTTGCATTCACAGTCTTTTACTTGTATCCCATCACAGATACACTTGCATCCGTATGTGTTGGTAATTTTTTTTCCCTTTTCTTACCTGCATGTAATTCCTTCTTTTTTAAATATGTATTAAGTAGAAGTTCAATGACTCAAAAATAAAAGTTAAAATTTGACAATAATATATGATTGAGAAAATATAAAATAATATAGTTTTTTTAACATATGAATAAATAAGTATTGTAAATTGTCAAGAAAAAAATATATCCATTTATTTCAATTTTTTTTTAAAAAAATTAAATAATAAATGCATTATTTAAAATGATAAATTTTACGTCATTTATGTAGTGTGGAATAAGGCTTATATTAAATTATTAGAATGTTATCTAACATTTATTTTAGAGAAATTGTTTATTTTTAAATATTTTATCAATAGAAATTATTATTTTTTTCATTAAATGATTTAATAATGCCTTAACAATTTAAGGCTTTATTTAATATTACATGAAATTAAAGAATTTTATTAAATAATGTTAAAATATGTATGAGTCTTTGATAATATATATGCAAAACCTCAGGGGAGATAAGTGAAATTTCTCATTTGAATAGATAAGGTAATTAATGGACAATTTTGTCATTTTTGGTATTATAACCTATGACATTAGCATGACATCAGTAAATTCTTTTAAATAACTTAATAGAGGGTAATAGTGGGAGAATTCTAATAATAATTTCAAAAGCAATAGAGGTTAAGATAATTATTGAAACCACAGGGAAGATAAGTGGGGTTGGCCATTTGGAATAGGCATAGGACCAACTCCCTAGGCATTCTACTGATTTTGAAGGTTCTGGTTTTTAAGATCTTGATTCTGAAAGTTTTGAGAGTTCTGGTTGTCTCTGATTTCTAATGGCTAAAACCTAGGAGGTTGCCCCCAAGTTCAACACCTTGCCCCCCTTACTTCCCAAAGAATGGGGCTGTTAGCAGAAGCAATCTAAAATACTCTATGTAGCAATCTTGGTTTCGATCCTTCTTTCATGTTTTGCAACTTCGGCTGGGCAGGTTGGGGATCGAGCTACCCGGTTAGCTCGCCGAGGTCGAGGGGGCAGCGCCCTTTGGCGGGTTCAAGAGCAGCGCCCTGGTGGGGTCAAGGGGCAGCGCCCCCGAAGTAAAAATACAAAATGCTTTCAAGATTGCTTGAGCGGCACATGCGGAAAATAGGGGAGGCTTTGTTTAGCTAATGCAATAAATATAGATGAAGGAGTGCGGGAGAAGCGTCGCACATGCGGTGGTAGGTGAGTCTGAAATTTTGGTCTTTTCTTTTCTTTTCTTTAGGCTGAGTGTATCTCACTCTTGTTAGGTCTCTCTCTCTCTCTCTCTCTAAAAACCCTTTCCTCTCCCTTTTCTCTACATTTCCTTGTGCCAAATTGGATCAAAACCTTGATCTCTCAAGATCCGTTAGAGTTCCACCATAGATTCTTCATCAAAGTTGGCTAACTTCTCGAGGGCCTCATTGTGTGCGGTGAAGATCGAGTTTCGACACCGTTGATTTTTGGGCTTTCATCTCATGTCTTCTTCAAAACTTGAGGAATTTTCTTAGAGTTACATATATATTTGCAAGATCTAGATGATTTTCAAAAATCATCATTCGATAGCTTTGAAAATTAATTATTGATTCAAGAAGTTGAGCGATTTTGAAAGTGGGTTTGTCTCATGTTTTTTTTTTAAATGATCTTATGGGTTTTGATCTTCGTTGATTGAAAAAAAGATGATTTTGAAAAGTTTTCTTTCAAAAGATTTGAGTTGTATAGTTTTGGTGAGAAAACCTGGAAATTGGGGATTTTTTTTAAAAGAGACTGAAAATCCATGAATTATATTGTTATATTTATTTTGTGTGTCAAAATAAATGGATGTTTGGAAAATTTATTAGTTATATATATATAAATGATGAGTTTAAGGGAATATGAGAATTGTTGTTCATTTTGGAAATTATTGTTCAAAACGTTGAAATAGTCTTGAAATGACTAATTGTTGAGGATACTTGAGAAGAGGGAATTGTGTTATTCCTTGGATGATGAATTGGAATAAAAGCATCTATATTCATCTTGTGTTATTGGCATATCAATTCATTTGATTACATTAAACTTCGAAAATTGATTTGAAAACTTGTATTGAGAAAAGAATGTTGGGTAACAAGTTTCTATGAATTGGTTTTGGAGTAAATACGGTGGTAAGTCTTGACAGGTGGTGTAGATGAAATTGAATAGCTGTCGAGCCTTCAAGTTAATACTGGTAAAAATAACAGATTATAGGTGTCGAGCCTTCCAGTCAATGCTGGTAAAAATAACAAATTGGTAGTACTTGTATAGTCTACTTGCAGACACTGACTTAGGGATTACCAAAGTCGTATATACCGCTCTTGAAATGAATTGTTAAGTTTTGAACAATTGAAATTGCATGACATCATTGAGCATGATGGTTTTCAAAGATGAAGATGTGATTTTCTTCTAAAAAGGCATAGCATGGCATGTGCATTTCATCTCTTGAGACTTGTATATAAGGTATATACTTTGTTAAGGATTTCCTACTGGGCTTTATGCTCACCCTACGGGATTTTTGTGCAAGAAAAGATGTGGTGATGCCGTCTAACTAAAGGAGAGAAAATGTGTGTTGAGAGTACGATATTCTCATTTTGCTGTGACTCTGTGTGTAAGCCAAGGGCTGTATGTGTCTGGGTTTGAATAATCGTTTTGTGTAACCAGACTCAAGCCATGGAAACTTGTAAACCCTTGAGGGTATTTATTTGTTTATTTACTTGTTGTTGGATTAATGTATTGTTGTATGAAGAACTATTGTATCACGTAATGTAAGTTTGGAGATTTATATTCCGTTTTCCTTGAAAGAGCCATGATTTTTGTATTATCATTTGGGTTAGAAATTTGAGGCTTTATAACTTGGTATCAGAGCTACCGGGTTTGAATACTTAGAGCTCGTGGGAAGTGGTTATTTAACCACAATGGGTCCATTTAGCATGCTTAAGAAGTGTCATGCATTTTGTGACTATGTGATAACATGCTTATGTGACTAAATGGGTATGGGATTGGACTTTTGGGATGTTGTTTGCGCTTGTTAAATTCCTTGAGGTCTTATTAGAGGGGTACTTGATCAATACTCATTCTACTAAGTATTCTTGGTTTTTCATGGGACGAATCTCATCATAAGAGTATAATCCGTATATGCTTACATGACTAAGTGCTTATGTGGGGTGAAATTTAATTGTTATATGGTAGAGGAATATATAGAATTATTGTGATAAAATGTGTTAGGCAAGTTGCGGGCACGTGTGGGTTAGTGTGCTAAATTAATTCTATTGTCATTTATAGGATGTCAGTAAGAGGTCAAACCTGTGGTGTTAGAGGCGGGAGGCGTGGTAGGGCTCGCCGAGGTGTGCATGAGATACTGGTCCATAGGGTTCCAATGTAAGAAGAAGGGTTCAGCCAAGCTAATATGGCCGAACAAGCAGGCCATGCTAATGTGGCCGAGCAGGTGGGACAAGTGGGTCAAACCACAATGGGGGCCTTAGCTCGAGAAATGGCAGGGGTTTTAAGAGAGTCTATGAACTTGTTGAGGGTGGAGAATCAAGCCCAAGAGAACACTGCAGAGTCAAGGGTGAGTTTCCTTACTGGAGAGTTCTTGCGGGCCAAACCGGATGAGTTCCATGGTGGTCTCGAGCCCAAGAAAGCAGATGAGTGGCTCGAACAAACTGTAAAGACATTTGAAATGCTTCACATCGAAGATAGTGAACTAAGAGTGACTCTAGCGAGTTATTACCTTAAGGGAGACACGGGTCAATGGTGGAAATATGCCGAGGGTAGAGTGGAGCCGATATGGGAAGCCTTTGCGGTTGCTTTTAAGTACATACCTCCCACTGCTAGGAGGAGATTGAGGCAAGAGTTTAAAGACCTCAAACAATTCAACATGCCCGTGGCCGAGTTTGAGGCGGTCTTCTCTAGTTTGTCCATATTTGCACCAGAGTTGGTGGCAACGGAAGAGCGCCGTTGCATTGAATTTGAAAAGAAATTGAAAACAAAAATTATGTTCAAGCTTGTCAAAAATATGATTTGGGTATATGACCGTCTTGTGGAGACGGCGACATACGTAGAAATTTTCATACAAGCCGAGGAGGAGAGGCTTCGGAGTTTGAGGTCTAGGGGCCCAAAAGTCTTAAGGAAACTATAGGTAGAACAAGAAGAGTTGGAACACCTATCCATCCCAGTCCCAACCACAGCAGTCTAGATCCACTTTTCCTTTGCCTAGTGCGGGTCCGGGAAAAAGTGCATCGAGTAGCTTCTCGTGTTTCAAGTGTGGCCAACCGGGTCACAAATCCTTCTCATGCCCACAGAAGGGAGGAAGACAGTTAATGTTACCACCACCTAACCGATCTCAAAGTCAGTCTCAATCTCAAAATAAAGGTCAAGGGTTTAATTGTTATCAGTGTGGTCATCCGGGGCATATGAAGAGAACTTGCCCACAATTGGGAGGCGCATCTGGTGCATCAAGGTTGAGACAGACTCAAAACCACCAGCAGGCTCAATCAGTCCAAGCTTCGCGAGTTAATTAGGGAACTAATTCGGCTTAGTCAGTACAACAGGCCTATGCTCCGAAAGGGGAGCAAGTTAATTAGGGGCCACAGGGGCGTGTGTACGCTGTTACCATGCCTGAGCAGTTGCTAGAATCCTCAGTTGTGAGAGGTATTTTTGTTGTCTGTAATTCTTTGGCTAATGTATTGATAGACATGGGTGCATCTCATTCATTTATGTCTAGTGTATTTGCTTCTGCATTGGGGTTAGAGGGAGAACGGTTAGTGCCTTCACTCAAAGTAGAGTCATCTGTTGGGGGTACAGTTGATTTAGACCGTGGTTGTCGTGATTCTGAAATAGAAGTTGCCGGGCGTCGACTTCCGTTTGCTTTTGTGTTGCTAGATATGTTGAGTTTTGATGTCATTTTAGGCATGGACTGGTTGTGTTCCTATGAAGCGGTGATTGATTGTTACCGTTAGAGAGTTACGATGTGCACTTCGGGTGGTGATCATTTCTATTTTTTGGGGAACCGAGTTGATAGAGCCTTGTCACTAGTTGTTGACCCTCGTAGTAGGAGCAAGCTTAGTGGCCTTCTTGCAACTCTCTTGGATAGTGAGAGTGACGAGGCTCGTGTTGAATTACCAAGGGTAGTTTGTGAATACCCAGATGTCTTTCCGAAAGATCTTACTAGTTTACCACCTCACCGGGAGATCAATTTCTCCATTGAATTAGTGCCTGGAATGGCATCAATTTCCATGCCACCGTATAGATTTGCACCCGCCGAATTGCATGAGTTGAAGATTTAACTTGAAGAACTTTTAAACAAGGGCTTCATTCGCCCTAGTGTATCACCTTGGGGAGCGCCGACTCTCTTTGCGAAGAAGAAGGACGGGTCATTGCGATTGTGTATTGATTACCGTAAGTTGAATATAGTTACAATTAAGAACAAATATCCTCTACCCAGAATAGATGATTTGTTTGACCAACTTAGAGGGTCTCATTACTTCTGAAAAATAGATTTGAGGTCGGGGTACCATCAGTTGAGAGTCCAGGAAGAGGACATTTAGAAGACGGCCTTTCGTACTTGTTATGGTCACTATGAATTCCTTGTAATGCCTTTTGGGTTGACCAACACACCAGCTTCCTTTATGGATTTGATGAACATAATTTTTTGGGAATACTTGGACCGTTTTGTGGTCGTCTTTGTGGACGACATATTGATTTATTCAACCTCCGAGGAGGAACACGAGACTCACTTGCTGGTAGTGCTGGGTTTACTTAGTGAGCACCAATTGTATGCCAAATTTGAGAAATGCGAGTTTTGGTTAACTAAGGTGAAGTTTTTGGGGCATGTAATGTCTAGGGAGGGAGTAACTACGGATTCCTCAGAGATAGATGCCGTACAAGATTGGGAACAACCCAAGAATGTTTTTGAAATCCGAAGTTTCTTAGGATTAGCGGGAATTACCGACGTTTTGTAAGGGACTTCTCTAGACTAGCTGCACCTTTGACTAGGTTGACTAGAAAGGGTATCAAATTTGTGTGGAGTGAGGCGTGTGAAAAGTCATTCCAAGAGCTTAAGACTAGATTGACTACCGTACCGGTTTTGATAATTCCAGAAAGGGGTTTGAATTACACTGTCTATTGTGATGCGTCCGAGGATGGACTTGTTTGTGTCTTGATGCAAGAGGGAAAAGATGTGGCCTACGATTCACGACAATTGAAAACTCATGAGAAAAATTACCCCACCCATGATCTAGAATTAGCAGCGGTGATTTTTGCTTTGAAAATTTGGAGGTATTACTTGTATGGTGAGAAGTTTGAGGTTTTCTCCGATCATAAGATTCTAAAGTATTTGTTTTCTCAAAAAGACTTGAATTTACGACAACGGAGGTGGATGGAATTTATGAAGGATTATGACTTTGAGTTACACTATCATCCAGGAAAGGCCAATGTGATGGCCAATGCTTTGAGTAAAAAATTTGTGAGTAGTTTCGCAAGTGTGGCCATTTCGAAATGGGATATGCTGGATATTATTAGCAAGTTTGATTTGCACTTGGGTGAGTTCAGAGAGAGTGCTACGCTGTTTACTTTGAATGCTCAACCTACCTTGGTTAGTAATGTCATAGAGGCACAACGAGGAGACCATGACGTGGAATCAATCAGTGTTAAGATTTCCAATGGGAAGGAAGAGAAGGTTTGAGCGTTCACTCGGATCTGAGTGTACGTTACCTAGACCATTTGTTTGTACCAGAATCTTGTAGAGAGGAAGTACTTCGGGAGTTCCATCACTCACGCCTTGCGGTACACCTGGGAGGCACTAAAATGTATCATGATCTTAGTCGTCAGTTTTGGTGGAGGGGTATGAAACGAGATGTCGCTTTATTTGTATCCTAGTGCCTTACTTGTCAACAAGTGAAGGCCGAACACCAAAGATCAACGGGCTTGTTACAACCCTTATCGATAGCCGAGTGGAAATGAGAGCGTATTACCATGGATTTTGTAGTTGGGCTTCCTAGAACACAACAAGGCAATGATGAGGTTTGGGTGATTGTTGATAGGTTGACTAAGTCTACACATTTCATTCCGATGTGTACAAGCGACTCAGTTGAACTCTTGGCAAAGTTGTACATTAGAGAGATAGTTTGACTTCATGTTGTCCCTATGACTATTGTGTTAGATAGGGATCCTCGTTTTACTGCCCGGTTATGGCAAAGCCTTTAAGTGGCATTGGGAACTAAGTTGACTCTTAGCACCACTTATCATCCTCAAAGCGATGGACAGTCAGAACATACCATTCAGATTTTGGAGGACATGCTTAGAGCTTGTGTCCTTGATTTTAAGGGGCCTTCGGAAAGGCACTTACTATTGATTGAGTTTGCTTACAACAATAGTTACCAAGCTAGTATTGGGATGGCACCATTTGAGGCCTTGTATGGCCGACCTTGCAGATCACCGATTTGTTGGGCCGAAGTGGGTGATGCACCGTTACTGGGTTCAGAAATTGTTAGAGAGACAACCGAGAAAGTTGTTCTCATTTGGAAGAGGTTAGCTACGGCCCAAAGCCGACAAAAGAGTTATGCCGATAAGAGGAGACGACCTTTATTTTTTGAAGTTGGTGACCATGTGTTTCTAAAAATCTCACCAAGGCGGGGTTTGATGAGATTTGGTAAGAGTGGTAAATTATCTCCAACGTTCATTGGGCCTTTTGAGATCTTAGAACGAATTGTGGAAGTGGCATACCGGTTAGCTTTACCGCCACAACTTTCAGGAGTTCACAACGTATTTCATGTATCTATGCTTAGGAAGTATGAACCCCATCCTTCTCATGTTCTTCATTAGGTTGACTTAGAGGTAGATGAGGATGCCTCTTACGAAGAACGACCGGTTCAAATATTAGATAACCGAGAGCAATTGCTATGGGGCAAAACTATACCGTTGGTTAAGGTGTTGTGGAGACACCATGGGGTTGAAGAAGCGACATGGGAATGGGTGGCGGAAGTTTGCTCCAAATATCCAGATTTGTTTGAAAATGCTTAAGTTGCTTTTCTTTGTAATATTCCCTGGTGTTGAGGGAAACGTATTTAAAGTTGTTAACCATATGTTGATATGTGCGTTGTTGTTTTAAGCATAAGGTTGTTGGGAGTTTCTATTACTTTTTAGGAAATTTCATGTTTATGCGTATTTCAGAGGTTGTTGTTAATGAGATAACCATGGTGGAAATGGTGGAATTTGGTTGAAAGTTATTATTGTGATTTGAAAATGAAATAGCGTAACTTTGATCACTAGAAACCCCTTTGTTAGGGTAGTTTGATTTGAAATTTCGGGGACAAAATTCTTTAAGGGAGGAAGCTTGTAACAATTCCGGTTTTGATCCTTTTTTCATGTTTTGCCACTTCGACTAGGTAGGTCAGGGATCGAGCTGCCCAGTCAGCTCTTGAGGGCCGAGGGGGCAACATCCCTTGGAGGGTCCGAGGGAAGCGCCCTAGTGAGGTCGAGGGGCAGCGCCCTTGAAGAAAAAATACAAAATGCATTCGAAATTGCTTGAGCCGCACATGCAGAAAACATAGGAGGGTTTGTTTGGATATTGCAATAAAAGCATGTGCGGGAGAAGCGTTGCACGTGCAGTGGTGTAGACGCGCCCGCGAGGGGCCTTCGCTACAGTTCGAACTCGATTTGTGTCACGGTTCTTAATCTGAACCAAAGAGTCCAAATCCAGAAAATCGTTTTGAGAAACAGATTTTTGAAAAGAAGTGCCAAACATGGACTACTTTGCCAGATACAGAGTCGCCACCTAAATATTTTTTAATGAGGAAAATTAGGAAACCCCGACTCGGTGCCGAAGGCCACATGTCCGTCATCACCGGAGTTGTCTCGGCTCGGGAGCTTGGGTACGATCGGGGAAGGTCAGCTATGAGCACCCCCTTTCGCCCGGTCCGAAGACCGGCCTCTACTAACCATGATATCCGATTTTGAAAACGTTATGTGTTCTTATTCCATTTATTAGCCTAGAATTACTATATTATGCGCGCAGCAAACAAGTATAGACTAGATTGCCTAATTTGGAAACAAGCATTGCATATCCGTTTGTTTTGAAAAGCGCTTTGGAAATTGCTACTCGCAAGTAGGCTAAAATACGGATTTCAATGAGTTTTTCCAACTCAAACAATCCAACCTTCACCCACAGGCATTCAAATAGTAATAACACGTAAGCATTTAGTCGCATGGCAAGCATACTGTCATGGCAACATTCACACGCATGCGAGATGCTAAAGCATAAATACTTACTTCGTACTCCGTGCCAAAACAATAAACTAGTTAGCAAACATGCATGTCTTAGTTCATGTTAAGAATGACTAATGCAACACATACAGGATGCAATTAGATAGGCTCGGCTTATCCTAAACATGGCATGTGAAAATGCGCAACTAACATGCATTTAGTTTGGAATTTGAAATACAGATGCAGTTAGCGTGATGTACCGAGCCCGGTGCATGCGAGACAAATGTATGGATGCACGCATGAAGAGCATAAGGTATGCTAATTTAAACGTGCCCTAATACTAACCATCAAAGCAGGTAAGTAAAAGGGAAGAAAGAAGTGGGGATTGGAAGACATTCACACACTCACCCACACTTATTATAGATTTGCCCTCGCTCGGAGGGACCAAATAAATATTACAAATTAATTAACTACACAAGCTAATTAAATATTACAAATTAATTAATTAAATAACAAATTAACTAATCTAGGAAAAGCAGTAAACCGCCTTGGGAGGAGAGCCAGATGCAATGCGCGCTCGGTCCTGCTCGGAAATGCACCGCCATGCATAGGCTGCCTTTGTTTTCCTTCCTCTACTCCTCTGGAGGCTACCAAAACCTCAGGACTGCTCCCTTGGACATCGGGGAATACCACCGGCTAAATGGAACTGTCACCGGCAGTGTGTTATGGCCATCGGCACAAAATGAAGCTGTCGGCACATAGGGGATTGCCGGTCGGCACTTAACACTGCCGGTCGGCAAATAAAGTCTACAGAACCTGCAACTCACAGCAACAGAGGGCAAGACGAAGCATGGCAGCACAATTCAAGGCATATATGCACCAACCATGTCCCTTATCATGGTAATGACTCAAAGGGGCATGTGCCTCGATTCTCGGACCGCCAATCACGCATTTCCATGCATGATGGCCCAAAGAATCAAGTATGCAACTTTCATGTCAAATGAAATGCAAACCAAACACACAAATCAAGGCCCAATTCCAATCACGCATTTCCATGCATGATGGCCCAAAGAATCAAGTATGCAACTTTCATGTCAAATGAAATGCAAGCCAAACACACAAATCAAGGCCCAATTCCTATCATGGTAATGTCTCACTCTTGTTAGGTCTCTCTCTCTCTGTAAAAACCCATTCCTCTTCCTTCTCTCTACATTTCCCTACGCCAAATTGGATCAAAACCTTGATTTCTCAAGATCCATTAGAGTTCCGCCATAGGTTCTTCATCAAAGTTGGCTAACTTCTCTAGGGTTTCCTTGTGCGCGGTGAAGATCGAGTTTCGACATCGTTGATTTGAGAGTTTCATCTCATATCTTCTTCAAAACTTGAGGTAGGGATTTTCTTAGAGTTATATATATATATATATATTTGCAAGATCTAGACTATTTTCGAAATCATCCTTTGATAGCTTTGAAAATTGATTGTTAATTCAAGAAGTTGAGCGATTTTGAAAGTGGGTTTGTCTCTTATTTTTTTTAAAATGATCTTATGAGTTTTGATCTTTGTTGATTGAAGAAAAGATGATTTTGGAAAGTTTTCTTTCAAAAGATTTGAGTTGTATAGTTTTGGTGAGAAAACCTAGAAATTGGGGATTTTTTAAGAAAAAAAACTAAAAATCCATGAATGATATTGTTATATTTATTTTGAGTGT
This sequence comes from Camellia sinensis, assembly GCF_055761805.1. Classification (NCBI taxonomy): domain Eukaryota; kingdom Viridiplantae; phylum Streptophyta; class Magnoliopsida; order Ericales; family Theaceae; genus Camellia; species Camellia sinensis. Next base: position 24,611,317 of record NW_028128987.1, read on the forward strand.
GAAAATAAATGGATGTTTGGAAAATTTCTTAGTTATATTTATATAAATGATGAATTTCAGGGAAGATGAGAATTGTTGTTCATTTTAGAAATTATTGTTCAAAACGTTGAAATAGTCTTGAAATGGCTAATTGTTGAGGATACTTGAGAAGAGGGAATTATGTTATTCCTTGGATGATGAATTGGAATAAAAGTATTTATATTCATCTTGTGTTATTGGCATATCAATTCATTTGATTACATTAAACTTTGAAAGTTGATTTGAAAACTTGCATTGAGAAAAGAATGTTGAGAAACAAGTTTCCATGAATTGGTTTTGGGATAAATACGGTGGTAAGTCTTGACAGGTGGTGTAGATGAAATTGAATAGGTGTCGAACCTTCCAATTAATACTGGTAAAAATGACAGATTATAGGTGTCGAGCCTTCCAGTCAATGCTGGTAAAAATGACAAATTAGTAGTACTTATATAGTCTACTTGCAGACACCAACCTAGGCATTACTAAAGTCGTATTTACCGCTCTTGAAATGAATTGCTAAGTTTTGAAGAATTGAAATTGCATGGCATCATTGAGCATGATGGTTTTCAAAGTTGAAGATGTGATTTTCTTTCAAAAGGGCATAGTATGGCATGTGCATTTCATCTCTTGAGACTTGTATAAAATATGTATACTTTGTTAAGGATTTCCTACTGGGCTTTATGCTCACCCTATGGGATTTTTGTGCAGGAAAAGATGTGGTGATGCCGCCTAACTAAAGGCGAGAAAATGTGTGTTAAGAGCACGAGACTCTTATTTTGCTGTGACTCTGTGTGTAAGCCAAGGGTTGTATGTGTGTGGGTTTGAATAACCATTTTGTGTAACCTGGCTTAAGCCTTGGAAACTTGTAAACCCTTGGGGGTATTCATTTGTTTATTTACTTGTTGTTGGATTAATGTTTTGTTGCATGAAGAACTATTGTATCATGTAATGTAAGTTTGGAGATTTATATTCCGTTTTCCTTGAAAGAGCCATGATTGTTGTATTATCATTTGGGCTAGAAATTTGGGGCATTACTCTATGGGTGGTTCAAAAGTAGTAAATGATTTGTTTTGTGGATTATGTTCTACAAAGACATTGGTTGGTCCTATTGCAAGTAGAACTAGAGCTAGTGGAGAGGACACAAAAACCATTTCACCAAAAGTAGCTAACATGTTGGTGATGGCCTTCACCAAAATAGATTGGGACTACCTTATCTCTCGTAGTGGAGTAGCCATGTAACGCCCTGAAATATTTTGACAAGAACTACCCATAATTAATCAACATTTACCCAGCAATAACAATAATCTGCCCATCTTTACATAATTACTAATGAGTCTTTACAAAGGTTTTACGTGCGGGTATACATTCATCAATACAAACATATGAATTAATAGCATGTAAAGCATCCATTCTCAAAACACTACAATGCCCTTAAGGGCTTACATCTTCTAAGGCATAAGCTTGGTTACACAAAAAAAAAAAGGTTTCTGCAACCCATACACATTAGCCCTTGCCTCAAAAGAATTACACAAAATAAAAGAGCTATGTACTCTTCTCAAAAAATCCATGCCCTCAATTCGACGGGATCACCACATCTTTACTTGCACCAAATCCCATAGGGGTGAGCACAAAGCCCAGTAGAGAATTCTTACAAAGTATATACAGTTATGCATACTCTTTAAAATAATACAATTGTTAATGAGATGCCATGCATCCATATAAGAAAGTCCATTTCATGCACATTTAAAAGTTTCCATCTTTCCAACAATTATTTACAATCTCAACATTTTTACCAAAATTTCCAATCATTAATCAATAGGGGCAGTAAATACGACACTGGTAATCCTTAGGCTAGTGTCTGCAAGTAGACTTTACAAGTACTACCAAACTGTCATTTTTACTGGTACCAACCGGAAGGTTCGACACCTATCCGCGCGGCTTTCGGGTCTTTCATCCTGGACACTCAGGCCAACTTATCAAATTCATCTACACGTCCTATCCGAACTTACCAACGTATTTACCCCTTACACGTTTCCATAATTCTCTTTACAGTATGGTCTTTCTCAAAATAAATGACTTGCCAAAACATGTCAAGGTGCACAATAATAATAATAATAAATTGAAATAAGATGCAATAGTTACTATTCTCAAAATATCTCTACAACAATATCAATCAATCATTTCTCATTTCTTCCCTTCAAGTCATTTCACAAAATGCCCATGTGCCCGCCATTCCTCACAACAACAATTTACAACCAATAATTCCTTCAAGGCAAACTATGTTCTCAACACAATTCCAAGATCTTATAAAGTTTCATAAACATGATACAAAAACATTCTTCACTCCCAACAACATACACTTTCAACATTTTTAACACTTTGCAATAATATCATCTCACCCATCATCATAATATAAAATAGTAAAGAGTTTCACAAATATTTCCATGTGTTTTCAAAATCCCCCAATTTCTAGGGCTTTTATTCGAAATCTAACATTTATCCACTTCAAGGTGAAAACCAACCCAAATCACATCTTATGAGTCAAATGAAAAGAGAGCCCCTTAGGAAGGACAAAAGATTTGAGATTTTAGAAACCCAATTTTGAAAACCATGTTTCTCTTTCTTCACTTAGTACAAAATTTAAAACTAACACAACTACTTCATAGCAACTTTAAAATCAACATTTTGTAGCATAACATATATATATATATAACTCTAGAATTTCCTACCTCAAAGTAGAAGTCCAAGGAGAAGGGCTAGACAAAGGTGAAGCTTCCAAAAATGGCAAAACCCACTTCTTCTTGGATGGAAATAAAGATCTTGAAGAGCCCAATCTTTTTGTCTAAGGAATGGGGATGAGAAGATCACTAGATCTAGGTCAAATATAGAGAGAGGAAGTATTTCTAGAGAGAGAAGCTCTCAACTTAGAGTTTGGATGAAAAAGAGATGAAAAAGTTATGTAAAAAGTCACTTTTACGATCTGATATACACGAATCCCGCTTGAGCGTAGGGTTTCACGCTCGAGCGTCAGATACAGCAACAACAGCCCGCTCGAGCGCAAATAGAACCGCTCGAGCGTGGATTTCACCCGCCCAGTATTTCACAAATTACAGACAGCCGCTCGAGCGCCAGAAGGGTCGATCGAGCGCCAGAAGGGCCGCTCGAGCTCAGACACGCTCGAGCGTAAGAAACACTGCTCGAGCGTGAAAAACACTCCTGCAACACTTTTGCAGAGGCACTCGATGTTGAAAGGTTGCAAACTCCGCTCAAGCGCAAGAAGTCCCGCTCGTGCGGAAGACCAAAAATTTGGACAACAAGATTCTTGACCGGAAGGCAACCAACTTGTTCTAAACACGCTCAAGTCATTCCAAAACTCAAATTCAAGAGGTATAAGGAAGAAAGACATAACCAGCAGCATCAAACAACAAGATTTGGATCCCGAATACCATGACAGTCAGGTAGAGGCCCGGGGTCGCTATAACCTCCCCACCATAGGAAATTTCATCCCCAAAATTTAAACAAAACACCAACCCAAGGTTGTAGCAATTTTAATCAATTCAACCACATTCTCAAGTCGTAACATTTATGTTCAATTATCATTTATCGTTCCTTTCACCATCATTTCATCAAAACCATATGTGCTTATACAAGGCATATAAAACAAGGCACCCATAGCAACACATCATGCCTACACAACCTCATACCCAATTTAACAATACATACAACAACATTTGATCATCAATTTAACACATTTTCCATTCACCATAAGGAAACATTACAATTTAACTCAAATCAACTAAACATGCTTAAATAAATCCGGATACTTGGAACCAGCCTTCCGCCTCCCTTTCCCAAGTTACTTCCTCAACCCCACGGTGCCTTCACAACACCTTCACTAACGGTATAGTCTTACCCAGCAACACTTGCTCCCGGGTATCTAGAATTTGAACCGGTTGCTCCTCATAAGAGGCGTCCTCATCTACCTCCAAATCAACCCAATCTAACACGTGAGAAGGGTCGGGCTCGTATTTCCTAAGCATTGACACATGAAACACATTGTGAACCGTAGAAAGTTGGGGCGGTAAGGCTAACCGGTAGGCCACTTCTCCGATTCTCTCCAATATCTCGAAAGGTGCAATAAACCTCGGAGACAACTTCCCGCTCTTGCCAAACCTCATTAAACCTCTCCTAGGAGAGATCTTAAAAAACACGTGATCACCCACATCAAAGGATAAGGGTCGTTTCCTCTTATCGGCGTAACTCTTTTGTCGGCTTTGGCCCGTGGCTAATATCTTCCGAATGAGAGCAACTTTCTCGGTAGTCTCCCTAACAATCTCCAGTCCCAACAACGGTGCATTACCTACCTCAGCCTAACAAATAGGTGACCTACAAGGTCGGCCATACAAGGCCTCAAACAGTGCCATCTCAATGCTAGCCTGATAACTATTGTTATAGGCAAATTTAATCAACGGTAAATGTCTTTCCCAAGACCCCTTGAAATCTAGGACATAAGCTCTAAGCATGTCCTCTAAAATTTGAATGGTGCGTTCCGACTGCCTATCGGTTTGAGGGTGATAAGCGGTACTAAAGGCTAACTTAGTTCCCAATGCCTCTTGAAGGCTTTGCCACAATCGGGCGGTAAAACGAGGATCCCTATCTGACACAATGGTGACCAGCACCCCATGAAGCAGAATTATCTCCCTAACATACAACTCTGCCAAGTGCTCCACTGAGTCGGTAGTTCGCATAGGAATGAAGTGTGTGGACTTAGTCAATCAATCAACAATCACCCAAATGGTATCGTTACCCCGCTGTGTTCTAGGAAGCCCAATTGTGAAGTCCATGGTCACGTGCTCCCACTTCCACTCGGCTATTGGTAAGGGTTGTAACAAACCCGCTAGTCTCTGATGCTCGGCCTTAACTTGCTGACAAGTAAGGCACTTTGACACGAAGGATGCGATATCCCGCTTCATACCCCTCCACCAAAACTGACAGTTAAGGTCTCGATATATTTTGGTGCCTCCCGGATGTACCGCAAGACATAAGTGGTGGAACTCCCGAAGCACTTCCTTTCTACAAGATTCAGGCACAAACAGGCGGACTAAGTAACGTACACTTTGATCCGAGCAAATATTCAAACCCTTCTCCTCCTTTCCATTGGAGATTCTCTCCCAAATTAACCCCACTTCGCGGTCTCCCTGTTGTGCCTCTACAACTCTACTAATCAAAATAGGTTGAGCACTCAAGGTAAACAATGTAGCACTTTCTTCGGACTCACCCAATTGCAACCTAAACTTACCGACTTCACCTAACATACTCCACTCCCGAATGGCCACACTCGCCAAACTACTCATAGTTTTTCGGCTTAAGGCGTCGGCCACTACATTGGCCTTCCCCGAATGATAGTGTAACTCAAAATCATAGCCTTCTAAAAATTCCATCCATCTACGTTGTCTTAGATTCAAATCTTTCTGGGAGAACAAATACTTCAAGCTCTTATGGTTGGAGAAAACCTCAAACTTCTCACCATACAAATAATGCCTCCAAATCTTCAAGGAAAAGACTACTGTGGCTAATTCTAGGTCATGGGTAGGGTAATTCTTCTCATGAGTCTTCAACTATCAGGAGCCATACGCTACAACCTTTCCCTCTTGCATTAAAACACAACCAAGCCTATCTCGAGACGCATCACAAAAGACAGTATACCCCAATCCTCTCTCCAGAATGATCAATACCGGTTCCGTGGTCAATCTAGTTTTGAGCTCCTGGAAGGACTTCTCACAAGCATCACTCCACACAAATTTAACCCCCTTTTCTAGTCATTCTAGTCAAAGAGGCGGCTAATCTAGAGAAATCTCTTACAAATCGGCGATAGTACCCCGCCAACCCCAAGAAACTCTGAATCTCAAAGACAGGCGATAGTACCCCGCCAACCCCAAGAAACTCCGAATCTCAAAGACATTCTTAGGTTGCTCCCAATCTTGCACAGAATCTATCTTCGAGGAATCTACTGTTACTCCCTCTCTTGACACGACGTGGCCTAAAAACTTCACCTCGATGAGCCAAAACTCACACTTCTCAAATTTGGCATACAACTGATGCTCCCTAAGTAAGTCAAGCACTATCCTCAATTGAGTCTTATGTTCCTCCTCGGAGGTCGAATAGATAAGAATGCCATCCACGAAGACGACCACAAAATGATCCAAGTACTCCCTAAATATTCGGTTCATCAAATCCATAAAAGAAGCCGGTGCGTTAGTCAACCCAAATGGCATTACTAGGAACTCGTAGTGGCCATAACACGTACAAAAGGCTGTTTTCTGGATGTAACAAGACCCTCTAAGTTGATCAAACAAGTCGTCTATCCTAGGTAAAGGGTATTGTTCTTGACAGTGACTCGGTTCAACTTGCGATAGTCGATACACAACCGTAACGACCCGTCCTTCTTCTTTGCAAAGAGAGCCGACGCTCCCCAAGGCGACGTACTAGAGCGAATGAAGCCCTTGTCTAAAATCTCTTGGAGTTGAATCTTCAACTCATGCAACTCCACAGGTGCAAACCTATACGGCACTATAGAAATGGGTGCCGTTCCAGGCACTAAGTCAATGGTGAACTCAATCTCCCGGTGGGGTGGTATACTGGTAAGGTCCTCGGGAAACACCTCCGGGTATTCACATACTACCCTTGGCAACTCAACTTGAGTTCCAACACTCTCACTATCCAAGAGCGTAGCTAGAAGGTCGCTAAGCTCATTTCGACTATGAGGATCAAACACCGGTGACAAAACCTGATCAACCCTATCTCCCAAAAAATAAAAATAGTCGCCACCCAAAGTGCACACTGTGACTCTTTGCCGAAAACAATCACTCACAGCACGATACCATGACAACCAATCCATGCCTAGAATAGCATCGAAACTGGACATGTCTAACAACACAAAAGCAAATGGAAGTCTACGCCCAATAACCTCTATCTCACAATCACAACATCTCCAATCTAGATCAGCTGTACCCCCAACCGGTGACTCAACTCTGAGTGGAGACGCTAACTGTACCACTTCTAACCCCAATGCAGATGCGAATGCAGCAGATAAGAATGAATGAGATGCACCTGCATCTATCAATACACTGGCCAAAGAGTTACAAACAATAAAAATACCTCTCACAACCAAAGGTCCTGGTGTAGACGTCCCCAAACGTCCTGGAAGGGAATCCCGTTTTGTTCGTTTGGGCTTACTACAGTTCAGGACTCAATGTCACGGTCCTGTATCTAATCTCGCAAAGTACGATGCAAGACCGATGAATCATCAAAGAGTCCAAGTCTGGGAAATCGTTTTGGAAAACAAATTTTTAGAAAGAAATGCCAAACATGGACTGCATTGCCAGATACAGAGTCGCCACCTAAATATTTTGTTTTGGGGGAATTTAGGAAACCCTGACTCGTTGCCTAAGGCCACGTGTCTGTCATCACCAAAGTTGTCTCGGCTCGGGAACTTGGGTACGATTGGGGAAGGTCAGCTATGAGCAGTCCTGCTCGCCCAATCCGAAGATCAGCCTGTACGAAGCATGATATTTTGTTTTGAAAACATATGTGTTCTTATTTTGGTTAATTAGCTAGAATTTACTATGTGATGCGCACAACACACAAGTATAAACCAGATCGCCTAATTTCGAACAAAGCATCGCATATCCATTTTGTTTGGAAATGTTTTGAAATTTGCTACTTGCAAGTAGGCTAAAACACGGATTTCAATGAATTATTCCAATTCAAATAATCCAACATTTACCCACGGGCATTCAAGTAGTTATATCACATAAGCAATTAGCCTCATGGCAAGCATACTGTCATGTTAACACTCACACGCATGCAAGATGCTAAAGCATAAAAAGCTTACCTAGTACTCCGAGCCAAATCAATAAACTAGTTAGGAATCATGTATGATCCTAGTTCATATTAAGATGGCTAATGCAACTAAAATAGGCTCAGCTATTCTACAATGGCATGTGAAATGCAGCACTTAACATGTATTCAACTTGGAATTAAAATGCTATGCAATTAGTATGATGCGCCGAGCCTGGTGCATGCAAGATAGATGAATGAATGCAAACATGCGAACATAAGTATGCTAATTAAAACATGCCCTAAACTAACCATCATAAGCTAGTAAATAAAAGGGGAAAGACGTGGGGTTGGAAGACATACATCACACGCACACACACTTATTACAACATTGCCCACTTGCAGAGGGTCCGAATAAATAATACCAAATAAATAAATAATTAACTACTCTAGCTAATTAAATATTACAAAACCCTAAATTAATTAACAAATTAGTTACAAAGGGAGGCCGCCGCAGTCCCGCCTCGGAATGCTTGGATGATGTATTCTCGATTCGCCTTGCTCGGAAACCCGTCGCCATGCCACTGTTGCCTCTGTTAGCACTGTTCTACACCTGTAAGAACTGTGAAAATACTTGTGATGCCTTTGGAACACTCCCATAGCACCGTGGGATGTCACCGTCCATAATTCAAGTCCACCGGCCACTAAAATACAGTTATCGACCAAAAGTGGAACCACCGGCTAGACTTTTGTAGTCAGCCAACAATGAAAGTTGCCGACCGGCCATTTCTTCCTGCAAAACACTGGTTTTGCTGCAACAGAGGACAGACAGTGCATGGCAAGGTATTTTCAAGGCAACGTGTTCATAGCCAATCTCCCTATCATGCCATGAATTCAAGAAAGCATGGCTCTCGGTCCTCAGGCCACCAATCACGTATTTCGATGCATGATGGCCAAAGGTGCCAAGTTTGCAAATCAATGTAAAATGAATGCAATAAAAACGAATGAATGCTACACACTCTATCATGTTGGGATCAAGAGTGTCGGCGACCGAGGTTTGAGGCGTGTTTCGTCACTTTAAGTACGAACACACCTCATACCTCATGTTTGGTTTGACACCCCAAACCAAATACAATGCAATGCATGTATGCAATATGGCTCAAATATGCAAAATGGCTCATGTATGCAATATAAGGCTAAGTTAGCAAAGCATGTCAAATGCAACGCAACCTAAACATGCAAATGTACAATGTACTAAGCATGCAAGATGCAATGCAATGTGACCTAACATGCAAGCTAAGCTAATGTAACACAAACACACCAAGTATGCGCCAAGGTTATGTGATACAACTAGCTAAATGACATGCAATATAATAAACACGCAAATATGGTATAATGCAAGCACGCAACAACACACAAATGCAACATGTCAAACATGCAACTATATGCAAAGATGGGCTTAAACCGAAATGGGAAGACCTCAGCCAATCCCAAAACAGTGGCCAAAATACCAAAATTAAGGCACCAAAACGCAAGATAAACATGCACACATGTTGGTCGATCAATTTAGGCCACAATGCATAACCTTCAAACATGAGCAAGATGTGATAAATATGAGGATATGGTATTGCAAATAAACTCTAAAATCACATGGAGAATGACGCCAAATCGACTACACAATACAAACATGGCATGTTAATGGAGTTAAAGCTCAAAGCTAGCTACGGGACTTAAACCATGACTATGTCAACCAAGCCCCAAATGGTCGAGGCGAGCCAAAACAGTCCCGGGGCAGACCAAAATGAAGTTAAAACTCATATGGAACAAAGCCAAAACATGCTATGAAGAAAGACACAAAACAAAACGCATACAAGGCTTAAAAGGGCAAATGCACTACACCTTTTATAACCGAACATGGCATTGTAGACGCGTCCCGCGAGGGGCCTTCGCTACAGTTCGGACTCAATTTGTGTCACGGTTCTTAATCTTGAACCAAAGAGTCCAAATCCGGCAAATCGTTTTGAGAAACAGATTTTTTGAAAAGAAGCGTCAAACATGGACTGCTTTGCCAGATACAGAGTCGCCACCTAAATATTTTTTAATGGGGAAGTTTAGGAAACCCTGACTCGGTGCCGAAGGCCACATGTCCGTCATCACCGGAGTTGTCTCGGCTCGGGAGCTTGGGTACGATCGGGGAAGGTCAGCTATGAGCACCCCCTTTCGCCCGGTCCGAAGACCGGCCTCTACTAACCATGATATCCGATTTTGAAAACGTTATGTGTTCTTATTCCAATTATTAGCCTAGAATTACTATGTTATGCGCGCAGCAAACAAGTCTAGACTAGATTGCCTAATTTGGAAACAAGCATTGCATATCCGTTTGTTTTGAAAAGCGCTTCGGAATTTGCTACTCGCAAGTAGGCTAAAACACGGATTTCAATGAGTTTTCCAACTCAAACAATCCAACCTTCACCCGCAGGCATTCAAACAGTTATATCACGTAAGCATTTAGCTGCATGGCAAACATACTGTCATGGCAACATTCACACGCATGCGAGATGCTAAAGCATAAATACTTACATCGTACTCCGTGCTAAAAACAGGAACATGTTAGCAATCAATGCATGATCCAAGTCCATGTTAAGTGCCTAATGCATCGCATACAAAATGTCACTAGAGTAGGCTCGGCTATTCTATGAATGACATGTGAAAATGCACAACCAACATGTATTCAATTTGGAATTTGAAATACAGATGTAGTTAGAATGATGCGCCGAGCCCGGTGCATGCAAAGCAAATGTATGAATGCACGCATGCATTGCATGTGGTATGCTAATTTAGACGTGCCCTAATACGAACCATCAAAGCAGGTAAATAAAAGGGAAGAAAGAAGTGGGGATTGGAAGACATACACACCACTCACCCACACTTATTACAGATTTGCCCTCACTCGGAGGGACCAAATAAATAATACAAATTAATTAACTACGCAAGCTAATTAAATATTACAGACAATTAACTAGTTAAGCAATTTAACTAAGCTAATTAAGCAATAAACCGCCTCGGGAGGAGAGCCTGATGCAATGCATGTTCGGTCCTGCTCGGAAATGCACCGCCATGCATAGGCTGCCTCTATTTTTCTTCCTTCACTCCTCTGGAGGTTGTCAAAACCTCAGGACTGCTTCCTTGGACATCGAGGAACACCACCGGCTGAATGGAATTGCCACCGGCAGTGGGATGTGGCCACCGGCCATTGGTGAAGCTATCGGCAGAGAAGGGATTGCCGGTCGGCACTGGGAACTGCCGGTTGGCAAAGTGTTCCTGCAGAATCTGCAATTGACAGCAACAGAGGGCAAGGCAAAGCATGGCAGCACAATTCAAGGCATATATGCACCAATCATGTCCGCTATCATGTTTGTGACTCAAAAGGACATGTGTCTCGATTCTCGGACCACCAATCACGCATTTCCATGCATGATGGCCCAAGGAGTCAAGTGTGCAACTTTTATGTCAAATTAAATGCAAACCATACTAACAAACCAAGGCCCAATTCCCATCACGAATTCAAGGAACAAGGCATGTATGCAAGATACAATGTAACCTAGACATACAAGCTAAGGATGCAACATGGCATGGCAAGACACTTATGCAAGCATACAAGCAAACATGAGGCAATACCAACCAATGAAAAGGTGGTCTAAAACATGATTTGGGCAGCTCTAAATAGGTCCAAAACAGTAGCCAAAGTGACCAAAACAAGGGACCAAAATACACATACACGCATGCACATGTTAAGGCCCAAATGCTTAAGCATCAAAGGGCTATTTCTAAGCACATTTGAATGAGGCAATCATGGACAAATAGCATGCAAGGTAAGCATTGTAAATCATGTTAGGATGATGTCAAACCAAGCAATAAGATAGGCTAAACATTAGCATGCAAATGGTCCAAGTACTTGAAGCAAGTCAAGGGGGGTTGAACCATGGCTAAGCCAACCATGCCTCACAAGGCTAAGAGGACTTAAAATAGGTTCAAAGCAGACCTAGACCACGCAAAGGGGACTCCCTAGATGGCATCTAAGTGGCTCAAATTCAAAGGCATACGCAATGGCCAAAACATGGAGCATACTACACAAGCTTTCAAAGCATTAAAGATGCGTCCAAGGCAAACGTATAGGCATGCAAATGGGACTGAAATGACATGGTAGATGGTTCCAAATCACCATATCAATACAAAAATGTCATGCTATACATTCACACGCTTAAGGCCAACAAGCCGGAATGCAAAGGGGTTATACTAAGCATGCCAAATCCGATCCAAACAACCATGGACAGACCTAAAACATGGCCAAATATGCACAAAACCTTCACAAGACTAAGCCTAAAACATGCTTGAACAAAGGCTAACGACCTAAGGCATATTAAGGCAATAACAAGGCATTACATGGTAGGTATGCTAAGCATGCATGGTGTACCAAAACCAACAATAAACAGAGGCATATTATGATATAATAGGCATAAAAAACAGCCAAGGCATGGTCAACATGAAGCCTAGCTAGATGCTCCCTCAAGAGGCCAAAAATGGTCCATTTCAAGGACAACAAGGAGAGGGAATGGCCCTCCCCTTTTGGAGACTTCAAGGCACCATCTCCACCACTGAAATCCCTCAAGATTTCAGTGGTGAAGAGGTCCAAACACCAAAGTCTCGAAACTTGTTCAAAATGGCTCAAAATGGGACCTTTCAAGGCCTAAGAGGGGTCAAACACCCTCAAACCACAAAACACTCTTAATAAACAATCAAGAGGGCTAAAAAACAGAACTTTTTTGTATTATACACTAAGCCCAAAAACAGTTCAAAGATAGGCAAAAACAAGATGCAAAAATGGGGAATAAAAGGGAACTTTCTCACCCTTGTAGACCACCTTCACAAATGATGCTCCAATGGCCCTCCTTGGCTTGAATCCAACACCAAAACACCAAAATCAGCCCCTTAGAACCTTAGGAGCCAAAGGAAGGTGAAACACTAGGTGTTTGTGTGCAATAGTATGAACTAAAACACCTAGAGCACAAAGAGAGAAAAAGAGAGATAGGAGATATGCATGAACCCTAACCCTAAAACCAGAGCTTCTTTCTGTCTTTTCTATCTCTAAAATGTCTCAAGTGTCTAACCCTAAAGCCAAGAGACAAGGCTTCTCTTTATAGAGGCTTTTGTCTTGTAAAGCTTACAAGACAAGCTTCTAAAGAGGGAGATCCCTCCATACACGTGTATGGAGGGGAGCCAAAAGCAAGACAGCTGTCTTAAAATATCTGCAAAAGCAGATGCACAGTAGTCGGCCGGCCAAAAATGCCATTTTGGCAAAATTTAGTGCCGACCGGCAACAAAGAGTGCCGACCGGCAATATACATTGCCGATGGCATCAAAAACCAGCCAGTGGCCTCTAGCCACTGCCGGTGGTATGTGGGGATGCCTCACAAGGCATTCCCTACCCCTCCAAGGCAAAACAGAAGTGTTTGGTGCAAAACCAGACACTAAACAGTCGGGTTCGGAGATCCTGAGGCAAGGCGCGCGAGCCGAGACCTCCGGGAGCTCCAAACGAACACAAACATGGATAATCACCGAGTGTTCCAAGCGGTGACGTCCGAGTCTTGAGGACGGTCAAAAAATGGGGTGTCTGCAGTTTTCCCTCTTTGACAGAACTCGAAAGTCATAACAATGACGGGAGTGAAAGTCAAAGCCCAGAGACGACCCATTTTTGACCAGGCCGAAGACTCAGACAAACATGCAAGACAAATAAGATATGCGCCCAAAGGCAGGGGCAAAATGCAAGACAATGCACGAAGCCGGACACAACTTATGATCATGCAAAGAAAGCTGTAAAGAAGCAAACATGCGATAGTTTTAAGCTAGCGTACACCGAACTACACTACAATGCAGAAAGGATGTAAGAGAATTATGCAATTCTCAATACGTCTCACTCGGAGGATACAATACATGTGCGGCTCGTCTGGTTGCACCAGCCTCAAATGAACCGTACATACAATATCGTACCTGAAAAGAAAACAAACTTAACAGGTACAATATTGTTAGCAACATGCATAACAATGCAGAAATGGATGCAAAATGATATGCAATATATACAAACAATGTATAAATAATGCAAATAAAGATGCAATGCAATTGAAACAATGCAAACTATATGCAAAGCAATTGAATCACGATCCAATCACGAGTGGTTCGAAACCACACCTATGTCAAATAGATTGATGGAGGTAACAAGTCTGTCTACCATGGAACGGTCAACTGAACTATGAGCATCGTAGACAGACACAAGAACAAGTATTGGGGGGGATTGACATAAGTGGGGAAACAACCCGCTGGAGAAAGGACAATGATCCTAATGCCGGATGCAAAAATTACCCTACAATGTAATATATATATGGATATGCTGGGGAGATGAAATGGATATGGCACGCGGGCCAAACCAAATCTTGCCTAGGTAAGGCATGTACGCGTACAAGCCATGTCTAACATAGAACGGTCTACTGAACTATGCTTCGACATGAGAAGTATGGGCACATACCAGACCAAGCTCAATCATGGAAAGGCGCAAGCCATAGATGGAAGGTGATGTAATGAATACATGCGATCTACGATGCAATGGAAATGGATGTAATGGATATGGCACGCGGGCCAAACCAAATCTTGCCTAGGAAAGGCATGTACGCATACAAGCCACGTCTAACACAGAAAAGGTGCCGCAACCCTCAAACCAACATACCAGCGTGGAATAGGCGCGTACACATGCAGAACTGTGTTTTACGTGAAAAGTAAGGGCTCATACCAGACCAAGCTCAACATGGAAAGGCGCAAGCCATAGATGGAAGGTGTGATGCAATGAATGCATGCAAACTACAATGCAATGGATATGGCACGCAGGCCAAACCAAATTTTGCCTAGGAAAGGCATGTACACAAACAAGCCGCGGCTAACATAGAACGGTCCACTGAACTATGCTTTGACACGAGAAGTATGGGCACATACCAGACCAAGCTCAACCTGGAAAGGCGCAAGCCATAGATGGAAGGTGATGCAATGAATGCACGTAAGCTACAATGCAATATTTACAAATATGCAATGGAATGGATATTTACAAAATGCATGACAATGCAGTATGATGCGATCTACTAGGGAAAATGCAATGGATGCATGCAAGCTACAATGGAAATGCATGACAATGCACTATGATGCAACGACTATGATTGCAACTTTCCCTATCTTACCAACAGGGCGACATACTAGGTTGGTTCAGTATCCAGAACTGAGGCGTAGACATGCCGCCTCAATCTATGGGGCTTCCATACAGATTTCAAGCCGAGGATACACCCCTGGGTATTTAAACCAGACTTTAGTCTCGGAACTCCCGAACCTTTGCGTACTAGGCATAAGCCATTCGAACTCTAGTTTCCACCATCCCAGTTGGTCTTCTAGGAACTCACCGCAAACATAGGCAGGTGGCTTTACCAGACCACCGAAAGTCGTTCGGGCACGACAAACACCAAAGGAATTGCACCTTCCGAGGATTTAAGGTCTCCTAGGCCGGGGATACCTGTGCGGTTCGTCTGGTCGCTCCAGCCTCAAATGAACCGTACATACAATATCGTGCCTGAAAAGAAAACAAACTTAACAGGTACAATGTTGTTAGCAATATGCATGACAATGCAAATGAACTGCACACATCAATGTGCCAAAGGTTTTGCACCTCCCAAGGATTTAAGGTCTCCTAGACCGTTAAAGGTCTTGCACCTTTCAAGGATTTAAGGTCTCCTAGACCGTGGATATTGCACGAGAAATGCATCGAAGGTTTCTCACCTTCCAAGGATTTAAGGTCTCCTAGACCGTGATGATGCACCGGAGGTGCACCGGAGGTTTCGCACCTCCAAAGGATTTAAGGTCTCCTAGACCGTGATGATGCACTGGAGGTGCATCGGAGGTTTTGCACCTCCAAAGGATTTAAGGTCTCCTAGACCGTGCATGTTTAAGGTCTCGCCAGACCATCTAGCAACATGCATGACAAAGCAAGAATGAGGCACGCATGCTAATGCTAATGACGACACACATACCAGTGAAAATGTGACACGCATGCCGATGCAAATGAAGCATGATGCAAGATGATACAAATGAGACACGCGTGCCTCATAAGATACAAAATGAAACAAATGAGACACGCATGCCACACGGAATACAAATGAGACACGCATCCCTCATAAGATGCAAAAATGGTGCAAGTGTGACACACATGTCACACGGAATGTAAAATGAAACAAATGAGACACGCATGCCTCATGGAATGCAAAATTATACAAATGAGACACGCATGCCTCATAAGATGCAGAATGATGCAAGTGTGACACGCATGCCACATGGAATGAAAAATTATACAAATGAGACACGCATGCCTCATAAGATGCAGAATGATGCAAGTGTGACACGCATGCCACACGGAATGTAAAACTTTGACAATTGGACTTATACGCTACGCGAAGCCGGTTTGTATTCAAAACAATGCAATGTACTAACAAGTACAAGCGAGGTGCGCAAAATAACGCGATAGGATACATGCAAGATGCAAGTAAGATGCACAAAACAGTGCGATGCGCAAGAAAGTGCGAGTGATTTGAAATGCACAAAACAGTGCGATGAAGATGCGCAAAACAGCGCGATTGATAAACTGCACAAAACAGTACGATGCGCTAAACAGCGCGATTGAAATGCAATGCACAAAACAGTGCGATGCGCTAAACAGCGCGATTGAAATGCAATGCACAAAACAGTGCGATGAAGTGCGCAAAATAGCGCCAGTGATTTTGAAATGCACAAGACAGTGCGATACGCTAAACAGCGCGATTGATTTGAAATGCACAAAACAGTGCGATGAAGATGCGATGCACGTGGGGCAACTTCTGAATTTAAAAGGATACAAAAGGATACACCTTGCACGAATTCGAGTGCCACGCACAGAAGACACGACCCGAGGTCAAAACGGAGGCCGGTTGAGCGTCGGAGATGCACTTTCTTGCACTTTCTTGAGCTATGAAGACCAGAAACTACTCATATGGTCTAAACAAGGTTGTGGAAACACCACCGGCTGGAAGGGGAGGCCACCGGCTGCAGAATAACTCCATCGGCACAATATACTGCCGGCCGGCACAAAATATTTCCGACCGGCAAAAAGTTGCTGAGTCGGGGCAGTTTCGACAATTCACCACGGGTGTTTTAAAATAGGGTTCCTAAACCCTATTCCTTACTTCCTTCACCGCCGAAAACCCACTCTCTCTCTCTCTAGAGCGTTTTCCTTTCCTTTTTCCTCCGTTTCTTTGCGTTCTACGCCCGTTTCGTCGTCGGATTCGCGATTTCCTTCGTGTTTCGGACATTTTCAACCAAACAAAACTTTGTTTCGGTGCCTCGTTTTCCATTCCCACCTTTTTGGGGTTTGTTCCCCTCGCTTTCCTCTTGATTTCCGTGCCTTTTCACATCCCGACCTTTTCGGTCATTTTCGGCCTTCCCGGGAGTTGACTTTTTGGTTGACTTTCCGTATTCTAGCCCGGTTTTCCTTCTTCCGGCTATTTTCTCATCATTCTTGATATGGCGGATGACATTCCACGCGGCGGGACTCCCTCGGACCACGAGATGGATCCCAGGGTCCAGCTCCTACCCTTGAGCGAGCGCCCGTTCGACCCGGCGACCTACCGGCCGACGATCCATGTTCTGCCCCCAGACGGACTCCGCCAGTTTCGGAGCTTCGAGAGGCACGTGCCACCTGAGCTATTACTGCGCGAGCCTACCTCTCACATGTCCTTCGACGCTTCCGAGGTAACTCTCTTTCCTCTACTTTATTTTCTGCAATGTAGGGCACAAAAACTGTCGTAGCTTATTTATGCTCTTTAACTGCTTTAGCTAATATGCTGTATATCGTAGTTGACTGTAAACATACACACAACTGATATCTGCATGAAACTGACACATGCACACACACTGCACTGGCCTTGAATCACCCAAACACACTGTATTTCACTGCATACAAACTGGTACCCAGCATTTGCTTGAATCTGTCAAACTATGCACACATGCTATACTGTACTGAACCACCCGAACACGCTGACGCATCGCACGTATTTCACTGTAAGCACACCGGCACCCGGTATTTTTTTTAGATCTGTTAAACTTGCACGCATGCTACATCTGTACTGAACCACCAAAACACGCTGACACATCACACGCCGTAGTTCACTGTAAGCACACCGGCACTCGATATCTGTTTAAATTTGTCAAATTTGCACGCATGCTACATCTGTTTTGAACCTCCCAAACATGCTGACGCATTACACGCTGTAATTCACTGTAAGCACACCGGCACCCGGTATTTGTTTCAATTTGTTAAACTTGCACGCATGCTACATCTGTATGCTTCTTATAACTGCATTTTGAATGTTGTTTTGCAATTGTTATCTTCTGTTTACAGGGAGATTCCCATACCATCCGCGGGTATGGGAACACTGGCGCTCGGGAGTGGTACGACGAGCTTCCTGACGCGGTCCGTCGCATAGTGGACCAGGCGGGCTTCGGTGCCTTCTGCCAAGGACTCTCCAGGCTTACCACATGCAGACCTTTCCTCGCCGCTTTGGTGGAGAGGTGGTGGGACACCACCGATTCATTTCACTTCTCCACAGCAGGGGACATGACGATGACCCCTTACGATTTCTCGATGCTCACAGGCATCGGGGTAGGGGGGTGATCCGATCCCCTTTGATACCGACATGGATGAGTGGACTGCCGCTCAGATCCATCTACTCGGTGAGGTGCCACCCCTTGCTCGTCCAGGCTTTGTCTGATACTCCTGGTTCGAGGTGTAGTTCCGGGTTCAGCCTACCCTTGTTGACGCAGCCCCGATGACCCCGGAGGCCGTGGAGAGGTACGCTCGCGGCTTCCTCATGTTTTTATTCGGGACGACCATCTTCGCTGACCGGGCGAACACCGTGCCTCTCTGCCTTCTCAGCGCACTGGTGGACATCCGAGACATCCTGCATTATGATTGGGGTGGCGCCGCTCTGGCCAACCTCTTTGGATACATGAGCTCAGCTTCCCGCGGCAGCGGCCAGTTGCTCGGAGGCTATTGGCGGGCTTGGGAGGTACATTTCTTCTCCGCTTTTCATTTTTGCTTTTTCTATCTTTACTGTACTCTGTACACTGAACACACTGTAGTCTGCTTTATACTTGCTGTATACTGTACACACGGCACACACTGTAGTCTGCTTTATACTTGTTGTATACTGTTCACACTGCACACTCTGCACAACATACTGCACAACACATGGCTCCGCCATTTCTGCTTTATTCTGTATTCTGCTTTATCTGATAAATGCACTGGTATTTACCTTGCAGTTGTGGGTTTACGCCAACTTTCCTAGGCTCGCTCCCGTACCAGTCACAGAGACTCCTCTGGTCGTCCCCTTTTCGCGCCGCTTTGACGGGAGATGCACCCGGAGGCCGCGAGAGACTTTCAGCTTCTTCCGCCGATACTTCGACACCATTACTCCTGCCGAGGTATGTTTTACTTGCATTTTATTTAAGCTTCACCTTTCCACTGCATATTTCAAAGACGGTAGATAACAAACTGTATTGCATTTTCAGATCACCTGGCAGCCTTGGGCTCCTTTGCCAGCTGTGACGCGGGATCGGTTTGCCGGTGCTGATGAGACCTCACGTTTCCGGATCTTGTTGGAGGGCCCGATCTGTCGGGCTTGGTACCTAGGTGAGCGTTTCTTATGCCAGACCCTAGGGTTACCTGAGCAAATAGTCCCGGTTCACCGTCCCGAGGATATGAGGGAGACCGAGAGGCTCACTACCGAGCAGATGGACGATTTCACCATCGGCTGGGAGGAGACCTGCTTTAGAGGCATTGGCGATTACAGAGAGTACGTGCAGACGTACCTTATGCGGCCTCTGAGCGGCGACCGTCGAGTGGACGGAGCTAGGCCCGTGGCGCCAGCGGCTGGGGCAGGAGCTGGAGCTGGAGCGGGAGCTTCGAGGAGGGCCCGAGTCCGTGGCAGGGGCGGAGTTCAGGGAGGACGGGAGGCTGGCTGGCCCGCCCTGCCTGCTGTACTGACTTTCCAGGGGCAGGGTGGGACGACCTATCAGATGCCCTTCGCCCCCCCGCCAGCTGATCACGAGTTTGTCGGTGTCCCCGACTTACCTCCGGTATGTATTACTGCATTTTTTGTACAGTCATTTCATTTCAGTTTATTTGATATTCCACAGAACATTGATGTATCTGATATTTTTGCAGGCTTCTTCTGTGTACACCCGGCAGTCATTGGAGATGAATGCCTCCATGATGGGGATGCTCCAGCGGACCTTTGATCTCCTGGCCCTCTACAGCATTTCGGTATGTTCTTCTGATCACGGCCTCAAATCACTCTCAAGCTGATTCACGTAATCTGATGCCCGGCACAACACCTGACACACCGATCTTACAGCATCTGATACACTGCATATATTGCATTCTGCACTGTACTCTGTACTGATAAACTGTCCACGGCATCTACACATTGTACACATACACTGCATTCTGCACTGATAAACTGTTCACGACATTCATACACTGTACACATATACTGCATTCTGCACTGATAAACTGTTCACGACATTCATACACTGTACACATACACTGCATTCTGCACTGATAAACTATTCACGGCATTCATACACTGTACACATATACTGCATTCTGCACTGATAAACTGTCCACAGTATTCTGATGCATTGCCTTTTGTGTATTTTTTTTTCAGCCTCCCTTCCAGATTCCCGGGGTAGGAGGTGCTCCAGCTGGACCTTCCGTCCCTGCCCGAGGGAGAGATGAGGAGGGCCGAGTATTCCCCAGCACCAAGGCGGGGCGCACTCATGTCGGGAGTAGCTCGCGAGCTCCAGTCCCGGATGATGATGATGACAAGGAGTCAAAGGCGGAGGCAGAGGCGGAGTCCAAGTCATCGGAGGAGGAGACCGGAGGCGATTCTAGCTCGGGCTCTGACGACGATGCTGATGATGCTTTAGGACCCTCGTCCAGGAAGAGGACCAGGACAGACTGATGGCCCTTGGAGTCGCTTGACATAGATTTTTGTTGTTTTTCTTCTTTCTTGTACTTTTCCTTTTTGTTGGTAGTTAGATTACCTTGTACTGCCGCAGGCAGATTTTGTTTTCCTCAAAACTTTGTACTTGAAAAAGATTATGAAATGAACAGATTTTTTTGCTTAAAAGGTGTTACATTTATATATCTCATGTATTGCATCGCATCCCATCATGTTACACTTCAATGTAAATGGAATCGATCTGTGGTCTGAAAATTGAATACTTGCACTGTGGTAATCAGATAATTAAATAGCCAACAGCAAAATAAACCCAAGCAACCCACTGCTTGATTCTGGATACACAGCCTTTGCTCTACTGGGGATTAATCTGCATACAGCCCATAACACAGCATTCGGTTCATTCTGCACATAGCAAACTTTAAACAAAACAGCCCAATCTGACAAGACGGAGCTCAAAGACGGAACCGGTTGGAGTTGAAGCATGCTCAAATATAGAGAATGGCACAGCATTCTGGGTATAAACGATTCTAAAATTAAATAAGGGTTTTTCAAATCGGGGTATCGAGCCTACAACTGGACACAACGGGGAGGACTCGAATAAAAAGGGTACACGACCTAAACACAATGAGACATGCTCGGGAGAAACCTAAGACAAAGGTTGAGGTAAACAAAACAAAAGCCACGACATACAGACGCGTTAACGAAGACGGGGGACCTCGGATCACGAGGAGCCAGTTCAATCTGGGTATTGTTTCCCACCTCATTCTCATTTGTGATTCTCACATCACTCTGGCACTCAAGCTCGAATTTTCTCTCAAAACCCTTTTCCTCACTTTTCTCTCAACTAACACCTCTCTATTCTTCATTCTCCCGTTTTTCGTCCCTCCCCGGGGTGATTGATGGATAAATAGAAAGGTATGGGTTCATGCTCAACACCGTTAGCTCACGGCTATTTCTTTTGGCGGGTAGAGCGCTCTTCTGGCAAGTACGTCGATGACAAGGGAAAGATAGAACGCCTAACTCAACTGTGCCCCTAGTTCATCATTTTAACCATTCTTTTCGTTTTGATTCTCTACTAAAACAAGTTTGATCAAAATGAGAGTCGGATTAACGTACTTGTTCGATTTTTGATTTGAAAAGCATGCAAGTCAGGCTGTAAGCATTGAAAATTTTCCTTTTTGGGTCCAAGACAATGGTCCAGTTTTGGAAAATGAAATAGTTTTCGAGAAAATAGTCAACCTCAGTAAAAATTTTCAAAAACTATTTTTCAAACAGTCAATGCTCAACGGGCATGGAACTTACTCTTTGAGATGCGCAACCTCGGATCGGAGGCAATGGAAAATTGCCCCTGGTTTGAAGGGGGTGGATAGCAACGGAAATTTGCCCCTGGTTTGAATGGCGGCTCACGATGGCTCGTGGCAACGGAAAGTTGCCCCTTGTTTGGATGATGCCGCAGCAATCCGCAAACAGTCTTCATTGGCGGTGGTCGAGCTCTTGGACACAGAGATGACGAAGACGGTCCCAACAAATATATGGACACAGTCGCCTTGGAAGCGTTCGCGACTGGACTTTGGGATGAAATCGAAACCATTGCATGGACTGAGACGCTATGAAAGCGTTGGGGGCTGGACTTCATGATGAAGTTGCCTATGTATCCCAAACATGGGAATCAAGCCTTACGTAGTTCTGGTTAAGGTATACTCGGGTATTTTAACCTTCACTTTTCAGGCTCTAACTTTTGCCAAGGCGCCCGATGCGGGTTTTCGACCTTGCGAGCTTCTTTTTATTTTCCTTTGTTCATTTCTTTTTCTTTTTCTTTTTCACATTTTTTCTTTCTTTTCTTTTCTTTTGCATTTTTTGCTTTTTTTTTTTGTATTTTTCTCTTGCTCTAACTTTTGCCTGGGTCGCCTTTCCGGTTTTTCGGCCCAGCGAGCCTCTCAAAGGGTAAAAGTGTAACAAGTCCATGCCAAATGGTATTTGAAGTTGAAGCCTCTCTGTGTCTACGAGAACGGCTGTTGCAATGATTTGTAGGAGAATCTATCATGGCTGCTCCACGAGCTCCTTCTGGTGAGATCTACTCCTTTGATGCAGATTCGGCTTTGGTGCCTCTTGCTCGTGGGCTGCCCCTGATCTGGCCATACAGACCTTGCATGACGTTTGACCGTTGAACTTTCTAAACGTTCTGAACAGGTTCAAAGTTTGAAAACGAACGGGTTGAATCTTGAGGCTGAGAGCGATCCTAGGCTGCGCAATCTCAAGAGCGATTCCACACAGGTCTTCATAGGGCCGCGTAAAACATTTGTTTTTGAAAGTTTTTAAGAAAGCGACAAATCGCTCGCACCGAAGATAGTGTGGAACCAATCTGGATCAAGCCAGGATCCTTCTCAGTACTCACGCTGACAAGCATGGTTTCATTCATTAAAAGGCTTAGCACGCCTCTCTTTCTCTCAAAATGATCAAAATTTTGCAAAACCCGAGGAATTCCTTCCTCTTCGTTTTCATCACCGCAGTGTTCAAAAGGTTTTTTTTTTTTGAAAAACTTAGGTTAATGCAATGAGTTTGGCGCGCGGGAGAGCAGGCGAGATGTACTGTCAGCCCATTCAAATTCTCTGGCACAACTAACTTACGCTGAAAGCAAGTATGAAAGTGAAGTAGCAACAGCCGTTTCATTCAGATTTGTTGGTGTAATTGGCCCCTTGGCAGAAACAGACTCAAAAAAAAAACAGGTAATTACAAGACAAGACGGTGTTCGGGACAACAACCCCAGAATCACCTGGTATTCTATACAAAGGGGACTGACTCGCTACAACAAGACAGACCCTTAAGAAAAAAGACTGACTCAAGACAAAGAGACAGACTCAAAACAAAAGACTGACTCGATACCCAAGCCAGGATTTACAAAGCTAGCATTCACAGCTGCTCAAAAATGCGTGCCAGACGCTTCATTCAAAAGACATCCAGATGCCGCCCGCAGGTGGTTCACCTTCTGATTACATACTTGCAGTATCTATGTCCTCAAAATCCAGTAGCTGGGTAGTAACGGACTTGGCTGTGGTAGGCGGGAGGATAACCTCGTTGTCAATCAAATCTTGGACCTCATGACGGAGGTGGAAACAATTGTCGGTCGCATGGCCCGTCTGCTGGTGGTACGCACAGTACTGAGCAGCATCATGCGTAGCGGGGAGATTCTTCGGGAGAGGCCGAGGCTCCAAGGGTTTAAGGTGCCCTCTCTCGGCAAGGATCTGAAGTGCCTTGGACAAAGGCATGTAGAGAGCATGAAAGGTCCTACGCCCCCGGGGCAGGTACTTTTGAGCGCTCTTACTAGCTGCACAGGCGAAAGGGTCGGCAGGCGCCTCCTTAGCTTTATGATCTTTCCCAGGTGTAGGGGCGGGAACAGGAGGAACTATTCTGGCATGACGGGGCCTATCTCGATTTTCTGACTGGCTTGAACTACCCTCAGGTGGAGTGGGGAAAGCATCCTCCACAGTTTTTGCCACAACTGTGGATATTTGTTGCTTGTTCATCCCCCCGACTTTCAAAGCCTCGACTGCCCACGGTAGTTGTTCAATAGGATCGGCATCTGCCTTCATTTTGTCTTTTCCTCTGGCCTTAGCCTGATCGAGGGTTTTAGTTGATGTTGATACGTCATTGCCATAGTTGGAGGCCATCTCCAGTTGGCTAAGTTCAATTACAATTCGCCCCAACAGCGGGGGCTCCTAGGGTACAAAACTCCCGGCATACGGTGCGGCTGGAGGTGAAGCTGACATTCCATAGGCGAGATCCGCCACAGACCTCTGGAGATCACCTATCATCCCCATCAGTTCAAATGTAGTAGGCTCGCGAGCCTAGTATAACTGGGGAGCCCAACCCAGGTGCACAACAGGCGACCTAGGTGGATGTGACACATCAATGCTGGCCTCACCTTGCAGGGTGATCCCTTGCTCTAATGCAGTCGTCATAACTACGATCTCTTCTGAATTCTGCGTCATCATAAGCCCTGCCTCGGCGAGGGGGAGCACTAGCTATTCTGTACCAGCTGTCCGAACTGAAAGAGACAACAAACAGCATTTCAGCCCAAACAGATCAAACACTGGTGTAGCTAAACAACTGTACTCTACTGCTGATCACTGTTCCCAGAAATCACTGTCCCAAAAACTGAACCCGATACCCGCACCTGATTCTCAAAACTGACACTGATACCGGTGTCCTCAGGTCTGATACTCAAACTTGCAAACTGATATGCACTTTCCCTGTAGAAATACATTCTAAAAAGCACATAGCAAGTAAAGAGAGCCAAAACACCCCTATGTTGGGGTAGGGTTTCCCTGTCCTATTTTGTCAGGAGCTAGGGTTTCACTATGCACGCAGCAGTTTTCAAACAACCTAACATCGGGTAAGCAACCTGTCTTAATTTGGAATGGTCGCTATGGATCCGAATATGCACTAGGTCGAATGGTCGAAAAGGGTGCCCCGGTAAAACTGGGGTTTGTGTTCCCATACTGTCAGAGCCCATAACCGGTCAGCCTTATGGTCATGCCTTGACAAGACAAGCCTCCGGCAAACTGTTCAGGAATGGCAGACGGCAAACACAGTGTCCTAGGCGCACCAATGCACATGCAATGCAAAGAGACACAAATAAAATCAAAACAGGATATCATGAGTTCGAGTCAAGCTCTCTAATTTCCCTAGCAGAGTCGCCAGAAACTGTAGACGCGTCCCGCGAGGGGCCTTCGCTACAGTTCGGACTCGATTTGTGTCACGGTTCTTAATCTTGAACCAAAGAGTCCAAATCCGGCAAATCGTTTTGAGAAACAGATTTTTTGAAAAGAAGTGCCAAACATGGACTGCTTTGCCAGATACAGAGTCGCCACCTAAATATTTTTTAATGGGAAAATTTAGGAAACCCTGACTCGGTGCCGAAGGCCACATGTCCGTCATCACCGGAGTTGTCTCGGCTCGGGAGCTTGGGTACGATTGGGAAAGGTCAGCTATGAGCACCCCCTTTCGCCCGGTCCGAAGACCGGCCTCTACTAACCATGATATCCGATTTTGAAAACGTTATGTGTTCTTATTCCAATTATTAGCCTAGAATTACTATGTTATGCGCGCAACAAACAAGTCTAGACTAGATTGCCTAATTTGGAAACAAGCATTGCATATCCGTTTGTTTTGAAAAGTGCTTCGGAATTTGTTACTCGCAAGTAGGCTAAAACACGGATTTCAATGAGTTTTCCAACTCAAACAATCCAACCTTCACCCGCAGGCATTCAAACAATTATATCACGTAAGCATTTAGCTGCATGGCAAACATACTGTCATGGCAACATTCACACGCATGCGAGATGCTAAAGCATAAATACTTACATCGTACTCCGTGCTAAAAACAGGAACATGTTAGCAATCAATGCATGATCCAAGTCCATGTTAAGTGCCTAATGCATCGCATACAAAATGTCACTAGAGTAGGCTCGGCTATTCTATGAATGACATGTGAAAATGCACAACCAACATGTATTCAATTTGGAATTTGAAATACAGATGTAGTTAGAATGATGCGCCGAGCCCGGTGCATGCAAAGCAAATGTATGAATGCACGCATGCATTGCATGTGGTATGCTAATTTAGACGTGCCCTAATACTAACCATCAAAGCAGGTAAATAAAAGAGAAGAAAGAAGTGGGGATTCGAAGACATACACACCACTCACCCACACTTATTACAGATTTGCCCTCACTCGGAGGGACCAAATAAATAATACAAATTAATTAACTACACAAGCTAATTAAATATTACAGACAATTAACTAGTTAAGCAATTTAACTAAGCTAATTAAGCAGTAAACTGCCTCCGGAGGAGAGCCTGATGCAATGCATGTTCGGTCCTGCTCGAAAATGCACCGCCATGCATAGGTTGCCTCTGTTTTTCTTCCTTCACTCCTCTAGAGGTTGTCAAAACCTCAGGACTGCTTCCTTGGACATCGGGGAACACCACCGGCTAAATGGAATTGCCACCGGCAGTGGGATGTGGCCACCGGCCATTGGTGAAGCTATCGGCAGAGAAGGTATTGCCGGTCGGCACTGGGAGCTGCCGGTTGGCAAAGTGTTCCTGCAGAATCTGCAATTGACAGCAACAGAGGGCAAGGTAAAGCATGGCAGCACAATTCAAGGCATATATCCACCAATCATGTCCCCTATCATGTTTGTGACTCAAAAGGACATGTGTCTCGATTCTCGGACCACCAATCACGCATTTCCATGCATGATGGCCCAAGGAGTCAAGTGTGCAACTTTCATGTCAAATGAAATGCAAACCATACAAACAAACCAAGGCCCAATTCCCATCACGAATTCAAGGAACAAGGCATGTATGCAAGATGCAATGCAACCTAGACATACAAGCTAAGGATGC
The DNA here is from genome assembly GCF_055761805.1 of Camellia sinensis. Classification (NCBI taxonomy): domain Eukaryota; kingdom Viridiplantae; phylum Streptophyta; class Magnoliopsida; order Ericales; family Theaceae; genus Camellia; species Camellia sinensis. The sequence goes on from NW_028128987.1 coordinate 24,638,724, forward strand.
AACATGGCATGGCAAGACACTTATGCAAGCATACAAGAAAACATGAGGCAATACCAACCAATGAAAAGGTGGTCTAAAACATGATTTGGGCAGCTCTAAATAGGTCCAAAACAGTAGCCAAAGTGACCAAAACAAGGGACCAAAATACACATACACGCATGCACATGTTAAGGCCCAAATGCTTAAGCATCAAAGGGCTATTTCTAAGCACATTTGAATGAGGCAATCATGGACAAATAGCATGCAAGGTAAGCATTGTAAATCATGTTAGGATGATGTCAAACCAAGCAATAAGATAGGCTAAACATTAGCATGCAAATGGTCCAAGTACTTGAAGCAAGTCAAGGGGGGTTGAACCATGGCTAAGCCAACCAAGCCTCACAAGGCTAAGAGGACTTAAAATAGGTTCAAAGCAGACCTAGACCACGCAAAGGGGACTCCCTAGATGGCATCTAAGTGGCTCAAATTCAAAGGCATACGCAATGGCCAAAACATGGAGCATACTACACAAGCTTTCAAAGCATTAAAGATGCGTCCAAGGCAAACGTATAGGCATGCAAATGGGACTAAAATGACATGATAGATGGTTCCAAATCACCAAATCAATACAAAAATGTCATGCTATACATTCACACGCTTAAGGCCAACAAGCCGGAATGCAAAGGGGTTATACTAAGCATGCCAAATCCGACCCAAACAACCATGGACAGACCTAAAACATGGCAAAATATGCACAAAACCTTCACAAGACTAAGCCTAAAACATGCTTGAACAAAGGCTAACGACCTAAGGCATATTAAGGCAATAACAAGGCATTACACGGTAGGTATGCTAAGCATGCATGGTGTACCAAAACCAACAATAAACAAAGGCATATTATGATATAATAGGCACAAAAAATAGCCAAGGCATGGTCAACATGAAGCCTAGCTAGATGCTCTCTCAAGAGGCCAAAAATGGTCCATTTTAAGGACAACAAGGAGAGGGAATGGCCCTCCCCTTTTGGAGACTTCAAGGCACCATCTCCACCACTAAAATCCCTCAAGATTTCGGTAGTGAAGAGGTCCAAACACCAAAGTCTCGAAACTTGCTCAAAATGGCTCAAAATGGGACCTTTCAAGGCCTAAGAGGGGTCAAACACCCTCAAACCACAAAACACTCTTAATAAACAATCAAGAGGGCTAAAAAACAGAACTTTTTTTTATTATACACTACGCACAAAAACAGTTCAAAGATAGGCAAAAACAAGATGGAAAATTGGGGAATAAAAGGGAAGTTTCTCACCCTTGTAGACCACCTTCACAAATGATGCTCCAATGGCCCCCCTTGGCTTGAATCCAACACCAAAACACCAAAATCAGCCCCTTAGAACCTCAGGAGCCAAAGGAAGGTGAAACACTAGGTGTTTGTGTGCAATAGTATGAACTAAAACACCTAGAGCACAAAGAGAGAAAAAGAGAGATAGGAGATATGCATGAACCCTAACCCTAAAACCAGAGCTTCTCTCTATCTTTTCTATCTCTAAAATGTCTCAAGTGTCTAACCCTAAAGCCAAGAGACAAGGCTTCTCTTTATAGAGGCTTTTGTCTTGTAAAGCTTACAAGACAAGCTTCTAAAGAGGGAGATCCCTCCATACACGTGTATGGAGGGGAGCCAAAAGCAAGACAACTGTCTTAAAATATCTGCAAAAGCAGATGCACAGTAGTCGGCCGGCCAAAAATGCCATTTTGGCAAAATTTAGTGCCGACCGGCAACAAAGAGTGCCGACCAGCAATATACATTGCCGATGGCATCAAAAACCAGCCGGTGGCCTCTAGCCACTGCCGGTGGTATGTGGGGATGCCTCACAAGGCATTCCCTGCCCCTCCAAGGCAAAACAGAAGTGTTTGGTGCAAAACCAGACACTAAACAGTTGGGTTCGGAGATCCTGAGGCAAGGCGCGCGAGCCGAGACCTCCGGGAACTCCAAACGAACACAAACATGGATAATCACCGAGTGTTCCAAGCGGTGAAGTCCGAGTCTTGAGGACGGTCAAAAAATGGGGTGTCTACAGGCATGACTTAGACTAATGAAGTCAGAGTTAAAACAAGTCAAAATAAGCCCCAAAACCCACTGATATGGCAGCCCGAAGACTTAAACAAAGAGGCATGCATAATGGCCTAAACATGGAGTATAAGACAACAACTCTTCAAAGCATTGAAAGGGTGTTAAATGCAACCATACGAGCATGGAACATGGACGGAAATGGCATGAGAAGTGATTCCAAATCACTGAAATAACCCAAATGAAGCATGCTCAAGACTCACACACCCAAGGATAACAAGCCAAAATACAAGGTGGCTATGCAAAGCATGGCAAGCATGACCAAATTGACACCAATCAAAGCTTAAACATGGTAAAACATGACTAAAAACTTCACAAAAACACGTTTATGAGCCAAAAACATGGTGTCCCTTATGAGCCAAAATCGACTAAGCATGCATGCTACCTTTATGAGCCAAAAACACAAGCAAATGAGACATAAAGGGAGAGGGGTGTCCCTCCCCTATACATGACCTCAAAGCCACTTCTCCACCACTAAAAATCCTCTGGATTTCAGTGGTGAGAAGGTCAAAATAAAGGGGTCCCAAAGCTCAAAGAGAAAGGCACAAAAAAAGGCCAAACAATGCCTAAGAGGGGGTGGACAACCCCAAACACAAAAGAGACCTTAATAAAACATCTTAAACATGAAAAATTAGAACTTTTATTAGTTATACATAAAGCTCAAAACAGCACGCAAGATAGGTTAAAAGCTTGTACAAAAATGGGAAATATAAAGTAATAGCGCTCACCCTTGAAGAACACTTCAAGAACACCAACCCCAGCCCCTTCCTCAGATCAAAACCAACTTAAAAACTCTAAAACTAGTCCCTCAACACCTTAGTAACCGAAGTATAGTGTAACACTAGGTGTTTTAGTGCAAAACTAAGAACAAAAGCACACTTTTGAACACTATTTCACACACAAATGGAGAGAAAGAGGAAGATATAGAGAGGGAGTCAATATATATATAATATGTATCTCTGATATATATATATTTGATTTGCTCAACCCCTCTAAAGGAGAACGGAGGCCCTCTTTTATAGAACAAAAAGGGCCTAAGCTTCTTGGAGAAGACAAGACAAAGGGGTCAAGCTTCCTCAAGAAGCTAGAACAAAGGTTCAAGCATCTTGGGGAAGCTAAGGCAAAGGTTCAAGCTTCTTGAGGAAGCTAGAGAAAAGCGTTCAAGCTTCCTCAAGAAGCTAGAGCAAAAGTGTGCAAAGGGTGCAAATCCTCCATACATATGTGTGCTCCAGCTGGCACAACTGGCATGCATAATGCCTAAAAAAGGCAAAAAAGAAGCCCCGGCCAGAAATATGGTTGATTGACCAAACAAACGGCCAGCCAACCAAAAATAATGCCGACCGGCCATTACCAATGGCCGGTAGCAACAAAACAGGGCCGATGGCCTCAAGCCAAGGCCGGTGAGGTATGGGGATGACCAACAAGCCATTCTCTGCCCTCAGAAGCAAAAATAAACAAGTTTTTGGTCCATAACCAAGCACAGAACAGGCAAGTTAAGAGATCCTGAGGCAAGGCGCGCAGCCGAGACCTTCGGGAACTCAAAACGAACACAAACATGGATGATCATCGAGTGTTCAAACGATGACGTCCAAGTCTTAAGGATGGTAAAAAATGGGGTGTCTATACCTGGCAACTGCTCTAGCGCTGTAACAGCATACACACGTCCCTATGGCCTCTGATCAACTTGCTCATCCCTCGAAGCATAGGCCTGTTGTACTGATTGAGCCAAGGCGGCTCTTTGGTGGACTCTCAAAGTCTGGACTGAATGGGTCTACTGATGACTCTGGGTCTACCCCGACCTGGACGCACCAGATGCGCCTCCTAACTGTGGGCAAGCTCTCTTCATGTGGCCTGACTGACCACACGAATAACAGGTAGCCCATGTCCCTTACTCTGAGACTGAGACTGGCTTTGGGATCGGTTAGGTGGTGGTGGTGGCAACATCTACTGTCCTCTCCCCTTCTGTGGACATGCAAAGGCCTTGTGACCCAATTGGCCACACTTGAAGCAAAAAAACCCACTCAGTGCACCCCTTCCCGAGCCCACAGTAAGCAAGGGAAAGGTGGATCTAGACTGTTGCTGTAGGGGCAGGGATGGGGATGGAAAGGTGTTCTTACTCTTTTTATTGGGCCTATAATCTCCCTACGATCCATGGCCCCTAGGCCTTAAATTTCGAAGTCTCTCCTCTTCGGCCTCCATCGTAATCTCCACATTCTTAGCCGCCTCCACAAGGCGATCATACTCTTGGATCATGTTCCCAGCAACCTTGAACAAAATCTTTGTCCTCAACGTCTACTCAAACTCAAACCAACGATGCTCCTCCGTTGCTACCAACTCCGGTGCGAACCGGGACAAACTAGAAAAGGCCGCTTCAAATTCAGCCATAGACACATTTAATTGCTTAAGGTCCTTGAATTCCTGCCTCAACCTCTCCCGAGCTGTGGGAGGTAGGTACTTGTCTTGGAAGGCCATCACAAATGCCTCCCATGTCGGTGCTATCCGGCCCTTCGCATACTTCCACCATTGGCCGGCGTCACCTTTAAGGTAATAACTAGCAAGGGTCACCCTCAACTCGCCGTCATCTACGTGAAGCATTTCGAAGGTCTTCACGGTTTGTTCCAACCATTCATCCGCTTTCTTTGGATTGGGGCCGCCATGGAATTCATCCGGCTTGGCCCTTGAAAACTCCCTCATGAGGAAGCTAGCTCTAGTCTTTACAATATTCTCCCTTGCTTGGGTCTCCGCCCTCAAAATATTCATAGACTCCCTCAATGCCCCGCCATCTCCTGGGCTAGGGCCCCCATTGTGGCTTGGCCGGCTTGCCCCGGCACCTCCGCTTGCCCCACTTGTTCGGCCATGTCGGCTTGGCCTAAACCCTCTTCTTGTACCGGGACCTCTTGGACCGGTACCTCAAACACACCCCGGTGACCTCGACCTCTCCTTCCACCCCTACCACCTCAGGTTCGAACTCTTCCTGACATCCTAATTGAGAGACAAGATAATTAATTAAGCACACGGTTCCAAATGTTCTCGCTACTAGCTTCACACGTTAGGCTAGAGCAACCTCATGCATCCTACTATACCACAATTTAATTCACTCCACATAAGCACCTTAGTTACATAAACACATACGAATTATCCTTCAGTAATGAAATTTGTCCCATGAGAAACCAAGAATTCTTAGTAGAATGAGTAGTGATCAAGTACCCTTCTAAAAAGACTTCACGGAAACTAATAGGCGCAAATAACATTCCAAAAGTCTAATCCCATACCCACATAGTCACAAATAAACAAGACATTTCCTAATCATGCGAAATGAATCCATTGTGATATAACAATCACTTCCCGCGAGCCCCAAGTATTCAAACCCGGCAGCTTTGATACCAAGTTGTAATGCCCCAAAATAATTTGACAAGAACTACCCATAATTAATCAACATTTACCCAGCAATAACAATAATCTGCCCATTTTTACATAATTACTAATGAGTCTTTACAAAGGTTTTACATGCGGGTATACATTCATCAATACAAACATATGAATCTATAGCATGTAAAGCATCCATTCTCAAAACACTACAATGCCTTTAAGGGCTAACATCTTCCAAGGCATAAGCCTGGTTGCACAGAAAAAAGGTTTCTGTAACCCATAATCATTAGCCCTTGGCTCAAAAGAATTACACAAAATAAAAGAGCTATGTACTCTTCTAAAAAACATCCACGTCCTCAGTTCGGCGGGATCACCACATCTTTACCTGTACCAAATCCCATAGGGGTGAGCACAAAGCCCAGTAGAGAATTCTTACAAAGTATATACAGTTATGCATACTCTTTAAAATAATACAATTGTTAATGCCATGCCATGCATCCTTATAAGAAAGTCCATTTCATGCACATTTAAAAGTTTCCATCTTTCCAACAATTATTTACAATCTCAACATTTTTACCAAAATTTCCAATCATTAATCAAAAGGAGCGGTAAATACAACACTGGCAATCCCTAGGCTAGTGTCTGCAAGTAGACTCTACGAGTACTACCAAACTGTCATTTTTACCGATATTAACCGGAAGGCTCGACACCTATCCGCGCGGCTTTCGGGTCTTTCACCCTGGACACTCAGGCCAACTTATCAAATTCATCTACACGTCCTATCCGAACTTACCAACGTATTTACCCCTTACACGTTTCCATAATTCTCATTACAGTATGGTCTTTCTCAAAATAAATGACTTGCCAAAACATGTCAAGGTGCACAATAATAATAATAATAAATTGAAATAAGATGCAATAGTTACTATTCTCAAAATATCTCTACAACAATATCAATCAATCATTTCTCATTTCTTCCCTTCAAGTCATTTCACAAAATGCCCATGTGCCCGCCATTCCTCACAACAACAATTTACAACCAATAATTCCTTCAAGGCAAACTATGTTCTCAACACAATTCCAAGATCTTATAAAGTTTCATAAACATGATACAAAAACATTCTTCACTCCCAACAACATACACTTTCAACATTTTTAACACTTTGCAATAATATCATCTCACCCATCATCATAATATAAAATAGTAAAGAGTTTCACAAATATTTCCATGTGTTTTCAAAATCCCCCAATTTCTAGGGCTTTTATTCGAAATCTAACATTTATCCACTTCAAGGTGAAAACCAACCCAAATCACATCTTATGAGTCAAATGAAAAGAGAGCCCCTTAGGAAGGACAAAAGATTTGAGATTTTAGAAACCCAATTTTGAAAACCCTCTTTCTCTTTCTTCACTTAGTACAAAATTTAAAACTAACACAACTACTTCATAGCAACTTTAAAATCAACATTTTGTAGCATAACATATATATATAACTCTAGAACTCCCTACCTCAAAGTAGAAATCCAAGGAGAAGGGCTAGACAAAGGTGAAGCTTCCAACAATGGCAAAACCCACTTCTTCTTGGATGGAAATAAAGATCTTGAATAGCCCAATCTTTTTTTCTAAGGAAGGGGGATGAGAAGATCACTAGATCTAGGTCAAATATAGAGAGAGGGGGTATTTCTAGAGAGAAAAGCTCTCAACTTAGGGTTTGGATGAAAAAGAGATGAAAAAGGTATGTAAAAAGTTGCTTTTACGATCTGATATACGCGAATCCCGCTCAAGCGTAGGGTTTCACGCTCGAGCATCAGACACAGCAACAACAGCCCGCTCGAACGCAAAGAGAACTGCTCGAGCGTGGATTTCACCCGCCCAGTATTTCACAGATTGCAGACAGCCACTCGAGCGCCAGAAGGGCCGCTCGAGCTCAGACACGCTCGAGCGTAAGAAACGCCGCTCTAGCGTGAAAAACACTCTTGCAGCATTGTTGTAGAGCCACTCGACGCTGAAAGGTTACAAACTCCGCTCCAGCGCAAGAAGTCCCGCTCGAGCGAAAGACAGAAAATTTGGACAACAAGATTCTAGACCAAAAGGCAACCAACCTATTCCAAACACGCTCAAGTCATTCCAAAACTCAAATTAAAGAGGTATAAGGAAGAAAGACATAACCAGCAACATCAAACAACAAGATTTGGATCCCGAATACCATGACAGTCGGGTAGAGACCCGGGGTCGCTATAAGCTAAGGAATGAGAAATTTCTTGGGAAAGCTCTATGTTGGCTACAATGATGCATTTCTTCAACTTTTTAATCTCATCTAGTTAATCCTTTAGGATTGCGCTGCATTTATGAAGGTCAGGATTGCTCAAATCCTAGACTTTCAAGATGGGATGCATTTCTTGTTTGATTATGACATGTTTTCCTCTACCTCTACCAACCATGATGACATTAGTAAATTACAAACCTAGCACCTCATAAAATGAGAGTGAACATGTAGGCTAATGTGTTATGAATGCGTGTATGCCATGACCGTTGAACTTGGTCCAAGGTTAGATTTATGATATGAACTTGGTCCAAGGTTGGATTTATGATTAGGGATTTCTGACTTTAATAGGACTTGGTCTTCTCCATACTTAGCATCCATTACTTGGCTGTCATCAATGACTTCCATATCTTTCCCATACTCAAGAAGATCAGTGGGAAAACCACTATCTTTGATAGTCCTCGGTAACAACCTCGATTCGTAATTAGCCCATAATTCATAATTAAGGATGCTAATTAAGTTTTAAGAAAGATATTATGTGTTAATTGTTCATTTTGTATGTGATTTGCATTCCTATTTATTAGTCGTAGGAACATTTGTTCTGAATTCTGTTTTGTTATGTTAATTGAAGGCCTTATCGACATACAAACATAAAATTGACTGCGTTAATGTGTTAATTTGAATTTTTAGAATTGTATGGTAAGTTTAATTGGAATTCAATTCTGATCCAAATAATTAGAATAAATTAATTAAAATTGAGTGGGATTAATTACCCTTAATCACAATTAATTTACCTAAGCTAATTGGACCTATATAAGGCCAATATAACTTCTAGAACACAATCTCATCACCATTTTTGAGCTCAAAAACGTGTAGAAGAAGGAAGAGTGAGAGAGAGAGAGTTCAAATCAAGGGGGAAAGAGGAGATTGAAGAGAAAGATTAAGGAATTGACTTGGAAACTCAAGGAATTTGCTACATAAAGTCCAATTAAGGATTTTAGGTAAGAATTTAACTCATAAAATATGTATTTAAGACATCAAATATGGGAATTCAAGTGAATTAAGAGACTAGCATGAGAAATAAGTTAAGAATGTAGAATTTGAGATCATCATAACCTTGCATGCATAATTCATGAAGTTTGAGCTTGAATTCCACCTCATATCTCACATGCATGGAATTATTTTTGTTAAATTTTGAGAAACCAATATGGTTTTGTACAAAACATCTAATTTGTTCATGATTCAAAGAGTTTGAACTCAAAACAATGCATATAAGTGTTAGACATTAAGTTTAAGGCTTGGTTTTAAAGAATTGACATGTTTTTGATTTTTCGAAATGATCTTCAATTCATGATGTTACACAAGCTTTCAAGTGTTTGTCCCAAGTTTTACCCTAAAAGAATGAGTTTAGATGTGTTAAAGTTGAGTTTTGAACTTAGAACACAAATTTGGAAATTCCAGGGTTCGCAAAGTGTAACGCCCCAATTTTCATACCCAAATGATAATACAATAATCATGGTTCTTTAAAGTAAGACTAAACGTAAATCTTCGCGCTTGCAATACATGATACAAATAATCCTCATGTGATACTACATTCACCTCAAATCAAGATAACATAAACAAATAAATACCCTCATGGGTTTACAAGTTTCCAAGGCTTAGGCCCGGTTACACAAATCGGTTATTCAAACCCACACAAGTATAACCCTTGGCTTACAAAATAGAGTCACGCAAAATGAAAGCATTGTGCTCCCTTTACACACACACTTCCACACCCTTAGTTAGGCGAAATCACCACATCATTTCCTGCACAAAAATCCCATAGGGTGAACATAAAGCCCAGTAGGAAATTCCTAACAAAGTATATACATTTTATACAAGTCTCAAGAGATGAATGCACATGCCATGCTATGTCTTATTGCAAATAAATCACATCTTCATCTTTTGAAAATCATCATGCTCAATGATGCCATGCAATACCATTGTTCAAAACTTAACAATTTAATTCATGGGGCGGTAAATACAACTTTGGTAGTCCCTAGGTACGTGTCTGCAAGTAGTCTATACAAGTGCTACCAATTTGTCATTTTTACCGGTATTAACTAGAAGGCTCGACACCTATTCACACGGGTTTTTCGGTCCTTCACCTGGGACACTCAGGCCAACTTATCAATTTCATCTACACCACCTTTCAAGACTTACCACCGTATTTACCCAAAAAACCATTTCATGAAAACTTGTTTCACGACATTCTTTTCTCAATGCAAGTTTTCCAATCAAAATTTCGAAGCTTCTCATTATCAAACAAATTGATATGCAAATGTAATGATAATCAATGTAATGTAATATTTCTTCCATGTTCAATTCTTCCACACAACCTTACCATTGTGATAAAAAATTCCAATTCCTCTTTCCAATGCCATTTCACAAGATGAATATATATATATATATATACTTATATTTCAATTCATCCAAGGGATAACATATTTTCTACACTTTGAGCATTCTCAACAACTTAGCCATTTCAAGACTATAACAACATTTCTTTGCTTTAGAACAACATTTCCAAAATCACAATTCTCATACTTCATGAAACTCATAATTTATTTGAATACAATTACGACTTTTACAAAGCATTCATTTATTTGATGTCCAAGGTAAATATGACCTTTTCTTCCATAGTTTTTCAACATCTTTCACAAACCCCAATTTTTAGGTTTTCTCACCAAAATCATTCCTCTACAAAATACTTGAAGAAATCTCATCAAAAACATCATTCATCGATCAATATAGTTCAAAGCCCTCAATTTCTATTTTAAAAGAAACAAAAGTAAACCCACTTTCAAAATCACTTGTCTCTTTGAATCAACAACCAATTTTTAAAAAAAGCTATCAAAGGAGGGTTTCGAAAATCATCTAGATCTTGGAAAAAAACATATATATAACTCAAAGAAAATCCTTACCTCAAGTATTGAAGAAGAATAGAGATGAAACCCCAAAATCAACGAGGCCCAAACTCAATCTTCACCGCACACAAAGAAGCCCTTGAGATGTTAACCAACTTTGATGAAGAACTTAGATCTAAATCCTAATGGATTTGAAGAAATCAAAGATCTTGAGAGGTTTTTGGTAAGAAATGTAGAGAGAAGGAATAGATGTTTTTAGGGAGAGAGATATATACAAAAGTGATACAACTTCAGCCCAAAAAGAGAAGAAAAGAGGAAAATTTCCGGATCCACCTACCTCCCGCACGTGCGGAGCCTACTCTCGTAGGTGTGGTGTGTGCTCCCGCACATGCGGCCCTTTTCCCTCGCACCTCACTCCCGCACGTGCCTTTTTAGAAGTGTGCAAGCTGTCATACCCTGAAACATACCCTCCTGTTGGTGCGGCCCCTCTCCGGCACATGCGGCCTAAGGCCCCGCACGTGCAGCCCTGGTCCTCAGTCCAGAAACCTATCGGTTCAACTCCTGACGCTTCGGACAGACCTCGCATGCTCAGGAACAAATGAAACTCAACACCGGGATAAACAACGAACAAGAACTTTTGAGAAAAATATTTGAACACAACAACCTCAAACAATCAACAAGACTCCAAGTCGAAACCAACACTCTAACAAGTGTAAACCCGAAGGTAAACAGAGAGGAACAAGAAACGCACAACAAAACCGGTCGTCACAGCAAAGTTTGCTCGAGCGAAGGAACTATTGCTCAAGCGTACATTTCAAGCTCTTAGAAGTTTTATAGAGTTTGATGGTTGGCTCAAGCGATTGAAAGATTGTTCGAACAACCACCCTTTATTTTTTATCTTGGCTCGAGCGACCAATATGTTTGGGTTGAGTGTAAAATGAGAGCTCCTAGTACTTTTACAGACTTTGCAGACCTTTCAAGTGACCAAAGTTGCGCTCAAATGAACTGCCCTATTTTTTGAAATTTTACAAGTGTTTTCAAAGTACATTTTTGCATCTTCAATTCATCTAAGGTATTCTTAAGACATGATTTAGGCTACATTAATGGGGAAATGAATTAGAAATACACCAAGAAAGAAAAGTGATAGGTTAAGTGTTACCGAGTGTGTGTTTCAATGTGTATCTGTCACGTATTTGTGTAGGTCACATGCCGTAGTCCGTCTGATCTGTCTAATTCGTCTAATTTGCTTCTGGAGCTATCTGTGAGTAACAACTTTGTAAAGCTATGTTTGACTCTAAGTATTTTCTAAACAATATGATATGATCTATTTTTTTGAAATGCTATTTTATGAATCATGAATGATTGTCCAATTCTCTAAAATGTATTCGTGGCATTCTTAGTATCATGTGATATTTGTCATTTGTTACTTGGTACTAGGGTTTTCACGTGGGTTCCATTTATGGAACTGGTTATGCATAACCGCTTATTTGCTCTGCATATGGGTCTTTATGACCATCTTCTATGTATATAGGTCTTTATGACCAATCTGATATGTTAGCGTTAATGGATGTATCACATATAACTATTTGTAAATTCTGAATACAAACATGAATTAGTTTCTGATCTAAACTCAGATTTATGAATCTGTATGGACATTATTCATAAAACCTTTACTTTATTGTTATTCACTGGGCTCCAGCTCACTGTTTATATTATGTAGGTGATAAAGCGCGTAACCAAGCTTGAGATTTCTAGTCTGGATTTGTTTCTGTCAAACCAACCAATGCGCCTCACGTGGAGGTTCCTTGAAGTCTTTGTGTTCAATGTTATGTCAAGTGAACAATTTTTATTTTCCTACGTCTTTTCGACAAGTTTTTGGTTATCAGTATTTGGATGACGTAAAGATGATCTGTTAATATAGATATAAAGTTCTTAAATTTTCTGTTCCATATAAGTCTGCACAGCTCTATGGATAATGTATGTTGATATTTGCTTCAGCTAGCCCCTTATATTATGAATTTGTTTTAGAGGCCTTCGGTAATCTTAGGATTAATGGCCGATTACGATACTAAACCTATAGGGGTGGGTTTGGGTCGTGACATCCTCTTATTGGGGTTTCCAAGAAGACCAACATCTTCCATTGTTTTCTTGCTAGTGTCACCAAGGTCAGTCTACTTCTTTTTTACCATTACTCTAAATTAGAAATGTTCCACTAGGCGTGCCAATCAATCAATAAAAGCCATTCGACGGAAAAAATATATTAGACTTAGGGTTTGAGTTCTATGCCTTAAATATATTAAAGACTTCTTTAGAGGTACAATAAAGAAGAAATATGGTGGAAACAAAATTGAATTTGTATTAATTAAGTAAAATGTCACTTATTACAAGTCACATAAACTTTAAACAAGAATAAAAAATTGAAAAATATACTGATCGACAGAGAAAAAAAGGGAAAAAAGCTATCACTAATCTACTCCTAAAATTATTAAGTTAACTACTCTTAAAATAGAAGTTATGCCTAATAATCTCGATATGTGAGTTGTGTTGGATTTTTTCTTTCTTTTTTGAAACCTTATCTTTTATACTGGTATGGCCACCTTTTGATGCAACCATGATCTTTCTTGATTTTTTGCTTCATTTTATCCATATCCCTTTGTTTAGGAACTGCCTACAAACTCTACTCTAACTTGGTCTTCAATCCCTTGATTTCAGCAACGACTCCAACTCACTTGCAATAGCGAACTCTTTTGGTTTTTCTTGGAATTGATTTAATTCTTTAAATGCCACGTCACCATGCTACTTCATGCTATACTACTGGCACATCTGTCATGCCAAGCCATTATTCCTATCGATAGGTAATTTCAAAAATTAGTGTCAACAGACTGAAAGTGCTTTAATTATGACAACAACACTGCAAAAAATCACGACTTGCATATTTTAAAGAGTATGTATTATAAATTGTACCCATAAAATTTTGTAAAATTTACTATTTAGTGATAGTTATACAAAATTATTACATATTCATGAAAAAATTTATAATTATAATTATTAATATTTATAAATTTTATCACTTATTTGTAACTATTTTTCCAAAAAGCCCCCACTGAATTTGAATTTTTTTCATAAAATTTTTCTCTCTCATACTCTTGGTTTTTATCAATTTTTTTAAACATCATAGTTAATTGGATTAAATTAAAAAAAATAAAAAATTAGAAGGATAACATTAAAAAAAATTAGAGAAAAAAAACCCAATATGTGAGTCTTGTAACAAAATAAATTATGAATTTTTAATTTTATCAATTTAAACACTAAACTTTTAAATTGCTTTTAATTTAAACTATTTGTCTATTTTTATTAAGTAAAATCAATGAAAAAATAAATATTTTAGTCATTAAACTCAATGAAAATGATATTTTAGACATTTAATGTATTATCATATTGAATTTAATAACTAAAATATTCATTTTCCATTAGTTTTACTTAACAAAAAATAAGTAAATGGTTTAGATTGAAAATAAATCAAAATATTAGAATTTAAATTGACAAAATTGAAAATTCAGGTTTTATTTTGTTATAAGGTTAAAACCTTGATTTTTTTTTTAATTATCCCAAAAATTTAAAATAATAGGCACCAAAATTAACACAATAAACAAATTTAGATGGATCTACATTTAGAGAAGAGAATGAAGCTGGGATTGGGGTCATTATTGGAGATTGCAATAGGGAAGTGATTGCTTCTATGGTTGAAGAGATTGGAGTTTTTGATGGTCATTTAACTGGGGGATTCTGTTTGAACCAAAAATATGTTTTAGTATGCCTAATTTAAATTCATAAATTTAAATTTTTATTATATCATAATATGAATTTACTAATAAGAACAACACACATTAAACCTTAAAATATTTTTTGTTCCTTCTCATGGTACACTTTAATCACTTATTCCTATTATAATCTTTGTATCTTCTTCTCTAAGAGATTAAAGTTATTTCTTCTTCTTCATCCTCCCTCCAAAACTCCAATCCACCCTACCAAAACTCACCATTATCATCAACATCATTATTTTTTATTATTTTGAAACCCTAAACCCTAGAAGAAAGTTTGAACAAAATCAAATAATGAATGAGAGTAATAATCAAAATAATTTATAACAAACAAGTATGAAAGTAATACTCAAATAAGGGAATGCAGAGTTAACAAGTAGGAGGGAAAACCAGAGAGAATGCGAAGCACTGAAGCATTAACAAACAAGTATGAAAGAAAATGCAGACCTTGAAGAATAAAAAGAAGAAGAAGATCAAATATTACATTATTTGAGAACTACTCTTTTTTGTTAGTGCATGATACTTATGTGCTTATAAGTTTAATTTTTACTTTTTCATGAGCATTCTTGTGGATAATTTATAATGTAAAAGGCTTTCTCTTTTTTTTTTTTTCCTGTATTGAAATGTTTTATAATACTTATGTAAAAGTTTGATTTTTTTCTGTATTTATAATGGTTATGTGCTTATAATTTTTTTTTTGTATTTGAGAATTATTTTCTGTATTGAAAAGTTTTTGAAATAATTTAGTTTTTTTAGTTTGTTATTATTTATTATTTGGGTTTACCTTGATGGTAGTTTAAAAAAATAATATGGTGTAATGGGAGTAAAATAAAATTTTAAATAATTAAACAGGATGTAATTAAAATTAAGAGTATTTAATGATTTTTTAGGCATAAATAGAATTCCCCCATTTAACTATGTTGAGACAAGGAATGGACATTAGCGAGCTAGCCTGCCATATCCAGCCCTATTTTTTTTACGGCTTGGTGGCACATTTTGATCGAAAAAATTAGGATAGGTTAATATTTTAAGTCCGTTTGATAAATGATTTTGTAATAACCCTCATTCTTGTCTTAGTCACGTTCATGTGCATTTGCATGATTTTGTCTTGTTAAGCTTGCATTTGTAGACTTTGACTTGTTTTGCCTAAGTAAAGGTCCCTGTCTTGTTTTGTGCTTATGTGATTTCCCTAAGTGTTGCTTGCATGCTTTGTTCCTTGCTTGGTGTGTTAAGCCTAGGTCATCTCAAGCCTAGGTCATCTACCTTTGCTATCTCAAGCCTAGGTCACACCTTTGAGCTTTTACATCTAGGCCATTGCACGCCAACACCTAGGACCATCTTGGAACCGCTTTGGTTGACCTCCACCTTCACCCTGGCATATTGGCTGAGATGTCATCATCTAAGCCGAGGTGTGCATCACCTAGGCCGAGATGTGTATCATCTAGGCCGAGATGTTATCATCTAAGTGTCCTAGATCTTTGATCCTTGCACCTAGTGATCTTGTTCCGGGACTAGTATGACCTAGACCAAGGTGTGGCACATCTAGGCCAAGGTGTGGCACAGCTAGGTCAAGTGTTATCCTTTCTAGCCGAGATCATTAAAACCTTCTTGCCGAAGCCTATGTCCTAATCCGAGATCATTGCCTTGTCAGAGTACCCATGCCACCTTACTTGTTATACACACTTTGTCATTCTCTTGTCTTTTGATTCTGGCACCTTTCTGAGGAGATCCAATCCAGTGATCCCACGTGTCCCAGCAGAGGGTTAAGCCAGCTAGCAGTGAGAAACCCATATCATTTGTCATATCTTTGCCTTTGAAGAGAGAGAAGCTCTAGGAAGAGGAAGAGAAGTTCTTAGAGTGAGAGAGCTAGATTCCAAGCTTGATCCTTAAAGTTTGAACCGTTTGATCCGTGTTTTGAGGTTAGAGTCTTGATCTACTCTTGGTGTTCTTTATGTTCATATGATCACATTGCATAATCTGGTATGATTCATGAGTCATACATTGATTTAAAGTTTGATTTTAGAAAGAGAAAATGATGTTCTTGTGCTCTTCAAGAAAAGCCTTGTTTTGATCTGAAAGTTTGTAACAAGTCCCATGTTTTTGTGTTTGTTTTCATTAAAACTTCAAGTATGGGTACCCAGGTCCATGTTTTTAACTCATGCCTTGAAATCTCAGATTTTGTAATAACAAGTTATGATTTTAGCATTCATGTTCTTCATGTTCTTCAAGAGAAAACCCAGATTCCCACACTTCATTTGCCTAAATGTGGTCACTGAGACCCACTCTTGCCTAGATCTCACGCCTAGGCCAAGCATTGTATCTCACTTTGGCCTACCTTTCATGATCACTTGCACCTTAGCCTATCTTGCATGCACACCTAGGCCGACCATGGTACACCCTTGTTGGCACCTTGTTACATCTCGGCAGGCAGCCACACACTTAGGCCTAGGAGACCATACCTCGGCCAAGCGGTGTGGGACCTCGGCCAAGACCTCTTGAGTTCACCCAGCTAGGCCATTGTGGCCTAGATCATCTCTATGCATCCACTCCAGGACCTGGTTGGTACCCAGTATGTTTTCCCTAGAAGAAAAATAGTGTTTTAACTCCCAGCACATGTTTTTCTTTGTCTTGACTTGGTTTTGGAAAGAAATGCTAGGATCATTTGCACTCGTGTAAAGCTTATTTTGGGAATGCATTTCATATCCATCTTTGAGCATCTCTTCTTGTCTTCTTGAAGTGCATTCAATGGGATTTATTATGTACTTATAGGTCTTGGACTCTTGCCTTAATCCCTACACCCGAAGAGCTATGTGAGTGGTAATTTTTAATAAAGCTATGTTATAATGTTTTGATAAAGCTTTGCTTTGTTTTCACTTTGGAAAAGTATTTGATCAAGTATGAATGATTATCCATTAGTTTTTGTATCAAGTATTATGTTTGTTTTGATGACATTCTTGGAAGGTCCTTTCGTGCTAGGGGACGTTAAGCCTATGTAGCACCTACGTTGAGATATCTCTTTGCCATCGACGGTCATGTACGGATGGTACCACCAACGGCATTGTACGGGTGGGTAACGTTTTGCCACCGACGGTTTTTCGGGTGGGTTGTCTAACCGATTCCGGGTCGGCCACCGACGGTCATGAACGGGTGTGCTTCAATTCCGGGACGGTTATTCTTTTGTTTTGTCAAGAATGTCATCCTTTGTATTATGTAGATGTTAGTAAACATCCTAAGAAGCTTTGAAAGACTTTGATTGATAAACTTGATTCATCCCATGTTTTGTTACAAGCTGTGATATGTATTGTTTTCATAAAAATCTCGGATATCATTCATTCAAACCTTCATTACTTATACCAGTCACTCAGTATCCAAGCTCACCCTCTCTTTATATATATGTAAGTGACGAGCAAGAAGGTGGTGACGCCTAGATGTTATTTGCAAGTTGTTTTCAGATTCATGTTTTGCTAGCATCTTGAAGATTATGCTTCTTAGTTTGTGATTCATGTCGTTTGTATATTTCGGCTTGAGAAGCCTTTTGATCAAGATGTAAGATGTATTTTATTTTGTATTCAAGTTATAAAAATCATGTTAAGACGTATGTCATTTCATTTGATCTATGCACAACTCTTATGGACTACTTAGATTTAAATTTGTTCCCGCACATGTAAGCCCCATATGTATACTCTGATTGTGTGAATCTTTGTAAGTTGGCCTTTGGTAATCTCAGATTACTAGCCATCATGGCATCATTCTACTAGGGGCGGAATGGGGTCGTGACAGATTTGGACTTGGAATTTAAGCATGCATTCTAATCCAGTCCGACAATAATAATTTAAATATTTATTTTATCCTTTTATTATTGGGCACTCAAACCAAAACTTCAAAATTAAATTTTTTTTTTGGGTCAAAGGTGCAATTGCAGAAATAGTTTATCCATAAAGACCATCTGAACCAAAATGACTAAAATACCCATCCATATTTACCAATCAAGCCTTATCTCTCACAAATCAAACAATCCATCTCTTACTCTTCCCGATCTAAAGGGTGATTTGGCATCCCCTAAATAATCCATCATTTTATTTTTTTTTCATCACATCACCGCACATCTTTTCGTAATCATTCTAAACAATCCCTAAATAAGCCTTAGGGGCATCGTTTCTTCCACCACAGCCAACACCTTCCCTCCGCCTCCGTCTCTAGTCATCACTGCCTCCTCTTCAACACCAACACCCCCACCGTCACTGCCCACCATAGTTAACTTAATGACGAGAGCGTCTTAGCTGTCGCCCTGGTGGCACTGTCATCCTCCTCCACACCATGATCTGACGAAGTGCTCGATGGTCGTTCTACAGAGCTCTCATCGTAGAGTTCATAGCTACACTTCCCTTTTTTTGAATTCAGCATTCTCTTTCTTTGATCTCTTTTCTCTCTCATGTCTCTCTTAGGTTTGGAAGAGGCAGCGTCAGCGACTTGATAAAGAAAAAGGCGGTTGGATTTTGCCATTTTTGAATCTTTGATTAATTCTCCATCCCTCTATCGTTATGCTTAGATGAAGCTTCAGGGTGTATTGACGAGTTACTGAGTTGCAAATAAGTAGGCCAAAGCCTCAATGAATCTGTCGAGATCATATCCGCTGCATTGCCACCACAGAGCTTGTCTGGAAACACATTCAAGAAATCGCCGCAAGTGTCGATCGTGCTGCCTTTGCCTCAATCTCCATCTCCATCTAAACCTTGGAGTTTTGCTTCCACAGCTCCAAATCTTTCAACAATGGTAAATTTGACATTGGTGGTTGAAGTTCCTTAGTCCCCCCTCAAAGGGAAATGTTAGCATTTAGGGCTCCATTCTCTCTCTCTCTCTCTCTCTCTCTCTCTCTTCCCATTTTGCTTGTTGCACAATAAAATACAAGAGAGTTGTGTTTAGACGACAAGTCTTATTCACAGAAAAATGAAATCAACTGCCAAATCCACTCTCTGTCTCTCTCTCTCTCTCTCTCTCTCTCTCTCTCTCTCTCTCGATCAATCTACAAACAGATTTGTTTTTTTTTTTTTTTAAGTTGTTGATGATGATGATGAAACAAATTGAAAATAGATTAACAACAAAATTTGACAGATTGCAACAGATTAATTTTTTTTTTTTTAAGTTTGTCTTCTTTGATCCAATTTCTCCCTTTGTGTTGTGTTCATCATAGTTCTTGTTTTAGTAGAGAAATCTGAACACCAAAGCAAACACAACCATCAGAGAGAAGTTTGGTTTGATTGCTTGCAAAATTTATGCAGATATGAAAATTTTGTACAGATAAAATTTGGATAGAAAATTTGTTGTTGAAGCTGTTGTTGATGATGAAATAGATTGTTGTTGTTGATGATGATTGCAAAATATATATATATATATATATATGTTGCAATAGATAAAAGAAAATTAGTTCAAAATTTGAATATATAAGTGCTTGGCAGTGGCTTGGTGTATTTCAATAACAAGATTTGAACAGATAAAAAAAATAACAAATAGAATTCAGGGGAAAAAAAAATTAAACAAATAAATTAAAATTTGAACAAATAGATATAAATTTGAATAGATAGACAAATTTGAACAGAAAGAAATAATTTGAACATATAATTTTTTTTTTTATAAATAGATAGATATAAATTTAAACAGATAGTCAATGAAAAGTCAAACAGATAACAAAATGTCTAAGAGTAAAATAAAAAACAAAATGTTCTTCAAGACTTCTCATCAAACTATTTCACAAAGCTTGAACCTCTCATTAACAAAAAAATATCTCTTTCACCAATTAATCTATTTCTCAGATTGGATTTATCACCAATTAATCCATTATTTTTTACTTTCCTAATATTAAACTGCTAATGTCGCATTTGGTGACTGTAATGTGTAATGAAGTTAATTTTGCTTGAACACAAAAATGACCTGAAGTGATCTAAGCGTCTATTGTGTTTTGGAAGAGCTTGACAGTCAACAAAAACTTCATTAGTTTGCAGACTATCTTTCTTGAAAGTATAATGTTTTTACTAGCTGCAGGAAGTCTATAGAAAAATTCTAATGTTGGGTCAATCTTTGCAAAATTATTGCCCCTCCAAAAGGAGATGTTATGAGTTCAAGCGCCATGTGGTGCGTTGGGGCGATCCCTTTCCCTTAGATTTAAGTTAGAGTAGGTTATTACAAAATAAAAAATTTATTTGCCAGTTTCGATTAATGATCCACACCTCAACACATGAGAGAAGTATAGACACAGATACGGACACATACACAAATGTGGATGTCGACACTAATTTGGCCACAGATATGGGACACAATAATTTCAAAAAAATGAGGACATAGACACGACGATGACATGGCAATAAAACTATTTTTAATATATTTTATTTGCTATGTAGATTAATATTATATCCGCAAACAATTAAAATTAACACACAAAAAAACTAATTTAATATAATAATTGAAAAGAAACTCACTCTTAAATTAACTCTTATCGTATGCCTTCTTTTTTTAGCATTCAACATTCAACCAAAAGCACTAAAAAAGGATGGGGGGAGAGGGGGAGGGGAGAACGAGTTGGCCTGTCCCCAAAAAATATAATTAAATAAAGGGATATACCACGTGATGTGTCTCATATGTGTCCCTATCATGTCCATGTGTTTGACACTTATCCGATACGAGTTTTAGGCTCATTTGGCAAGTTGGTTAAAAGCCAGCTTTTGGCTTTTAACCCATTTTGGGTCATATCACCTCTCACATTTTTTATCCACAAAAATGCAAAAAATTCAAAAAATCAGCTTTTAACCAACTTCCCAAAACACCCTAGAGTGTTGGTGTTGTGAGTAGCTCTCCTGAAGATTCCATCATCTCTATATCTCTCAAGACTGATCCAAACAATTCATCTTGTAGTCCTCAAAGAGAACAACATATATATAAATTAGTTTGATTGGATATTGATAGACATACTAATTTATTGTATTTTATTTTATAAAGTAGACAATTTTAGTATAAAATCATATTTACCACTCGTTTCATAAAACAAAACATGATTGGTTAGTTTGTCTATCAATGTCTAAACAAGCTAATTTTTTTTCCGATATATATATATATATATATGTTGTTCTCTTCAAGGACTACGAGATAAATGGTTTAGATCACCATTGTGGGCCTTGTGAGGCCCGTGAAACAGAGTCTTGTGGGGCATGAAAATGATGTAGTAGTCTTAAGAGATGCTCCTATTTGTGCTTTATAGACATGAGATTTGTCATATTGTCTACTAAAAGTCAATACAAAAATATTGAGTCCCACTATTTTAATAAAGAAAAAATCAAGTTAGGGCAACATATGGACTTGTCCCGAGGGCTAAAAATTATTTTCCCTCCAAAAGAGCATCATTCCTACCATTTATGATACACCAATCATTCTAGATACACAAAACTAAGGGTGAAAATTTTTGACCCACAAGGTAACATGAATCAAATAGTATACAAAGTTCGAAGGTTAGGCTTGACTAGTTTGTACATTAAAACGAATATGACACCACATAATAAGGCGAATATTAAATGAGTTTGGTTAATGTATAACCTGCGTAACACGATTGACACTAATAATCTGTTTAATGAATGATTAGATACATTTTAATAATATTTCCTCTAAAGGATGCCATGATATTTTTGAATACCATATCTTCATCTGACTGATTAAAAAATATATAAAATAGGATTATATATATATTTTTGTTTTTTAATTAAGATAATCTATTTTTGTCTGCTTTGTAGAGTCAATATAGTAAAAAAATATAAGAATAAGATACAGTTTTTGTAACTTAGGAAAATAAAATTGAGATGAAATTAAATGTTTATATGAATAATTTCATCTAAGGTTGGGTTTTTTTGAAGTTCAAATCGAAACTTGACAGTCATGTTCGGGCTTGTGGGGCCACTGTGGGTCATATTTCAATAATCCAAACCATTCATTTTGTAAGGTCTTCCATGTATATCATTCATGAAAAAAAATTAAGTCAATTCAATAATCGTAACATTTAATTTTATCATATTCATGTCTAAAAAAATGTATTGACAAGTATAATTCTTAAAATAAATCGTCTATTTATGGGGTCTGACAATGTGTGGATCCCATAGTGGTGTATTAAGTGACAATTTGTTATCAGTTCTGTACGTTGTATGCTAATTCTAGGTTTCCCAGATTTACCCAGCTGTACACGGGTCAAACATGGCATTGTGAATAATGAGCGTAGATTGTGTCTTTGCCAAAAATAGAATTCCATAAAGAATAGGTAAAAGCTAACTATAAGATTAATAATTTTGCAAAGGAATAGAAATAGGGAAAATGTGAAAATGAATTCATTTTTGGAAAACCAAAGAAGTCTTTGATTCAATATGTTAGTTGACAATAAAGTTTGTACCTTGTAAAATCTAAACTGTCCAACATAAAGTATGTGCATACATAGGTTCCACGTAGAAAAAGAAGGGCCACATATATATAGCAACTCTATCTTTTACCTATTTTGATTTGGTGAAGTGGGAACCAGTAGACATGAATGAGATTGTGACAATAACTATTATCCTGACTGTTAACAACCCTAAAAGTCACCAAGACTTATTCAAAACCATCAACCCAGGTAGATAATTCAAACCTATGGGACCTAAAATTTTTGATAAAATATTAGCTAAAAATGAAAATAACCAAGTTCAACTCTTAATACTATATTAGCTTTCTTCTCAGACCTAGCAAACTGTTAACCAGAACAATAACAACGGTTGGGTAATGTCTCAAACTCGTTTGTGTCACAGGAGGGATCTCTCTCACCTGATCATGTAGTGAAGAAAAATCTTGAAACGGAGAATTCCATGCCCATGGCAGCCACAACTTCATCAAACCATCCATACAAGAAAAATGGGTTATTGTGGCGTTTATAAAATAATGTTTTTATAGCGTCACTAAAATTTTACTTTAGCAACGTTTTAAAAAGCTGTGTATTAGGAATGGACAAGTTTTGGATGTCTAGTAGCTATGGTAAACGGAATTCAAATGGAATTTAAAGGGTCATTGTTTTGTCATTTCCCTAGTCTCTCTCTCTCTCTCTAAGTGTGTTTGAAATTCATTTATTCTCACATTTCTTTGAGATCTAGACTCTATCTCCATATTAAATGGAATATCGCTCGTTATCTTCGTCACTTTATCAGATTTGGAACGGCCAGGCTTGGCAGGTATTGTTGGGCCCGTGAGGTCTACCATGGGTTCTATTTCTATAATTCGAATAAGTCAATGCATAAAACTCATTGAATACTTTATCCCACGTTGATTGGATATCGATAACTATTTAATTAGATTCAATTTTTGTCAATAATTTATTTTGAAATTTTTTTTTACCGTTGATAGAAAATATAATCTAATCAAGTAACTATCGATATCCGATTAATGTGATATTTTACAAGGATAAAATACTCGATGCGTTCTATATATTGAATGGTTTGAATTATCGAAACAAGACCTATGGTGGGCCTCCACGGGCCAAACAGCACGCTCCAATCCAATCTCAGATTTAAGAGAAGCCTGACCCATATTGGAAATGGCTATTACACCAAATATATCATTTGTTTATTCACCATCAATTTGTCTAATGGTTACAATTTTCTTTTGGTTGCATTGTCTTCAATTTACAAATTTGAGATGTGTGCAACCTTTGATGTTTCTGTTGTCGATTCTTCCAAATCTGCATTTTTTTTTTCGGTAGTCAATTTCCAAATCAAAATTTGTGTGTGTGTGTGTTTGAAAGTGTTTTTTTCTGTTTTTGTCCTCCATTTGTTGTTTCCTAACTAGCTTTGGGTCTTTATTTATTTCACTATTTGCTCATTGATCTCTATATATTTGGTGTAAACTTTAAATGTACCTTTCGTGGAATCCTTGTATACTATTATTTGGTCTTGTGGTGATATATGCAACTTGGGTTTAGAGAAAGTTTGACATCTTCATTTGATAACCTATTGGGGGTATGCTTCCATATTTTTCACTTCCATATTTATGCAATTAGTTGTTTAAATAGTGGCAACTAATAATGCTGGAATGGTAAGTATTGTCTCAATGGCGTTGAATTTTTGTTATCTTTTTGCCCCCCTTGGTGCATTATGGGGTTTGAAGTAATATGTTTGTTTAACTTTTGGCCAAAATTTAAAGGTATTTATTTAATTTTTCAGTTTTCTAACCCATTGTTAGATATCGACCTGGCCCAACTTTTTTAAAGTGTCGTGTTACTTATTATAAGGTATTCCAACGTTGTTTTGACTATAATAAATTACACACTCTGCCTCAAAACAAACACAACAAAAACCAACCCCTTCTCTCCCTCTAATTGATATTTTGGATTGTGGCATTTGCTCTTTTGTCTACACGACCACTTGAAAGCATTTGAATTGATCTTGGTTTCAATTGGAATACCCTAGCATAACATAATGCACAAACTGGATGTTTCATTTTGTTTCTTTTTTGTTTCTTCCGCTTGATCTAATTTCTTTTATGGTTGCATATAAAAATACAAGAAACTAATTGATTTTCTATGGCTAAGGAAAAAAGAAAGGCATTTGTAGTAATAAACTCTAGCTAATTGTTTTTATTGGATAATGTACTTGTGTTTATTCAATTTCATTTCCATGGTTGGTGGGACTTATCTAGGAACTAAAAGCTTTTCAATGGAACTATGCTTATGAGTAGTATTTGTATTCTTTGCGATTGCAAACATTGGCTACTTTAGAGGGTTCTCAATTTGATGCTTGTCAATATGTTATGCTGAAATGAATGTGATGCAGAATATAAGAAGTTTGAGGAAGACTAAATTCAAAGAAGCGACAATATTTGGAAATTGGAATGGTTTCAAAGCGAAATCGATAGGAACCATACATAATCATGTTTCTAATATTATTATAATTCTATTTTATGGTTATTTTTATATTTTCTAAGATTTTTAGGCGAGGGCTATTTTGGTAATTTTATATTTACTGACATGGGTTGTATGGGTCGTCTTGTGGGTCAAATTATTTAATTAGTGTTTATTTTTGTTTCTTGTTTGGTCTTAAATTAGTTTTAGAAATTAAAGATATTTTAGTAGTTTCCTATTATCCCAAGTGGGCAACCCAAGAGGGGGGGTGAATTGAGTTATTAAAAAATTTTACAATATTAAAATTTGTAAAAACAATATTCAAAACGTTAACAAATAAAAGACCGAATGATAATTATCAATATAAAAGTATGAGAGATAGGGAGAGAAAATCAAATACTGAGATTTATAGTGGTTTCGGCAAGCCAGGCTTGCGTCCTCTCTCCAAGGGATCTCCTTGAGAATTTCTTTACTATCAAAATGAATTAATACACCACCAAATCTTCACCAAGCTTTTGGATTTTGCATAGGACTTACTCTTATCTATTGAGTCTCACTCAACAATAAATGTCTTACCATTACAAAAATCTCTTACAAAAATAATGAATAAAAATAAG
Source organism: Camellia sinensis (assembly GCF_055761805.1). Classification (NCBI taxonomy): domain Eukaryota; kingdom Viridiplantae; phylum Streptophyta; class Magnoliopsida; order Ericales; family Theaceae; genus Camellia; species Camellia sinensis. The sequence continues at coordinate 24,664,694 of NW_028128987.1, forward strand.
TGGTACTTAAATCCTCTTTTACAATAATTCTCTCACAAAGATTAGATATGAAAGTGTAAGAACAAAAACTACACTTAGATCTAAAAATGAAAGAGCAGAATACAATATTCTCAAAATTTTAGAGCACATAGAAATTTTTTCTCTTCAAGTTCTTGATTTTTCTCCACGCACAAACCAAAAAATATGCCTGTTGGAAGTAGGACACTCCTTGCTGATGTCATGGATTACATGGCCACGTTCCTTGAAAGTAGATATGAAAGTTGCTTGTCCGCTCAAGTAGCCGCTTATGCGCTCGAGCGGAGAATGTTTGGTTCCAGAAGTTTGACTTGTGTGCAAAAGTACTAGAAGTTGGGATTTTATGCTCGAGCAAACTTTCTTGTGCCAGAGCGAGGTCCGCTCGAGCAGCCATTCCTATGCTCGAGCGAAGATTGCAGATTAGTTTTCTATAAATATGTAGTTTCATCCATTTTTAGGGTTACGGCTTCCAGATATTCTTCTTGGATATTAAGGTTTATATCTGGGGCTATTTTGCTAGTTTTGTTTGATGTTTGATTGAGTATTCAACTCATGGTTCAAAAAGTATACATTAAAGGATTGTTTGTTTATTCTATACAAAAGAGAGTGTTCTTCTTCAGTGGATTCTGGAGAATTCGGGCTTGAAGCTTTGGTGGATTTGGGAGTGGCTCATCATCGTGGATTTGACATCGGTGTTGTGGAATCAATGTTGGGCAAGACGATTTCGAGGTGAAGACTGTGGTGGAAGAGAAATATAGGGGTCGGTTCAATTCAGATGTAGATTCGCTAGGTAATTGAGAGTACACTTATGTAATTCTTTTTGTCTTCTTAGTAGATTGCTTTGTGGCTTTTGTCCGTGATTTTTTTTTATCACAATTGGAGGCGCTCCAATTGTGGTTTTTCCACGTTAAAATCGTTGTGTCGATTTGTCTTGATTGTTTGATTGGGATTATTATTTACTACTTAAAATTGGTACATAATCACAAATCAATATCTAGGGATTTCTAGATTTTTCACTTAATGTTTTAGATGGTCCGAATAAATCAATAGATAAGAGTTGAAGCGGTTTAGTAGTTGAAACGATATTTTTTGATTTAAAAGAAACTCTAGTTTGTTTTCCAAATTGACATTCATCGCAAAGTCCGTCTTTTTCAAAAACAATTTCTGGTAAATCAATGACTAACTCATTTTTTGAAAGGTCGGAAATTAAATCAAAATGAGCATGTCCAAATTTTCTATCGCAAAGCCAACCATTATCATTTATAGCAGATAAGCATTTAATATTAAAATGAGAAGACAAATTATGCAAATCAAACACATATATATTCTTATGACAATAACCTACAAATAAAGTTTTTTTTCTACGGTGTTCTCAATAGTGCAATGAGTTTTCTCAAAAATAACTCTATACCCTTTATCACATAATTGACTAATGCTAAGAAAGTTATGTTTTAAACCTTCAACAAGTAAAACATTTTCAATAATAAGAGAAGGATTTTTACCAATACTTCTGTAACAGCGCCCGCGTTGGGGACCTCGATGCTACTACAGTTCGGACTCTCGATTTGTGTCACGGTTCTTAATCTGAACCAAAGAGTCCAAATCTGGCAAATCGTTTGCGAAAACAGATTTTGTTGAAAAAGTAGTGCCAAACATGGACTGCTTTGCCAGATACAGAGTCGCCACCTAAATATTTTTAAAATGGGGAAATTTAGGAAACCCTGACTCGGTGCCGAAGGCCACATGTCCGTCATCACCGGAGTTGTCTCGGCTCGGGAGCTTGGGTACGATCGGGGAAGGTCAGCTATGAGCACCCCCTTTCGCCCGGTCCGAAGACCGGCCTCTACTAACCGTGATATCCGTTTTTAAAAACTTTATGTGTTCTTATTCCATTTATTAGCCTGGAATTACTATGTTATGCGCACAGCAAACAAGTATAGACTAGATTGCCTAATTTGGAAAGAAACATTGCATATCCGTTCATTTCGAAAATGCTTTGGAATTTGCTACTCGCAAGTAGGCTAAAATGCGGATTTCAACGAGTCTTTCCAACTCAAACAATCCAACCTTCACCCACAGGCATTCAAAACAGTTTAACACATAAGCATCTAGCCACATGTTAAGCATGCTGTTATGGCAACATTCACACTCATGCGATATGCTAAAGCGGAAATACTTACATAGTACTCCGTGCCAAAACAAAGAACTTGTTAGCACACATGCATGATCTAAGTCCATGTGAAGTGCCTAATGCATCGCATACAAAATGTTGCTAGAATAGGCTCGGCTATCCTAAACATGTCATGTGAAAATGCACAGTTATCACATATTCAGTTTGGAATTGAAGCATTGATGCAATTAGCGTGATGTACCAAGCCTAATGCATGCAATACAAATGCATGGATGCACACATGCATAGCATAAGGTATGCTAAATTAGACGTGCCCTAATACTAACCATCAAAGCAGGTAAGTAAAAGGGAAGAAAGAAGTGGGGATTGGAAGACATTCACACCACCCACACACGCTTATTACAGATTTGCCCTCGCTCGGAGGGACCAAATAAATATTACAAATTAATTAACTACGCAAGCTAATTAAATATTACAAATTAATTAATTAACAAATTAACTAATTAATTAAAGCAGGAAAACGCCTCGGGAAGCGTGCCACCATGCGCAAGCCGCCTCTGTTTTCCTCCCTTTCCTCCTCTGGAGGTTGTCAAAACCTCAGGACTACATCCTTGGACAGAGGGGATCACCACCGGCTAGATGAAACTTCCACCCGCAGTGTAGTATGGCCATCGGCACAAAATAGGGTCTGTCGGCAGAGAAAATTGTGCCGGTCGGCACATTACACTGCCGGTCGGCAGAGTATTCCTGCAGAACCTGCAACTCACAGCAACAGAGGGCAAAACAAGGCATAACAACACAATTCAAGGCATGTATGCACCAAACATGTCTCTTATCATTGTAATGACTCAAAGGGACATGTGCCTCGGTTCTCGGGCCACCAATCACGCATTTCCACGCATGATGGCCCAAGGAACCAAGCATGCAACTTTGGTTTCAAATGCATGCAAACCAATCAAACAAATTTGGCCCAATTCCTATCACCAATTCAAGGAACAAGGCATGCATGCAAGATGCAATGCAACCTAGGCATACAAGCTAAGGATGCAACATGGCATGGCAAAACACTTATGCAAGCATACAAGCATGCATATGGCAATACAAATGAGTGCAAAGATGGACTTAAACATGAATTAGGCGACTCTAAAATAGGCCTAAAACAGTGGCCAAAATGACCAAAACAAGAAGCCAAAACACATGCACACATACACATGATGGAAGGCCTACACTTGGGCACAATTTAAACAACCCTCAAGCACACTTGAAAGGGAGGAAACATGGACAATTAGCATGCAACATGAGCCCTAAAATCATGTTATAAAATGATGCCAAACCAAGCAACAAATCAAGCCAAGCATGCACCAAACATGGTCTAAATACTTGAGGCGAATCATGAAGCTTTGAAGCATGTTTTATCACAACAAACATGGCATGCATTGAGCAACTAAAAACAGATTTTTAGCATGTTAAAACAAGGCCAAAGGACTCCTTAGATGGCATCTAAGTGGCCCAAATTCAAAGGCATACACCATGGCCAAAACATGGAGCATTGCAACACATGCTTTCAAAGCATTAAAGAGGCATGCAAGGCAATCAAACAAGCATGGAAATAGGACTGAAATGGCATACAAGGTGACCCCAATTCATCAAATTCATGCAAAGATGTCATGCTACACATGCACATACTCAAGGCCAACAAGCCCAAATACAAAGGAGCCATATAATGCAAGCAAAGATCAACTTAAACGATTATGGACAGATCTAAAACATGGCAAAATAAGCATATAATCTTCACAAATACAAGCCTAAAACATGCTCCAACAAAGGCTAACAACCTAGACATGTCAAGGCACAAACATGGCATTACAAGGCAACTATGCTAAACATGCATGAAGTTCCAAAACCAACTTGAAATCATGTTATATCATGGATATATAAGCATGAAAAACAAATCAAATATGCTCAACACACACTCAAGCGTAGGCTTCCTTAAGAGGCCAAAATGTGTCCTTTTCAAGGACAACAAGGAGAGGGGATGGCCCTCTCCTTCTTGGGACTTCAAAGGATCATCTTCACCACTGAAATCCCTCAAGATTTCAGTGGTGAAGAGACCTCAACACCAAAATCCCGGAGCTAGCACAAAATGGCTCAAAATGAGGCCTTTTGAGGCCTAAGGGCGGTCAACAACCCTCAAACAACAAAACACTCTTAATAAACAATAAAGAGGGCTTAAAAATAGAACTTTTTTATGTTATACAATAATCACAAAAACAGCTCTAAGACTAGTAGAAAATCAATGCAAAAAAGGGGAAAAAAAGACTAGTTTCTCACCCTTGATGCCTTCTTCAACAAAGATGCTCCAATGGCCTCCTTGAGCTTGAATCCAAGACCAAAACTTCAAAACACACTCTTTAGAACCTCAGCTCCTAGAGGAAGGTGAAACACTAGGTGTTTGTGTGCAATAGTGAGACACAAAACACCTAGTGTGCAAAATGAGAGGGAAAGAGAGATAGGTGAGTGTATCTAACCCTAACCCTAGAAAACCAGAGCTCTCCTCTGTATTTTCCTCTCTCTAAAATGTCTAAAGCCTCTCTCTTGCCTTAGAGAGAGTTCCTCTCTATATGCCTCTTGTAAAGCTTACAAGACAAGCTTTGCAAGAGGGAGATCCCTCCATACACGTGTATGGAGGGGAGAAAAATCAATACAGCTGTCCTAAAATATCTACAAAAGCAGATGAACAGCAATCGGCCGGCAAAAAATGCCATCTTGGCCAAACAAAGTGCCGACCGGCACAAAAAAGTGCTGACCGGCAACAAATAGTGCCGACCGGCAAACTAAATTGCCGGTGGCAGCAAAAACCAGCCGGTGGCATCTAGCCACTGCCGGTGATGGGTGGGGATGGTCTACAAGCCCCAACCTGCCTCTCAAAGGCAAGATGCAAGTGTTTGGTGCAAAACCAGACACTAAACGGTCGAGTTCGGGGATCCTTAGGCGGGGCGCGCGAGCCGAGACCTCCGGGAACTCCAAACGAACACAAACATGGATAATCACCGAGTGTTCAAACGGTGACGTCCAAGTCTTGAGGACGGTCAAAAATGGGGTGTCTACAGTTGCCCCTCTTTGACAGAACTCGGAAGTCATAACAATGACGGGAGTGAATGTCAAAGCCCAGAGACGACCCATTTTTGACAAGGCCGAAGACTTAGACAAACATGCAATACAAATAAGATATGCGCCCGGAGGCAGGGGCAAAATGCAAGACAATGCACGGAGCCGAGCATAACTTATGATCATGCAAAGAAAGCTGTAACGAAGCAAACATGCAACAGTTTTAAGCTAGCATACCAAACTACACTATAATGCAGAAAGGATGTAAGAGAATTATGGAATTCTCAAAATGTCTCACTCGGGAGATACAATACCTGTCCGGTTCGTCTGGTCGCACCAGCTTCAAATGAACCGTACATACAATATCGTGCCTGAAAAGAAAACAAACTTAACAGGTACAATATCGTTAGCAACATGCATGACAATGCAAAATGGATGCAAAACGAAATGCAATATATACAAAACAATGTATAAACAATGCAAATGAAGATGCAATGTATTTGAAACAATGCAAGCTATATGCAAAGCATTTGAATCGTGATCCAATCACGAACGGTTCGAAACCACACCTATGTCAAATAGATTGATGGAGGTAACAAGTCTGTCTACCATAGAACGGTCAACTGAACTATGAGTATTGTAGACAGACGCAAGAACAAGTATTGGGTGGAATTGACATAAGTGGGGAAACAACCCGCTGGAGAAAGGACTACGATCCTAATGCCGGATAAAAAAAATTACACTACAATGTAATGGATGAATATGACATGCAGGCCAAACCAAATCTTGCTTAGGAAAGGCATGCATACATACAAGCCATGTGTAACACAGAAAAGGTGCCGCAACCCTCAACCAACATATCAACGTGGGATCGGCGCGATACACATACAGAACTGTGTTTTAACATGAAAAGTAAGAGCACATACCGGACCAAGCTCAACCTGGAAAGGCGCAAGCCAAAGGCGGAAGGTGATGCAATGAATGCATGCAATCTACAATGCAATATTTACAAATATGCAATGGAATGGATACAATGGATATGGCACGCAAGCCAAACCAAATCTTGCCTAGGAAAGGCATGTATACATACGAGCCATGTGTAACACAGAAAAGGTGCCGCAACCCTCAACCAACATATCAACGTGGAATCGGCGCGATACACATACAGAACTGTGTTTTAACATGAAATGTAAGGACACATACCAGACCAAGCTCAACCTGGAAAGGCGCAAGCCATAGGCGGAAGGTGATGCGATGAATGCATGCAAACTACAATGCAAGTGCATGACAATGCACTATGATGCAATGACTATGATTGCAACTTTCCCTATCTTACCAACAGGGTGATATACTAGGTTGGTTCAGTATCCAGAACTGAGGCGTAGACATGCCGTCTCAACCTATGGGGCTTCCATACAGATTTCAAGCCGAGGGTAAACCTCTGGGTATTTAAACCAGACTTTAGTCTCGGAACTCCCGAACCTTTGCGTTCTAGGCATAAGCCGTTCGAACTCTAGTTTCCACCGTCCCAGTTGGTCTTCTAGGAACTCATCGCAAGCACAGACAGGTGGCTTTACCAGACCACCGAAAAGTCGTTCGGGCACGACAAACACCGAAGGAAATGCACCTTCAGAGGATTTAAGGTCTCCTAGACCGGGATGCAAAATGTATGCATGACAATGCATGTTTTTTGTTTGTTTTTTTTGAAATGCAAATGATGCAAGTGAAATGCATGTTGCATGAGATGCGCGACAACACGCGGCTTAAGATATGTACAAAGCAATAGTGTGCACACCAATGCAATAAAGGTCTTGCACCTTCCAAGGATTTAAGGTCTCCTAGACCGTACGTGTTTAAGGTCACGCCAGACCATGCGTGTTTAAGGTCTCGCCAGACCACGGTGGTATTTACAAGACGCGTGACAATGCGCTGAAGGTTTCGCACCTCCAAAGGATTTAAGGTCTCCTAGACCGTGCGTGTTTAAGGTCTCGCCAGACCGTGCGTGTTTAAGGTCTCGCCAGACCACGGGGTATTGCACGACGCGTGACAATGCGCTGAAGGTTTCGCACCTCCAAAGGATTTAAGGTCTCCTAGACCGTGCGTGTTTAAGGTCTCGCCAGACCGTGCGTGTTTAAGGTCTCGCCAGACCACGGGGTATTGCACGACGGCATGATGCGCAAAATAGCGCAATGCGTTAGGCAACGCGAGTGCACAGGACAGTGCGATGGAATGCATGCAAAATGCAATGAGATGCGCAAAACAGCGCGAAATTGAAATGCACAAAACAGTGCAATGCGCAGAACAGCGCGAACAATACAATGCACAAAACAGTGCGATGCGCAGAACAGCGCGAACAATACAATGCACAAAATAGTGTGATGCGCAGAACAGCGCGAACAATTCAATGCACAAAACAGTGCGATGCGCAGAACAGCGCAAAATTTGAAATGCACAAAACAGTGCAATGCGCAGAACAGCGCGAACAATTCAATGCACAAAACAGTGCGATGCGCAGAACAGCGCGAACAATACAATGCACAAAACAGTGTGATGCGCAGAACAGCGCGAACAAAATACAATGCACTAACAAGTGCAAGTAAGGTGCGCAAGATAGCGCGAACAAATGCAATGCACTAACAAGTGCAATTGAGGTGCGCAAGATAGCGCGAACAAATGCAATGCACAAAATAGTGCGATGCGCAAAATAGCGCGAATAAAATGTGATGCACAAAACAGTGCGATGCGCAAAATAGCGCGAAGAAAATGTGATGCACAAAACAGTGCGATGCCAAGTGTGACGTGCATGCCACACGGAGTGTAAATGGGCTTAAATGCGCGACAACGCAAGTATTCCGAAATGCATGACAATGCATGGAATGGAAATGCAATGATGATGCATGGGAGATGTGCACGACAATGCAAAGGGGTGCGTGTTGCAACGCATGTAACACGCGCATAACAACGCAAATGTGTGACGCACGACAGCGCGATGTAATGCACCGAAGTAGTGTGATGAATTTGTGCAACACACATGGGGTAACTTTTGAATTCAAAAGGATACAAAAAGGATACACCTTGCATGAATTCGAGTGCCACGCACTGGAGACACGGCCTGCGGTCAAAACGGAGGTCGGTTGAGCGTCGGAGATGCACTTTCTTGCACTTTCTTGAGCGATGAAGACCCAAAACAATTCAAATGGCCTAAACAAGGCTGTGGGAACCCCACCGGCAGAAAGGGGAGGCCACCGGCTGGCCATCGGCACAAAAACAATTCTATCGGCACAAAAAAGTGCCGGCCGGCACAAAACATTGCCGACCGGCAAACAGTTGCTGAATCGGGGCAGTTCTGTCTTTTCACTTCGGGCATTATAAAATAGGGCTTGAAAACCCTATTCTTCACTTTTCCACCGCCGAAAATTCTTGCCCTCTCTCTCTAGAGTGCTTCTCTCTTATTTTTTGTCCATTTCTTCGCGTTCTACGCTCGTTTCGTCGCCGGATTCGCGATCCTCTTCGCGTTTCTGACATTTTCCACCGATCACATTCTCGTTTCGGTGCCTCGTTCGGCGTTCTCGCCTTCTCGGGGTTTGTTCCCCTCAGTTTCCTCTTCATTTCCGTGCCTCTTCACATTCCGGCCTCCCCGGCCATTTCCGACCCTCTCGGGAGTTGACTTTTCAGTTGACTCTTCGTATTCCGGCTCGATTTTCCCTTTTCCGGCCATTTTCACACTATTCTCTACATGGCGGACGACATTCCACGTGTCGAGACTCCCCCGGACCACGAGATGGATCCCGGGGTCGAGCTCTTACCACTGAGCGAGCGCCCGTTCGACCCGGCGACCTACCGGCCGGCGATCCACGTTCTGCCCCCAGACGGCCTGCGTCAGTTCCGGAGCTTTGAGAGGTACGCGGCCCCTGAGCTACTACTACGCGAGCCTACCTCCCACCTTTCATTCGGCACTCCCGAGGTAACTCTTCATCTTCTGCTTTACTTTCTGCAATGTAGGATACAAAACTGCCATAGTTAGCTGTATTCTTTAATTGCTGAAATCTGATATGCCGTAGACCGTAGTTGACTGTAAACATACATACAACTGATATCTACTTGAGACTGACACATGCACACACACTGCACTAGCCCTGAATCACCCAAACACACTGCACTCACTGTATTCTACTGCACACACACTGGTACCCAGTATTTGTCTGAATCTGTCAAACTTGCATACATGCCACATCTATTCTGAAACACCTAAACACGCTGACACAGCACACGTATTTTACTGTAAGCACACCGGCACCCGATATTTGCCTGAAACTGACAAACTTGCATACATGCCATATCTGTCTTTTCAAAACTGCATTTTGAATGTTGTCTTGCCATTGTCATTTTCTGTTTGCAGGAGGGTTCCCATACCATTCGCGGGTATGGGAATACTGGTGCGCGGGAGTGGTATGACGAGCTCCCTGATGCGGTCCAGCGCATCGTGGATCGGGCGGGCTTCGGCACCTTCTACCGAGGGCTCTCCAGGTTGTCCACCTGCAGACCTCTTCTTGCCACTCTGGCGGAGAGGTGGTGGGACACCACCGATTCTTTCCACTTTTCTGCTGCGGGGGATATGACGATGACCCCTTATGACTTCTCGATGCTCACAGGCATCGGGGTAGGGGGGGATCCGATCCCCTTCGACACCGACATGGATGAGTGGACCGCCGCTCAGGTCCATCTACTGGGGGAGGCCCCACCGCTAGCTCGTCCAGGCTTCGTCCGATATTCCTGGTTCGAGGCACAGTTCAGGGTCCAGCCCGCACTGGGGGAGGAGACTCAGATGACCGAGGAGGACGTGGAGAGGTATGCCCGCGGCTTCCTCATGTTCCTGTTCGGGACTACTATCTTCGCCGACCGGGCGAACACCGTGCCTCTCTGCCTTCTCAGCGCACTGGTGGACGTCCGAGACATCTTGCACTACGACTGGGGCGGCGCTGCTCTGGCCACCCTGTACGGCTATATGAGCTCGGCTTCTCGCGGCAGCGGCCAGCTGCTCGGAGGTTACTGGCGGGCTTGGGAGGTACACTTCTTCTCCACTTTTTTCATTTCTGTCCGATATTCTCTGCACTCTGTACACTGCGCACACTGCGGTCTGCTTTACACTCACTATATACTGTACACACGGCACACACATACATTCTGCTTTACACTGACTGTACACTGTACACACGGCACACACATATATTCTGCTTTACACTGACTGTACGCTGCTCACACTATGCACTGCACACAATACACTGCACAACACACGGCTCTGCTATTTCTGCTTTATTCTGCTTTACCCGATAGTCATACTGACATCTGTTTTGCAGTTGTGGGTTTACGCCTACTTTCCTAGGCTTGCACCTGTACCAGTCGCGGAGCCTCCTCCGGCTGTCCCATTCTCGATTCGCTTTGACGGGAGATGCACCCGGCGACCACGGGAGACATTCGGCTTCTTCCGCCGATATTTCGACACCATCACCCCCACGGAGGTATGCTTTACTTTCAGTTCATTTAGCTTCGCTTTCCCACTGCATGTTTCAATAACAGTAGATAACAAACTGCCTGTCATTTTCAGATCACATGGCGGCCATGGGCTTCGTTGCCGTCGGCGATGCGGGGTCGGTTCCCTGGTGCTGAGGAGACCTCGCGTTTCCGGATTTTGCTTGAGGGCCCGGTCTGTCGGGCTTGGTACCTGGGGGAGCGTTTTCTACGCCAGACCCGCGGGTTACCTGAGCAGATAGTCCCGGCTCACCCTCCTGCAGAGATGAGGGAGACCGAGGGGCTGACCACTGAGCAGCTGGATGATTACTCCATCGGCTGGGAGGAGGCCGGCTTCCGAGGCACCGGCGACTATCAGGAGTACGTGCGGACGTACCTGATGCGACCGTTGAGCGGCCGTCGAGCAGAGGGGGTCAGGCCTGTAGCATCGGCGGCTGGGGCCGGAGCAGGAGCAGGGGCTGGATCTTCGAGGAGGGCCCGGGTCCGTGGTAGGGGCGGAGCGCGGGGAGGACGAGGAGCTGGCTGGCCTGCCCTGCCCGCTGTACTGACTTTCCAGGGGCAGGGTGGGTCGACCTATCAGATCCCCTTCGCCCCTCCACCGGCTGGTCACGAGTTCATTGACATCCCCGACCTACCTCCGGTATGTATCACTGCACTTCGTACAGTTATTTCATTTCAGTTTACTTGATATTCCACAGAATACTAATGCATCTGATACCTTTGCAGGCTTCTTCTGAGTACACCCGTCAGTCGTTGGCGATGAATGCCTCGATGATGGGGATGCTCCAGCGGACATTTGACCTCCTGGCTGTCTACAGCATACCGGTATGTCCTTCTGACACTGGCCTCAAACCATTCATACACTGATTCACATAATCTGATGCACGGCACAACACCCGACATACTGATCTCGCAGCATCTGATACACTGCATACACTGCATTCTGCACTGTACTCTGTACTGATAAACTGCTCACGGCATTCATACACTGTATTCACACACTGCATTCTGCACTGATAAACTGCCCACGGCATTCATACACTGTATTCAACATTGCATTCGGCACTGATAAACTGTCTACAGTATACTGATGCATTTCACTTTTGTGCACTTTTTCAGCCTCCTTTCCAGATTCCCATGGCAGGAGGTGCTCCAGCTAGACCTGCTGTCCCTGCTCGGGGGAGAGACGAGGAGGGCAGGATATTTCCCCGCACTAGGGGTGGGCGTACTCACGTCGGGAGCAGCTCGCGAGCTCCAGCTCCGGACGATGATGACGACGACGAGTCAGAGGCGGAGGCAGGGTCATCGGAGGAGGAGACCGGAGACGGCTCTAGCTCGGGCTCTGACGATGACGCTGTTGATGGTCCTGGACCTTCGTCCAGGAAGAGGACCAGGACGGACTGACAGCCCTCCGGAGTGCTTGACACAGATGCAGATTTTTGCTATCTTTTCCTTTCTTTCTTTGTACTTTTCTTTTTGTTGGTAGATAGATTACCTTGTACTGCCGCAGGCAGATTTTTGTTTCCAAAACTTGTACACTTGAAAAGATAATGAAATGAAACGGACTTTTTATCTGAAAAAGTGTTTACATTTACACATCTCATGCATTGCATCGCATCTCATCATGTTACACCTCAATGTAAACGGAACTGATTGGTTGTCTGAAAATTGAACACTTGCACTATAATAATCAGATAACTTGAACAGCCAACAACAAAATACACCCAAGCAACCCACTGCCTGATTCTTGAACACACAGCCCTTACTCTGTTGGGGATTGATCTGCATACAGCCCAAAACACAGCATTCGGTTCATTCTACACACAGCAAACTCTGAACAAACGGCCCAATCTGACAAGACGGAGCTCAAAGACGGAACCGGTTGGAGTCGAAATACGCTCGAATGTAGAGAATGGCACAGTATCCTGAGCATAAATGATTTTTGAAATCAAATGAGGGTTTTTCAAACCGGGATATCGAGCTTACCACTGAACACAGCGGGGAGGACTTAAACAAAGAGGTACACGACCTAAACACAACGAGACACGCTCGGGAGAGACTCAAAACAAAAGACGAGACCGTCAAATGAAAGAGACACGACACACAGACGCGTAAACGAAGATGGGGGACCTCAGATCACGAGGGGCCGGTTCAAGCTGGGTATTGTTTCCCACCCTTTCTCATTTGTGATCCTCACATCACTCAACTCTCAAGCTCGGATTTTCTCTCAAAACCCTTTTCCTCTCTTTTCTCTCAACTTACACCTCTCTATTCTTCATTCTCTCATTTTTCATCCCTCCCCGGGGTGATTGATGGATAACTAGCAAGGTGTGGGTTCACGCCCGATGCCGTTAGCTCACAGCTATTCTTCCGGCAGACAGAGTGCTCTTCTGGCAAGTACGTTGATGACGGGGGAAAGAGAGCGCCTGACTCAACTGTGCCCCTAGTTCATCATTTTAACCATTTTTTCGTTTTTGCTTTCTACTAAAACAGTTTTGATCAAAACGAGAGTCGGATTAACGTACTTGTTCGATTTTTGATTTGAAAAGCATGCAAGTCAGGCTGCAAGTACTGAAAATTTTCCTTTTGGGGTCCAAGACAATGGTCCAGTTTTGGAAAATGAGATAGTTTTCGAGAAAATAGTCAACCTCGGTAAAAATTTTCAAAAACTATTTTTCAAACAGCTGATGCTCAACAAGCATGAAACTTACCCTTCGAGATGCGCAACCTCGGATCGGAGGCAATGGAAAATTGCCCCTGGTTTGAAGGAGGGTGGGAGGCAACGGAAAGTTGCCCCTAGTTTGAATGGCGGCTCGCGGCGGGTGGTGGCAACGGAAAGTTGCCCCTTGTTTGGGATGGTGCCGCAGCAATCCGCAGACAGTCTTCATTGGCGGTGGTTGATCTCTTGGACACAGCGATGACGAAGACGGTCACAACAAATATATGGACACAGTCACCTTGGAAGGTGTTGGCAACTGGACCTTGGGATGAAATCGAAACCATTGCATGGACTGAGACGCTATGAAAGCGTTGGGGGCTGGACTTCATGATGAAGTTGCCTACGTATCCCAAACATGGGAATCAAGCCTTACGTAGTTCTGGTTAAGGTCCACTCGGGTATTTTAACCTTCACTTTTTTTGGCTCTCATTTTTGCCAAGGCGCCCAATGCGGGTTTTCGACCTTGCGAGCTTCTTTTCATTTTCTATTTCTTCTTTCTTTTTTCTTTTTTTTCTTTTCTTCTTTCCTTTTTTCTCTTTTTTTTCTTTTTCTTTTCTTTTCAATCTTTCTTTTTGTATTTTTCTCTTGCTCTAACTTTTGCCTGGACCGCCCTTCCGGGTTTTCGGCCTAGCGAGCCTCTCAAAGGGTAAAAGTGTAGCAAGTCCATGCCAAATGGTTTCTTGAAATTGAAGCCTCTCTGTGTCTAGGAGAACGGCTGTTGCACTGATTTGCGGAGAATCCATCAGGGTTACTCTACGAGCTTCTCCCGGCGAGATTTACTCCTTCTGATTCGGCCTTGATGCTTCTTGATAGAAGGCTACCTCAAAACTGGCCACACGGGCCTTTCATGGCGTTTGTCCGTTGAGCTTTCTGAACATTCTGAAAGGGTTCAAAGTCGAAAAACAAATAGGTTGAATCTTGAGGCTGAGAGCGATCCTAGGCTGCGCAATCCCAAGAGCGATTCCACACAGGCCTTCGCAGGGCCGCGTAAAACATTTGTTTTTGAAAGTTTTTAAGAAGGCGACGAATCGCTCGCGCCGAAGATAGTGTGGAACCAATCTGGATCAGGCCAGGGTCCTTCTCAGTACTCATGCCGACAAGCATGGCTTTATTCATAAAAAGACTTAGCACGCCTCTCTTTCTCTCAAAATGATCAAAATTTTACAAAACCCGAGGAATTCCTTCCTCTTCGTTTTCATCACCGCAGTGTTCAAAAAGTTTGTTTTGTTGAAAAACTTAGGTTAATGCAATGAGTTTGGCACACAGGAGAGCAGGCGAGATGTACTGTCAGCTCATTCAAATTCTCCGGCACTTATGCTGAAAGCAAGCATAAAGTTTGAGATAGCAACAGCTGTTTCAATCGGCTTTGTTGGTGCAACTGGCCCCTCGGCAGAAACAGACTCAAAACAAAACAGATAATTACAAAACAAAACGGTGTTCGGGACAACAACCCCAGAATCACCAGGTATTATATACAACGGGGACTGACTCGATACAACCAGACAGCCCCTTAAGCAAAAAAGACTGACTCAAGGCAAAGAGACAGACTCAAAACAAAAGACTGACTCGACATCCAAGCCAGGATTTACAAAAACTCAGTCTCACCAATGCTCAAAAATGCGTGCCAGACGCTTCATCCAAAATATACCAAATGTTGCCCGCAGGCGGTTCACTTTACATACTTGCAGTATCTGAGCCCTCGAAATCCAACAACTGAGTGGTGACGGGCTTGCCTGAGGTGGGTGGTAGGATAACCTTGTTATCAATCAAATCCTGCACTTCATGACGAAGGCGGGAACATCCATCGGTACTGTGACCGGACTGTTGATGGTACGCGCAGTATAAGGTAGCATCATGAGTGGCGGGGAGATTCTTCGGGAGTGGCCGGGGCTCCAAAGGCTTAAGATGCCCGTTCTTTGCCAATATTAACAATGCCCTAGACAGAGGCATGTGGAGATCGTGAAAGACCCTGCGCCCTCGGGGCAGGTACTTTGCAGTTTGAGGATTCTTGCCAGATGCGCTGGCGAAAGGATCAGCTGGCGCTGCCTTGACTTTTTGAACCTTTCCCGGTGCAGGGGTGGGAGCTACTGGAATTGTCTGGGCATGACGGGGCCCATCCCGGTTTTCTGTCTGGCTTGAACTGCCTTTGATTGGAGCGGGGAAAGCATCATCTACAGCTTTGGTCACTATTGCAGACGTTTGTTGCTTGTTCATCCCTCTGGCCTTCAAAGCCTCGACTGCCCACAGCAGTTGCTCAATAGGGTCGGCGTCTACCTTTGCCTTGTCCTTTCCTTTGGCCTCAGCCTGATCGAGGGTCTGGGTTGGTGCTGACATGTCGTAGCTATAGCCGGAAGCCACCTCTGGCTGGCTGAGCTCTATCACAATCCACCCCAGTAGCGGGGGCTCCTGTGGTACAAAATTCCCGGCGTACGGCGCCGCTGGCGGTGAAGCCAACATTCCATAGGCGAGGTCTGCCACAGACCTTTGGAGATCGCCTATCATCCCCCATCAATTCGAAGGTGGTGGGCTCACGAGCCTGGTATAACTGGGGAGCCCAAACCGGGTGCACAACGGGTATCCTGGGCGGGTGTGACATACTGATGCTGGCCTCACTCTGCGGAGTGGTTCCCTGCTCCGGTGCGGCTGTCATAACCACAATTTCTTCTGAACTTTGTGTCGCCATAAATCTTGCCTCAGCAAAGGGGAGACACTGGCTGTTCTGTATCAACTCTGCAACTCTCTGAACCTTGAAAGAAAAACAGACAGCATTTCAGCCCAAACTGATCAATCACGGGTGTAGCCAAACAACTGTACCCTACTGCTGATCACTGTTCCCAAAAATTACTGTTCCCAAAATACTGAATCTGATACCCGCGGATAACTGATTCTCACAACTGATACTGATACTGGTGTCCCCAGGTTAGATACTCTGACTTGCAAACTGACATGTGCATTCCTGTAGAGCAGCACTCTAAAAGCACATAGCAAGTAAAGAGAACAAAACACCCCTATGTTGGGGTAAAGTTTCCCTGTCCTATTTTGTCAGGAGCTAGGGTTTCACTACGCACACAGCGGTTCTCAAACAACCTAACATCGGGTAAGCAACCTGTCCTAGTTTGGAATGGTCACTATGGTTCCGAATATGCACTAGGTCGAATGGTCAGAAAGGGTGCCCCGGTAAAACCGGGGTTTGTGTTCCCATACTGTCAGAGCCCATAGCCAGTCAGCCTTATGGACATGCCTTGACAAGACAAGCCTCCGGCAAACCGTTCAGGAATGGCAGATGGCAAACACTGTGTTCCTAGGCGCACCAATGCACATGCAATGCAAAGAAACACATAAATGAGATCAAAACAGGATATCACGAGTTCGAGCCAAGCTCTCTAAAATTCCCCAGCGGAGTCGCCAGAAACTGTAACAGCGCCCGCGTTGGGGACCTCGATGCTACTACAGTTCGGACTCTCGATTTGTGTCACGGTTCTTAATCTGAACCAAAGAGTCCAAATCTGGCAAATCGTTTGAGAAAACAGATTTTGTTGAAAAAGTAGTGCCAAACATGGACTGCTTTGCCAGATACAGAGTCGCCACCTAAATATTTTTAAAATGGGGAAATTTAGGAAACCCTGACTCGGTGCCGAAGGCCACATGTCCGTCATCACCGGAGTTGTCTCGGCTCGGGAGCTTGGGTACGATCGGGGAAGGTCAGCTATGAGCACCCCCTTTCGCCCGGTCCGAAGACCGGCCTCTACTAACCGTGATATCCGTTTTTAAAAACTTTATGTGTTCTTATTCCATTTATTAGCCTAGAATTACTATGTTATGCGCACAGCAAACAAGTATAGACTAGATTGCCTAATTTGGAAAGAAACATTGCATATCCGTTCATTTCGAAAATGCTTTGGAATTTGCTACTCGCAAGTAGGCTAAAATGCGGATTTCAACGAGTCTTTCCAACTCAAACAATCCAACCTTCACCCACAGGCATTCAAAACAGTTTAACACATAAGCATCTAGCCACATGTTAAGCATGCTGTTATGGCAACATTCACACTCATGCGATATGCTAAAGCGGAAATACTTACATAGTACTCCGTGCCAAAAAAAAGAACTTGTTAGCACACATGCATGATCTAAGTCCATGTGAAGTGCCTAATGCATCGCATACAAAATGTTGCTAGAATAGGCTCGGCTATCCTAAACATGTCATGTGAAAATGCACAGTTATCACATATTCAGTTTGGAATTGAAGCATTGATGCAATTAGCGTGATGTACCGAGCCTAATGCATGCAATACAAATGCATGGATGCACACATGCATAGCATAAGGTATGCTAAATTAGACGTGCCCTAATACTAACCATCAAAGCAGGTAAGTAAAAGGGAAGAAAGAAGTGGGGATTGGAAGACATTCACACCACCAACACACGCTTATTACAGATTTGCCCTCGCTCGGAGGGACCAAATAAATATTACAAATTAATTAACTACGCAAGCTAATTAAATATTACAAATTAATTAATTAACAAATTAACTAATTAATTAAAGCAGGAAAACGCCTCGGGAAGCGTGCCACCATGCGCAAGCCGCCTCTGTTTTCCTCCCTTTCCTCCTCTGGAGGTTGTCAAAACCTCAGGACTACATCCTTGGACAGAGGGGATCACCACCGGCTAGATGAAACTTCCACCGGCAGTGTAGTATGGCCATCGGCACAAAATAGGGTCTGTCGGCAGAGAAAATTGTGCCGGTCGGCACATTACACTGCCGGTCGGCAGAGTATTCCTGCAGAACCTGCAACTCACAGCAACAGAGGGCAAAACAAGGCATGACAGCACAATTCAAGGCATGTATGCACCAAACATGTCTCTTATCATTGTAATGACTCAAAGGGACATGTGCCTCGGTTCTCGGGCCACCAATCACGCATTTCCACGCATGATGGCCCAAGGAACCAAGCATGCAACTTTGGTTTCAAATGCATGCAAACCAATCAAACAAATTAGGTCCAATTCCTATCACCAATTCAAGGAACAAGGCATGCATGCAAGATGCAATGCAACCTAGGCATACAAGCTAAGGATGCAACATGGCATGGCAAAACACTTATGCAAGCATACAAGCATGCATATGGCAATACAAATGAGTGCAAAGATGGACTTAAACATGAATTAGGCGACTCTAAAATAGGCCTAAAACAGTGGCCAAAATGACCAAAACAAGAAGCCAAAACACATGCACACATACACATGATGGAAGGCCTACACTTGGGCACAATTTAAACAACCCTCAAGCACACTTGAAAGGGAGGAAACATGGACAATTAGCATGCAACATGAGCCCTAAAATCATGTTATAAAATGATGCCAAACCAAGCAACAAATCAAGCCAAGCATGCACCAAACATGGTCTAAATACTTGAGGCGAATCATGAAGCTTTGAAGCATGTTTTATCACAACAAACATGGCATGCATTGAGCAACTAAAAACAGATTTTTAGCATGTTAAAACAAGGCCAAAGGACTCCTTAGATGGCATCTAAGTGGCCCAAATTCAAAGGCATACACCATGGCCAAAACATGGAGCATTGCAACACATGCTTTCAAAGCATTAAAGAGGCATGCAAGGCAATCAAACAAGCATGGAAATAGGACTGAAATGGCATACAAGGTGACCCCAATTCATCAAATTCATGCAAAGATGTCATGCTACACATGCACATACTCAAGGCCAACAAGCCCAAATGCAAAGGAGCCATATAATGCAAGCAAAGATCAACCCAAACGATTATGGACAGATCTAAAACATGGCAAAATAAGCATATAATCTTCACAAATACAAGCCTAAAACATGCTCCAACAAAGGCTAACAACCTAGACATGTCAAGGCACAAACATGGCATTACAAGGCAACTATGCTAAACATGCATGAAGTTCCAAAACCAACTTGAAATCATGTTATATCATGGATATATAAGCATGAAAAACAAATCAAATATGCTCAACACACACTCAAGCGTAGGCTTCCGTAAGAGGCCAAAATGTGTCCCTTTCAAGGACAACAAGGAGAGGGGATGGCCCTCTCCTTCTTGGGACTTCAAAGGATCATCTTCACCACTGAAATCCCTCAAGATTTCAGTGGTGAAGAGACCTCAACACCAAAATCCCGGAGCTAGCACAAAATGGCTTAAAATGAGGCCTTTTGAGGCCTAAGGGCGGTCAACAACCGTCAAACAACAAAACACTCTTAATAAACAATAAAGAGGGCTTAAAAATAGAACTTTTTATGTTATACAATAATCACAAAAACAGCTCTAAGACTAGTAGAAAATCAATGCAAAAAAGGGGAAAAAAAGACTAGTTTCTCACCCTTGATGCCTTCTTCAACAAAGATGCTCCAATGGCCTCCTTGAGCTTGAATCCAAGACCAAAACTTCAAAACACACTCTTTAGAACCTCAGCTCCTAGAGGAAGGTGAAACACTAGGTGTTTGTGTGCAATAGTGAGACACAAAACACCTAGTGTGCAAAATGAGAGGGAAAGAGAGATAGGTGAGTGTATCTAACCCTAACCCTAGAAAACCAGAGCTCTCCTCTGTATTTTCCTCTCTCTAAAATGTCTAAAGCCTCTCTCTTGCCTTAGAGAGAGTTCCTCTCTATATGCCTCTTGTAAAGCTTACAAGACAAGCTTTGCAAGAGGGAGATCCCTCCATACACGTGTATGGAGGGGAGAAAAATCAATACAGCTGTCCTAAAATATCTACAAAAGCAGATGAACAGCAATCGTCCGGCAAAAAATGCCATCTTGGCCAAACAAAGTGCCGACCGGCAAACTAAATTGCCGGTGGCAGCAAAAACCAGCCGGTGGCATCTAGCCACTGCCGGTGATGGGTGGGGATGGTCTACAAGCCCCAACCTGCCTCTCAAAGGCAAGATGCAAGTGTTTGGTGCAAAACCAGACACTAAACGGTCGAGTTCGGGGATCCTGAGGCGGGGCGCGCGAGCCGAGACCTCCGGGAACTCCAAACGAACACAAACATGGATAATCACCGAGTGTTCAAATGGTGACGTCCAAGTCTTGAGGACGGTCAAAAATGGGGTGTCTACAACTTCCTACACTGTAACGCCTCGAAAATAAACTCACATAACTATTACATCAACCACTTCCAAAATGAGATATTGCTCAAATTCATTTGCATGGTTCCAATATTTATTAAATCACAACAAATAAGGCCCTCAAGGGCTTACAAGTTCCAAGGCAATAGCCTGGTTACACATAATGGTCTCTCGGACCCAAACACATTAGCCCTTGGCTTATAACAAATATCACAACAAAATAAGAGTCAAACTACTCTTCTTCAAAACATCTCCACGTCCTTAGCTTGGCGGGGTCACCACATCTTTACCTGTACCAATTCCCATAGGGGTGAGCATAACGCCCAGTAGAGATTTCTCACAAAGTATATACAGTTATGCCAATTCCATCAACGTTAAAAATGCATATGTAATGCCATGCAAGTGCCAATAATGAAGGAAAATCTTATTTTGATGCACTAGTTCAAAATCATCATGTTCTCAATAATATTCAATGTACAATTTAAATTCATCATGTTCTCGATAATATTTAGCAATCTCATCAATTTCAAACTTCCAATATTTAAATCAACAGGGGCGGTAAATACGACGCTGGTAATCCCTAGGCTGGTGTCTGCAAGTAGTCTCTACGAGCACTACCAAACTGTCATTTTTACCGGTATTAACTGGAAGGCTCGACACCTATCCGCGCGGCTTTCAGGTCTTTCACCCTGGACACTCAGGCCAACTTATCAAATTCATCTACACCCCCCATCCGGATTTACCAACGTATTTACCCCATACCCATTTCCATTAGTTCTCATTACAATATAATCCTTCTTAAGTAAACATGATGAGAATGCAACAATGGTAATAATTCACTTCATAGACAATGGTGATATTAAATCAGATGGAAATGAGAGGCAATAATTAATATCTCATAACACTTCTCTATTTACAAAATGGCTTAACAACAATAATAAACAATACCTTTCTCACTTTCACAAATACGTTTCTCATTTCGCAAATAATCATGTGTCTTCAACACACCATCACAATTTCTCAACAATGATTCATCACGATCAACCCTTTCAATATGGCCAGCATGTCATCTTTCACTTTATTTTTCCATTTCATTAATATCAAACATTTTTACATCATCTATGGCACTCAACAACTTGCCATCTTACAACTCTACACATATATACATTTATCAATGGACTTCAAAAATGGACCTCCATTTTATACATACATCAAGAAATTGCTATAAGCAACTACATCATAAAATCAATGCTCATTCATCCATCAATCACAAGAAAAGAAGAACTTCCACAGGCCTTTCTACTTTTTAAGAAAATTTCCAATTTCTAGGGTATTTATTAAAAACAAAACTCCATCATTTTTTTATAGGAACTCCATCACACCATTTTCCATGAGTTTAATAGAGGAAAACCCACAAAATAATAGTAAAAGGTTGAAATACAAGCTCACATTCAAGACCCTCTTCTTTTTGAAATCAAAATCAAAGAAACCAACTCAAAACTTCAAAATCCTTTTTAAATCAACATTAGTCTAGCAAAACTTGTATATATAACTCAAGAAATCCCTACCTTAAAGCTTGATGAAGAACAAGATGAGATGAAACCCTAGCTTTGAAAGATGAGAGTGAGCTTTGATTTCTTCAACCCAAATGAAGCCCTAGTTCTTGATCTCCAAGATTTAGAGGGAGAAGATGAAGATCTTGACCCAAGAATTTGCAAAAATCAAAGTGTTTTGGTGTTTGGAGAAGTTTTCTAGAGAGAAGGGGAAGAGAAATAGGGGTTTAGAGTGAGACGGGAATGTGTATAATGGATGATATATTCGGACCAAAATGTTATATAAAAACAGAGCTCGGACTGCCCGTTTGGCCGCTCGTGTGGCCTTCTCCACCGCTCGAGCGCCCCATCTTGACCGCTCGCGCAACCCATTTTCTCCTCTCGCGCGCTCTAGACAGAATGGAATTTCCTGGGTCTCAACCTCCACCACTCGAGCGGCCTAGCCCACCGCTCGAGCGGCCCAACCCCGCAAGTGCGGCCCAAGCCCAGCCACCTAAAAAATTCAGCTTTGCGCCCGGCACTTCAGAGTCACCAGTGCATCCTCCGAAACAAGCGAAATTCAACACGGAACAGAAAACACTAGAACTCCAAACTAAGGAACCATCCCGGACATTTCAAACCCAACGAAGGCACATGGAGAACGAAGCGAAGAAAGAAAGAAAGAGAGAGAGGAAAAGAACCAGGCCGTCACATACACTAATGACTTTACCCATACTATTGTTGCCGAAAGTCACATATCTGCCATCCTTTGGTTGGAGTGTGGCGAACATAGCTTTATTTGTAGTCATGTGCCTCGAACATGCACTGTCGAGATACCATCTATTGTTACTGGATTTTGTCTTGAAACGTACCTAGAGAAAATTGATTTTTCTATTGGTACCCATATTGTCTTGGGTCCATAAAAGTTAGATTTTCATACTCTTGAAATGTCCTTAGGAACCCACATCATTTTTATTTTAGGAAAAAGGATTTCTTTTAACAGGACATGAAGGTGAAATATGATCTTTTATACCACAAAAATGACATGTGAGATGAGAGTGACTACAAGATGCATGCACAAAATCATTTTTGGTAGTTTTTACTTTTGAAAAAGGTTTATATCCTATTCTAGCTCTATCAAAATATGATTTTGATTTTTAAAAATTTTATCTAAAGTCTCTCTTCCTTGAGTGAATTTTAAAAGAGTATTTTTGAAGTCTTGAATATTTTCTTTCAAAACAATTTGCTCATTTTTAAAAGACTCATTTTCTTCTTGTAATATAACTAATTATTTATTAGAAGTTGAAAACTCTTCTCGAGTTAAAATCTCATTTTCCTTTTTCATTTTCATGGCTTTATTTTCTAAAGTATTTATCTTAGAAGTTAAGGATTCATTTTCTTTTCATAAACTTGAAATCACTTTCTTTTGACAGTTACTTTTCAAACTAAGTTTTATAAATTCAACATGTAATTCATCAAAAGCTGATTGTAATTCATCAAACGTAAAAGATTCGTCATTTACCTCATCTTCGTTTCCAAGTGCCATTAAGCATAGGTTAGCAACATCATTTTTGCAAGCTTCGGTTTCTGAGTCACTTTCATCGCTATCTTCTCCCCATGCTGCAATCATGGCTTTCTTCTTGTCTTTCTTGAATTGTTTCTTAAGTTCCGGACATTCTGATTTGTAGTATCCAGGATTATTGCATTCGTAGTAGGGAACTTCAGATTTTTTGTGATTTTCTCCCTTTTGAAAATCCCTATTGTTGAAATCTTTTTTGAAAAATTTTAGCACGCCTTGTTTCTTTCTCACAAACCTTTTGAACTTCCAAGTGATGAATCTCATTTCCTTATCATCATCCGAATCATCTTCCTCATCCTCTTGATGTTTCGAGGTGGATTTGAAGGCTATTCATTTCTTCTTGTTGTTGTCCTCCTCTTCTTTTCCTTCTCGTATTATGAGCTCATACGTTAAGAGAGATCCCATTAACTCACCTAGACTTAGCTTTGATAAATCATTGGCTTCGGTAATGGCAATGACTTTTGTCTCCCAACTTTTTGGCAACGACCTAAGCACTTTTCTTACAATTTCAGCATTAGTATATATTTTTCCAAGAGAAGTTAAACCGATAATAATATCAGTAAAGCGAGTAAACATTTGAGGAATAGTTTCATCAGGCTTCATTTTAAAGAGTTCATAATTATGAACTAACAAACTGATTCTAGATTCTTTAACTTATTCGGTTCCCTCATAAGTCACTATAAGCTCATCCCAAATTTTTTTTTGCGGTTTTACATGTGGAAATTCTATTGAATTCGTTGGCATCTAGGGCGCAATACAACATGTTTGCGGCTTTGACATTAATTTGAGCCATTCTAGTATCTAATTCATTCTACTCATCTTCAGGTATTGGTACCTTAAGGCCATCTACGGTTTTGGTAGGAATTTTTGGACCATTGCAAATAATTTTCTAAAATTCATAATCATTAGATTGAACATGTTTGGTCATCCTAGTTTTGCAATAGCTAAAATTTGTGCCGCTAAACAGTATTAGATGCTCGTCCCTCAGGTAAAGAATAACTAGGGGTTGCCATGATTTACTCTAAGACGGTTAAGTCACACAAATTAGAGTCTAGGCTTTTCCTAAGTAGGCAACCCAAGAGGGGGGGTTAATTGGGTTATTAAAACATTTTACAATATTAAAATTTATAAATACAATATTCAAAATTTTAACAAATAAAAGACAGAATAATAATTATCAATATAAAAGTAAGAGAGATAGGGGAAGAAAATTAAACACTGAGATGCATAGTGGTTCAGCATGCCAGGCCTACATCCACTCTCCAAGGGACCTCCATGAGAATTTATTTACTATCAAAATGAATTAATACACTACAAAGTCTTCACCAAGCTTGTGGATTTTGCATAGGACTTACTCTTATCTATTGAGCCTCACTCAACAATAAATGCCTTACCCTTACAAAAATCTCTCACAAAAATAATAAATAAAAATAATTGGTACTTAAACCCTCTTTTACAATAATTCTCTCACAAAGAGTAGATGTGAAAGTGTAAGAACAAAGGTTACACTTAGATCTGAAAGTGAAAGAGTAGAATACAATATTCTCTAAATTTCGGAGCACACAAAAAAATTTTCTCTTCAAGTTCTTGATTTTTCTCTACACTCAACACTTCTATTTATACCAAAAAATATACCCGTTGGAAGTAGGACGCTCCTTTCTGACGTCATGGATTACATGGGCACGCTCCTTGATTTCAAATAGGCAGTAAAGGTTAATAATTAAAAAGATAATAAAAGCAAGACTAACTTTTTCGTTTCTTTTTTTTTTTTTTTTTTTTTTTTCAAACATGAAGCCACCGTTTTTCTTTTGTAGGCAATTTGACCAAAATAATATAATACAAAATTCACAACTTTCAAACAAGCAAATGATTTGCTCCATCTTTTTCTTCTTTTTTTTATTATAATATATATATATATATATATATATATATGTGTGTGTGTGTGTGTGTGTGTGTGTGTGTGTGTGTGTGACATGATATAATCAATGTAGTGTAAAAATCTAATTGCTCACGTGATTTATTTTATTCATATTATATGCATTATATATAATATTCTAATCAAATATTTGCATATATAGTAAAATCTTTTTAAGTAATATTTATAATAGATCTGAACATATATACCCTTTTTAAATTTTTGTAGAGATTTTAAACTAAACATAACCTACCACTCCATGTGGATATATCACTTTTGTCAAAAGAAGACAACTCATCAATATCAAATTTATCAAAATAATACAATCAATCAATATCAAATTTGTCAAAAGATGAATAGTGATCAGCCTAATTTTTCAAAAACTAAATAGTAAAAAAATATATATTTATTTAAAAAATATTTAACAAATGTATCATACAATATATATTTTAAATAGATAATATTTTGTGTCAAATAATATATTTTGCAAATAATATTTTAGACAGACATCATCAAAATTAAACAATATGATTAACATTTCCTTTTTTGGGTATAGTTAGTTTAGGAAGTCTCCTAATTCTATATAATTCTATGTAATGCCTATAATTTAATAGAGTTGATGTTTTATAAAAAGTTGAGAGCTTTGAAACTTCTTTATGAATTTTGTGATGCAATCAAACTCTAGATGTGATGCCTATGGAATCTAGGTGTGATGCATAGATCTATTTTCTTCTCTTCTTTCTTTTTTCTTTTCTATTACAATTTACTATTCTCGGATTACTATTCACAGCCCTCTAAAAGTGTACTTTTCCACCTCAACTTTATCCAATCACCCCCAAATCAACCCTACTCCCTTTCCCATTTAACCCCTGAAATCCTAAATTACTCATTGTTTAGGCCATCAAATAACCTCCGTTTTGAAAATCCAGTGTTGTCCCTATTTGTCCTATATCAGAATGACAAGTAAGTTTCAGTCATTTGATCCCATAAACATTCATTGTTATTTCACTAGCAATAAGATAGAATTGTTTCTTGTTTCTTATGTAATTATAATATATAAACTTTTCATTCTCATTACCATACTGCTGATGCCTATGGTATACCTTTTTGTTAAAAACTATAGCGAATTTTTATATGTTTCCTTGGCTAAATGAAAGGCCACAAGGTTCTATTATGGAGAATATGGCGATGTTTCAAACAAACCTGTTTTTCTTTGTTTTTGAATTATTGAACTCACATGATATGTTTGATGTGCCCTATCATAATTGACCATATGATTAAATTTAAAGCAAGCAAGGATTGGCCTATGAAATTTAGGAATTGAAATTTGATCATTATGTTTGTTGATAATAACTAAATGTCAATTGATGAAACTTACCTCAAATATCTTATTATACAAGTTCATTTATAAAAATATTTTTGGTACTTATAATAGGTTAGTTGGCGTTGTGACAATGCATTGAGGAAGTGGAATTTTGAATTTATAATTGTTTCATGTTTGGTAAATATGATTTCTCTGTGTTTCTCTTTGTTAGGTTTTTGTAATTGGCAATCCCACTTGACAAAACTCCTATTGGTTGTAACTTTATTCACTCTTTTGTTTCAGTAAGGATGTGAGTGTTTAGATGCGAATCCAACCCAAATTGTGCCTAGGTAGAGAAGTTTGTGATCTTGAACCTTTCATATTTGCCATTTCGCTGACTATGTATAGGTATCAAGCTGTTTGATCGCTTGAGTGGTCATTTGTGTGCTCGAGTAGTGAATAGGAGCATCCAATATCTTTGCTAGCAAACTAAACTTCTAGGAAGCAAGTTTTACCGCTCGAGTGGTGAATGTTGCGCTCGAGCTATCAGCCTATATGTTTTCGCCTTTACTCACGCGCACTTGAGTGTTGAAGTGTGCGTTTAAGCTATCTTCTTGAATTTATTTATTATAAAGTGCGTCGTTTGTTATTTTTAGGGTTGAAGCCGTCCAAATTTTGAGAAAGCAGAGCTACCAAGGTTTTCTATATTGGAAGGTATCTTTATAAGTGTTTCGTTGATGATTTGAGAGTAATCGGTAGATCTGCGAGTTTCATATTGGTATCATCAAGGGGTTTATCTTTAATCTTTTATTCACAAAAGAGAGAGGTGTTCTTTAGTGGATTCCAAGGAACTTTGGCCTAAAGCTTTGGGGGATTTCGGAGTGGCTTATCATCGTGGATTCGACATTAACGTTGTGGATTCAACGTTGGGCAAGACAATTCCATGGAGAAGAAGGTGGTGGAAGAGACACATCAGGTTCAGTTCAATTTGGGCGTGGATTCGCTAGGTAATTGAGGGTACACATATGTAATTCTCTTTTAGCTTCATAGTAAATTGTTTTATGGTTTTGGCTTGTGATTTTTTATCACAATTGGAAGCGCTCTAATTGTAGTTTTTTCAAAGTTAAATCATTTTGCGATTTGTTATTGATTGTTTGATTGGGATTAGAATTCATTATTTAAAATTGAAACATAATCACGAATCAATATCTCTGGGGCTTTTAGATTTTTCACTCTTTAAGTAATATCTTCTTACCAAAATGCATATTTGGTATGAACTTTTTAGAAGATTGTAGAATTTTAAACATCTTTATCTAGTGAATTGGTGACTTGCTGTTTTTTTTTTCTTGTTTGCTATGTGTTGATATCATGGATGGTTGACACAATCTTTGTTAATATTTTTTGCGAAACTATTGATTTAGAAAGTGCTTTAGTGATAATATTGAATTTTTCCTTTCTTGCATTATTTGTTTTGTCACAAGTTTTCTTTTCTGTTATAGTTGATGCCTGCTTATACTAGGAGTTCTGTTGGAGGATCTGATGGGGGCTCTCAATTATTTATGGCTTCTCGGCACACATCAATGTTAGACAGTCCTCAAGAATAAGATATTACTGGATATAGATGTCATCCCTCTGCTATAGCTCAATATGGTGAGCTAATTCTGTGTATGGCTCTACTGCTTTGAGTAGTGGTTAACAAGAGGGTTGATTTTGCTTTGATTATTGTCTATTTGAAAACTAAGAAGAAAGCTAACAGTTGTCTATTTGAAAACTATGTTGTCAACGATTACTGTTTATTTGGTTAAGAGGATGTTAAATTGTTGTTATTCCCTTGATTTTTCTTTTTGTAGTTATAGAGTTTACTTGTTTTATAACTTGTGATTAGGTTGATAAGTTTTCCAAAAAAAGAGATTTGGTAATTTTCTTTTTTTCTTCAATGGGTTTTTCTCTGTTTACATTCTTAGCCCCCTTTTTTTGTGTGTGTGTGTTAGTTTTTACTTTTTCTTGGCTTGTGAACCTAACTGATCTTTTGGTTTTAATTGGTTTTGAAGCAGGTGATGACTAATTGGAGTTTTAGGACTATATGCAAGAAGTTTCTACAAGGATTTTATGTGGTGTGAATACAAGAAATCTGCTTACAAGTTAATTAGGTCTTATCTAAATGTCTAAAAAGGTTGACTCAACTTACTACATATATAAATATATAAGAATAGTTTCTTTATTTCATCACCCTCTGTCCCCCCCCCCCCCTCTTCCCAATCTTCTTCCATTTTGAGCCTAAAACAATGGGTTATGTAGTTTCAAGACAATATTGGGTTTTGTAGGAATAATGGTCGCCCTATGATTTTTTTATTTTATTTTTCAAATGATCTTTTCTTTTTTTTTTTCTTTTTTTTTTTTGGGTGAGAATTTTCAAATGACTTTTTGTTTTGGTGGAATACTGGAATTTTCTTTTTAAACCAAAAGGCTAAAATTGGTATGCTAAGGGTTTGGAAGTTCCCCCTCCCCCCCCACCCCCCAAAAAAAAAAAAAAAAAAAGTGGCGTTTCTTGAAAGCGCCACTAACGCTGTGTTTGGTTGAGAGATTTGGGAAGGGATTTTGAAAGGGAAATGGAAAATGTGTGTGAAATTATGTGAAATATAGATATATTTTATTCACATTTCACATACCTTTTCCATTTTCCCTTCCAAATCTCTCCTCAAATCCTTCAACCATATATAGCATAAGTGTTGGATATGACATCATTAGTTAACAGAGACGGAAAGAAGGTGACGGGCGTTACAATATTAGGATATAGTAACTTTTTTCATAATCGTCGTTGGAAGATATTATTGATGTTTTGAAACGCCGTAAGCTTAATGTAGCAGCCGTATTTGTGATGTAATTTAGAAATGTCGCATCTTCTTATGGTGGTGTTTTTTCAGACCTAAGGCGGTGTTTTTGAAACGCCACTAAGAGCATGATTTCCTGCAGTGATAGCACAGTTATACTATGTCATGCCCCAATTTTCTAGCCCAAATGATAATACAACAATCATGGCTCTTTCAAGGAAAACCGAATATAAATCTCCAAACTTACATTACATGATACAATAGTTCTTCATGCAACAATGCGTTAATCCAACAACAAGTAAAAAAACAAATAAATACCCACAAGGGTTTACAAGTTTTCAAGGCTTGAGTCTGGTTACACAAAACGGTTATTCAAACCCACACACATACAGCCCTTGGCTTACACACAAAGTCATAGGAAAATGAGAGTCTCATACTCTCAACACACATTTCCTCGCCTTTAGTTAGGTGGCATCACCGAAGCGGCTCCCTGATTGGTTCGTGAAATCTGAACTGAATGAGCCTGATGGTGGCTTTGAGTCTGCCTTGACCCTAATGCGCCAGATGCGCCTCCTAATTATGGGCAAGTCCTCTTCATATGCCCCGACTGACCACATTGGAAACAACTAATCCCATGTCCCTTATTCTGAGGTTGACTCTGACATCGATTAGGTGGTGGTAACATCAACTGCCCTCCTCCCTTCTGTGGGCACGCAAAGGCTTTGTGACCCAGTTGGCCACACTTGAAACAAGAAAAGCCACTCGGTGTACTCTTTCCTGAGCCCGCACTAGGCAAAGGAAAAGTAGATCAAGATTGTTGTGGTTTGGACAGGGATGAAAAGGTGCTCCTGCTCCTCATATTCTACTTATAGTCTTCTTGTGGTTCCTGGCCCCTGAACCTCGAACCCCGAAGTCTCTCTTCCTCGACTTGAACAGTAATCTCCACCTACGCCGCCACCTCTTCATGATGGCCGTAGTTCCTAATCATGTTTCCGGCAATCTTAAACAAGATTTTAGTTCTCAAATTCTTTTCAAACTTGACGCAACAACGCTCTTCTGTTGCCACCAACTCCGGTACAAACCAGGACAAACTAAAAAAGACCGTTTCAAACTCAGCCACGACATGTTAAGTTGTTTGAGGTCTTGAAACTCTTGCCTCAATCTCTCCCTAGCAATGGAAGGTAAGTACTTATCTTGGAAAGCAACCACGAAGGCTTCCCACGTTGGCTCCACTCTACCATTGGCATACTTCCACCATTGACCTACATCTCCCTTAAGATAGTAACTCGCTAAAGTCACCCTTAGCTCGCTATCATCAATGTGAAGCATCTCAAATGTCTTCACCATTTGCTCGAGCCACTCATCTGCTTTCTTGGGCTCGGGGCCACCATGGAACTCATCCGGCTTAGCCTGCAAAAACTCCCTAGTAAGAAAACTCGCCCTTGACTCTATGGTGTTCTCTTGGGCTTGATTGTCTGCTCTCAACAAATTCATAGACTCTCTCAAAGCTCCTGCCATTTCTTGGGCTAGAGCTCCCAATGCGGTTTGACCCGCTTGTTCCACTTGTTCGGCCATATTAGCTTGGCCTGACTCTTCTTCTTGCATTGAAACCTCATGGACCGGTACCTCATGTACACCTTGGCGGGCCCTACCACGTCTCCCGCTTCTACCACCACGGGTTTGACCTCTTCCTGACAAGCTATAAAGGACAATAGAAATAATTTAGCACACTAACCCATATGTGCTCGTAACTTGTCTCGCACGTTCGATCGCAACAATGCTATACTTTTCTCTACCATATAGACAATGTAATTTCACTCCACATAAGCACTTACTCATGCAAACACATACAGATTATTCTTTCATGATGAAATTCATCCCACGAAAAATCAAGAATTCTTAGTAGAACGAGTATTGATCAAGTACCCTTTTAAAAAAACTTCAAGGAATGTAACAGGCGCAAGCAACATCTCAAAAGTCCAATCCTATACCCATATAGTCACATAAGCATGTTATCACACAATCACAAAATGCATAACATCTTCCTATTATGCAACCTATCATGCAACATGAACCCATTGTGGTTAAACAACCACTTCCCACGAGCTCCAAGTATTCAAACCTGGTAGCTCTAATACCAAGTTGTCACGCCCCAATTTTCTAGCCCAAATGATAATACAACAATCATGGCTCTTTCAAGGAAAACCGCATATAAATCTCCAAACTTACATTACATGATACAATAGTTCTTCATGCAACAATACGTTAATCCAACAACAAGTAAATAAACAAATAAATACCCCCAAGGGTTTACAAGTTTCCAAGGCTTAAGCCTGGTTACACAAAACGGTTATTCAAACTCACACACATACAGCCCTTGGCTTACACACAGAGTCATAACAAAATGAGAGTCTCGTACTCTCAACACACATTTCCTCGCCTTTTGTTAGGCGGCATCACCACATCTTTTCCTGCACAAAAATCCCATAGGGTGAGCATAAAGCCTAATAGGAAATCCTTAACAAAGTATATACATTTTATACAAGTCTCAAGAGATGAAATGCACATGCCATGCTATGCTCTTTTGAAAGAAAATCACATCTTCATCTTTGAAAACCCTCATTCTCAATGATGTCATGCAATTTCAATTCTTCAAAACTTAACAATTCATTTTAAGAGCGGTAAATGCGACTCTGGTAATCCCTAGGTCGGTGTCTGCAAGTAGACTATATAAGTACTACCGATTTGTCATTTTTACCGGTATTAACCGAAAGGCTCGACACCTATAATCTGTCATTTTTACCAGTATTAACTGGAAGGCTCAACACCCATTCAATTTCATCTACACCACCTGTCAAGACTTACCACTGTATTTACCCCAAAACCAATTCATGGAAACTTGTTTCTCAACATTCTTTTCTCAATACAAGTTTTCAAATCAACTTTCAAAGCTTAATGTAATCAAATGAATTGATATGCCAATAACACAAGATGAATATAAATACTTTTATTCGAATTCATCATCCAAGAAAAAACAAAATTCCTTTTTCTCAAGTATCCTCAACAATTAGTCATTTGAAGACTATTTCAACATTTCGAACAATAATTTCCAAAATGAACAATAATTCTCATATTCACTGAAATTCATCATTTATATTAATATAAATAAGAAATTTTCCAAGCATCCATTTATTTTGATACACAAAATAAATATAACAATATCATTCACGGATTTTCAATCTCTAAATAAAATCCCCAAATTCCAAGTTTTCTCACCAAAACTATACAACTCAAATCTTTTGAAAGAAAACTTTCCAAAATCATCTTTTCTTCAATCAACAAAGATCAAAACCCATAAGATCATTTTAAAAGAGCAACAATCAATTTTCAAAGCTATCGAAATATGATTTCGAAAATCATATAGATCTTGCAAATATATATATATATATATAACTCTAAGAAAATCCCTACCTCAAGTTTTGAAGAAGAAATGAGATGAA
Organism: Camellia sinensis; assembly: GCF_055761805.1. NCBI lineage: Eukaryota > Viridiplantae > Streptophyta > Magnoliopsida > Ericales > Theaceae > Camellia > Camellia sinensis. The sequence goes on from NW_028128987.1 coordinate 24,697,965, forward strand.
ACCCCAAAAATCAACAGTGTCCAAACTCGATCTTCATTGCACATAACGAAGCCCTCGAGAAGTTAACCAACGTTGATGAAGAAACTATGGCAGAACTCTAATGGATCTTGAGAAATCAAGGTTTTGATCCAATTTGGTGTAGGAAAATTTAGAGAGAAGGAAGAGGAAAGGGTTTTTAGAGAGAGAGAGACCTAACAAGAGTGAGATATACTCAGCTTAAAGACAAGAAAAGACTAAAATTTCAGACTCACCTGCCACTGCACGTGTGGCGCTTCTCTCACACTTGCACCCCCGCATCTGCATTTATTGCAGTAGCTAAACAAGCCCTCCCATGTTTTCTGCATGTGCGGCTTAAGCAACTTCGAATGCATTTTGTATTTTTGCTTCGGGGGCGTTGCCCCTTGGACCCCTGTGAGCTAACTGGGCAGCTCGATCCCTGACCTGCCTAGTCGAAGTGGCAAAACATGAAAGAAGGATCGAAACTGGGATCGCTACATACTATCTCTTTAGCAAAACCAAATTGTTGAAGTTTTCATTCTCTACGAGTATTAACAAAATGTTTCAATTGTTTGAGGTCATCAAACCATCCTATCTCACTATCCCAAAAATTGTTTTAAGTCTTTCCTTTGAAATATAGAGAGTTTCAGTGAGTACTTTCTAATAATATAAATTGGAGTCCATGCCATATAACAGGAACAACACAAGACAGAACCTGCCAATACACGATGAGCCTGCCTGTACTCTCAAACTTCGCTAAGTTAACCATACACTATATGCTCAATTAAAGAGCTCTCTTACTAGAGACAACACACAAATTAAATGACCATATATTATTTTTTAGTGAACAACGTGCACAATAGAACAACTATAGCAGAGCAATAAAAGCAAGCGTAACTAATAAAAGAAAATTGAGATGGACATGAAGGCTTGTCAACTTTAACAACTCCTTCAAGCATCTAGGTGACCTTCCTCATTGTAGGCCTCAGAGATGGATCTTCTTGGATACACCAAATGGTAACCATTAGAAATCTCTCTAGCCTCTTCCAGTCGTTTAACGCTTTCATATCGTTTTCAACCAAAGTATCCAATTTTCCTTCCTGAAAGTAGTCACAAGCCCAACAAGTCAGAATTACTTTCTCTTCTTCACCAACCTCCAAATCACTGAAGCTTTTTCGACAAGAAATGATCTCCAGTAGCAACACACCATAGCTATAGACATCAACCTTTGCAATAATTAGATTGCTGTTGAACCACTCTGTAACAACATACCCTTTTGTCCCTCTAATAGTAGCAGGATTGGTCTTACTCTGATTCAACATCAGAAGTTTAGCTAACCTAAAGTCAGAAATCCGAGCATTGTAATAATCATCCAGAAGTATGTTCAGAGGCTTTATATCACAATGGATGATCTGGGTACTACATTCTTCTTGCAGGTACACAAGTCCTCTGGTAATCCCCAATGCAATTTGGGTCATTTGGTTCCAACTTGGCTTCTTTTCCCCAAAGAGAAAGCTTATTAAAGTCCCATTGCTCATGAACTCGTACACTAAGCCTTCGTTTGGCATAGAAGGTTTTTAGGCTTTTTGGCTAAAATATTCACAAAAAATAAAATAGGCTTTTTAGCAAAATAAAACAAAATGTCGCATCTAAACCATAATTATTTCATTTTTTTTTTCACAAAAGTCAAAAAAGTCAAAAAAATCTATCCCAAACGAGACTTTTTAGCCCCAGACTATAGTCAAAAAGTCCAAAAAACTATAAAGCCAACCCATATCCCAAACGAAGCCTAACACCCGATGTTGTCCTTCATCACAAAATCCGAGCAATCGGACCAGATTCATGTGATATGTCTACCCAATTACATTTACTTCAGTTTTGAATTCCTTCTCTTATTCGTAAGTAAAACAACAAAGATTAGTCTCCATAGCACTGTGATTGCCATGATGACTTTTTATGATTTTCTTGTGGTAGATGAGGAAAAAGCGCAAGCAAATAGCACCAATCAACATAGAGCTACCCAATAGAACTGATCCAACGAGAATTAACGTCCCCTGGTTCTTCTTTGTTTTTGGAATCGGAGGAGAAGGAAGAGTTTGCGGAGGAATCAGAGGAGGCTGTTATAGAGGAAGATCTCTTTTCCTAAACTTCATGAAAGCTTGACCATTAACAACACAGTCCTCTCTCCCAGTTGAAAGTGGCAGCTTCTTCTTCCAGCAACTATCTCCTCTCAAAATGGCAACAGGCCAAAAACAGTCATTGATGCAAGACCTTTTGCACTACGCTTCAGTCACAGGTACCAACTGTTCATATTCAGATGTTGGCCAATCAGTATCGATTAGTATCTCAAAACCATAGATATCTTCCGCAGAATTGATGTCATTTTCTAAACAGCTTTGTACGAAATTTGGCTTGCAGCTTCTATACGTATTGATTGGATCAGGTAAGGAATACCCTGGCGGGCATTTACAATCTGGCCTTTCATAATCATTGAGTCTGCAAATGCTGTTAAACCCACAAGTCCCGCTGCCTTCGGTTCCATGAATATCAACACATATATTATTAGGCTTTGACCAAATATAAGTCCACTTCGTACCGCTATTGAAACTCTTAGGATGATAATATTGGGTGAAAATGCCATCAAAATTAAGAGTTGCTCTGTGATAATATTCAGTAGCTGGGAATAATATACCTTGTGGTGTGAGATTGATTCTTTGATTATTCCTTCTCAATATGTACATGAATCCTGTGTCGTTGAAGATCACTTGGTAACCAGAATTGGATGCATTGGAAGGATCATAAGCATCATAAGCAAAATTGGTAGTGATGTCTCTAGTATTAAGGACAAGATTCCCATCCTGGAACAAACAGAATTGAAACCTTCCCTTCGAGAAATTGGTCTCCGAAAGGCGAGAAAATATTACCCCACCGGAGTCCATAATTTGTGTAGGCAGCATGGTATCAGTTGGATTTTTGAAACTCTCCCATAGATTGACAGAATCGCTGTGCACAAGTACAAAGTTTCCAGTGTCATTCATAAAACCATAAGCAACATTGTTGAGAATAGGTTGAGACTTCGACAATTCTTTGCCTTCAAGGTCATTGAGCACTAGTCCTCTGCCAATAGTTAGGCCTAGTTCAGATCCAATTGAGACAGGGACACCGTCATAACCATACCAGACATTGGTTTGGTCTGGTATTTGGTAATACCATATGGAAAGCAGGAAGAGATTATTTTCCTCAAGTGGTTTAAACCCAAATGTAAAAACACCAGAGGGTGACAGCCATAGGGTGTCGTTGTAATTTGCAGTGATAGATGTACCCACAGCCACGGTACCCTTAGTCTGAGCAACAATAGAAAATGGCAGGAGGAAGAGTAACAAGAAGAGGAAGAGTAGATGATGAGGTAGAGCACAAGCCATTGATTGATAGATCAAGCTCGATTTGGGTAGATGGGAGTGAATGAATAAAAAAACAAAGACCAAAAGTGTTCTTTTAGGCAAAGGAAAAGACTTTAAAGTCAATCTGTACCTTTCAGCAAAGACTTCTATATCCATAGCATAATTTCAAAGGTATCCCTTCCGTCTACTTGGTCTTTGGTCACCATTCTTTAATATTATTACCCCAAAGAAAGGGGTAATAATTGTCATAATGTTGGACTTATTTACACCTGATACGCACAATACAAAAAGTCCATAAAATAAATTATCGATATTTATCATAATGTTCGACTTATTTTCCGGTGATGCTATGGTACATTTAGATGTACCATACATTTAGTTATGAACTTATATGATTTTGTATCATAACCAATACCATATTAGTCATAACTACCATCATATTAACTCATAACTTAGTTATATTCAATTATTTACTTATACCATATTACTTCATAACCAGGTCATAACTAAGTTATTTAAATAATTTGACTCTCAAATTAGGCAACCGGTGTAACCAGTTACCAAATAGAGCAAAGTAGCAGAGTAGTCCAAGAAGTCAGTTGGCCTCCCTCTCTGGCTCATGCTCTTGCTCTTCTCTTCTCCTCCCTCCTCTCTTCCACCATAGCCGAAGCTTCAGCCATTGCCGAAGACCACCAGCCCCGTCAGCGTCGGGGCCACCATTCTCTCAGTATAGACATCTTTCTTCATAACCTCTCACTCTCTTGACGTCAATAACTAGAGTTTCTTCCATTCTAATCGAATATTTTCAAGAGATATTTTCTGTAGCTCAGGTTTGTTTCTAACTCTAAACTTCATTTACATTAGGGCTTTTGATTTGAAAACCCTAACCCTTATTGAATATCTGATGTTAAGTTTGGTTCTCAATGAAAATTAACATCTATATCCAATAGCTGTGCCACTTTGATTTCAGAACTGAAGAATGAATATCTTATATTAATTTTTATTTTATCAGCTTTTTCCTCTGAAAAAGTTCAAAATTTGTAATCCAACTATTGGCTCTTTCTCTATCTCTCTTTGATTGTATCTAGAATCAGCAATGTCATCCCAAATCATCCTCTGTTATACCTTTCATAGCATAAACAAATAGTTAAAATAATGATAATGAACCCGCCTTTCGACAACTAGTCTAACTGGACATAAGAAATTTCACATTAACAAACAGTATATGTCGGATATGCATGACATGTGCCGAAACATCCAACTCATATTTTCAAATTTTGTTGCCCAAACAAATTCTCTGTTCTTATGAGAAATAACATAGGAATAGATTCATCAAACAAAAAATTTTGATTAATTTCTTTTTGGAAGATTTACGATCAATTTGGCTCACTCAACGAAAATCAAAGTAAAATTATTAATTGCGCAATTCTAAAATTATTACTCCCTCAAATGAGTTTATAGTGCAAATTGTAACTGTTACTCCCACAAATGGGTTTTATAAAGTAACTTCCATATAACCTAAAATTTTGCATATCATAGTATTGTTTTCATTTTCAAAGTTTTGTAATTGTTTTATGTTTTCATTATTTTTTTAATTAGCAGTTTTATATGTGCTTGATTTCATGAAGTAGTACATATATTTATGTATTTAATTATTTGTGTTTTATATGGTCTTTGAAGAATTTCTTCAATTGCTACTAAATTAATCAGTTGAACATTTGCTTTTCAAGTGTTTGTCTATTCAATATCCATCATACTTGTAGGGCTTGGAAGGCTCAGCTTAATTAATTGGAGTTGAGTGAGTTGATCAAAGTGAGATTGGCTTTGTTGTTCAAGTATAATATGAAGCAAGTTGATTACTCTGTTATGGACTTGGTGTATAGACTGAAATCTATTAAGGATTGTGCTAGGTTATGGCATCTTGAATGGAAGCATTCTTATTGTGGAGTGCTTGTATAGCTTTGATGTGGGTGTAGGCTTGGTTCTTAGTTTTTCTTTGTTTGCTGAATTAGGCTGGATATGGTGCACTCATTGTCCAACCCATTAATCATAAGTTTGACCACTCCTATGTGACAAGGTCAGTTAAAATTTTATGCATTTTTGCATATGAATAACAAAATAATCATTAACATATCAATTGTATAGACTTGCCGGGGCAAGTGTTCCATTAATCGAAGGAAATTTTACTTGGTCTATAAAAGAAATTATATGATACAGTAATTTATGATCAAATCCCAACCATAGTTTTATGTGTATATATATATATATATGAAGACCCATGTGGTTTGCTGTTATCTTCACAGTCCAGCCTTTGTAAGGCTATCACTAATCCTTGTAATTGTATTTTTTTCCATTGTTTTGAGTGAAAATTTAGTTGAAACCTTGATTTGGTGGGGAGCACTATAATCTGTTACTCTTGATTTTTTGCATAAAATATTTATAAAAAATTCTCAACTTATCCCCAAAAACATAGTTAACCAATTAGAAAAAAAATTATATGACAAAGGATTTGCTTCATCCTTGATTTGTAGAAGTTTGATGTAAGTATTGGAGCTCATTGTTGCATATGATTGGTTAAGACACCACTAGGGTCTATCATATGTGGGAGACAACATGGGAATAGTCATTTGTGATTGGTTGAGCCTGGTGGCACCATCCACACCCACTAACTTCTACGTTTTAAAACCATTTTTTCATTAATTGTGAATTGATAAATGATTGGAGATGCCCCAAGTTATTTTGAACATGTGGGGAGTAGAGCCCGCTTCATTGAAAGGGCACTTTTAACTGCATCTTTAGTGTTAGTCTGTTAGGTATGTGAAATGAAATGTTGTGTGCATTTTTGTTTTTATCAAGTGCCTGTTCAAACTGTATCAACATGTCCCTTGTGCATTGCATTTTCATTTTTTTTCTTACTGGGATTTGGGATGTCCCTTTTAGACCTTACATCGTTTCATCTCACATATTATTTTTAAATTTTGTAGCTTCCCTGGAAAAGCTGCTGGTGTGAGAATAGCCGGCCAAGGTGCTCCAATAGAAGTTGCTCCAGCCAAGAAGGTTTGTATCAAAATCCTTTTTAGTTGTTTATTTGCGTGATCCTGTTTTCTATACAGAGGGCACACATTCATATTTGGACTTTTTAAATACTTGTGTGACTATATGCAATTATGATCTTGCCATAATGTCGTTATTATAACTTAAAATAAGATGCTGACCTAGTGGTATTGTGAATTCATCGTCATTCCAATATTATGCTCGATGAGAGTTCTATGGCCCATCTTATTCCAATATTATTTTGTGCAATGGCGAGAACTACTTACTGCGTTGGTCTTCTGTTGAATTCGGTTCAGTTTGACCCTTTAACTTTGTTGAGCATTAGAGAATTGGTGTATAATTTAACATTTAAGTGGAGTGTTTGACTAAGGTGTACAATTTACTAGAGTAATAGATAATGAGTGGTGGATTAAGGTGTAATATACATACACACACATATCTTAAGTAAGTTTCTCACTTCACATCTTTTCTTGATACACATATATCGCGAGGATGTTTCTCAGTCCGTATCTTTTCTAGATAGATAGACGAGGCTTTGTTGCCCTTATTATGGTTCTCCTTGCCTCCAGCTCAACCTAGAAATTTTGGGCCCTATTCATAGTTAACCATAGCTAGTTTCAGAAATCCCCTGTGGCAATCTATATTTATTTTTTTCCTTTGGGAGTTTGCATGTGTAACTATTGATGCCTACATGTTTTGCCCATTGATTAGTGGCACTTGTTATTGTTTACAACCCTAAAGGTTTTGCGCTATTCCAAAATGCATCTTGTCACCTTGGTCAGCGGCAGAATCTAATTGTTTTTTGTGGCTAGTTTTGATGGACAGTATTCATGTACATATGTTATTACTAGTGGTGAGTGCAAATGCATGTGCTTCCAATTTTAAATATAAAATTTTGGATGGTTATATGATTGAGGGGCAATTTGATGAATGAGAAAAACCGTTTTTTAATAGTTTTTAGGCAATTTGATGAATGAAAAAATTGTTCGGAAGTTATTGACAGTTAAAGGGCATTCTTGGAAAAGAACAAAAACGTGACAGCGTTTACACCAAATGTAATAGAATAGCTTAGTTTTGTACAGTTTAATGGGAACAGTACCAACTAGCAACTGCCACTTATCATTGATGAAAGAATTCTTTCTATTTCTATATGCTTTGTAAATTTGTGGGGTCACAATTGGAGAAAAATTATTTAGATTTTGGGTATGTGTTAATTTGTTAACTTGTTTGTAGCTGTTGGGTTACATTTGCCACTTGATGAATAGGGCCACACGATTTTTTAGAATCAAAAAGAAAAATGGAAAGTGTTCAATTGGAACATGAAAAACATGACTAGATTGGCGCTAGTTACTCTTCGGGGCAGAAGGGAAGAAAGGAGATTGTTTTAATTTGTATTTTGAGAATTATAAGTTGTTTTGTGCCTGTTGAATATGATATGTTGAGTAATATCAGCTTGGGGTGGATGATGATAAATTTAAATTTGTTATTTTCTGTAAAATTCACTGGGGTTGTGGTTGGAATTTCTGTCCCAAAATTAGTTTTTCTTTTATTTCTCTTCTCAATGCAAACTTAGTGGCAATCAAGCAATGAAAGTGTGTTATGTCTACGATATTTGGTTTTCCATCTTTTGAGCAACATTCCTTGCAGTCCTTGGTTGAATCGTTCTGCCCATGTCAAGCCTTGTAATGATTTTCTATTTGTAGCTATTATGTTTTTTCATTTGGATGCTGACCACTATACAGGAAAATATATGCTCAATAAGTTTTCTTGTTGATTAGAGTGCAACAGCATTACTGGAAGATATTGTTGATCTCATCCGTGCTTAGATATATTTTGTTATCCTTATTGCTGATACCAAAAAAAAAAAAAGGATTGGAATAAGCACTGGAAATGAGTCTAAGTCGATGTGATTGTTTTGTCAAGTAGTTTTTTAAATCTTCAGAACCATATCAGATTCTATTGTCAGCATTAACTCTTGTTTGTGATTGAACTACGTTTTTTCCTGCTTCAGAAAAGATGTAGAAATCCACAGCACTTTGCTATTATTAATATTTTCTTTCATGACAATAAAGACATAACCCCCAAGGCATCAAATGCTGCTGTGGCAATGGCACTATCCATGTATATGAAATTTTCTCTGGTTTTTCCACACTTTTGTCTATGCTCTGAAGTCTTTCGTGTGTAGGGCTGTGAGAGAGAAGTTTCAGAGGCTGCAAATGGTGTCTCAGATGAACTAAAGAGTGAGAGAATTATACGGTTATCATGGGCTCTTGTTCATTCCAAACAACCAGAAGACATGCAGCATGGGATAGCTATGCTTGAAGGTCAGAACCAATAAATTCAGTACTAAATAATTTTTCTTTACAGCAAGGAGTATATAGTTCTCATACAATTGTGATTTCAATCTTGTTTAATTATTCCACTTATTCCATTTAACATCCTCCTGTTGTTTACACTTTTATTTTACTCTCCTTGCCACCAATCTTCACTGTAACTATCACCTCACCTTGATCTTGTATGTGCATGCATGTGCATTGTTGTGTCTCTTTTTGTATTTTTTAACTTGATTTGTTTCTTTATTCATGGAAAAATGGAGAAAAAAAGGAACTTAACAGCAGTGCACTTGCAAAAAGTTGCATGTTGTATACACATTTTTGGATGATTAGTTTAGGGGCCTGTAGACACCCCATTTTTGACCGTCCTCAAGACTTGGAAGTCACCGTTTGAACACTCGGTGATTATCCATGTTTGTGTTCGTTTGGAGTTCCCAGAGGTCTCGGCTCGCGCGCCTTGCCTCAGGATCTCCGAACTTGACTGTTTAGTGTCTGCTTTTACACCAAACACTTGTGTTTTGCCTTGGAAGGGCAAGGAATGCCTTGTGAGGCATCCCCACACACCACCGGCAGTGGCTAGAGGCCACCGGCTGGTTTTTGCTGCCACCGGCAATGTATATTGCCGGCCGGCACTATTTGTTGCCGGTCAGCACTATTTTCTGCCGGTCGGCACTCTTTTTTGCCAAAATGGCATTTTTGGCCGGCCGATTACTGTGCATCTACTTTTGCATATATTTTAAGACAGCTGTCTTGCTTTTGGCTCCCCTCCATACACGTGTATGGAGGGATTTCTCTCTTGGAAGCTTGTCTTGTAAGCTTTACAAGACAATAAGCTTCTATAAAGAGAAGCCTTGTCTCTAGACACTTGGTTAGAGACTTGAGATATTTTGGAGAGCTTAGACAGCCATTGTTAAGCTCTGGTTTTAGGGTTAGGGTTAGATACACATCCTATCTCTATTTCCTTCTCTTTTGTGCTCTAGGTGTTTTGTGCCTTACTATTGCACATAAACACCTAGTGTTTCACCTTCCTCTTGAAACTAAGGTTCTAAGAGCTTGTTCTTGAGGTTCTTGACTGGTTTGGAGCCTAAGGAAGCAACAAGGTCACCATTGTTGAAGAGGTCTCCAAGGGTAAGAATCTTGACTTTATATTCCCCATTTTTGCATTGATTTTCTACCTATCTTAGAGCTGTTTTCGTGCTTATTGTATAACACAAAAAAGTTCTGTTTTTAGACCCTCTTGATTGTTTATTAAGGGTGTTTTTTGGTTTGGCAGTTCTTGACCCCTCTTAGGCCTTGAAAGGCCTCATTTTGTGCTATTTTGTGCTAGTTTTGGGACTGTGGTGTTTGGGCCTCTTCACCACTGAAATCTTGAGGGATTTCAGTGGTGGAGATGGTGCCTTGAAGTCTCCAAAAGGAGAGGGCCATCCCCTCTCCTTGTTGTCCTTGAAAAGGGCATGTTTTGGCCTCTGAAGGGAGCCTATGTTTGAGTGTGTATTTGAGCATGTGTAGACTGTTTTTCATACTTATATTTCCATAATATAACATGATTTTAAATTGGTTTTGGTACTCCATGCATGCTTAGCATAGTTGCCATGTAATGCCTTGTGATCCCTTAACATGTCTTAGGTTGTGTGCCTTTGTTTCTAGCATGTTTTAGGCTTACATTTGTGAAGATTTTGTGCTTATCTTGACATGTTTTAGGCCTGTCCATAAGTGTTTGGGTTGATTTTAGCATGCTTAGTATAGCCCCTTTGCATTCCGGCTTGTTGGCCTTAAGTATGTGCATGTATAGCATGACATTTTTGCATTGGTTTGGTGATTTGGGACCATCCACCATGTCATTTCAGACCTTACTGCATGCTTGTAAGCTTGGATTTGATGTCCCTTTAATGCCTTGTAAGGTTGTCATCTCATGCTCCTGTTTTGGTGATTATGTATCCCTTTGTTTTTGAGACACTTAGGTGTCATCTAAGTGATCCTTAAGCCTTGTTTTAACATGCTAAAAATCTGTTTTTAGTTGTTTAATGCATGCCATGATTGTTGTGCTAAATGTGCTTCAAAGCTTCATGACTTGCCTCAAGTGTTTGGACCATGCTTGCATGCATTTGCTTATCTTTTTTAACATGATTTAGCATCATTTTATAGCATGATTTTAGAGCTCATGTTGCATACTAATTGTCCATGAAATCTCTTTTCGAGTGTGCTTGAATGTTGCTAGCTTAATGCTTAAGACTTAGACCATAACATGTGCATGTGTGCATGCGTGTTTAGCCTCCATGTTTGGGCATTTGGCCTACTGTTTTGGGCCTTATTAGAGTTGCCTAAATCTTGTATAAGTCCATCTTTGCATCCACTTGCATGGCCCCATGTTTTCTTGTATGCTTGCATAAGTTTGTTGCCATGTCATGTTGCATCCTTAGCTTGGATGCCTAGGTTGCATTGCATCTTGCATGCATGCCTTGTTCCTTGATTTGATGATAGGAATTGGGACTTAGTTTGTTTGTTTGGTTTGCATTTAATTTTGCATGAAAATTGCATACTTGACTCTTTGGGCCATCATGCATGGAAATGCGTGATTGGTGGTCCGAGAATCGAGACAAATGCCCCTTTGAGTCACAAACATGATAAGGGACATGAATGGTGCATATATGCCTTGAATTGTGCTGCCATGCTTTGCCTTGCCCTCTGTTGCTGTCAATTGCAAGTTCTGCAGGCATTCTTGGCCGACCGGCAGTATATATTGCCGACCGGCAGTAAACAAGCAGCCGATGGATTCATCTTGTGCCGGTGACTACACCACACTGCCGGTGGCAATTCTACTCAGCCGGTGGTACTCCTCAATGTCCAGAGAAGCAGTCCTGAGGTTTTGACAACCTCTAGAGGAGTGAAGGAAGGAAAACAGAGGCAGCCCATGCATGGCGGCGCATTTCCCGAGGCGATTTAATGTTTTCTTAGCTTAAGTTAATTTGCTTAGTTGATTAGGCAATTTGTAATATTTAATTAGCTTGCGTAGTTAATTAATTTGTATTATTTATTTGGTCCCTCCGAGTGAAGGCAAATCTGTAATAAGTGTGGGTGAGTGTGTGTATGTCTTCCAATCCCCACTTCTTTCTTCCCTTTTATTTACCTGCTTATGATGGTAGATTAGGGCATTTTTTGAAATTAGCATACCTTATGCTATGCATGCGTGCATTCATGCATTTGTATTGCATGCATTAGGCTCGGTACATCATGCTAACTGCATTTGTGCTTCAATTCTAATTTGAATACGTGCATCGATTAATCGTATTTCACATGCCATATTTAGGGTTAGCCGAGCCTACCTAGATTGCATTTTTACATGTGATGCATTAGCCATTTTTAACATGAACTAGGACATGCATGTTTGCTAACCAGTTTACTATTTTGGCACGGAGTACTATGTAAGTATTTTAATGCTTTAGCATATCGCATGTGTGTGAATGCTACCATAACAGTATGTTTACCATGTGGCTAGATGCTTATGTGTTAAACTGTTTGAATGCCTGTGGGTGGAGGTTGGATTGTTTGAGTTGGAAAAACTCGTTGAAATCCGTATTTTAGCCTACTTACGAGTAGCAAATTCCAAAGCGCTTTTCAAAACCGAACGGATATGCAATGCTTATTTCCAAATTAGACAAACTAGTCTATACTTGTTTGCTGCGTGCATAACATAGTAATGCTAGGCTAATAATTGGTATAAGAACACATAACGTCTTCAAAACCGGATATCATGGTTAGTAGAGGCCGGTCTTCGAACCGGGCGAAAGGGGGTGCTCATAGCTGACCTTCCCCAATCGTACCCAAGCTCCCGAGCCGAGACAACTCCGGTGATGACGGACATGTGGCCTTCGGCACTAAGTTAGGGTTTCCTAAATTTCCCCATTTAAAAAATATTTAGGTGGCGACTCTGTATCTGGCAAAGCAGTCCATGTTTGGCACTACTTTTTCAAAAATCTGTTTCTCAAAACGATTTGCCAGATTTGGACTGTCCGAACTGTAGTAGCGAAGGCCCCCCTCGCGGGGCGCGTCTACAGTTTCTGGCAACTCTGCTGGGGACTTTAGAGAGCTTGACTCGAACTCGTGATATCCTGCTTTGATTTCACTTATATGTTTCTTTGCATTGCATGTGCATTGGTGCGCCTAGGACACCGTGTTTGCCATCCGCCATTCCTGAACGGTTTGCCGGAGGCTTGTCTTGTCAAGGCATGACCATAAGGCTGACCGGCTATGGGCTCTGATAGTATGGGAACACAAACCCCGGTTTTACCGGGGCGTCCTTTTTGACTATTCGACATAGTGCATATTCGAATCCATAGTGACCATTCCAAGTTAAGACAGGTTGCTTACCCGATGTTAGGTTGTTTGAGAACCGCTGTGTGCATAGTGAAACCCTAGCTCCTGACAAAATAGGACAGGGAAACCCTATCCCAACATAGGGGTGTTTTGGTTCTCTTTACTTGCTATGTGCTTCTAGAATGTATTTCTACAGGGAAAGTACATGTCAGTTTGCAAGTTTGAGTATCAGACCTAAGGACACTAGTATCAGTATCAGTTATGAGAATCAGTTATCCGCGGGTATCAGGGTTCAGTTTTCGGGAACAGTGATTTCTGGGAACAGTGATCAGTAGTAGGGTATAGTTGTTTGGCTACACCCGTGTTTGATCAGTTTGCGCTGAAATGTTGTCTGTTTTTCCTTTCAGTTCAGAGAGTCGGAGAGTTGATACAGAATAGCCAGTGTCTCCCCTTGCTGAGGCAGGACTTATGGCGACACAGAATACAGAAGAGATCGTGGTTATGACAACTGCATTGGATCAAGGGATCGCTCTACAAAGTGAGACCAACTTGGATATGCCATATCCGCCCAAGTCGCCCGTTGTGCACCCAGTCTGGGTCCCCCAGTTGTATCAGGCTCGTAAGCCCACCACCTTTGAGCTAATGGGGATGATAGGTGATCTCCAGAGGTCTGTGGCGGATCTCGCCTACGGAATGTCAGCTTCGCCCCCAGCGGCACCGTATGCCGGGAATTTCATACCACAGGAGCCCCCGCTGCTGGGGTGGATTGTGATAGAGCTCAGCCAGCCAGAAGTGGCTTCCAGCTACAGCCACGACATGTCAGCAACAACCGGGCTTCGCTCTGAAGTAGCAACCCAAACCCTTGACCAGGCTGAGGCCGGAGGAAAAGATAAAATGAAGGCAGATGCCGATCCTATTGAACAACTGCTGTGGGCAGTCGAGGCTTTGAAAGCCGGGGGGATGAACAAGCAACAGATATCCGCAGTCGTGGCAAAGACTGTGGAGGACGCTTTCCCCACTCCACCGAGGGTAGTTCAAGCCAGTCAGAAAATCGGGATAGGCCCTGTCATGCCAAGGCAGTTCCTCCTATTCCCGCCCCTGCACCCGGGAAAGATCAGAAAGCTAAGGTGGCGCCTGCCAACCCTTTCGCCTGCACAGCTAGTAAGGGCGCTCAAAAGTACCTGCCCCGGGGGTGCAGGACCTTTCATGCTCTCTACATGCCTTTGTCCAAGGCACTTCAGATCCTTGCCGAGAAAGGGCACCTTAAACCCTTGGAGCCTCGGCCTCTCCCGAAAAATCTCCCTGCAACGCATGATGCTGCTCAGTACTGCGCGTACCACCAGCAGACAGGCCATGCTACCGACAATTGCTTCCGCCTCCGTCATGAGGTGCAAGATTTGATTGATAACGAGGTTATCCTCCCGCCCACCTCAGCCAAGTCCGTTACCACTCAGCTATTGGACTTTGAGGACACAGATACTGCAAGTATGTAATCAGAAGATGAACCACCTGCGGGCGGCATCTGGATGTGTTTTGAATGTGGCGTCTGGCACGCATTTTTGAGTGGCTGTGAACGCTAACTTTGTAAATCCTGGCTTGGGTATCGAGTCAGTCTTTTGTTTTGAGTCTGTCTCTTTGTCTTGAGTCGGTCTTTTTGCTTAAGGGTCTGTCTTGTTGTATCGAGTCAGTCCCCTTTGTATATAATACCAGGTGATTCTGGGGTTGTTGCCTCGAACACCGTTTTGTCTTGTAATTACCTGTTTTGGTTTTTGAGTCTGTTTCTGCCAAGGGGCCAGTTGCACCAACAAATCTGAATGAAACAGCTGTTGCTATCTCACTTTCATGCTTGCTTTCAGTTCAAGTGCCAGAGAATTTGAATGGGCTGACAGTACATCTCGCCTGCTCTCCCGCGCGCCAAGCTCATTGCATTAACCTAAGTTTTTCAAAAAAGAAAAACCTTTTGAGCACTGCGGGGATAAAAACAAAGAGGAAAGAATTCCTCGGGTTTTGAAAATTTTTGATCATTTTGAGAGAAAGAGAGGCGTGCTATGCCTTTTAATGAATGAAATCATGCTTGTCGGCGTGAGTACTGAGAAGGATCCTAGCTTGATCCAGATTGGTTCCACACTATCTTCGGCGCGAGCGATTTGTCGCTTTCTTAAAAACTTTCAAAAACAAATGTTTTACGCGGCCCTGTGAAGACCTGTGTGGAACCGCTCTTGAGATTGCGCAGCCTAGGATCGCTCTCAGCCTCAAGATTCAACCCGTTCGTTTTCAAACTTTGAACCCATTGAGAACGTTCAGAAAGTTCAACGGTCAAACGACATGCAAGGCCTGTATGGCCAGATCAGAAGCAGCCCTCGAGCATGAGGCATCAAAGCCGAATCAAAACGAGTAGATCTCACCAGAAGAAGCTCGTAGAGCAACCATGATGGATTCTTCCGCAAATCATTGCAACAGCCGTTCTCCTAGACACAGAGAGGCTTCAATTTCAGGAACCATTTGGCATGGACTTGCTACACTTTTACCCTTTGAGAGGCTCGCTGGGCCGAAAACCCGGAAGGGCGACCCAGGCAAAAGTTAGAGCAAGAGAAAAATACAAAAAAAAGCAAAAAAAACATGCAAAAGAAAAGAAAAAGGAAGAAAACAAAAATGCAAAAAAAAAAAAAAGAAGAGAAAAAGAAATGAAAAAAATTGAAAAGAAAAGAAGAACAAAGCTCGCAAGGTCGAAAACCCGCAACGGGCGCCTTGGCAAAAATTAGAGCCTAAAAAGGAGAGGATAATACTCGAGTGTACCTTAACCGGAACTACGTGAGGCTTGATTCCCATGTTTGGGATACGTAGGCAACTTCATCATGAAGTCCAGCCCCCAACGCTGTCATAGCGTCTCAGTCCATGCAATGGTTTCGACTCCATCCCAAAGTCTAGTCGCCAACACTTCTAAGGCGACTGTGTCCATATATTTGTTATGACCGTCTTTGTCATTGCTATGTCCAAGAGCTCGACCACCGCCAATGAAGACTGTCTGCGGACTGCTGCAGCATCATCCAAACAAGGGGCAACTTTCCGTTGCCACGAGCCGTCGTGAGCCGCCATTCAAACTAGGGGCAACTTTTCGTTGCCTCCCGCCCCCTTCAAACCAGGGGCAATTTTCCATTGCCTCCGATCCGAGGTGCGCATCTCAAAGAGTAAGTTCCATGCCCGTTGAGCATTGACTGTTTGCAAAATAGTTTTTGAAAATTTTTACTAAGGTTGACTATTTTCTCGAAAACTATTCCATTTTCCAAAATTGGGCCATTGTCTTGGACCCAAAAAGGAAAATTTTCAGTGCTTACTGCCTGACTTGCACGGTTTTCAAATCAAAAATCGAACAAGTATGTTAAGCTGACTCTCATTTTGATCAAACTTGCTTTAGTAGAAAACCAAAACGAAAAGAATGGTTAAAATGATGAACTAGTGGCACAGTTGAGCTGGGCGTTCTGTCTCCCCCCCCCCGGTCATCGACGTACTTGCCAGAAGAGCGCTCTGCCTGCCAGAAGAAATAGCCGTGAGCTAACGACATTGGGCATGAACCCGCAACTTCCTATTCATTCATTAAACACCCTGGGGAGGGATAAAAATGAGAGATTGAAGAATAGAGAGGTGTAAGTTGAGAGAAAAGTGAGGAAAAGGGTCTTGAGAGAAAAACCATGCTTGAGTGCCAGAGTGATATGAGAATCACAAATCAGAAAGGGTGGGAAACAATACCCAGAGAAACTGGCTCCTCGTGATCAGAAATCCCCCATCTTCATTTATGCGTCTGTGTGTCGTGTCTCTTTGATTTGGCGGTCTCTTCTTTTGTTTTTAGTCTTTCCTGAGTGTGTCTCGTTATGTTTAGGTCATGTACCTCTTTGTTTGAGTCCTCCCTGCTGTATTCAGTTGTAGGCTCGATACCCCGGTTTGAGAAACCCTTATTTAAGTTCAAAAATCATTTATGCTCAGGATGATGTGCCATTCCCTACATTTGGGCGAACCGAAAGAAGGAAGGGAAAATTTGGGGCGTCTGAGCATGTTTCAACCCTAGCTGGTTTCACCTTTGAAGGCCGTCTTGTCAGATTGGGCTGTTTTGTTTAAAGTTTGCTGTGTGCAGGATGAACCGAATGCTGTGTTATGGGCTGTATGCAGATTAATCCCCAGTAGAGCAAGGGCTGTGTGTCCAGAATCAGGCAGTGGGCTGCTTGGGTTATTTTGGCTATTTAGTTATCTGATTATTACAGTGCAAGTGTTCAATTTTCAGACAACCGATCAATTTCATTTACATCGAGGTGTAACATGATGGAATGCGATGCAATACATAAGATATGTAAATGTAACACTTTTTAAGCAAAAATTTGTTCATTTCATAATTTTTCTCGAGTACAAAGTTTTGAGGAAAACAAAATCTGCCTGTGGTAGTACAAGGTAATCTAACTACCAAAGAAAAGAGGAAAAGTACAAGAAAGAAGAAAAATAACAAAAATCTGCATCTGTGTCGAGCACTCCAAGGGCCGTCAGTCTGTCCTGATCCTCTTCCTGGACAAGGGTCCAGGAGCATCATCAACATCGTCGTCAGAGCCCGAGCTAGAACCGCCTCCGGTCTCCTCCTCTGATGACTCGGACTCCGCCTCTGCCTCCGCCTCTGACTCCTCGTCATCATCATCATCCGGGACTGGAGCTCACGAGCTGCTCCCGACATGAACGCGCCCCGCCTTGGAGCGGGGGAATACTCGGCCCTCCTCATCTCTCTCCCGAGCAGGGACGGAAGGTCCAGCTGAAGCACCTCCTGCCATGGGAATCTGGAAAGGAGGCTGAAAAAGTACATAAAGAGAAATGTATCAGTATACTGTGAACAGTTTATCGAATGCAGTGTATGAGTACAGTGAGAATGCCGTGAGCAGTTTATCAGTGCAGAATGCAGTGTATGAGTACAGTGTCAGAATGCCGTGAGCAGTTTAACAGTGCCGAATGCAGTGTATGAATGCCGTGGACAGTTTAACGTGGCAGAATGCAGTATATGCAGTGTGTCAGATGCTGTGAGATTAGTGTATCAGGTGTTGTGCCATGCATCAGATTATGCAAAGCAGTGTATGAATGGTTTGAGGCCAGTGTCAGAAGAACATACCGGTATGCTGTAGAGGGTTAGGAGGTCAAATGTCCGCTGAAGCATCCCTATCATCAAGGCATTCATCGCCAACGACTGACGGGTGTACTCAGAAGAAACCTGCAAAAGTATCAGATGCATCAATATTCTGTGGAATATCAAATAAACTGAAATGACATGACTGTACAAAGTGCAGTAATACATACCGGAGGTAAGTCAGGGACACCGACGAACTCGTGATTAGCTGGCGGAGGGGCGAAGGGGATCTGATAGGTTGCCCCACCCTGCCCCTGGAAAGTCAGTACAGCAGGCAGGGCGCGCCAGCCAGTCCCCCGTCCTCCCTGAGCTCCGCCCCTACCACGGACTCGGGCCCTCCTCGCAGCCCCTACTCCAACTCCCGCTCCGGCCCCAGCCGCCGATGCCACAGGCCTGGCCCCCTCTACTCGACGGCCGCCGCTCAGAGGTCGCATCAAGTATGTCTGCACATACTCCTGGTAGTCGCCGGTGCCTCGGAAGCCGGCCTCCTCCCAGCCGATAGTGTAATCGTCCAGCTGCTCGGTGGTGAGCCTCTCGGTCTCCCTCATGTCCGCAGGAGGGTGAACCGGGACTATCTGCTCAGGTAACCCTAGGGTCTGGCATAGAAAACGTTCCCCCAGGTACCAAGCGCGACAGACCGGGCCCTCTAGCAAGATCCGGAAACGCGAAGTCTCCTCCGCACCGGCAAAACGGTCCCGCGTCACCACCGGCAATGGAGCCCATGGCCGCCAAGTGATCTGAAAGTGACATACAGTTTGTTATCTACCGTTTCTGAAAAATACAGTGGAAAAGTGAAACTTAAATGAACTGCAAGTAAAACATACCTCGGCCGGGGTAATAGTGTCGAAGTATCGGCGGAAAAAGCCGAAAGTCTCTCGCGACCGCCGGGTGCATCTCCCGTCAAAGCGTCGTGAGAAGGGGACGACTAGAGGGGTCTCTGTGACTGGTACAGGGGCAAGCCTAGGAAAGTAGGCGTAAACCCACAGCTGTAAGGTAAATACCAGTGCATTTATCAGAAAAAACAGAATATACAGAATAAAGCAAAAATGGCGGAGCCGTGTGTTGTGCAGTGTATTGTGTGCAGTGTACAGTGTGAGCAGTGTACAGTCAGTATAAAGCAGAGTATGTGTGTGCCGTGTGTACAGTATACAGCAAGTATAGAGCAGACTACCGTGTGTGCAGTGTACAGAGTACAGAAGATATCGGACATAAATGAAAAGTGGAGAAGAAATGTACCTCCCAAGCCCGCCAGTAGCCTCCGAGCAACTGACCGCTGCCGCGCGAAGCCGAGCTCATGTACTCGTAGAGAGTGGCCAGAGCGGCGCCACCCCAGTCATAGTGCAAAATGTCCCTGACGTCCACCAGTGCGCTGAGTAAGCAGAGAGGCACAGTGTTCGCCCTGTCGGCGAAGATGGTCATCCCGAATAAGAACATCAAGAAGCCGCGGGCGTACCTCTCCACGTCCTTCTGAGTCATCTGCGCCTCCTCCTCCAACACGGGCTGGACCCTAAACTGTACCTCGAATCAGGAGTACCGCACGAAGCCTGGACGAGCAAGAGGTGGGGCCTCCCCCAGCAGATGGACCTGAGCGGCGGTCCACTCATCCATGTCTATATCAAAGGGGATCGGATCACCCCCTACCCCGATGCCTGTGAGCATCGAGAAGTCGTAAGGGGTCATCGTCATGTCCCCTGCAGCGGAAAAGTGAAACGAATCGGTGGTGTCCCACCATCTCTTCGCAAGAGCGGCAAGGAGAGGTCTACAGGTAGAAAGCCTGGAGAGTCCTCGGCAGAAGGCGCCGAAGCCCGCCCGGTCCACTATGCGTCGGACCGCGTCAGGGAGCTCATCGTACCACTCCCGAGCGCCAGTGTTCCCATACCCGCGGATGGTATGGGAATCCTCCTGTAAACAGAAAATAACAATTGCAAGACAACATTCAAAATGCAGTTTTGAAAAAGCAGATGTAGCATGCGTGCAAGTTTGACAGATTCAGACAAATACCGGGTGCCGGTGTGCTTACAGTGAACTACAGCGTGTGATGTGTCAGCATGTTTGGGTGGTTCCGAGCAGATAAAGCATGTGTGCAAGTTTGACAGATTCAGACAAATACCGGGTGCCGGTGTAATTACAATGAACTACAGCGTGTGATGTGTCAGCGTGTTCGGGTGTTTTAGAACAAATATAGCATGTGTGCAAATTTAACAGATTCAGACAAATACCGGGTACCGGTGTGTTTGCAGTTAAAAATAGTGTGTGTCGTGTGTTTGAGTGATTCGGGGTTAGTGCAGTGTGTATGCATGTGCCAATCTCAGACAGATGTCAGTTGTATGTATGTTTACAGTCAACTACAGTCTACGGTATATCAGATTCAAGCAGTTAAAGAATACAACTAACTATGACAGTTTTGTATCCTACATTGCGGAAAGTAAAGCAGAAGAAAGAGAGTTACCTCAGAAACGCTGAAGGAAAGGTGGGAGGTAGGCTCGCGCAGTAGTAGCTCAGGCGCCACGTGCCTCTCGAAGCTCCGGAACTGACGCAGGCCGTCGGGGGGCAGAACATGGATCGCCGGTCGGTAGGTCGCCGGGTCGAACGGGCGCTCGCTCAACGGTAGGAGCTCGACCCCGGGATCCATCTCGTGGTTCGGGAGAGTCCCGCCACGTGGAATGTCGTCCGCCATGTCAGGAATGATGTGAAAATGGCCGGAGGAAGGGAAACCGGGCTGGAATGCGAAGAGTCAACTGAAAAGTCAACTCCCGAGAGGGTCGGAAATGGCGGGAAAGGCCGGAATGTGAAAAGGCACGGGAATGAAGAGGAAAGCAAGGGGAACAAACCCCGAAAAGGCGGGAACGCCAAACGAGGCACCAAAACAAAGATGTGATCGGTTGAAAATGTCTGAAACGCGAAGAAAATCGCGAATCCGACGACGAAACGGGCGTAGAACGCGAAGAAACAGAGAAACGGGGAGAGAAAAACACTTTAGAGAGAGAGAGTGAGAGTTTTCGGCGGTGGGGAAGTGAGGAATTAGGGTTTGAAACCCTATTTTAAAACACCCAAGGTGAAAAGTCGAATCTGCCCCGACTCAGCAACTTTTTGCCGATCGGCAATATTTTGTGCCGGCCGGCATTATTTTGTGCTGATTGATTTATTTTGCAGCCGGTGGACAGCCGGTGGCCTCCCCTCCCGGCCGATGGTGTTCCCACAACCTTTTTTAGGCCATATGAGAAGTTTCTGGTCTTCATAGCTCAAGAAAGTGCAAGAAAGTGCATCTCTGACGCTCAACCGGCCTCCGCTGTGACCTCGGATCGTGTCTTCTGTGCGTGGCACTTGAATTTGTGCAAGGTGTATCCCTTTTGTATCTTTTTAAATTCAAAAGTTACCCCGTGTGCGTTGCACGCGTTCATCGCACTAACTTCGGTGCATTACATCGCGCTATTATGCGCCTCACAGTTGCATGGTCATGCATACTACATGCGTTGTAACACGCACCCCTTGCATTGTCATGCACATCCCTTATGCATTGTTATTGCATTTTCATTACTAGCATTGTCACGTATTTCAAGACATACGTCGTCTCGCGCACCGTCTGCATTGTCGTGCATCTCGAAACACGTGCGTTGTTACGCATTTAAGTCCATTTACATTTTGTATGGCACGCGTGTCACACTTCGCATCATTTCGTGTTTTATAAGGCATGCGTGTCTCATTTGAATCGTTTGCATCGGCACGTGTGCCTCATTCGCATCGGCACGTGTGCCTCATTCGCATCGGCACGTGCGCCTCATTCCCATCGGCACGTGTGCCTCACTCGCATCGGCACGTGTGCCTCACTCGCATCGGCATGCGTGCCTCATTTGTATTGTCTTACGTCCCTTACGACCTGCATTGTCTTGCATTAATTGTATATGCCAATTTCTTTACCTGCGTAGACCGCATGTTTGTAATCAATTTTATTACTTGCGTAGACCGCATATTTATTGTTCAATTTCTTTACCTGCGTAGACCGCATGTATTGCTTGCGTAGACCGCATAATTGTCCAATTTCTTTCCTTGCGTAGACCGCATATTTATTGTTCAATTTCTTTACCTGCGTAGACCGCATGTATTGCTTGCGTAGACCACATAATTGTTCAATTTCATTACTTGCGTAGACCGCATATTTATTGTTCAATTTCTTTACCTGCGTAGACCGCATGTATTGCTTGCGTAGACCGCATGATTATTAATTTCATTACCTGCGTAGACCGCACGTCTTGATTGCGTAGACCGCATATTAATTTCATTACCTGCGTAGACCGCATGTTTTGATTGCGTAGACCACATATTAATTTCATTACCTGCGTAGACCGCATATTTTGATTGCGTAGACCGCATATTAATTTCATTACCTGCGTAGACCGCATGTTTTGATTGCGTAGACTGCATCATTGTTTAATTTCATTACCTGCGTAGACCGCATGTTTTGATTACGTAGACCGCATATTAATTTCATTACCTGCGTAGACCGCATGTTTTGATTGCGTAGACCGCATATTAATTTCATTACCTGCGTAGACCGCATGTATTGCTTGCATAGACCGCATGATTATTAATTTCATTACCTGTGTAGACCGCACGTCTTGATTGCGTAGACTGCATTATTGTTCAATTTCATTACCTGCGTAGACCGCATGTATTGCTTGCGTAGACCGCATAATTGTTAAATTCATTACCTGCGTAGACCGCATGTTTTGCTAGCGTAGACCGCATACTTGTCAATTTCATTACCTGCGTAGACCGCATGCTTATGATCAATTTCGTTGCCTGCGTAGACCGCATGCCCCACTTACATGTTTGTATTTTCACAATATTGCTATGCTCCCCACTTGCTTTGCGTTGTCACGCATTTCGAGTACACTACTATGCATATTGCTAACAATATTGTACCTGTATAGTTTGTTTTCTTTGCAGGCACGATATTGTATGTACGGTTCATTTGAAACTGGTGCAACCAGACGAACCGGACAGGCACGATATTATATGTACGGTTCATTTGAAGCTGGTGCAACCAGACGAGCCGCACAGGTATTGTATCCTCCGAGTGAGACGTATTGAGAATTGCATAATTCTCCTACATCCTTTCTGCATTGTAGTGTAGTTTGGTGTATGCTAGCTTAAAACTGTCGCATGTGTGCTTCGTTACAGCTTTCTTTGCATGATCATAAGTTATGTCCGGCTCTGTGCATTGTCTTGCATTTTGCCCCTGCCTTCGGGCGCATATCTTGTTTGTCTTGCATGTTTGTCTGAGTCTTCGGCCTTGTCAAAAATGGGTCGTCTCTGGACTTTGACATTCACTCCCGTCATTGTTATGACTTTCGAGTTCTGTCAAAGAGGGGCAACTGTAGACACCCCATTTTTGACCGTCCTCAAGACTTGGACATCACCGTTTGAACACTCGGTGATTATCCATGTTTGTGTTCGTTCAGAGTTCCCGGAGGTCTCGGCTCGCGCGCCTTGCCTCAGGATCTCCGAACTTGACTGTTTAGTGTCTGGTTTTACACCAAACACTTGTGTTTTGCCTTGGAAGGGCAGGGAATGCCTTGTGAGGCATCCCCACACACCACCGGCAGTGGCTAGAGGCCACCGGCTGGTTTTTGCTGCCACCGGCAATGTATATTGCCGGCCGGCACTATTTGTTGCCGGTCAGCACTATTTTCTACCGGTCGGCACTCTTTTTTGCCAAAATGGCATTTTTGGCCGGCCGATTACTGTGCATCTACTTTTGTAGATATTTTAAGACAGCTGTCTTGCTTTTGGCTCCCGTGTATGGAGGGATTTCTCTCTTGGAAGCTTGTCTTGTAAGCTTTACAAGACAATAAGCTTCTATAAAGAGAAGCCTTGTCTCTAGACACTTGGTTAGAGACTTGAGATATTTTGGAGAGCTTAGACAGCCATTGTTAAGCTCTGGTTTTAGGGTTAGGGTTAGATACACATCCTATCTCTCTTTCCATCTCTTTTGTGCTCTAGGTGTTTTGTGCCTTACTATTGCACATAAACACCTAGTGTTTCACCTTCCTCTTGAAACTAAGGTTCTAAGAGCTTGTTCTTGAGGTTCTTGACTGGTTTGGAGCCTAAGGAAGCAACAAGGTCACCATTGTTGAAGAGGTCTCCAAGGGTAAGAATCTTGACTTTATATTCCCCATTTTTGCATTGATTTTCTACCTATCTTAGAGCTGTTTTTGTGCTTATTGTATAACACAAAAAAGTTATGTTTTTAGACCCTCTTGATTGTTTATTAAGGGTGTTTTTTGGTTTGGGGGTGCTTGACCCCTCTTAGGCCTTGAAAGGCCTCATTTTGTGCTATTTTGTGCTAGTTTTGGGACTTTGGTGTTTGGGCCTCTTCACCATTGAAATCTTGAGGGATTTCAGTGGTGGAGATGGTGCCTTGAAGTCTCTAAAAGGAGAGGGCCATCCCCTCTCCTTGTTGTCCTTGAAAAGGGCATGTTTTGGCCTCTAATGGGAGCCTATGTTTGAGTGTGTATTTGAGCATGTGTAGACTGTTTTTCATACTTATATTTCCATAATATAACATGATTTTAAATTGGCTTTGGTACTCCATGCATGCTTAGTATAGTTGCCATGTAATGCCTTGTGATCCCTTAACATGTCTTAGGTTGTGTGCCTTTGTTTCTAGCATGTTTTAGGCTTACATTTGTGAAGATTTTGTGCTTATCTTGACATGTTTTAGGCCTGTCCATAAGTGTTTGGGTTGATTTTAGCATGCTTAGTATAGCGCCTTTGCATTCCGGCTTGTTGGCGTTAAGTATGTGCATGTATAGCATGACATTTTTGCATTGGTTTGGTGATTTGGGACCATCCACCATGTCATTTCAGACCTTATTGCATGCTTGTAAGCTTGCATTTGATGTCCCTTTAATGCCTTGTAAGGTTGTCATCTCATGCTCCATGTTTTGGTGATTATGTATCCCTTTGTTTTTGAGCCACTTAGGTGTCATCTAAGTGATCCTTAAGCCTTGTTTTAACATGCTAAAAATCTGTTTTTAGTTGTTTAATGCATGCCATGATTGTTGTGCTAAATGTGCTTCAAAGCTTCATGACTTGCCTCAAGTGTTTGGACCATGCTTGCATGCATTTGCTTATCTTGTTTAACATGATTTGGCATCATTTTATAGCATGATTTTAGAGCTCATGTTGCATACTAATTGTCCATGAAATCTCTTTTCGAGTGTGCTTGAATGTTGCTAGCTTAATGCTTAAGACTTAGACCATAACATGTGCATGTGTGCATGCATGTTTAGCCTCCATGTTTGGGCATTTTGGCTACTGTTTTGGGCCTTATTAGAGCTGCCTAAATCTTGTATAAGTCCATCTTTGCATCCACTTGCATGGCCCCATGTTTGCTTGTATGCTTGCATAAGTTTGTTGCCATGTCATGTTGCATCCTTAGCTTGGATGCCTAGGTTGCATTGCATCTTGCATGCATGCCTTGTTCCTTGACTTGATGACAGGAATTGGGCCTTAGTTTGTTTGTTTGGTTTGCATTTAATTTGACATGAAAATTGCATACTTGACTCTTTGGGCCATCATGCATGGAAATGCGTGATTGGTGGTCCGAGAATCGAGACACATGCCCCTTTGAGTCACAAACATGATAAGGGACATGATAAGGGACATGAATGGTGTATATATGCCTTGAATTGTGCTGCCATGCTTTGCCTTGCCCTCTGTTGCTGTCAATTGCAAGTTCTGCAGGCATTCCTTGCCGACCGGCAGTAAACAAGCAGCCGATGGATTCATCTTGTGCCGGTGACTACACCACACTGCCGATGGCAATTCTACTCAGCCGGTGGTACTCCTCAATGTCCAGAGAAGCAGTCCTGAGGTTTTGACAACCTCTAGAGGAGTGAAGGAAGGAAAATAGAGGCAGCCCATGCATGGCGGCGCATTTCCCGAGGCGATTTAATGTTTTCTTAGCTTAAGTTAATTTGCTTAGTTGATTAGGCAATTTGTAATATTTAATTAGCTTGCGTAGTTAATTAATTTGTATTATTTATTTGGTCCCTCCGAGTGAAGGCAAATCTGTAATAAGTGTGGGTGAGTGTGTGTATGTCTTCCAATCCCCACTTCTTTCTTCCCTTTTATTTACCTGCTTATGATGGTAGATTAGGGCATTTTTTGAAATTAGCATACCTTATGCTATGCATGCGTGCATTCATGCATTTGTATTGCATGCATTAGGCTCGGTACATCATGCTAACTGCATTTGTGCTTCAATTCTAATTTGAATACGTGCATCGATTAATCGTATTTCACATGCCATATTTAGGGTTAGCCGAGCCTACCTAGATTGCATTTTTACATGTGATGCATTAGCCATTTTTAACATGAACTAGGACATGCATGTTTGCTAACTAGTTTATTGTTTTGGCACGGAGTACTATGTAAGTATTTTAATGCTTTAGCATATCGCATGCGTGTGAATGCTACCATAACAGTATGTTTACCATGTGGCTAGATGCTTATGTGTTAAACTGTTTGAATGCCTGTGGGTGGAGGTTAGATTGTTTGAGTTGGAAAAACTCGTTGAAATCCGTATTTTAGCCTACTTACGAGTAGCAAATTCCAAAGCGCTTTTCAAAACCGAACGGATATGCAATGCTTATTTCCAAATTAGACAAACTAGTCTATACTTGTTTGCTACGCGCATAACATAGTAATGCTAGGCTAATAATTGGTATAAGAACACATAACGTCTTCAAAACCGGATATCATGGTTAGTAGAGGCCGGTCTTCGAACCGGGCGAAAGAGGGTGCTCATAGCTGACCTTCCCCAATCGTACCCAAGCTCCCGAGCCGAGACAACTCCGGTGATGACGGACATGTGGCCTTCGGCACTGAGTCAGGGTTTCCTAAATTTCCCCATTTAAAAAATATTTAGGTGGCGACTCTATATCTGGCAAAGCAGTCCATGTTTGGCACTACTTTTTCAAAAATCTGTTTCTCAAAACGATTTGCTAGATTTGGACTCTTTGGTTCAAGATTAGGAACCGCGACAACAAAATCGCGAGTCCGAACTATAGTAGCGAAGGCCCCCCTCGCGGGGCGCGTCTACAGGGCCATCAAAAGTTTACTGCATTTTGTGCTCCATACTTGTTTATGCTTGAGAAATTCAAATTATTAGCTCAACGTAGCAAACCTCAAAGTTGCGGACTTGGTGATGACCCCTTCTGTAAAGAGTTTGTAAACGGTAACTTTTGTATCTGAAGTAATCACCATCGTTCCCTTTGGAGTCATGATTAGTTTTGTTTATGCTATTGCTGCTTTTCTATAATTTTTCATTGCACCTTTGTGTTTTAAGTTTCTATTGATGTTGGAAGCTGCACAGAACAGATGCAGTTGACTTACCATATTTGTATTGCTTTGAAATTCTGAGTGTTTACTTGTGATTTTGTATATGAAATTTCAGCCCTTGTCAGAAACTGAACAATTCTTCTTTGGCAGCCTCATTAGCCAATAGTGGTAGCCCATTGCAAAAGAGGGAAAAGCTTTATCTTCTTGCTGTTGGGTATTACAGAAGTGGTGAATATCGAAGGAGCAGGCAACTTGCAGAACAATGTTTAGAGGTTTTTTTTCCCTTTCCTGTATCTTATCAGAATTTGTACCTAGTATTGCAATTTTCTTTTTAGGTTCTTTTTCATACCTACATGATTTTACTTTGTGTGATGTGTGATTTATTATCTTTCAGATTATAATTTCAAACAAATGATACTCAAACAAAATAATAATAATACAATAATTTGAAAGAAATGACATGACTTGCATTTCCTGTTACTAGTTTTGATAATTTGATGTTTTTCACAATGACTTTTTGTCATGGATCTGAAGGGAAATTCATCATTGAAATGCTATGACAGAATTATATTTTGATCTGTCTAATCTCCGGCTCATTTTAAATTCCTTCATCCACTCAAATAATCTTCAAATCACCTAATTATTGATTACTACCATAACATAGACAATGTACATCTAAATGAACTCTTTTTCTCTCTTTTTTTTTAAGTAATTTTTATTTCTGGCTTATTAATTATATATTGACTTTAATTTAATAGTCTATAATTATAGAAAATTTCTCATGCATGGGAAATCACATACGTATTTCATGTGTTGCAGATTGCACCTGATTGGATGCAAGCTTTGACCCTCAAGAAGACTCTTGATGCTCAAATCACTAAAGGTGATGACGATACTTCTCTTTATCAATTTTTCAGATCTTAAAAAAACTGAAAATACATTTCTTTTTTTCTTTT
Source organism: Camellia sinensis (assembly GCF_055761805.1). Taxonomy (NCBI): domain Eukaryota; kingdom Viridiplantae; phylum Streptophyta; class Magnoliopsida; order Ericales; family Theaceae; genus Camellia; species Camellia sinensis. The sequence goes on from NW_028128987.1 coordinate 24,726,523, forward strand.
TTTTTTGTTGTTGGTGGTGGTGTGTAGATGGGCTTATTGGAATAGGCATCACTGCAACGGTTGTAGGACTTGTGGCTGATGGGATTGCTGCCTCTTTAGGTTGAAAAAATTGGTTAATTCAATATTAACTGCAGAATAACATACTACCAAAATTGTCTTGGGTCAATTTCCTTTTCTTTTTATATTTTTGATTTTTGATTTTTTAATTTTTAATTTTTATTTTTTTATATTGACAAGCGTAATTGTAGAAAGTAGGAATGGACACCACTGCTCGAATCCAACCTGTTGGGAGCTTGTTATTGTTTTGGTGAAGTAGATTGATAATTCAAATAGACGAGAATTACCATTGTTGATTGAACTCTACTTAATTCATTGATCTTATTATAAATAAATTTTAGTACGACTGTAGCAATGTAGAATATATTTTGTGGCTGTCATAATTTTTATTTATTTTTACTGAAATGAAGGAGGGATAGTTTTCTCATTGTTGTTTTGGAGGATGCTTTGGAAATTCATGTTTCTGGTTTGAAGCTCGGTTTCTGCGAAAGATCAAGTTAGTTTGACATTGTTTTTTTTTGGGCTGTTTTCCTTCTTTTTTTATTCAATTTTTTTTTCCCCTTACTCTGAAGAGAATGCTTTGGCTTCTTTTGGGAACATGAAAATAAGTCAATTTATTAACTTACTTACATTACATCACCTTTTTACTTTTTATACATTTTTTCAGCAAAAAAAAAAAAAATCAAAAAGCTAATTTTTTCCTACTTCTCAAAACAAGCCAAAGTAGGCAATTCTTATAATTCGATGGGTTTATAATTGTGCTCCAATTACTGCTGTTAAATTTATCATGGATAGATCATTCTAGAATAAAGATTTTGGCAGCTTATCCCGGTTGCTTTGCCTACATATATTTGTTTGGATATATTGAGAGTCGAACTCATGACCTTATAGTAAAAAACACGAGTTTTGGCCACTGAGCAGTCCTTTAAAATAAAAAAAAAATAAAATTCAGATTTTATAATAACAAACATACAAAAGTGAACTTATTTTTGAATTTACTAAACTTCTGTTGAAATTTTTCTATTTTTTAAAACGTTTTAGGATTGTCTAATCTAGATAGACCTAAAAAGTAAATATCTTTGGACTCAAAATTGAAAAAGTTCACAAAAGGCAAATATAAGCCTAAAAAATAACACAATTCACAAGCTGCAATATGTATTAACAAGCACACACATACTTGAAATTCCCGCCAACAGCATCGATGTCGACATAATAAAAGAACATGAAGATCATAGACCTATTAACTTCTACCAAACAAAGTTTCAGCATGAGTTAACACAGATGATATATAGTCAGACAGAAAATCCTGAAAATGGACAATACACGCATCACCAAACACAGCGATAAGTGACATGAGACTCTGTAATTTCATCACTGTAACTAACTTTCACCACTTGCCCCTTCTCCCATCCGTAATACCGTGCAATTGCATCTTTTTGTAGCATCCGAGGAATCTAAGGGAAAACACAAAATGATTTCAGTCAAATTCATTGGAAGGATTACACAACATCACTATGTTGAACACTATGAACATCACTATGTTCTAGCATCACATATGTAATATGGGGGTGTGTGTGTGTGTGCGCGTGTGCGTGCACATGCATGCGTGTAATGTACAGAGGATGTATGCTGAACACTAAAATATGGACAAGATGTCTTTGCTCAACCAGAGCCAATATTTGTCACAAGCTGCATACCAGACATACCATATGAGCCTCAAACAATAAAACCTAGGTGATCCTCTATCCTTGATTTCACTATTGCTGAGTAGGATATGATGACTCCATTCGGGATCAAGTCAAACATTGACATTTGGTTTGAGGGTAGTACAAGGGTCATGGCCACATCCCAGCATATACAACAACTCTCTTATATTATGACATCTCGATTGAGTAATTTTCAGACTAATTACTCATATCCTCCAACCAAAGTTATCTTCCCAACATCTAACTTTACATGGTTAACATATTCGAGAGATTTATGTTTGATGTTAAATGCATCTTATATTATGTATGTGTAAATACATTGAAGAACTCCTACAACATTAATGAGGAATAGCTACTTCTAAGCAGCACTAAATAAATATTTTAGACACCAGTACGTTAAGAATCAAAGATCAACTACGAAACACCAACAAGAATATGCAGTTTTATAAAAAGAAAAGTGATAATAGAACCCACAACAAGAATATGAGTTCTCAACAGCTAAGCAATAAAAATAGAAACAAAAAACTTCCTTAGATAGCAACATCCTTTTTTAGCATTTTCAAGTTTAAAATAGCAAAACTATCACAAATTAATAACTAACCTGTTTTTCTTCCAAACTAAACTTCTTCAAGAGGTTCTGCTTCTCCTTATCATTAAGTACTCGATGCGTTGGCTTTAACACATGCTTTGTAATGTTAACAAGCAAGTCGGTAATCTAAATATAGAACGGTACGACATTAAAGGCATGAAATAGAATTTAATCACAAAAGTAAGCCAAATGATTTAAAAACGGACAGCTTTATAGAAGGATTATTTGAAAAATAATCAAAACTAAGATACTAATTTGACAGAATGCTCTTTCTCTTGCTTCCTCCTCCAACTCTCCTCTTGTACGCCAATATACTCTAAAAAAACAACTCGACATCCTCCTCCTCGAGGATGAATTTGTTTTCTTTTCTATACTCCCACATCCTAGTAAAATTACTCAAAAAACTTTCTTTAATCATTGCAATACATTCCTAAGGATCCAGCCAAACCTCACATAAATTTGTTTTGGCCAATAAGGATTCCACTCAAATTAATCATCACCAACAACAATTCCCTTATTACTCATCCATGATGAAAATTTTAAAATTATTTCTGAATGGCTTGAGGGTCTCAATACCTAAAGTATTGAATCGAACAGTTTTCCCCCACAAAAAATGCATGACATATACATCCCTTCTAAAGGAAATCCTTCAAGTCAATTGTGCTTGTAGCTAATATTCATTGATATTTGCTTACTTTTTGGTAGGTCAGTTATACTTAATGGTCACAAATCAAGCATTAAAACACGAAACGATACTCTGGAATGCCAAAATTCGCATCTCAACATAGTAACAGTAATGTAAAGAATGGGGGGAAAAAATGCAATACTTCGATAATACCAGAAACGTACTTGGAATATTTCAACTTTGAAGGAGAAAAGATCCACAGCTTTCTGAGCTTGATTTGTCATTTGATTTTGCACCACTAATATCAGCCGAGTCAAACTTTCTCTGTTCATTATCTGATATGCAATGCTGCGAATGGTATTAACTTTTACCGCAGTTGGTTCACAGAAAATGACAAGAACCTGCAACCAGGATGATGAAATATTTCATTACGTTCAATCAAAAAGTATTCTTTCAATTGATAATACATAACAGCACACATAAAAATATAAAGCTACAGGATAGATGACAGGATAAAAAGCTACTGTTCCTGCTGTTTTAACTCACTACTCATTAATGGCTTTCATAAGTTGTTGGGCATTTAAACCACAAAGTTTTATCTTTAGATTCACAAAATTGGACTTTGCTTTGGTTTCACCAATGAACAACAGGAAACACCATATCATACCGTGCTCCATCCCCCATATGTTTTGTGATTGAATTTGGGAATTACAAGATATATTGTGTTCAGATTTCAACAACAACGATAAATAATTCATCTATGAATATTTTATCAAGTTCATACATCAAATGATCATTCTCAGTGGCAAATATAGTTCACAAAATAAGCGTAGAAGATTATTATGACCTAATATTCCTTTCATTGAAGTAAAAAAGGCAAAGGAGTGATATTAGTTAAAAGGTAAATGAATCTTACTAAAATGAAGAAGTAGAATGTCAAACTGAAAGAAAAAATAAGTGTATACAGGTGACACTCCTTTACTAAATTTACTTTTATAAACTATGACTCCTAGAAAAAATGGAAAAATGAATAAATAAAGTAATGCTTGCAATGTGAACTAACACCGTAATTCAGCGAAAGTACCTGGGAGTTCTAAACAAGAACATCAATGGACACAAGATAAGGAGCTACATTAAGGGTTTTGTTAACAAAGTGAACACGATCTTGAATTTTTTTCTCTGCCACAAAGTTACGCAAAAAATGAAGTGGTATTTAGGGGTTCATTCAACATAGGAGAAAATAGCTTTATGGTTGAAGATACTAGGAATAACTAGTTTGCAAAAACCATCACTTTTTACTAGACTGAAACGGACGGGGATTCTATGAGCACAAGCATTGACGAAGGAATATTTCTACTGACTTGTGCATTAGAGACCAAAGAAAGGTTTGCCTAATGAATAGTACATATAAAGAGAAACATTATTGTGGATTACTAAAATAGTTATGTGAATTGTTGTCAATTGAAAAAAGAAGGGCGTCAATAATTTCAAATAATTCAAAACCTACAAATTAACAAAACTCATCACAGAATTACCTACAATGTTGCTTAAATTTTCTTACATGTGGGAGATGCAAGATAATGCATTAAAATACAGGACATCTAACAAAAGAAAGGGAATTTCTATTACTTAGCAAATGAGCAATTCTGGCATGAATTTAGACCATGTCTAGCAGGGACATCATTATCATTTATCATTCATTACAAGAACCAAGGATATGAAATGCAAAACAAGGGCATCATTGTCATTTATTAGTCATTATCCTTACAATAACTTTGTGATTGGAGAAAGGGGGGGGGGAAGATTAATCAGATTTTATAATTATCCAATCCCGCTGCTCAAAAAAAAAGCACGAACAAAACAATAAAGAAAAAACTAGCCATTGTGGCATTTTATCAAACACCTAGCAGACCCATAATCAGAAGCATGAGACTTTACTGTGTGTAGAATCACCAACAATTCATTCACTTCAATGGTTATATTGGGTAGAATATGAATATTATAATCAAAATACATAACATGTTAATCATTCTGTTTTCTATATTTTTTTTTCCCAAATTAAAATCATTCAAGTTGTTCATGGAACCCTTTAAAGTAGAGAAGTTTTGGAGATGTTAGAACTAACGAATGGAATGACTTTAATCTCATCTTAACAATGAATTCCATTTACACAAACACCTCCGAAGACAGAGAGAGGGGTAGAGAAAGAGAAATAGAGACAACAAACTGACCTAGAACTCACGGTGGTGCTGTAGCTTGATGTCGGTGCAGGATGAACTCACGGTGTGGAGGATGAACCGTCCTCATGGTGGAGGATGAGCTCACGTTGTTCTCTGTTACAGCTTTGTGAAAGAACTATGGATAGATTATTAGGGCACAAAGTTCTAACCAAGGAGTTGAAAAGTTTCTTTTGGATTGAAATTTTGATATAATTCAATTTAGGCGGTAAATCAGAATTTTTTTAGTGCTTTAATTTTGGAATTATGTAAAGACATGGAAAAATATGAAAAAAAATAAAAATAATTCATAATTCATAAATTAGATGGGTAATGTGAAAGTATTCTAATTAAAAAATAAATTTGTGTGTTTTATGAAATTTTTTAATCATTAAAATTATAATTTGTTGTAGTGAGAGAGAGAGAGATGTGAGAGGAAAACTGATAAACACAAAAAAAAAAGAGAAAAAATTAGTAGAGTATTTTTTTTTCATTACTGCCCAATTTGTCAAAAATTTTCATCCAAAATTAGTGAAAAAATAATTTCCTCAGTAAAAGGTCTCAAAATATTAAAAATTATTAGTAACGAAAATATATTTCTCACCAAATAATCTTAAAATATTTAAAATCAAGTTTTTTTTAAAAACAAAATGTAAAATTATTGGTGACGAAAATATATTTCTCACTAATAATTTTATAATTAGTGACAAATTTTTTTCTCACCAAAAGTCTCAAAATTTTGGTGCCACCAAAAAAATTTAGCGGAAAAGCCTTCAATGACGAAACTTAATTTTTTCTCTCCTAAAAAGAAGTATTTATTGACGCAAATAAATTTCGTCACCTATTATTTTTATTTTTTTATTATATGTGATAAAATTTTATAATTCGTCACAAATTATTCTTATTTAGTGATGAAATTTATTTTATTCACTACTTTTCGTCACCATAGGTTACTTTTGTGATAGTGAAAACAGTGTAACTACGCATATGAGTAATGAATGTTTGAATGCTACAAGTAACTGTTAGAATACTCACTGGATTCAAGAATCTCCTCACAAAAGTTGCATGGGTATGTTGTAACTGCCTATTAGGAATTAAAAATGTAGGCATAAAGTTGAGGAGGCCGACGCTGCTGCTGCTCCGACGCTGCTCCTCCGCCGCTCGACGTCGATCGAGAGAGAGAGAGAGAGAGGTAAGAAGAGATTAGGGATTTTTGGGTTTAAGATTGGGGATTTTTTTTGTTTTTTTTGGGGGGGGGGGGATGGGAAAAAAATGAAGGGGGGAGCGGGAATGGAAAAAAAAAAGGGGCGGGAATAAAAAATAAAAAATAAAAAATATTTTTTTTCGTCACAAATGAAATTTAAATAATAAAATAATGTCGTTTATTTTTATTTATTTTTATTTTTTTGCGGCAGGGTTGTCGTCGTCAAAAAAATTTATTTTTTGTTAAAATATATATTTTTTTGTAGTTAATGAATTTTTTTTAAAAAAATATTATTATTATTTATTTGGTAGAAGTAGGGGTAATATTTTAATAAAAAATATTTTCCACTAACATAAAAGTTAATTTTTTGTAGTCAATGAAAAATATTTTTCTGCGGCCTTTTTTTTTTTTTTGTTACTAAAAATCATGAACTAATTTTTTGTGGTAGAGGAAATGGAGCGGCAGTAGTGGTGAAGATGGTGGATAAGAGATGATGGTTATGGTGATGGTGAAAGAAATTAGTAGTGAAGTTGTGGTAGTGGTAGTGTAAATGGAGTGACAGGGGTGAAGGAGAGGTAATGGTAGTAGTAGTGGTGGCGATGGCAATATTAATGGTAGTCATAGAGGTGAAGTGGCGACAGTGGAAGTAGTGGTGGTGGTGGAATAGCGTTTGTAGTAGTGGTGAAGGTGGTAGAGGAGATGGGTGGTGAGAGAGATAAATGAGTGAGAGACAGATAGAGGAGAGAGAGGAGAGAGAGAGAGAGAGACAGAGTGATGAGCGAGAGAGAGACAAAGTGGTCGCTAAAAGTGCATTTTCTTATAGTGGATCGATAAATCTAGAGGGAGCTCAGTAAATAGAGAAGATGAGAGTGAGAGAGTGAACAACGCAAACACAGTGAGAGAGAGAGAGAGAGAGAGAAAGAAAAACAGATAGAGAGTGAGAGACAGAACAGAGACATAGAGAGAAGAGAGATGAACGAGAGATACAGAGAGAGATAGAGAGAAAAGAGATGAGCGAGAGAGACATAAAGAGAAGAGAGATGAACGAGAGAGACAGAGAGAAAGATAGAGAGAAGAGAGATGAGCAACAGAGACAAAGAAAGATGAGAGCGATAAAGAGAAGGGAGATGAACGAGAGAGAAAAAGAGAAGAGAGATGAGTGAAAGAGACAGAGAGAGAAAAGAGATGAGAGAAGAGATAGATGAGTGAGAGACACAAAGAGAGAGAGAGATAGATAGACAGACAGACAGACAGACAGAGAAGAAGTGATGAGTGAGAGAGAGAAAGAGAAGAGAGAAAGAAAGGAAGATGAAAAAATGGATGAAAAGATATAGACAAAGAGAGAGAGAGAGAGAAAGAGAAAGAGAAAGAGCGAAAAGAGATAAACGAGAGAGAGATGATCGAGAGAGTGAGAGAGATAAAGAGAAGAGAGAGAGAAGAGAGACAGAGAGAGAAAAGAGATGAGAGAGAGAAAGAGAAGAAAGATGGGCGAGAGACACAGAGAGAAAGAGAGAGAGACAGACAGACAGAGAAGAGTGATGAATGATGAGTGAGAGAGAGAAAGAGAAGAGAGACAGAGACATAGAGAGAAAGAAAGAGACAGACAGACAAAGAAGAGTGATGAGTGAGAGAAAGAGAGATAAGAGAGACAGAGACACATAGAGAAAGAGAGAGACAGACAAATAGACAGAGAAGAGTTATGAGTGAGAGAGAGATGTTTGATAGATGAAGAAAGCTGAGATAGCAAAACAGTACAACAAAAATCGTAATATTCATTTTCAACAGTTCTATAAGATATGTACAAATTGATAAAATCATAACTACAGCCAAAGATTTGTATATGTATGAGAGTTTAGAGAGAATGAGAGTTTGAGAGACAAATTTGTTGTGAGAAATAAAATGTGAGAGGGGTGGTATTTATAGGACTTGGGAGGGAGGAGTTAATTTATATATATAAAAATAAAAAAAATAAAATTGATTGTTGGTGGAATTAACGGTTATATGACTCTTTCAAATTGTTTTGATTTAAATTTTTGACCATTGCACTGACAATGGGGGCAGGAAGCCATTGGGGTCAGGTCGAGCCAGATGGGAAAGAAAATTTCGGGGCGATCTCACGGGATGGGTCACACTCCATAACACACCAGGGTCGGGTCGGGCTCTAGAACACATAGCTTAGGGTCTTGGGTTGGGTTTAGGCTCAAGCCTAGTTAGGCCTACCCAGGGCACGAGCGGACTTGGGGTGTGCTGCGAGCTCATGGGCTAAATTTACACCCCTATATGTGGGTAGTGGTTATGAAATATATGATTAGTAGTTATGATATATGTGATATTGAATATGAAACAAAGGGTGCTGGTTATGAGATGTGGTTATAATATATGTGGGTAAAGGTAATGAGATATATGATTAGTGATTACGAGATATGTGATTTTGGTTATGAGCAGAGTGGTATAGTTATAAGTCAAAGGGTGTTTGGTTACGAGATATGTGATTAGTAGTTATGATATATGTGATGTTGGTTATGAGATATGTGGGTAATGGTTATGAGTAAAGTGGTGTCAAAGGGTGTTTGGTTATGCTATATGTGTTAGTGGTTATGAGATATGTGGGTAATGGTTATGAGCAAAGTGATGTCAAATGGTGTTTGGTTATGCTATATGTGTTAGTGGTTATGAGATATGTGGCTAATGGTTACGAGCAAAGTGGTGTCAAAGGGTATTTGGTTATGCTATATGTGTTAGTGGTTATGAGATATGTGCGTAATAGTTATGAGCAAAGTGGTGTCAAAAGGTGTTTGGTTATGCTATATGTGTTAGTGGTTATGAGATATGTGGGTAATGGTTATGAGCAAAGTGGTGTCAAAAGGTGTTTGGTTATGCTATATGTGTTAGTGGTTATGAGATATGTGGGTAATGGTTATGAGTAAAGTGGTGTCAAAGGATGTTTGGTTATGGCATATGTGTTAGTGGTTATGAGATATGTGGATAATGGTTATGAGTAGTTATGAGATATGTGGGTAATGGTTATGAGCAAAGTGGTGTCAAAGGGTGTTTGGTTATGCTATATGTGTTAGTGGTTATGAGATATGTGGGTAATGGTTATGAGTGGTTATGAGATATGTGGGTAATGGCTATGAGTGGTTATGAGATATGTGGGTAATGGTTATGAGTAAAGTGGTGTCAAAGGGTGTTTGGTTATACTATATTTGTTAGTGGTTATGAGATATGTGGGTAATGATTATGAGTGGTTATGAGATATGTGGGTAATGGTTATGAGCAAAGTGGTGTGAAAGGGTATTTGGTTATGCTACATGTGTTAGTGGTTATGAGATATGTGGGTAATAGTTATGAGTGGTTATGAGATATGTGAGTAATGGTTATGAGCAAAGTGGTGTCAAAGGGTATTTGGTTATGCTATATGTGTTAGTAGTTATGAGATATGTGGGTAATGGTTATGAGCAAAGTGGTGTCAAAGGGTATTTGGTTATGCTATATGTGTTAGTGGTTATGAGATATGTGGGTAATGGTTATGAGCAAAGTGGTGTCAGAGGGTGTGGTTATGCTATATGTATCAATGGTTATGAGTTATGAGATATTGGTTATGTGACTAGTGGTTGTGAGATATGTGATGTTGGTTATTAGATATGTGACTAGTAGTTATGAGATATGTGATGTTGGTTATGATCAAAGTGATGTGGTTATGAGCAAAAAGGTGTTAATTATAAGATATGTGATTAGTGGTTATGAAATATGTGATATTGGTTATGACAAAAAGGTGTTGGTTACGAGATATGTAACTAGTGGTTATGAGATATGTGATGTTGGCTATGACTCAAAGGGATTGGTTATGAGATGTGGTTATGATGTACATGGGTAGTAGTTATGAGATGTGTGATTAGTGGTTATGAGATATGTGATATTAGTTATGACAAAAAGGTGTTGGTTACGAGATATGTGACTAGTGGTTATGAGATATGTGATGTTGGTTATGACTCAAAGGGATTGGTTATGAGATGTGGTTATGAGGTATGTGATCAATAGTTATGAGATATGTGATATTTGTTATGATCAAAGTGGTGTTCATTATGAGATATGTGATTATGATTATGAAATATGTAATATTGGTTATGAATAAAATGGTGTTGGTTATAAGATGTGGTTATGAAATATCTGATATTAGTTATGAACAAAATGGTGTTGGTTATGAGATGTAGTTATAGCTAAGTTATGATCAATTTGATTATAGTTATGAAGAAATATGATTTTAGCTCATAACTATAAAAAGTGACCTGTTTAGCAGGTCACTTTTAATGATGTGGCTCAATCCTAACCATTGATTTTGTATGTACCATACATTTTTTATACAAAATGTACTATAGACTTTCCCCACCTGATATGTGCAATACAAAAAGGACGAGTTTGAAGGGAATGAGAATTAATAAAAATGAGAATGGGTCAGCTTGTAATTTCAAAGAATTAAAGAGAAAAGCGCTTTTATAATAATCATATTGATTGTAAATTCATCATATCTATAGTGAATTAGGTATTAACTCAGCTATGAATCAATTAGTACAGTGAACAGATCAATACACATGTACTAAGTGGGGAGGATTAACTTTTTAGACATGGAAAAAATTTTTGAAAATAAGATTCAAGCCTATATTTTCTTGAATCACTAAATATCATGCAAAATAAATAGATACTTTCCATGCTCTCTCATATGTATCCAATTAGTCACACATCCTCAAGTGCGCTAATCAAGTATTAAAATTGTATTAACTTTATATTTACATCATATATTAGTTAAATCTTTAAATTGATATGTATTAAAACGTGTTTTTTTTATTATTAGTGAATTCTCAACATTTGATTATTTCTAGAATTCCCAACATTTGATGGGTACATATGCAACGTTTTTGATCATTTGATTTTGACACCTTTACCCGCAAAACCTTGTGTTCGATGAATAGTTCACACGGTTTCGTAAGTTCAAAATTGAAATAGCCCACACAGTTTTCAGCTTTTTTTAATTTTCTCCCATGAATAAAAAATCCAAACATATCATTAAAAATATCACGACACATAAAAATTCATTAAGAATGCAAGAAAATAAGGAAAATTCGACTTATTTCACCAATTTAACTCTTTATACCTTTAAAATTTATTTATTTATTTTGTTAGAGTACTACTATTAACACATGCTTAAATTTTTTGGACACCCTAATTTTTAATTTTTCTTTTATTACAATTATACCCTAAAATAAAATCGCATTAAAAGAGATCATTTAATGGAACACCCACCAACCAAATAAGAACTAACACTATACAATATTGTACACCCACCCCACTTCCCCCTCTAACTATATGTATTCCACCTTTCTAAACCCTAAACTTGTTATTTTTCATAACCAACCAACATAAATCCTAAATTTATTACTCTTCATAACCATCTTAAACGCTGAATGTATTATCTTCATCATTATCATAAACCCTCTTAATCAGAAATCTTGAACCAGAAAGCTCTTTTCAAGACCAACATATTACTCTTCATCAGTTACTTCACCTTGTAGAGCAATGGAAGACAATGACAACAATTCTGATGAGGCTGGTGTTTGTAGACGTCTCCGAACGCCCCGGGAGGGTGAGCTCCCGTTCCGTTCATTTTGGGGTCACTACAGCTCGGACTCGATTTGTGTCACGGTTCTTAATCTTGAACCAAAGAGTCCAAATCCGGCAAATCGTTTTGAGAAACAGATTTTTGAAAAGAAGTGCCAAACATGGACTGCTTTGCCAGATACAGAGTCGCCACCTAAATATTTTTTATGGGGGAATTTAGGAAACCCTGACTCGGTGCCGAAGGCCACATGTCCGTCATCACCGGAGTTGTCTCGGCTCGGGAGCTTGGGTACGATCGGGGAAGGTCAGCTATGAGCACCCCCTTTCGCCCGGTCCGAAGACCGGCCTCTACTAACCGTGATATCCGATTTTGAAAACGTTATGTGTTCTTATTCCGGTTATTAGCCTAGAATTACTATGTTATGCGCACAACAAACAAGTATAGACTAGATTGCCTAATTTGGAAACAAGCATTGCATATCCGTTTGTTTTAAAAAAATGTTTTGGAATTTGCTACTCGCAAGTAGGCTGAAATACGGATTTCAACGAGTTTTTCCAACTCAAACAATCCAACCTTCACCCACAGGTGTTCAAACAGTTTATCTCATATAAGTACTTAGCCACATGGTAAGCATGCTGTCATGTTAACATTCACACACATGCGATATGCTAAAGCATAAATACTTACATCGTACTCCGTGCCAAATCAATAAACTAGTTAGCAAACATGCGTGATCCTAGTTCATGTCAAGTTGACTAATGCAACACAAGCAAAATGTGATTAGGATAGGCTCGACTAATCTACGATGACATGTGAAATGCTACAACTAACACGTATTCAATTTGGAAATTGAAATACAGATGCAGTTAGAATGATGCGCCGAGCCCGGTGCATGTAAGACAAATGAATGAATGCACGCATGCATTGCATGAGGTATGCTAATTTAAACGTGCCCTAACACTAACCATCAAAGCAGGTAAATAAAAGGGAAGAAAGAAGTGGGGATTGGAAGACATACACACCACTCACACACACTTATTACAGATTTGCCTTCGCCCGGAGGGACCAAATAAATAATACAAATTAATTAACTACGCAAGCTAATTAAATATTACAAATTGCCTAATCAGTTAACAAACTAATTTAAACTAGGAAAAGCAGTAAACCGCCTCGGGAGGAGAGCCAGATGCAGCGCATGCTCGGGTCCTGCTCGGAAGTGCACGGCCATGCATAGTCTGCCTCTGTTTTCCCTGCTCTGCCTCTCTGAAGACTGCCAAAGTCTCAAGGATGCATCTCTGGATATTGGGAATCACCACCGGCTGAGTAGAATTACCACCGGCAGTGAATTGTGGTCACCGGCACAAAATCAATCCATCGGCTGGTGATTTACTGCCGGTCGGCAATGTATACTGCCGGTCGGCAAAGAATGCCTGCAGAACCTGCAACTCACAGCAGCAGAGGACAGAACTTGCATGGCAATACAATTCAAGCAATGTATGCACCAATCATGCCCCCTATCATGTTTGTGACTCAAAGGGACATGCTCCTTGGTTCTCGAACCATCAAACGCGCATTTCCATGCGTGATGGCCCAAAAGACCAAGTGTGCACATTTTGATGTCAAATGCAATGCAAACCAATCAAACCAAAGTCCAATTCCTATCACTAGATCAAGGAGCAAGACATGCATGCTAAATGCAATGCAACCTAGGCATACGAGCTAAGGATGCAATATGGAAATGCAAGATGCACATGCAAGCATGCAAACAAACATACAAGGCAAGCATGCGAGCAAACAAATAATGGACTTAAACATGATTTGGGCAACTCTAAATAGGCCTAAAACAGTGGCCAAAGTGACCAATATAAGGGACCAAATACACATGCACATATACACATGATTAAGGGCCAACACTTAGGCACAAATTGAACAACTCTCAAACACACTTGAAAAGGGATATCATGGACAATTAGCATGCAACATAAGCTCTGAAAATCATATTAAAACATAGTGCCAAACCAAGCAACAAAGCAAGCTAAACAAAGCCAAAAACCCAAGGCAAGCCAAGAGGCTTAAACCAAGACTATATCAACCAAGCCTTACAAGGCTAAGAGGACTTAAAATAGGTCTAGTGCAGACCTAAACAACACCCAAGGGACACCTAGATGGCATCTAAATGGCTCAAAATCAAAAGCATGCACAATGACCAAAACATGGAACATGCAAGTCAAGCACCCAAAGCTTCAAAGAGGTGTCCAAAGCAAGCATACAAGCATGTCAAAGGGACTGAAATTATGCTATACATGATGCCAAATCATTAGAACAAAGCAAGTAGTGCATGCTACATACTCACACACTTGAGGCCAACAAGCCAAAATGCAAAGGGGGCCTATAATGCATGCCATGGCCGACCCAAACAACTATGGACAGACCTCTAGCATGGCAAAATAAGCACACAAGCTTCACAAAACTAGACCTAAAACATGCTCGAACAACGGTTTGCAACCTAAGGCATGTTAAGGCCTAAACATGGCATTACATGGTAGGTATGCTAAGCATGCATGGTGTACCAAAACCAACACACAACAAGGTTATATCATGGCGTAATAAGCATGGAAAACTGCCAAGACATGATCAATACACACTCTAACATGATGCTCTCTCAAGAGGCCAAAAAGGGTCCCTTTCAAGGACAACAAGGAGAGGCAGTGGCCCTCCCCTTTTGGAGACTTCAAGGCACCATCTCCGCCACTGAAATCCCTCAAGATTTCAGTGGTGAAGAGGCCCAAACACCAAAGTCTCGAAACTCACTCAAAATAGCACGAAAAGGAGCCTTACAAGGCTTAGGAAGGGTCAAACAAACCCAAACCGCAAAACACTCTTAATAAACAATCAAGAGGGCTAAAAAACAGAAATTTTTTGTATTATACACCAAGCTCAAAAACGATTTTAAGACAGGTAAAAGTACAATGCAAAAATGGAGAATAAATGGACTAGTTTCTTACCCTTATTGACTTTCTTCAAAGATGAAGCTCCAACAGCTCCTCCAAGCTTGAAACCACTCAAGAACCTCAAGAACAACCTCTTGGAACCTCAGAAACTAAGGGAAGGTGAAACACTATGTGTTTGTGTGCAATAGTAAGACACAAACACACTTAGACACACACAAGAGGGAAAAAGAGAGAGAAAATGTGTATCAAACCATAACCCTAGAACTCAAACCCTAAAATGGCTGTCTAAAAATGTCTAAAGTGTCTCAAGTGTCTAACCCTTAAGGCCAAGAGAGAAGACTCTCTCTTATAGAGCCTTTTGTCTTGTAAAGCTTACAAGACAAGCTTCTAAAGAGAGAGATCCCTCCATACACGTGTATGGAGGGGAGCCAAATGCAAGACAGCTGTGATAAAATATCTGCAAAAGCAGATGCACAGTAGTCGGCCGGCCAAAGATGCCATTTTGGTAAAAAGGAGTGCCGACCGGCAACAAAGAGTGTCGACCGGCCATATACATTGCCGATGGCAACAAAAACTAACCGGTGGCCTCTAGCCACTGCCAGTGGTGTGTGGGGATGCCTCACAAGGCATTCTCTGCCCCTCTAAGGCAAAACACAAGTGTTTGGTGCAAAACCAGACACAAAACGATCAAGTTCGGAGATCCTGAGGCAGGGCGCGTAGCCGAGACCTCCGGGAACTCCAAACGAACACAAACATGGATAATCACCAAGTGTTCAAACGGTGACGTCCAAGTCTTGAGGATGGTCAAAAATGGGGTGTCTACAGTTGCCCCTCTTTGACAGAACTCGAAAGTCATAACAATGACGGGAGTGAATGTCAAAGCCCAGAGACGACCCATTTTTGACAAGGCCGAAGACTCAGACAAACATACAAGACAAACAAGATATGCGCCCGAAGGCAGGGGCAAAATGCAAGACAATGCACGAAGCCGAGCATAACTTATGATCATGCAATATATACAAAACAATGTATAAATAATGCAAATGAAAATGAAAATGCAATGCAATTGAAACAATGCAAACTATATGCAAAGCGATTGAATCACGATCCAATCATGAGTTGTTCGAAACCACACCCATGTCAAATAGATTGATGGAGGTAACAAGTTTGTCTACCATAGAACGGTCAACTGAACTATGAGTAACGTAGACAGACGCAAGAACAAGTATTGGGGGGAATTGACATAAGTGGGGAAACGACCCGCTGGAGAAAGGACAATGATCCTAATGCTGGATGCAAAAATTACACTACAATCCAATATATATATAGATGTATAATGCTGGGGAGGTGGCAATGGATATGGCACGCGGGCCAAACCAAATCTTGCCTAGGTAAGGCATGTACACATACAAGCCACGTCTAACATAGAACGGTCCACTGAACTATGTTTCGACACGAGAAGTATGGGCACATACCAGACCAAGCTCAACATGGAAAGGCGCGAGCCATAGGCGGAGGTGATGCAATGAATGCATGCAAATTACGATGCAAATGGAAATGGATATGATGGATATGGCACGCAGACCAAACCAAATCTTGCGTAGGAAAGGCATGTACATGTACAAGCCAGGTCTAACATAGAACGGTCCACTGAACTATGTTTCGACGTGAAAAGTATGGGCACATACCAGACCAAGCTCAATCATGGAAAGGCGCAAGCCGTAGGCGGAGGTAATGCGGTGGATGCATGCGAGCTACAATGCAATAGATATGGATATTTACAATGGATATGGCCTGCGGGCCAAACCAAATCTTGCCTAGGAAAGGCATGTATGCGTACAAGCCGCGTCTAACATAGAACGGTCCACTAAACTATGTTTCGACGTGAAAAGTATGGGCACATACCAGACCAAGCTCAACATGGAAAGGCGCAAGCCATAGGCGGAGGTGATGCAATGAATGCATGCAAATCACAATGCAATATCTACAAATATGCAATGGAAATGGAAATGCGGATAAGCCACGCATGCCAAACCAAATCTTGCCTTGGAAAGGCATGTACACATACAAGCCATGTCTAACATAGAACAGTCCACTGAACTATGCTTCGACACGAAAAGTATGGGCACATACCAGACCAAGCTCAACATGGAAAGGCGCGAGCCGTAGGGGGAGGTAATGCGGTGAATGCATGCAATCTGCAATGCAGTATGCACTACGTTCTAATGATGCATGTTTTGTTTTTTTTGTTTGTTTTTTGAAATGCAAATGATGTATAAAATGTATGTTGCATGGAATGCATGACAACACGCAGCTTTAAAATACATATATAATGCAACTTATAGAAAGTCGTTCGGGCACGACAAACACTGAAGGACTTGCACCTTCAGAGGATTTAGGGTCTCCTAGACCGTGTAGACTGCACAAGAAATGCATAACAATGTAGGTAAACTGCACACACCAATGCACCGAAGGTTTTGCACCTTCCAAGGATTTAAGGTCTCCTAGAACGTCTGAATACCTGTGCGGTTCGTCTGGTCGCTCCAGTCTCAAATGAACCGTACATACAATATCGTGCCTGAAAAGAAAACAAACTTAACAGGTACAATGTCGTTAGCAACATGCATGACAATGCCAATGAAAGCAAGACAACGCAGGTCGCAAGGAATGTAAGACAATGCAAATGAGGCACGCATGCTAGTGCAAATGACGACACACATGCTAACGAAAATGAGGCACACGTGCCGATGCAAATGAGGCACACGTGCCAATGAGAATGAGGCGCACGTGCCGATGCAAATGAGGCACACGTGCCGATGCAAATGAGGCACACGTGCTGATGCAAATGAGGCATGATGCAAGATGATACAAATGAGACACGCATGCCTCATAAGATGCAGAATGATACAAATGAGACACGCATACCTCATAAGATGCAAAATGATACAAGTGTGACACGCATGCCACACGGAATGTAAAATGATACAAATGAGACACGCGTGCCTCATAAGATGCAAAATGATACAAATGAGACACGCATGCCTCATAAGATGCAAAATGATACAAATGAGACACGTATGCCTCATAAGATGCAAAATAATACAAATGAGACACGCATGCCTCATAAGATGCAAAATAATGCAAGTGTGACATGCATGCCACACGGAATGTAAAATGATGCAAATGAACTTAAATGCGTAGCAACACACGTGTTTCGGAATGCATGACAATGCATGGTAAGGGAATGCACGGTAACGCGAACGATGCGCGAGGCGACGTATGTATTGAAATACATGACAATGCTTGTAATAAAAATGCAATGACAATGCATGAGAGACGTGCATGACAATGCAAGGGGTGCGTGTTACAACGCATGTAGTATGTGCATAACAATGCAACTGTGAGGCGCATGATAGCGCGACGTAATGCACCGAAATAGTGCGATGAACGCGTGCAACGCACACAGGGTAACTTTTGGATCTTGCAAAAGGCAAAAAGGATACCAAAGGATACAACATTTTATGAGTTGGAGTGCTACGCACAGAAGACGCGGTCCGAGGTCAAAACGGAGGCCTGTTGAGCGTCGGAGATGCACTTTCTTGCACTTTCTTGAGCTATGAAGACCAAAAACTACTCATATGGCCTAAACAAGGTTGTGGGAACACCACCGACTGGGAGGGGAAGCCACCGGCTATCCACCGGCTGCAAAATAATTTCATCAGCACAATATTCTGCCGACCGGCACAAAATGTTGCCGACCGGTAAAAAGTTCCTGAGTCGGGGCAGATTCGACATTTCACCATGGGTGTTTTAAAATAGGGTTTCTAAACCCTATTTCTCACTTCCTCCTTCGCCGAAATTCCACACCCTCTCTCTCTAGAGTGTTTTCCTCTCCTCTTTTCTCTGTTTCTTCGCGTTCTACGCCCGTTTCGTCATCGGATTCGCAATTTTCTTCGCGTTTCGGACATTTTCAACCGAACAAATCTTTGTTTCGGTGCCTCTTTTGCCGTTCCCACCTTTTTGGGGTTTGTTCCCCTTGCTTTCCTCTTGATTTCCATACCCTTTTCACATCCCGGCCTTTTTGGCCATTTTCGACCTTCTCGGAAGTTGACTTTTTGGTTGACTTTCCATATTCTAGCCCGATTTTCCTTCCTCCGGCTATTTTCTCATCATTCTTGACATGGCCAACGATATTCCACAGGGCGGGACTCCCCCAGATCACGAGATGGATCCCGGGATCGAGCTCCTACCTTTGAGCGAGCGCCCATTCGACCCGGTGACCTACCGACCGGCGATTCATGTTCTACCTCCTGACGGGCTGTACCAATTCAGGAGTTTCGACAGGCACGTGCCACCCGAGCTATTACTGCGTGAGCCTACCTCCCACCTGTCCTTCGGGGCTTCCGAGGTAACTTTCTTTTCTCTGCTTTACTTTCTGCAATGTAGGATACAAAACTGTCGTAGCTAGTTGTGCTCTTTAACTGCTTTAGCTCAGATACCCTATATACTGTAGTTGATTGTAAACATACGTGCAGCTGATATCTGCTTGAGACTGACACATGCACACACACTGCACTAGCCCTGAATCACCCGAACACTCGGCGCTCACTGTATTTCACTGCATACCCACTGGTACCCAATATTTACTTGAGTCTGAACATATGCACACATGCTATATCATACTGAACCACCCGAACACGCTGACGCATCACACGTTGTAGTTCACTGTAAGCACACCGGCACTCGGTATTTGTTTAAATCTGTAAATATGCACACATGCTACATCTGCCCTGAACCACCCGAACACGCTGACACATCACACGTTGTAGTTCACTATAAGCTTCTTAAAACTGCATTTTGAATATTGCCTTGCGATTGTTGTTTTTGATTACAGGGAGATTCCCATACCATCCGTGGGTATGGGAACACCGGCGCTCGGGACTGGTATGCCGAGCTTCTCGATGCGGTCCGTCGCATAGTGGACCAGGCGGGCTTTGGCGCTTTCTGCAGAGGACTCTCCAGGCTCACTACATGCAGACCTCTCCTCACCGCTCTGGTGGAGAGGTGGTGGGACACCACCGATTCATTCCATTTCTCCGCGGCAGGGGACATGATGATGACCCCTTACGATTTCTCGATGCTCACAGGCATCGGGGTAGGGGGTGATCCGATCCCCTTTGATACTGACATGGACGAGTGGACTGCCGCGCAGATCTATCTACTTGGTGAGGTGCCACCTCTCGCCCGTCCAGGCTACATCCGATATTCCTGGTTCGAGGTGCAGTTCAGGGTCCAGCCCACCCTTGTTGATGCAGCCCCGATGACTCCGGAGGCCGTGGAGAGATACGCACGCGGCTTCCTCAGGATCTTGTTTGGGACGACCATTTTCACCGACCGGGCGAACACCGTGCCTCTCTGCCTGCTCAGCGCACTGGTGGATGTCCGAGACATCTTGCATTACGACTGGGGTGGCGCTGCTCTGGCCACTCTCTACGGGTATATGAGCTCGGCTTCCCGTGGTAACGGACAGTTGCTCAGAGGCTACTGGCGTGCTTAGGAGGTACGTTTCTTTTTCTGCCTTTCATTTCTGCTTTTCTATCTTTTCTGTACTCTGTACACTGCACACACTATAGTCTGCTTTATACTTGCTCTATACTGTACACACGGCACACGCATACTCTGCTTTACACTGACTGTACACTGCTCACACTGCATACTCTGCACAATACACTGCACAACACATGGCTCTGCTATTTCTGCTTTTACTCTATATTCTGCTTTATCTGATAATCATATTGATGCTTTCTCTGCAGTTGTGGGTTTAGGCCTACTTTCCTAGGCTCGCTCCCATGCCAGTCACGGAGACCCCTCTGGTCGTCCCTTTTTCGCGTCGCTTTGACGGGACATGTACCCGGAGGCCGCGAGAGACTTTTAGCTTCTTCCGCCGCTTCTTCGACACCATCACCCCCGCAGAGGTATGTTTTACTTGCAGTTCATTTAAGCTTCGCCTTTCCACTGCATATTTCGATAACAGTAGATAACGAATTGTATTGCATTTTCAGATCACCTGGCAACCTTGGGCTCCTTTGCCAGCCATGACGCGGGATCGGTTTGCCGATGCTGTGGAGACCTTGCGTTTCCGGATCTTACTGGAGGGCTCGATCTGTCGGGCTTGGTACCTGGGTGAGCGTTTCCTAAGCCAGACTTTAGGGTTACCAGAGTAGATAGTCCCGGTTCACCCTCATGAGGATATGGGGGAGACCGAGAGGCTCACTACCGAGCAGATGGCCGATTATACTATCGGCTAGGAGGCGACCCGCTTTAGAGGCATCGGCGACTACCGAGAGTACGTGCAGACTTACATTATGCGGTCTCTGAGTGGCGGCCGTCGAGCTGAGGGAGCTAGGCCCGTGGCGCCAGCAGCTAGGGTAGGAGCGAGAGCTGGAGCAGGGGCTTCGAGGAGGGCCCGAGTTCGTGGCAGGGGCGGAGTTCAGGGAGGACAAGGGACCGGTTGGCCTGCTCTGCCTACCGTACTGACATATAGAGGGTAGGATGGGGCGACCTACCAGATCCCCTTTGCTCCTTCCCCGGTTGGTCATGAGTTAGCTGGCATCCCCGACTTGCCTCCGGTATGTATTACTCCATTTTGCATCTTGCATTGGCATTTCATTTCAGTTTATTTGATATTCCACGGAATACTGATGTATCTTGTACTTTTGCAGGCATCTTCCGAGTACACCCGGCAGTCCGTAGAGCTGAATGCCTCCATGATGGGGATGCTACAGTGGACCTTTGACCTCCTGGCCCTCTACAGCATTCCGGTATGTTCTTCTGATCACGGCTTCAAATCACTCACAAGCTGATTCACGTAATCTGATGCACGACACAATACCTGACACACTGATCTCACAGCGTCTGATACACTGCATACACTGCATTCTGCACTGTACTCTGCACTGATAAACTGCTCACAGCATTCGTACATTATACTCATACACCGCATTCTGCACTGATAAACTGCTCACGGCATTCACACACTGTACTCATACACTGCATTCTGCACTGATAAACTGTCCACAGTATACTGATGCATTTGCCTTTTATGTACTTTTTTAGCCTCCCTTCCAGATTCCCGTGGTAGGAGGTGCTCCAGCTGGACCTTCCGTCCCCGTCCGAGGGATAGATGAGGAGGGTAGAGTATTCCCCCGCACCAAGGCGGGGCACACTCATGTCGGGAGTAGTTCGCGGGCTTCCGTCCCTGATGATGACGATGATGAGGATGACGAGTCGGAGGCAGAGGCAGAGTCGGAGGCAGAGTCATCGGAGGAGGAGACCGGAGGCGGCACTAGCTCAGGCTTTGACGACGATGCTGATGATGCTCCTGGACCTTCGTCCAGGAAGAGGACTAGGACAGACCGATAGCCCTCGGAGTCGCTTGACATGGATATAGATTTTTGTTGTTTTTCTTCTTTTTTGTACTTTTCCCTTTTGTTGATAGTCAGGATACTTTGTACTGCCGCAGGCAGATTTTTGTTTTCCAAAACTTGTGTATTTGAAAAAGAAGATTATGAAATGAACAAAAAAATTTTTGCTTAAAAAGTGTTACATTTACATATCTCATGTATTGCATCGCATCACATCATGTTACACCTCAATGTGAATGGAATTGACCTGTTGTCTGAAAATTGAACAATTGCACTGTGGTAATCAGATAACTAAACAGCCAACAGCAAAATAGACCAAGCAGCCCACTGCCTGATTTTGGACACACAGCCCTTTACTCTACTGGGGATTAAACTGCATACAGCCCATAACACAGCATTCGGTTCATTCTGCACACAGCAAATCCTGAGCGAACGACCCAATTTGACAAGACGGAGCTCAAAGATGGAACTGGTTGGAGTTGAAGCACGCTCAAATATAGAGAACGGCACAGCATTCTGAGTATAAATGATTTTTGAAATTAAATAAGGGTTTTTCAAATCGGGGTATCGAGCCTACAACTGAACACAGCAGGGAGGACTCAAACAAAAGGGTACACAACCTAAACACAACGCGACATGCTCGGAAGAGACCTAAAACAAAGGTTGAGGTAAACAGAACAAAAGACACGACATACAGTCGCGTTAACGAAGACGGGGGACCTCTGATCACGAGGAGCCAGTTTCTCTGGGTATTGTTTCCCACCCTTTTCTCATTTGTGATTCTCACATCACTCGGCTCTCAAGCTCGGTTTTTCTCTCAAAACCCTTTGGCTCGCTTTTTCTCTCAACTTACATCTCTCTATTCTTTATTCTCTCATTTTTCGTCCCTCCCCAAGGTGATTAATGAATGAATAGGAAGTTGCGGGTTCATGTCCGATGCCGTTAGCTCACAGCTATTTCTTCTGGCAGGTAGAGTGCTCTTCTGGCAAGTACGTTGACGACCGCGGGGGGGGGGGGGGGAGACAGAACGCCTGGCTTAACTGTGCCCCTAGTTCATCATTTTAACCATTCTTTTCATTTTGGTTTTCTACTAAAACAATTTTGATCAAAATGAGAGTCGGATTAACGTACTTGTTCGATTTTTTATTTGAAAGCCATGCAAGTCAGGCTGTGAGCACTGAAAATTTTCCTTTTTGGGTCCAAGAAAATGGTCCAGTTTTGGAAAATGGAATAGTTTTGAGAAAATAGTCAACCTCAGTAAAAATTTTCAAAAAAACTATTTTACAAACAGTCAATGCTCGACGAGCATGGAACTTACTCTTTGAGATGCGCAACCTCGGATCGGAGGCAATGGAAAATTGCCCCTGGCTTAAAGGGGGTGGATGGCAACGGAAAGTTGCCCCTGGTTTGAATGGCGTCTCGCGACGACTCGTGGCAACGGAAAGTTGCCCCTTGTTTGGATGGTGCCGCAGCAATCCGCAAACAGTCTTCATTGGTGGTGGTCGAGCTCTTGGACACAGAGATGACGAAGACGGTCACAAAAAATATATGGACACAGTCGCCTCGGAGGCGTTGGCGGCTGGACTTTGGGATGAAATTGAAACCATTGTATGGACTGAGACGCTATGAAAGCGTTGGGGGCTGGACTTCATGATGAAGTTGCCTACATATCCCAAACATGGGAATCAAGCCTTACGTAGTTCCGGTTAAGGTACACTCGGGTATTTTAACCTTCACTTTTCAGGCTCTAACTTTTGCCAAGGCGCCCGATGCGAGTTTTCGACCTTGCGAGCTTCTTTTTATTCATTTTCTTTTGTTCATTTCTTTTTCTTTTCTTTTCCGCATTTTTTTCTTTTCTTCTTTTCTTTTTTTTCTTTTCTTTTCTTTCTTTTTTCGTATTTTTGCTTCTTTTTTTGTATTTTTCTCTTGCTCTCACTTTTGCCTAGGTCGCCCTTCCGGGTTTTCGGCCCAGCGAGCCTCTCAAAGGGTAAAAGTGTAACAAGTCCATGCCAAATGGTTTTTGAAGTTGAAGCCTCTCTGTGTCTAGGAGAACGGCTGTTGCAATGATTTGCAGAAGAATCCATCGTGGTTGCTCCACAAACTCCTTCTGGTGAGATCTACTCTTTGATTCGGCTTCGGCGCCTCTCGCTCGAAGGCTGCTTCTGATCTGGCCATACAGACCTTGCATGACGTTTGACCGTTTGAACTTTCTAAACGGGTTCAAGGTTCGAAACAGACGGGTTGAATCTTAAGGCTGAGAGCGATCCCACACAGGTCCTCACAGGGCCGCGTAAAACATTTGTTTTTGAAAGTTTTTAAGAAAGCGATAAATTGCTGGCACCGAAGATAGTGTGGGACCAATCTGGATCCAGCCAGGATCCTTCTCAGTACTCACGCCGACATGCATGATTTCATTCATTAAAAGGGCTTAGCATGCCTCTCTTTCTCTCAAAATCATCAGAATTTTGCAAAACCCGAGGAATTCCTTCCTCTTCGTTTTTATCACCGTAGTGTTCAAAAAGGGGTTTTTGAAAAACTTAGGTTAATGCAATGAGCTTGGCGCGCAGGAGAGCAGGCGAGATGTACTGTCAGCCCATTCAAATCCTCTGGCACTTATACTGAAAGCAAGCACGAAAGTCAGATAACAACAGCTGTTTCATTCAGATTTGTTGGTGTAACTGGCCCTTCGGCAGAAACAGACTCAAAAAACAAAAATAGGTAATTACAAGACAAAACGGTGTTCGAGGCAACAACCCCAGAATCACCTGGTATTCTATACAAAGGGGGACTGACTCGCTACAACAAGGCAGACCCTTAAGCAAAAAGACTGACTCAAGACAAAGAGACAGACTCAAAACAAAAGACTGACTCGATACCTAAGCCAGATTTTACAAAGATAGCATTCACAGATGCTCAAAATGCGTGCCAGACGCCACATTCAAGATATACCAGATGCCGCCCGCAGGTGGTTCACCTTCTGATTACATACTTGCAGCATCTGTGTCCTCAAAATCCAATAACTGGGTAGTAACGGACTTGGCTGAGGTGGGCGGGAGGATAACCTCATTGTCAATCAAATCTTGCACCTCATGACGGAGGCGGAAACAATTGCCGGTTGCATGGCTTGTCTGCTGGTTGTACGCGCAGTACTGAGCAGCATCATGCGTAGCAGGGAGATTCTTCGGGAGAGGCCGAGGCTCCAAGGGTTTAAGGTGTCCCCTCTCGGCAAGGATCTGAAGTGCCTCGGACAGAGGCATGTAGAGAGCATGAAAGGTCCTGCGCCCCCGGGGTAGGTAGTTTGGGGTCTGAGCACTCTTACTAGCCGCACAAGAAAAAGGGTCTGCAGGCGCCACCTTAGCTTTCTGATCTTTCCCGGGTGTAGGGGCGGGAACAGGAGGAACTATTCTGGCATGACGGGGCCTATCCCAATTTTCTGACTGGCTTGAACTACCCTCAGGTGGAGTGGGGAAAGCATCCTCCACAGTTTTTGCCACAACTGCGGATATCTGTTGCTTGTTCAATGGGATCGGCATCTGCCTTCATTTTGTCTTTTCCTCTCGCCTCAGCCTGATCGAGGGTTTGGGTTGATGTTGATATGTCATTACCATAGCTGGAGGCCATCTCCGGTTGGCTAAGTTCGATCACAATTCGCCCCAACAACGGGGGCTCCTGGGTACAAAACTCCCGGCATATGGTGCGACTGGAGGTGAAGCTGACATTCCGTAGGCGAGATCTGCCACAGACCTCTGGAGATCACCTATCATCCCCATTAGCTCAAATGTAGTAGGCTCGCAAGCCTGGTATAGTTGGGGGGCCCAAACCGGGTGCGCAACGGCCGACCTGGGTGGATGTGGCATATCAGTATTGGTCTCACCTTGCAGAGTGATCGCCTGCTCCAATGCAGCCGTCATAACCACGATCTCTTCTGAATTCTACGTCATCACAAGTCCTGCCTCGGCAAGGGGAGCACTAGCTATTCTGTACCAGCTGTCCGAACCTTGAAAGAGACAACAAACAGCATTTCAGCCCAAACAGATCAAACACGGGTGTAGCTGAACAACTGTACCCTACTGCTGATCACTGTTCCCAGAAATCACTGTCCCCAAAACTGAACCTGATACCCGCAGATAACTGATTCTCATAATTGATACTGATACTGGTGTCCTCAGGTCTGATACTCAAACTTGCAAACTGATATGTACTTTCCCTGTAGAGATACACTCTAAAAGCACATAGCAAGTAAAGAGAGCTAAAACACCCCTATGTTGGGGTAGGGTTTCCCTGTCCTATTATGTCAGGAGCTAGGGTTTCACTATGCATGCAGCGGTTTCAAACAACCTAACATCGGGTAAGCAACCTGTCCTAACTTGGAATGGTCACTATGGATCCGAATATGCACTAGGTCGAATGGTCAAAAGGGTGCCTCGGTAAAAACCGGGGTTTGTGTTCCCATACTGTCAGAGCCCATAACTGGTCAGCCTTATGGTCATGCCTTGACAAGACAAGCCTCTGGCAAACCGTTCAGGAATGGCAGATGGCAAACACTATGTTCCTAGGCGCACCAATGCAAATGCAATGCAAAGAAACACATAAATGAAATCAAAATAGGATATCCCAAGTTCGAGTCAAGCTCTCTATGTCCCCAGCGGAGTCACCAGAAACTGTAGACGTCCCCGAACGCCCCGGGAGGGTGAGCTCCCGTTCCGTTCATTTTGGGGTCACTACAGCTCGGACTCGATTTGTGTCACGGTTCTTAATCTTGAACCAAAGAGTCCAAATCCGGCAAATCGTTTTGAGAAACAGATTTTTGAAAAGAAGTGCCAAACATGGACTGTTTTTCCAGATACAGAGTCGCCACCTAAATATTTTTTATGGGGGAATTTGTGAAACCCTGACTCGGTGCCGAAGGCCACATGTCCGTCATCACCGGAGTTGTCTCGGCTCGGGAGCTTGGGTACGATCGGGGAAGGTCAGCTATGAGCACCCCCTTTCGCCCGGTCCGAAGACCGGCCTCTACTAACCATGATATCTGATTTTGAAAACGTTATGTGTTCTTATTCCGGTTATTAGCCTAGAATTACTATGTTATGCGCACAGCAAACAAGTATAGACTAGATTGCCTAATTTGGAAACAAGCATTGCATATCCGTTTGTTTTAAAAAAATGTTTTGGAATTTGCTACTCGCAAGTAGGCTAAAGTACGGATTTCAATGAGTTTTTACAACTCAAACAATTCAACCTTCACCCACAGGCGTTCAAATAGTTTATCTCATATAAGCACTTAGCCACATGGTAAGCATGCTGTCATGTTAACATTCACACGCATGCGATATGCTAAAGCATAAATACTTACATCGTAATCCATGCCAAATCAACAAACTAGTTAGCAAACATGCGTGATCCTAGTTCAAGTCAAGTTGACTAATGCAACACAAGCAAAATGTGATTAGGATAGGCTCGACTAATCTACGATGACATGTGAAATGCTACAACTAACACGTATTCAATTTGGAAATTGAAATACAGATGCAGTTAGAATGATGCGCCGAGCCCGGTGCATGTAAGACAAATGAATGAATGCACGCATGCATTGCATGAGGTATGCTAATTTAAACGTGCCCTAACACTAACCATCAAAGCAGGTAAATAAAAGGGAAGAAAGAAGTGGGGATTGGAAGACATACACACCACTCACACACACTTATTACAGATTTGCCTTCGCCCGGAGGGACCAAATAAATAATACAAATTAATTAACTACGCAAGCTAATTAAATATTACAAATTGCCTAATCAGTTAACAAACTAATTTAAACTAGGAAAAGCAGTAAACCGCCTCGGGAGGAGAGCCAGATGCAGCGCATGCTCGGGTCCTGCTCGGAAGTGCACGGCCATGCATAGTCTGCCTCTGTTTTCCCTGCTCTGCCTCTCTGAAGACTGCCAAAGTCTCAAGGATGCATCTCTGGATATTGGGAATCACCACCGGCTGAGTAGAATTACCACCGGCAGTGAATTGTGGTCACCGGCACAAAATCAATCCATCGGCTGGTGATTTACTGCCGGTCGGCAATGTATACTGCCGGTCGGCAAAGAATGCCTGCAGAACCTGCAACTCACAGCAGCAGAGGACAGAACTTGCATGGCAATACAATTCAAGCAATGTATGCACCAATCATGCCCCCTATCATGTTTGTGACTCAAAGGGACATGCTCCTTGGTTCTCGAACCATCAAACGCGCATTTCCATGCGTGATGGCCCAAAAGACCAAGTGTGCACATTTTGATGTCAAATGCAATGCAAACCAATCAAACCAAAGTCCAATTCCTATCACTAGATCAAGGAGCAAGACATGCATGCTAAATGCAATGCAACCTAGGCATACGAGCTAAGGATGCAATATGGAAATGCAAGATGCACATGCAAGCATGCAAACAAACATACAAGGCAAGCATGCGAGCAAACAAATAATGGACTTAAACATGATTTGGGCAACTCTAAATAGGCCTAAAACAGTGGCCAAAGTGACCAATATAAGGGACCAAATACACATGCACATATACACATGATTAAGGGCCAACACTTAGGCACAAATTGAACAACTCTCAAACACACTTGAAAAGGGATATCATGGACAATTAGCATGCAACATAAGCTCTGAAAATCATATTAAAACATAGTGCCAAACCAAGCAACAAAGCAAGCTAAACAAAGCCAAAAACCCAAGGCAAGCCAAGAGGCTTAAACCAAGACTATATCAACCAAGCCTTACAAGGCTAAGAGGACTTAAAATAGGTCTAGTGCAGACCTAAACAACACCCAAGGGACACCTAGATGGCATCTAAATGGCTCAAAATCAAAAGCATGCACAATGACCAAAACATGGAACATGCAAGTCAAGCACCCAAAGCTTCAAAGAGGTGTCCAAAGCAAGCATACAAGCATGTCAAAGGGACTGAAATTATGCTATACATGATGCCAAATCATTAGAACAAAGCAAGTAGTGCATGCTACATACTCACACACTTGAGGCCAACAAGCCAAAATGCAAAGGGGGCCTATAATGCATGCCATGGCCGACCCAAACAACTATGGACAGACCTCTAGCATGGCAAAATAAGCACACAAGCTTCACAAAACTAGACCTAAAACATGCTCGAACAACGGTTTGCAACCTAAGGCATGTTAAGGCCTAAACATGGCATTACATGGTAGGTATGCTAAGCATGCATGGTGTACCAAAACCAACACACAACAAGGTTATATCATGGCGTAATAAGCATGGAAAACTGCCAAGACATGATCAATACACACTCTAACATGATGCTCTCTCAAGAGGCCAAAAAGGGTCCCTTTCAAGGACAACAAGGAGAGGGGGTGGCCCTCCCCTTTTGGAGACTTCAAGGCACCATCTCCACCACTGAAATCCCTCAAGATTTCAGTGGTGAAGAGGCCCAAACACCAAAGTCTCGAAACTCACTCAAAATAGCACAAAAAGGAGCCTTACAAGGCTTAGGAAGGGTCAAACAAACCCAAACCACAAAACACTCTTAATAAACAATCAAGAGGGCTAAAAAAAAACTTTTTTGTATTATACACCAAGCTCAAAAATGATTTTAAGACAGGTAAAAGTACAATGCAAAAATGGGGAATAAATGGACTAGTTTCTTACCCTTGTTGACTTTCTTCAAGGATGAAGCTCCAACAGCTCCTCCAAGCTTGAAACCACTCAAGAACCTCAAGAACAACCTCTTGGAACCTCAGAAACTAAGGGAAGGTGAAACACTATGTGTTTGTGTGCAATAGTAAGACACAAACACACTTAGACACACACAAGAGGGAAAAAGAGAGAGAGAATGTGTATCAAACCCTAACCCTAGAACTCAAACCCTAAAATGGCTGTCTAAAAATGTCTAAAGTGTGTCAAGTGTCTAACCCTTAAGGCCAAGAGAGAAGACTCTCTCTTATAGAGCCTTTTGTCTTGTAAAGCTTACAAGACAAGCTTCTAAAGAGAGAGATCCCTCCATACATGTGTATGGAGGGGAGCCAAATGCAAGACAGCTATGATAAAATATCTGCAAAAGCAGATGCACAGTAGTCGGCCGGCCAAAGATGCCATTTTGGCAAAAAGGAGTGCCGACCGGCAACAAAGAGTGCCGACCGGCCATATACATTGCCGATGGCAACAAAAACCAGCCGGTGGCCTCTAGCCACTGCCGGTGGTGTGTGGGGATGCCTCACAAGGCATTCCCTGCCCCTCCAAGGCAAAACACAAGTGTTTGGTGCAAAACCAGACACAAAACGGTCGAGTTCGGAGATCCTGAGGCAGGGCGCGTAGCCGAGACCTCCGGGAACTCCAAACGAACACAAACATGGATAATCACCGAGTGTTCAAACGGTGACGTCCAAGTCTTGAGGACGGTCAAAAATGGGGTGTCTACAGTGTTCCATTGGTAAGTTTGTCAGTCTTATATTAACATTCTCGATCTTTTTCAATCATTGTTGTTTTGTTCAAACTGTTTGGTATTGGTTTGCCGACTGTTAAGAATATGTTTGGTAATACAGTATTGAATACAAACATTTAGTTCAATATATGGGTTCCGAACAGTATGCAGATAGTTGGCACTGTTGAACCGAATATAACCTTTATTTTTGGCAGTAGTGTGCGGAATGGTTCAATTTTTGTATCTTCAACACCAAATCATGTTTTTGGTGAAGGTTTTTCCCTCTAAAACTCCCTTTTACACTGAAATAAACCAAAAATAAAAATGTGATAAAAAGAAAAGAGGCAATGTTGTTTATAAGATGGGGAGTCGATATTTACCTAAGGGGAATTCTCGACGTGTTTTCTACAATGGTGGATAGGAATTTTTGACAAGTTTTCTAACGGTATTCTTTAGACACCATCGAGTCGATTCCTCATGTCGTTGAGAGTTGACAGGAATTTCAATGATGGACCATTAATGCAATATACTCTTCATTGAGGCAATGGTGTTTATTGATGTAATGGCCGTCAGTGTTCTTTTCGACATGAGAT
This sequence comes from Camellia sinensis, assembly GCF_055761805.1. Taxonomy (NCBI): domain Eukaryota; kingdom Viridiplantae; phylum Streptophyta; class Magnoliopsida; order Ericales; family Theaceae; genus Camellia; species Camellia sinensis. The sequence goes on from NW_028128987.1 coordinate 24,757,946, forward strand.
AGACGATCATCAAAAGGAGAATGAGAGAGGGTGTGCAAAATTAAGTGGGTGTGCCTTAGGTGTGATAATATTATGAATAAGGGTAAATTTGGTATTAAGTAGGGTGTTCAAAGAAATTTTACTGAAATTTAGGGTTTAGGCTAGGGGCTCATAGAAATGGGGGGTCCAAAGAATTTAGGCATGCGCTAATAGCAGCCCCCTTATTTTATTTTATATTTTTAAAATTTCTATAATTCTTTTATTACCTTCATCCTTAACATTCCTCATTCCTTCTTTTTACACCCAAAACCTAAAAAACCCTAACCCTAATTCTCTCCCATCATCACCACCTCCACTGGCCCACTACCAGCGCCGCCACTCCGCTATCACTGCACCACCCTAATTTTATTAGTTCTTTACAATTATAACCCAACAACTAAAGAAAAACCTAACCTTACCCAACATAGATATGGAGGTAACTTATAAAGATTATCATAAATAGCAACCAAAACCATAAAGTTGAAATGAATTAATGAAAGCATCAAGATCAAGGTCAACTTTTCCTATCACCAAGCAACATCACAATTAATTCAATTCAATTCAATCAAGTCTTTTGATGGACAAAAATTTGATTAAGGAACACACAATCCATGAGATTTGTAGTCCGTTACATACATATGTCTACAAATAGAGGGGGGGAGAGAGAGAGAGAGAGATAGGCAAGCCTTGTGAAACATGACCTTTAGGGTCAATAGAAGAATCACCACAGAGATCACAGACAATTCTTCCATGGATTTCACCAGTCCTAGCTCTCATACCACAAATCATCATCATCACGAGGATTGTAGAGACAAAAAGTGGTAGTGGCACTTTCTTCATCAACGACTCCATACGATGGCAGTGACAGTGAGAGGGTGGTGATTGCGTGGTGGTGTTGGCGATGGCAGTTGAAGAAGGCTACAGTGGATAACGAAATAAGGGTTAGGTTTGGGACAGAAGAAAAATAAGGTGGTTGGAGTGCTTGCGACGGTGAAGATGATGGTTGGAGGTGATGGTGGGAGACAATTTGGATTTGGCTTTTTTAAGGTTTTAGGTGTAAGGGTTGAGTAGGAGATTAGGGACAAGGGTAATAAAGGAATTACAAAAATTATAAAAATAAAAAAATAAGAAAGTTAAATTTTGAGGGTGTAAGGAGTTAAATTGGTGAAACACGTAGAATTTCTCCGAAAACAAAGATAAAATAAAAGGTAAATTACACTTTGCCCTTTTTTATTTGGTCAATTTTTTATTTTGGTCTGTAAAGTTTATTTTTTCCTGCTTTAGCCTTTCATCTTGTAACTTTCTTATAGTTTACTCCCAAAGTTAACTTATGTTCAAAATCAGATAGAAAATATCACAATAATTACCACATATCATAAAAAATATATTATTATATTGAAATTTGAATTTATGTCAGAGGTGCGAATTATATATAATAAAATAATTTCATATCATGTGACTATTAATGTGTTATTTTCTGTATAATTTTAAAAAAATAATTTTAAAAATAAATTGAGAAAAATTTAAATTATGGAAGGTCAAAAACAAAGTGTGGCTTTTAGTCAATTGCTACATGTTGGTAATTTAGCCTTTTGAATATTTTGCCATCTCTTTTGAGGTCTACCGATGGTGTTGCAGGTATATAATCATTGTAGACTGTAGCTTGACTTTTTCGAGCCCCCTTTCGGAAGTCAAAATAAGCCCTACAGTATCGGACTCCCGCAGTTCTGAATCTAATCTCACAAGTGCAATGTGAACCAGATAATCACATGATCAAGATTGTCTTGGCACAAGAATGGACTGTTTTGCTAGATACAAAGATTTGCCAAAATCGATTTTTGGCAATTTGATTTTATTAAAGATTTGCGGGAGTCCGATACTCCATTGCCAAAATCCATTTTTGGCAATTTGATTCAAAATCGATTTGCCAAAAGATTTGCCAAAAATGGACTGTTTTGCTAGATACAGAGTCGCCACCTAAATATTTTATTTTTGAAAAATTTAGGAAACCCATGACTCGCGCCAAAGGCCATGTGTCCGTCATCACCAAGATTGTCTCGGCACAAGAACTTAGGTACGAGAGGGGAATGTCATGAATTGAGCACCACTGCTCGCCCGATCAAAGATCGACCTCTGCTAATCATGATATGAATCTTATCTACATTATATGCTCTTGTTCTGGTTTATTAAGCTAGCATTATTATGTGATGCGCATACACACAAGTATAGACTAACTTTGCAAGAATTGGAACATCTCGATTTATGTTTGTTTTGAAAATTGTTTCGAATATGTATCACTTGAAAAAGTGATCGCATATAAACATTACTCAAATTATTCCAATTCAAGCAATTAGCCTTCATCCACAGGCATTCAAGTAGTTATAGTACTTAAGCAATTAACCTCATGGCAAGCATGCTAGACATGGCAACATCAACATGCAATGCAATATGCTAAAGCGAGTAAAGGCGCACCTAGTACTCCAAGCCAAAAGAGAAATGAGTTAGAAAAATGCATGATTCCTACATATGCAATATGACTAATGCAACACATGAGATATGCAACTAATTAGGCTCGACTACTTAACATGTCATATGAATCAATTTGATAACTTGCGATCTAAGCACGTATTCAAATAAGTATTAAACTAGCAATGCAAGTTAAAATGATGAACTGAGCCTCGATGCATGGAAAACAAGTGCATGCAAACATGAAGTATACTAAACGAAACATGATGTCCCTAAACTAACCATCATAAGATAAGGTAGTAAATAAAAGAGAGAAAGACGTGGGGTTAGAAGACATACACATTATTACAACATTTCACTCTCACAAAGGAGAGTCCGAACAAACTAACTAGCTAACTAGCTAAAACTAAGCTAATTATTACAAAACAAATTAAATTAGCTAAACTACTTAACTAATTATTACGACAAATGAATGAACTAATTAATAACTAATTTAGCTAATTAAATTAATTACATCACTTTACAAAATTAACTACCTATAATTAATTAATTACAATAACTAGCTAGGCTAAGTATTTAAATAAAATAGGCTCGATATGCGAGGAATGTTCATGCACGTGCTTGGTTTCCACCCGAAAAGGCCACTGTTTTGTTTTCAGAAGATCTCTGTTGCACAGTAGAACACTTACACTTCTGTCTACCTCTAGAATAGCTATGCTCTGCTCCAAAAACACACTGTTGAATTTTGCATTAGCGGCTAGCTAGGTGGCCACCAGTGATGGCCTGCCGGCCACCAGCGATGGCCTACCGGCTACCGTTGTAGGGTTCATCTTGCTGCAACAGAGAACAAACAGAGCATGCTTAAGGTATTCTCAAGGGTTTGTTTGCACAAATCACCTCTCTTTATTATGAACAAATCAAAAGAGTAGTAAAACCATCAACACAAGCAATTTTATTGCATGATGGCTTATGAACCAAAGTGTGCAAGTTCAATAAATGCAACAAAATCAGATTCTAACCTCCTCCCTTTCATGAAAGATCAAGGGAAGTGGTGACCTTGGAAACTTCAACAATTTCATCAGTAATGAGTATAAAATGCCCCAAGCTTCCATGTGTTCAATTAACGTCCGATTGAACACAAAATCAAGTTCTTATCTTGCACCATTTTAGTCCCATTTTAATTACTTCATTTTAGATTACTAACCATCCATTAATTCATTGAGTCCAATGGTGAATTTAAAATCCTCTAATGGAAAAAGGGCATAAACCAAGTGTTGTCTTGGGCATGAAAGAAACATCATGCCGTTGGTAATGAACCCCCAAAGGGAATAAACCATTAAGCATGACATCTCAATATCATGCTTAAACAAATAAGTAGTTTGAAACCACTTTCAAAGAAAAACAAAAGGCCAAGAAAGAAGGGAGGTTGCAGAGATGATTAAGAGTGATTACAAGTATGGAAAGCCATAAATAAATGCAATTAACTCAAATAAAGTGGTGCCTAAGGCCCAAAACACCAAACTCATGAGGACAATTACACTACAAGTATGCAAAACAATGTTCAAATGCAACTATCAACCAAAAATAGCCCTAAAACATGCTGGAATTAAGACAAAAAAGGCTAGATTAATAAGCTAAAACATAACACAAGCTAGGCTAGTAAGCAAGACACAAGAAGGGGAGGCTAACCCCGCCAATTTTGGACTTCAAAAAATGATTTTAGCCATTGAAATAGCTCTAAAAAACAGTGTTTAAAAGCTAAAAAAAAGATAGGAAAAGGATGGGAAATACAAGGGAAAAGGCCTTCAAAACAAGGTACAAAGAAGGGTGAACCACCCCTTAACCTTTAATGGCCTTAAAACCCAGATTTTATCCAAAAAATACTGAGTTTTTACAGCCCAAAAACACTTGGAAAAATGCAAGAAAAAGAGTAATTAAAGCAAGTAAAGAGGCAAAGCCTTATACCTCTTGAAGAGGAAATAAATTCCAGGCAAGAAAACCAAGCAAACACACCCTCAAGAGCTCTAACAAGCCTCAAAGACACCTCAGCTCAAATATGGAGAGGTTTGGTTAAGGGTGTATAGGCAAAAGTTGAGGATATATAAGTAAAAGTGTAGAAATTTGCTAGAGAGAGAGGGAATTGTAGAGAGAGGAAAAATTTTGCTCCAAAATTTTTCTAACCTTAAAACATGGGAGGGAGGCCCTCTATATATAGAAAACATGAATTACTCTCAAGAACATCCAGCCATATACGTGGGAGCAGATGCAAGCATCTGTGCAAACCGCTGGCACAACTATCACAAAATATCTACAAAAGACATTGGTGGCCGACAACCCAAAGAGGTGGCTGGTAGGCTACCAGAGGCTGCAAGCTTAAAAAGCAATGAGTTTGGTCCAAAAATGAGGCAATAGGGGCGCAAGGGTTGAAAGGCTCAAACTTGTGGCATTCCACTGAGGACTTCGAGCTCCTGACAAGCATATGTACTCATCATTGGGTGTGCAAGCGATGTTGTCCAAGTCATAAGGGCTGTCAAAAATGGAGTGTCTACATAGACATCAGTGGTAAGGTTTGTAAAGTACCAAAAGAGGGAGTTCCAAATATTCTGATGTCCAATCTAAATGGTTAGGAGGATAAGTCTCTTCGGTGGACTCTAGTAGCCTTGAGTTTTACATTTATAGTTTAACTGTTACTATTTAAATGTTATTGGCTCACTATTATTTATATCTATTAAACTGTTACTTACATGTTAGTGCTAAACCTAATGTCTATACACTTCATCTCAAAGCGCCTTTCTCCCCGATAAGGTAACTAGATCTTTCAAAAATTGAATCTGATGAGGCAAAGATCCCCATGCAATCGCATTTTCATGCATGTGCCCATACAATGGTGTGGTGGCCACAGAACATACATAGTGTGACTTTGAACCCGTTTTGCGGCCCTTAGAGGGATGTAAAGGTGGACCAAAGATATACAAAGGCTTAAAAAACATGTCTACCTACTGGACGTGTGGGTCCACGCTTCAACTGTTGGACTATCTAGTTGCACAAGAAAGCCCAAGAAAACTCCAATATAGGCCACCGATACACCATGACCAAAGAACTCAGTCTGGGAGTTTCAGTATGAATGTGATTTCATGAAATGGTGAGAATTTGAATAATTGATTTGGATGAATAATGATTTGAAATTGCTCCACTTTATACCTTGTTGAACTTGTTAAGAGTATCATTATTTATTGATGTTAGTTATGCTCTAATGTTTCCTGTTTAGAATATTTTGATAGAGATAACTGTTGTTAATAGTCGATGGAAGATTGCATTGTTGTAGAAATATCTTAACAACTGAAACCCATTTTGTTAATTATGTGGTTTAATTTTGATGATGTCTCAAGCGTTGTGAAGAGGAGTGTCTGTCTTCCCAACGGATAGATTTTTGGGTATAAATATAAGTGTTTTGTTTGGAGAACAATCAAGAACTTTGAGAGAAAAAATCTGTGTGCATAGAAATCTTGATTGTACTTTCACTATGTTCTTTCACTTTCAGATCTAAGTGTTGTCTTTGTACTTACACTTTCATATTTACTCTTTGTGAGAGAATCATTATAAAAGAGGTTGAAATACCTCTTATCTTTATTGATTATTTTGTGAGAGGATTTCTTAAGGGTGAGGCATTTATTGTTGAGTGAGGCTCAACAGATAAGAGTAAGACTTGTGTAAATCCACAACCTTGGTGAAGCTTTGGTGGTGTATTGATTCATTTTGATACTGAAGAAATTCTCAAGGAGGATCCTTGAGGAGTGGACGTAGGCCCGACGTGTCGAACCACTATAAATCGCTGTATTTGATTTTTTTTTTCCTTATCGCTTTTATTTTTATATTAATTATTATTGTTCTATTTTTTATTTGTTAAATTCGAATATTTTGGCTATTATATTTAATATTGTGAAATTATTTTTAATAACCCAATTCATCCCCTCTTGGTTTGCCTACCTGGGATAACAGTTGTATCAGAGAAAGGACTCTAGCATTTTTTACTTAACTGTCTTAGAGTAGATTATGGTAACTCCTAGCTATTCATTACCTGAGGGACAAACATCCAATAGATCACCATTGTTTAGCGACACAAACTTTAGTTATTGGAAAACTATGATGACCATACACATACAATCTAACGATTATGATGCTAGAAAATCATTTGTAATGATCCAAAACCCCTTATCAAAACTGTAGAAGGCCAAAAGATACCAAAACCTAAAGATGAGTAGACAGAAGCTGATACGAGAATTGCTCAATCCAATGTTAAAGCCACAAATATGTTGTACTATGCCTTCAATGCCAATGAGTTCAATAGAATTTCTACATGTAAGACAGCAAAAGAAGTTTGGGATAAGCTCATAGTGACTCATGAGGGAATATAACAAGTTAAAGAGTCTAAAGTTAGCTTGTTAGTCCATAATTATGAGCGCTTTAGTTACTCAAATGTTTACTCGTTTTACTGATATTATAAATGGTTTATCTTTCTTGGTAAAATATATACTAATGTTGATATTGTAAAAAAGCGCTCAGGTCATTACCAAAGAGTTAGGAGAGAAAAGTCATTGTCATCATAGAAGCCAAGGACTTATCAAAGCTAAGTCTAAACAAGCTAATGGGATCTTTTCTCACACATAAGCTCATCATGAAATAAAGAGATGAAGAAGAAAACAATAAGAAAAAGAAGGGAATAGCTTTCAAACCACTGCTACTCATGAAAAGGATGATGAAGATAATTCATAATTTTATGATGAAGAAATGACCTTCTTAACAAAAAGGTTCCAAAAATTTATGAAAATCAATCAAAGAGGAAGAAGATTTTTCAAATGAGATTTTAACAAAGGAGAATATAGTAGAAAAGATTTTACAAAAGGAGAAAATAATAAGAAAACTGAAATCACTTGTTATGAGTGTAACAAGCCTGATCACATCAAGGTCAATTGTTTGGAAATCAAGAAACAATACAAGAAAGACAAAAGAAGAGCCATGATTGTTGCATGGAGAGATAGCGACGAAAGCGACTCAAAAAATGATGACAGCAACCATGAAGTTGCGAACCTATGCCTAATGGAATTTGGAGATGATGATGAGGTAAACAATGGGTCTTATTCTTTTGATGAATTACAATTCGTATTTGAAGAATTGCATGATGAATTTCAAAAATTTGGCACTAAAAATATTGCTCTTAAAAAATATCTTTCAAGTTCAACAAAAGAAAATAAATCTTTATCTAATAAAATTGAAGTATTAAAAAAATAAAATAAAATAAAATAAAATAATTAAATAAAAGAATAAAATGAAATTTTGAAATCAAAGGAATCCCTTATTTTACAAAAGGAATTAAATGATTTCAAAATTGAAAATAATTCTTTAAAAAAAGGATAAAGTTATTTTGAACGAAAATATAGAAGATTTAAAAAACATTCTTTCAAAATTTACTCAAGGAAGAGACACTTTAGAGAAACTTCTTAACAGTCAAAATTGTACCTTTGGTAGAGCTGGAATTGGGTATAAACCTTTTTCAAAAGGAAAAACTTTCAAAAATAGTTTTATTTATGCATCTTCTAGACACTCACATCTTACGTGTCATTTTTGTAGTAAAAAAAGTCATATGTCACCTTCAAGTCCTATTAAAAGAAATCCTGTTGCTATTGTTTTCAATGGTAGACTAGGAAAGAAGGAAAGCCAGCTAGATAAAGGGCTAGAGCAAGCCAGGGTAAAGGCCCTAATCTGATATTTCATTTGTTAATGTTAAGTTTCTCATTTTAGAGTACTTGTAAGATAATATCTATAGGTCTATCATCTTCTCCTAATAGCCACCTAGTTCCAATAATAGTAGGGCTAGCTAGAGATCTTTCCTTGACTAGATAGAGATAGATAGGAAAATCACAGTACAGTAAGACTTTCCTTTAATAACATGCTAACTAGTGTAATAGCTAAAGACGGGCATAAGGAATAAGTTTCATACCGAGCATACGAGGGATTCCTGTAAGACCTTGGTTAAGAGGCCTAACGTGGCTTTTTTTTTTCTATCCTAGCGTAAAGACACTTCAAAGGTGTCAAATTCTAACTTTTACGAACCTAAGAAAATATGGGTACCAATAGAAAAATCAAATTTGTGTAGGTATGTTTCAAGACAAAATCCAATAACAATAGATGGTATGTTGATAGAGCATTTGAGGCACATGACTGGAGATAAAGCTACATAACCTTCAACAACAATAGTAAAGGAAAAATCATTGGTGTAGGTACGGCGAGATTTTCGGTGGTAAGATCTTTAGATTTTGAGATCGAGTTTTTGCGAGATCTTCACTGATTAGATTTTCAAATATGAGATCGTGTATATATAGATCAAATTTTCATACATATGATGTGTGTGTGTGTGTGTGTGTGTGTGTGTGAAAGGACAATATAGTCTATAAAAAAAGGAAAAATTATGGTATGTCCTTCTTGAGCTACTCTCCTTTTTCTCAAGGACTTTTTGAAACTAAATTAGTTAAGTTGTCTTTTATCCTAGAAAAAAGCCAAAAAAGGATGGTTTCACCAAAAATCCCTTCTATCTAATTACGCTCCAAATTTTCAAAAAAAAAATTATTATAATTTTATTCCAAACTAAAATTACTAAAAACCCCTTAAACCATAAAAGCACAAACCCTAATTTCTCATTTCACCCACCATTTTTTCAATCCCTTTCACTGGGCCACCTCCACTACCACCTGTCGTTGCCCGCCTCTGTTGCCCCCTGCTTTGCCGCCATCCCAGACCCTTCTTCCCTCCCCACTACCACAACCACAACCACCTTCTCTTCTTTTTCATTCTTCTTTATTCTTCTTCTTCTTCTTCTTATCCTATTCCAAACTCTAGATGTGAAACCTCTCTCTCTCTCTCTCTCTCTCTCTCTCACACACACACACACACACACACACACACACACACGAAAGGCAACTGTGGGGGTTATATTCAATGCAAAGAAGATGAGATAGGTTACAGGCATAGGGATTTGGAAGGAGAAGATGAGATAGGTTGCGGGTGTAGGGATTTCTAAGGAGGGCCGTGGCATGGAGAGCGCCTGGAAAGGAGATTGCGATGACAACTGTGGTCGAGACGATAACTGGAATTATTTATCAAAAGAATGCCAAATTTGAAGCCTTTAAAAAACAAGACTTCATTGTAGTGTCAATTGCACAAGTTCCCGCTTCTAGTCCACGTAAGGGCACCATACAAAATAGCCTAGCCTCAAACTATTAAAAGTAAAAGAAAAAGAAAAAACAAAAGATTCTGTTACACACACAAGTTGTTGGCCAACATACATTATGTGAGAACCCGAATATAAAAATTAAGTAAATAATTAAATAATAATATTACAATCTCAAATAATTTGGTGGTGAATTCTAAGGTGCAAATTAAATATTATTGGAGGATCTTTTAATTAATTTTAAACCTAAAATAAATTTATGGTGAAAGTCATTGATTTAGAAGCAAGATTTATTATTAAAAAAAAATGGAGAAGTGGGTGTGACTTGAACTCTAGACCACAAAATTAATAAGTTAGGCTCTTACCATTTGAATTGCATGTAACTTATATATGTATTTTGTATATTTATCTATCTATTTGACCTAAGTGTGCCCACCACTAGTATAAAATAAAATAAACACAAACCCTAACTCTTGTTATAATTGTTTTCCACAACACTAGCAGCCCTAGCAGCCGTGGGTTTGTGAAGGAGAGAGAGGGGGTTTTCAATCATCAAGATTATTGTTGTAGCCAATAAGGAGAGCTTTGGATGTGTTGTGCTGTGTGGCCTCCTAGGTTTTTTTCTCTTCTTTCTTTGTTCTATCCTTATTCTATAATTATTTTATTCATTCATGGAGAGGTTGTAGGTTTATATATTTTGTATATATATATACTGTTAAGAAATTGAGGAGTTAAATTCATGTGTAAAGAATGGGTATTATTCTTAGTTAAAAAATTCTGCGCATAATCACGAACTTTAAAAATCAAGAAAACATATCAAACGGATGAATTATAACCTGAAATTTTTACAGTAGATCAACTACATATTGAATTGCATATCTGATTTGTTTCATAATTTTTAGGAGTCAAAATCCATATAAATTGAGGTATTCAAATCTGTCCAGGAAACCAGTCCGAAACAGTAAATTCGGGAGTGTTGTTCTCTTTGGGTATAAATCCAAAAATTATCAAATTAGTGTCATTAGAACCGGTTATGAGTCTAGTTTTGTAAGTTTTTGGCTTGCATTGATTGCTCTTGTATATTAAGAGAACCGTCAATTTCTTTAAAGTGCTGCAGAAAACAACCTGTTTGGATATAATAAATTGTAGAAAATTATTTTGATAAGAAAATCAAGTGAAACCAATTGGGTTTGAAACTTAGGATATATTAGTTGATATCTGGAGGTTTTTAGAATTTTTCAAATAGCGTGGAGTGGGTTTTGTAATTTTCAATGTTAGCGAATAGATTGGGAAAACTTGTTTAAAAACTGTTTTATCTTAAAGTTATTTTTAGTTAAGTTTCGATCGGAACCTATGTCTTGGGTGATTTTAGACCTTGAAGAACATGAACTTAAGTAATATTTAAGAGTAATGGTGAGTTGGGTTGAGCCGTGTTAGTGCGCTTTAGTTGAGGTTACTTAGTTCCTATTTTTTAGTATTTTTTAATTAGTTGTGACGTGTAGTTTTTTTATACTTAGTTCAGGGCACTAGTTGGATTTTACACTCTATTCGAGGGTTATATTATTTCGTTTTCAGGTGAGTAGTTTCATGCTACGTATTTTTATAAATGTTCCGCTACCCTGAACTTTTGGAAAATTAAATTGTTGTTTCATGATTAAACTGCTTTGATAAATTATTATATTATCAATTGAATCAAATTATTTCTTAAACATGTGTGACTTGACATACTGTAAACTATTTGTTTTGGTCTCATGTTTATAATGATGAACTACCATGTTTTGCGAAACTGATGCGTATTGATTATTGGGACCATATGTGTGTATTTAGTCCAGGGAAATTATTCCACTGTGTGTGGTGACTCTGGCCACTAGGGAACAGATCCGGGTTGGGCCGTGATGACTCTAGTGCTCAACAATTGTAAGGAAAAGACCTTTAAAAACAACTAGGTGACCTTCAATCGGATCGTCTTTGAGAAAAGGCAGCCTTGGGGACTGTGTGGCAGATTATTTGTTTTAGTGGTACCCAGAAAATTATTGGTGTTCATGTTATAATCTGTTTTAAGTGAAAAATGTCGTTTATCATGTTCCTGCAAGACATGAGTATTTTAAATGTTGATCTGTGGAACCTTCTTTTTTGAAACAGATTGTATTTACCAAACTGTATGCCAATCTAGTTTATGTGATATATATCTTATTTTGGAATTGAACCCTGTTTTCAAAACTGTATTTGCTATCCATGTTGCTACTCACTGAGCTATCAGCTGACTTAGTTTTTATCACTTCCAGGTGTTAGAAGGACTTAGAGTGGACTCATGGCGTAGCGGGGACTCAATTGCATGGACCTCTATGGCATTTATTTAATTTGTTTTAGGTTGCTTGTCGAGTTTTGTGCATACATTGTGGTTGAGTTTTATTTAGAATTATTTTATGTTGTTGGCGGTTTGTGTCCCATTTAGTATATATATATTTTTAGGAAGTTGGTTATGACTTGTTTTTCAATTGTGGCATGTCACTGGATTGAGTTTTGATTTATTTATTTATGGGCTATCATCACATTTATTCTTTATGGTTTTGGGTTCGTGTTTAGGCTTACGTGTGCCTTGGGCTAAGTCCCTGTGGGCCACGGCCGGTCATGCCCGGATTTGGGGCGTTAAATTGTGGTATCAGAGCTGTAGATTTATCAAGTTACATACCTTGTATTTCATCATTTAGACTAGGTCCGAGTCCCTATAGTCCTTAGTAGTGTTTGATTAAGTTAGTTTTGTTTAAGCTTGTGTTAAATCATTCTTGATTTCATTTTGAAGGTTAAGAGTTGACACCTTGATATTTACACAGATTGTCTATTCTTTGTGAGCCTTTGATGTTTGTATGACAGTGTCTACTTCATTAGGAGAAATAGTTGTATTGGGAGATATCTGTAGATCTTGTGTGGTAAACTTGGATGGTTGGATTTTTCTAGTGGATTTGATTTCTTTAGAGATGAAGGATTTTGACGTGATTTTGAGTATGGATTTGTTAACGAAGCATCACGCCTCTGTTGATTGGTTTAGAAAGAGGTTAGTTTTTGCTATGCCAAGGCAACTTGAGTTTTTCTTTCAAGGGGATAGGAAAGGGTCTTCTATCTGTTTTACTTCTTCCCTTTAGGCTAATCGAATGTTGAGAAAAGGGTGTCATGGTTATTTAGCTTGTGTGATGAGTACTGAACAACCAGAGTAGAAGTTAGAGGAGTTGCCTGTAGTAAGTGATGTGTTGATATTTTTCTAAAGGATCCACCTAGACTTCCTCTAGATCGTGAGGTAGAATTTTCTGTTAACTTGGTCCCTGACACAACACTTATTTCTAAAGTGCCCTGTAGAATGGCATCGTTGGAGTTAAAGGAGTTACAAACTCAGTTACAGGAGTTGCTAGACAAAAGTTTTATTAGGCCTAGTGTTTCACCTTGGGGAGCACCTGTGTTGTTTGTGAAGAAGAAGGATGGGTCTATGAGGTTGGGTATTGATTATAGAGAACCGAACAAAGTCACAGTTCAGAATAGGTATCCTTTGCCACGTATTGATGACCTATTTGACCAATTGCAGGGAGCTTAGGCATTCTCTAAGATGGACTTGAGGTCAGGCTATCACTAGTTGAAGGTAAGGAATAAGGATGTTCCTAAGACAGCTTTTAGAATCCGTTATGGGCATTATGAGTTCTTGGTGATGCATTTTGGTCTCACAAATGCAACAGCCACATTCATGGATTTAATGAACAAAGTATTTAAACCCCAACTGGATAAAATTTGTGGTAGTGTTTATTGATGACATCCTAATTTATTCGAGGAGTAAAGAGGAGCATGAGCAGTATTTGAGGGTAGTGTTTTAGATCCTTAGGGACAAGAGATTGTGTGCAAAATTTAAGAAGTGTGAATTCTGGTTGAGCAGTGTATCCTTTTTGGGTCATGTGGTGAGTAAAGATAGGGTATCTGTGGATAGCACAAAGGTGGTAGAAAATCGTTGATTAGCCACGACCTACTTCTGTGATAGAGGTACGTAGCTTTCTAGGGTTTGCTGGGTATTATAGACAGTTTGTGGAAGGATTCTGCTGTATTACTTTGCCATTTATAAATCTCACTAGGAAAGAGGTAAAGTTTGAGTGGAATGATGATTGTGAGTGTAGCTTCCAAGAGTTTAAACAAAGGTTGATATCATCTTCAATCCTTGTCTTACTTACAGGTGGTGGTAGTTTTCTGATTTATAGTGATGTTTCACAATGGCGTTTAGGATGTGTGCTCATGCAGCATGGGAAGGTGATTGCTTATACATCCCGACAGTTGAAAATACATGAGAGAAACTATTCTACGCACAACTTAGAGTTAGCAGCAGTGATTTTCGCTCTTAAGATCTGGCGACATTATTTGTATGGAGAGTCAAGTGAGATTTACACTGATCATAAGAGTTTGAAGTATATTTTCACACAGAAGGAACTAAATTTGAGGCAAAGAAGATGGCTTGAGTTACTAAAAGATTTCGATGTGAATATTTTATATCATCTGGGGAAGGCAAATGTGGTTGCAGATGCCTTGAGTAGGAAGGTCGCAGTTGGAGATGTAGCAGCTTTTTCTATTGAGAGTTGTTTGGTGGAAGACATGAGACGCTTGAGGCTTGAGGTTGTTATGCCTGGTGATAGGGCTTATTGTAGCCAATTGATAGTTCAGCCAACCTTGAGAGAACGGATTCGTTTAGCACAAGAGATTGACCCCCAGTGTGAGCGTATTAAAGGAGAGATGGCAGAGGTAAGAATGTAGACTTTGTGGTTAGTGATGACGGGTTGCTTAGATTCCGTAGCCGAATTTATGTTTCTGTTGGTGGTGATTTGAGAAAGGAGATTATGGTAGAGGCACATAGTTTTAGTTATAGTTATAGCATTCATCTTGGAAGTACTAAGATGTATCGGGATCTTTATGAACATTTTTGGTGGAATGGTATAAAGGGAGATATTGCAGAATTTGTGGCTTAGTGTTTGGTGTGTCAACAAGTTAAAGTAGAATATTAGAAACCTGCGGGGAAACTACAACCCTTACCTATACCAGAGTGGAAGTTGGATCATGATACCATGGACTTTGTGTGTGGTTTACCTTGTACTAGTAGTAATCATGATGCAGTTTGGGTTGTTGTTGATAGATTAACCAAGTCAACACATTTTATTGCAGTTTGGATGAACTATTCTCTAGCTCGATTTGCACAGTTGTATGTGAAGGAGATTGTTAGATTACATGGTGCACCAGTGTCAATAATGTCAGATCGGGACCCTCGTTTTGTGTCTAAGTTTTGGGGTGCGTTACAATCAGCTATGGGTACTTGGTTAAATTTTAGTTCAGCTTATCACCCTCAGGCAGATGGGCAATCAGAGAGGACTATTCAAACCCTTGAGGATATGTTGAGGGCATATGCTTTGGACTGGAGAGGTAATTGGGATGATTATTTGCCGCTCATGGAGTTTGCCTATAATAATAGTTATCATTCTAGTTTGGGAGTAGCTCCTTATGAGGCTTTGTATGTGAGGAAGTATAGGTCTCTTTTGTGTTGGTATGAGGTTGGTGAGAGGCAAATGTTGGGACTTGATTTGGTGAAGGATGCTACACAGAAAATTATCACCATTAGAGATAGATTACTGACTGCTCAGAGTAAACAAAAAAGTTATGCTGATCATCATAGGAGAGATTTAGAGTTTCATGTGGGGGATATGGTATTCTTGAAAGTATCACCATGGAAAGGAGTCATCAGGTTTAGAAAGAAAGGAAAGTTGAGTTCTAGATATATTGGACCATTTGAGGTATTAGAGAAGGTTGGTGAGGTTGTGTACCGTGTTGTTTTACCCCCTAGGTTGGCAGGAGTACATAATGTGTTTCACGTGTCTATGCTGAAGAAATATGTGCACAGTCCGTCGCATGTGATAGATTATGAGCCGCTTCAGATTAGAGAGGATTTTTCGTATGAGGAGATGCCTGTTTAGATTTTGTATTCGGAAGAGAAAATGTTGCGTACAAACACCATTAAATTGGTTAAGGTACTGTGGCATAATCATCTAGTTGAAGAGGCAACTTGGGAACGCGAGGATGAGATGCGCAAGACGTACCCACATCTATTCTCATGATTTACTCGGGTTAGTTTCGAGGACGAAACTTTTCTTTTAGGGGGGAGAATGTGAGAACCCGAATATAAAAATTAAGTAAATAATTAAATAATAATATTACAATCTCAAATATTTTGGTGGTGAATTCTAAGGGGCAAATTAAATATTATTGGAGGATCTTTTAATTAATTTTAAACCTAAAATAAATTTATGGTGAAAGTCATTGATTTAGAAGCAAGATTTATTATTAAAAAAAAAATGGAGAAGCGGGTGTGACTTGAACTCTAGACCACAAAATTAATAAGTTAGGCTCTTACCATTTGAATTGCATGTAACTTATATATGTATTTTGTATATTTATCTATCTATTTGACCTAAGTGTGCCCACCACTAGTATAAAATAAAACAAACACAAATCCGAACTCTTGTTATAATTCTTTTCCACAACACTAGCAGCCCTAGCAGCCGTGGGTTTATGAAGGAAAGAGAGAGGTTTTTCAATCATCAAGATTATTGTTGTAGCCAAGAAGGAGAGCTTTGGGTGTGTTGTGCTGTGTGGCCTCCTAGGTTTTCTTCTCTTCTTTCTTTGTTCTATCCTTATTCTATAATTATTTTATTCATTCATGGAGAGGTTGTAGGTTTATATATTTTGTATATATATATATATACTGTTAAGAAATTGAGGAGTTAAATTCATGTGTAAAGAATGGGTATTATTCTTAGTTAAAAAATTCTGTGCATAATCACGAAACTTTAAAAATCAAGAAAACATATCAAACGGATGAATTATAACCTGAAATTTTTACAGTAGATCAACTACATATTGAATTGCATATCTGATTTTTTTCATAATTTTTGGGAGTCAAAATCCATATAAATTGAGGTATTCAAATCTGTCCAGGAAACCAGTCCGAAACAGTAAATTCGGGAGTGTTGTTCTCTTTGGGTATAAATCCAAAAATTATCAAATTAGTGTCATTAGAACCGGTTATGAGTCTAGTTTCGTAATTGTTTAGCCTTGAATTGATTGCTCTTGTATATTAAGAGAACCGTCAATTTCTTTAAAGTGCTGCAGAAAACAACCTGTTTGGATATAATAAATTGTAGAAAATTATTTTGATAAAAAAATCAAGTGAAACCAATTGGGTTTGAAACTTAGGATATATTAGTTGATTTCTGGAGGTTTTTAGAATTTTTCAAATAGCGTGGGGTGGGTTTTGTAATTTTCAAAGTTAGCGAATAGATTGGGAAAACTTGTTTAAAACACTGTTTTATCTTAAAGTTATTTTTAGTTAAGTTTCGATCGGAACCTATGTCTTGGGTGATTTTAGACCTTGAAGAACATGAACTTAGGTAATATTTATGAGTAACGGTAAGTTGGGTTGAGCCGTGTTAGTGCGCTTTAGTTGAGGTTACTTAGTTCCTATTTTTTAGTATTTTTTAATTAGTTGTGACGTGTAGTTTTTTTATACTTAGTTCAGGGCACTAGTTGGACTTTTACACTCTATTCGAGGGTTATATTATTTCGTTTTCAGGTGAGTAGTTTCATGCTACGTATTTTTATAAATGTTCCGCTACCCTGAACTTTTGGAAAATTAAATTGTTGTTTCATGATTAAACTGCTTTGATAAATTATTATATTATCAATTGAATCAAATTATTTCTGAAACATGTGTGACTTGGCATACTGTAAACTATTTGTTTTGGTCTCATGTTTATAATGATGAACTACCATGTTTTGCGAAACTGGTGTGTATTGATTATTGGGACCATATGTGTGTATTTAGTCTTGGGAAATTATTCCACTGTGTGTGGTGACTCTGGCCACTAGGGAACACATCCGGGTTGGGCCGTGATGACTCTAGTGCTCAACGATTGTAAGGAAAAGACCTTTAAAAACAACTAGGTGACCTTCAATCGGATCGTCTTTAAGAAAAGGCCCAGGTGCCACCCTGAGGAAGACTCTTAGTTCGGTATTGGATCCAACGGGGCATATAGTCTTGAGAACTGTGTGGCAGATTATTTGTTTTTATTGGTACCTAGAAAATTATTGGTGTTCATGTTATAATCTGTTTTAAGTGAAAAATGTCGTTTATCATGTTCCTGCGAGACATTAGTATTTTAAGTGTTGATCTATGGAACCTTCTTTTTTGAAACAGATTGTATTTACCAAACTGTATGTCAATCTAATTTCTGTGATATATATCTTATTTTGGAATTGAACCCTGTTTTCAAAACTGTATTTACTATCCACGTTGCTACTCACTGAGCTATCAGCTGACTTAGTTTTTATCACTTCCAGGTGTTAGAAGGACTTAGAGTGAACTCATGGCGTAGCGAGGACTCAATTGCATGGACCTCTAGGGCATTTATTTAATTTGTTTTAGGTTGCTTGTCGAGTTTTGTGGATACATTGTGGTTGAGTTTTATTTAGAATTATTTTATGTTGTGGTCGGTTTGTGTCCCATTTAGTATATATATATTTTTAGGAAGTTGGTTATGACTTGTTTTTCAATTGTGGCATGTCACTGGATTGAGTTTTGATTTATTTATTTATGGGCTATCATCACATTTATTCTTTATGGTTTTGGGTTCGTGTTTAGGCTTACGTGTGCCTTGGGCTAAGTCCCTGTGGGCCACGGCCGGTCATGCCCGGATTTGGGGCGTGACACATTATTAGATTCCTAAAGTGGTTGATGTGGACTTGAATTATCATTTTGTTTCGAAAGGTAATTAATTGATCATTTGAATATCAAAATTACCTTAAATATCAACCATGACTGACTGCTTAGAACTGCTGGTAAGTCGAGCATTTTCTTGAATATGGCGTTTCTCTCTCTCTCTCTCTCTCACACACACACACATACACACACACACACAAAATAGATAAAATATAAAAAAATATATACAAAAATAAATAATTTATATGTGCCAATGCTAGTTGATTACATTAAGCATAGTGGGGTGCTTGGATGAATACGGTGTCGTCAAGAATGTTCCCTTTTATTTCTACGCAACCATGGAATTTTGGAGTCCAAAACTGTAACCTGCTGTTGATACCTAGGTCGTCGATGAATCAGATATGATTTAGGTTGTGTTAAAAAGCAATTTCAAGCCAAAAGATACAAGGACAAGAAGTTATGCATACATCTCTCTATCTCTGTCTCTCTCTCTCTCTCTCTTTCATAAATTACAGTCTTTCATGCTCATTAACTGTCACATGGTCCCATTTTGATTTTAAAAGCAAAAGTTGTTCAGGTTGATAACATCTCTAAAGTTAGTTTATATTCCATAGAACATGGTCAAGAAAAAAGGTTCAATGACTTGACGCAAAAATAAAGGATAAATGTTGAAGTACAATAAGTTTCTTAACATATCCAGCAAATCCAGATCAAGACCGAATGCCAATAGAAACGTCAAAGAACCAATAGAATTGTGCCTAGAAAAGGTGAATAGGCCAATTTTAACAGTTGATGCTAATTATGAAATTACCCAAATGATTAATTGATTTCATGCCAATTCAAAACACAATCATTAACCAATCAATTAATCAAGCTAGCAATGTGGAAATCAAACAATCTAATCCGTGAATTCACCCATTGAGTCATTTAATCAAACACATAGCAATCGATCATGAGAGTCAAGGATTTACGTGGAATGGAAACCCAATGAGATAACTCTCCCAAGGGATGAAAAGCATAATCCCAATGCCCTCAACAAATCCACTAATGAATCAGACAGTTACATGACTCAAGATTAAGGAATTACAACCCTTACCCAAGTTTACCTCACCATTGAGTTCACCACAAGCTTCAACAAGCTTGATCCCCAGTCCAAAGCGGCTTTGACAATGTCAACCTCCATTGATTCTGTCACGCCCTCAAAATAAACCCATAAATCATCCAACAATAGCATGCTTAGACATAAGAAAATAAAGCACAAATATATTCTATCAGAGTAATCATTACAAAATGTATTACATGTTGACAACAAAAGTAAATGCCTTATGGACTTACAACTTTCCAAGTCAACACTTGGTTACAAAAAGAGAGTACCAATTCTATACAAAGAAAGCCCTTGGCTTGATGTACATGTAATACATCAAAAGAAAACAAAACAACAGAAACAGTCTGTCTGCCTTTAGCCTCCCAAGCTATGTCCATGGAGGTGGCATGCTACCTGTACCTGAAAATGATGTCCCATAAAGGGTGAGCCATAGCCCAGTAGAAATATACTAAACCAACTATAAACAATGACTAAAATAATAGCATTCAATAGATGGTCCACACTTGTATTCCAACGTGTGTCGTATTACAGTTTCACGACAATCATGCCCATGGCACACTTCAGTTTCCATTTCTTATTCAACTTTGAGTTTGAAAACAAGGCTTAGAACCTAGCCAAATAACTTAATGAGATTAAGACTCATCTTTAAAACACTTTTGAAATTCATGATGGATACACATTTTGGTGTTGTATCAACAACACATAGAAACACTTCTATAATTCACAATTGATAACGATATATATTTTAGTGCTATATCAAATCAATTCAAACACTTCCATAATCCACAATTGATACACATTGTAGTGCTGTATCAATGTCACACGAAATCCGGTTTAGAGGTCCATCCCCTATCTTCCCCTAAACCATGGAGTACATCCTCTATCTCCTCCCACACACAATGTATATAAACATACATCATATACATAATCAATCAATACATAAAGTTAATGTATTATTCCAACCGCTATACTCGATAGCATACTCAATCAATTAGTTTTAGTTTGCCTAACCATCATGCATTGTTTACAACAATCAAGACTATCCTCCACCGATAGCCCAAAGCAGTTATTTTTAAATAGAAAATAAATGCACCAAATGGATAAAATATCAACTTTTCAACTAGGTGAGTGATAAATGATCCAACTACACCCTTTAATCCCATGCGTTCCCAATTTCAACATTCTCAATTCAACTTCTCATTTCTCAAAATTAATTTCACAAATTAATTCATCAATGTAATTAGGGAATTTCCCATAATTAACAAAACAACCCTAAGGTTTCATTTCTATCAATAACCCAACATTTATCTCATTTCTCCATGCTAAACATGCATATAGGCTTATATAAATAAAACCCCATCTTTTGTAAAATTACACAAAGACCGAAACTTTCTTAAAATTTCCTAACAATCCTCAACATATCAAAATATTAAAATTTAAAGACAAAGCTCATAAGGAGGAGTAGGATATCCCTACATCGAAGTTAGAGCTCAAATGGAGAAGAAGACCAAAACCAAAGTGCCCCAAACTCCAAACCTTTCAGATCAAAACGAAGCCCTCGACGATCAACATGCTTTTTACAAAGGCCGAAGGATAGGAGAACACTCTAACTTGATCAAACCCTAGAGAGAAGGGAAATCCTAGAGAAAGAGGCTCTGAAAAGTGTTTTTAGAAAGTAAGAGAGAGAGAGAGAGTGAATGTAAAAAAGCGATTCAAAAATGCCCAGTTGTCCACTGATATACGACACTCCAGCTCGAGCAGAGAATAGAACGCTCGAGCGTCAAGCACAAAAATCTGGACACGCTCGAGCGCAAGAAGGCCCGCTCGAGCTCCAAGACACAAGAATAAAATACATCTGCTCGAGCGCGAAAACCAGTCCGCTCGAGCGTAGATTTCCCCCTCCTAGAACTTTCACAAACAAAGCACTACCCGCTCGAGCGCCAACATACCCGCTCGAGCGTAGGAAACCTGCTCGAGCGTGAAAAACACACTTGCAAAAGTTTTGCAGGGACACGAGATATTGGGAGTGTGTAAATCCCGCTCGAGCGCAATAAGGCCCGCTCGAGCGCAATAAGGCCCGCTCGAGCGGACAACCAAAAACCAAAACTCCGCTCGAGCACATAATGACCCGCTCGAGCGTAACACCAAAAACTTGGGCAACTACACTTGAGACCAAAACTCAACCTGCCTCGCCCAACACATCCTAAAACTCAAATATATGGAATTAAAGGATGACAACAAGATAAACAACCACCAACTCCACAGAACCAAAGTCCGGAATACAACAATTACAAAAAGGAAAAACCGGAATTGCTATAACCTTCCCCCCTTAAAGAATTTCGTTCCCGAATTTAAATACAAGTTCTTCAAAAACAAGATTTTCTCAATTGCCAACAATATTACTACATAATATTAAACAACCCAGCCCATTACCGGCCAATCTCATCTCTTTTCAAGAGACAAATCACATTGTATATAAACAACCTGCATTACCAACATGCATTCCTTTGAAATTTTACCAATTTCAACACATTCTCCACAATTCTATAACACTTGCAACATTAATATCATACTTGCATTTCCACAATATATTTAACATACACAATGTTAAAAATAACTCCCATCAATCACAACATATACAATGTTTTACAACTTAAGACATATTCAATGCTTTTAAAGTTCACAATATTACAAATTACTAATGCACGATTAAACATCAGCAAAAAAATCCAGATATTTCTCGTGGACCTCCAACTCACGTTCCCAAGTGGCTTCCTCCACTCCCTGATGTTTCCATAAAACCTTTACCAAGGGAATGGTCTTGCCTCACAAGATTTGATCCCGCCTATCCAAGACCCGAACCAGTCTCTCCTCACACGAGGCATCCTCATCTACTTCTAAGTCAGTCCAATCCAATACATGCGATGGATTCGACTCATACTTCCGAAGCATACTCACATGAAACACATCATGCACTCCGAACAACTGCGGCGGCAAAGCCAAACGATAAGTAACCTCCCCAATCCTCTCAAGGATCTCAAAGGGACCGATAAACCGAGGGGATAACTTCTCACTCTTTCCAAACCTCATCAAACCTCGCCTAGTTGATATTTTCAAAAATACATGATCACCCGTCTCAAAAGCTAAAGGCCTCCTCTTACGGTCGACATAACTCTTTTGACGACTCTAGGCTGTAACAAGCCTCCTACGGATAAGCTCGACTTTCTCTGTCATTTCTCTCACCAACTCCAGACCCAACAAAGGTGCATCACCCACCTCGGCCCAACAAACCGAAGACCTACACGGTCGGCCATGCAAGGCCTCAAACGGTGCCATACCGATACTAAATTGGAAACTGTTGTTGTACGCAAACTCCACCAAGGGCAAGTGCCTCTCCCGAGACCCACTAAAGTCAAGAACACAACCCCGAAGCATATCCTCAAGGATCTGAATAGTACGCTCGGACTGCCCGTCAGTCTGAGGATGATAAGTCATGCTAAAGCTCAATCTAGTGCCCAAGGCACTCTGCAAGCTCTACCATAACCTAGCAGTAAAACGAGGGTCTCTATCTCAGACGATCGCCACAGGGACCCCGTGCAACCTCACTATGTCCCGAATATACAAGTCGGCAAGATGATCTACCGAATCTCTCATGCGCATAAGAATAAAATACGCCGACTTAGTCAACCGGTCTACAACCACCCAAATAGCATCACTACCCCGCTGAGTCCTCGGAAGGCCTATAACGAAGTCCATAGTGACGTGCTCCCACTTCCACTCGGCCATAGGCAAGGGTTGTAACAAACCCGCTGGCCTCTGATGCTCGGCCTTCACTTGCTGACAAGTAAGGCACTTAGACACGAAAACCGCCACATCCTTCTTCATACCCCGCCACCAAAATTGGTGACCCAAATCCTGATACATTTTAGTGCCTCTCGGATGCACTGCAAGGCGTGAATGGTGAAACTCTCGGAGTACTCCCTCTCGGCAAGACTCCGGCACAAACAAACGGTCTCGGTATCTCACACTCTAGTCGGGATACACCGTGAAACCCTTCTCAACTTTCCCACTGGAGATCTTCTCTCGGAAGGACTCTACTTCAAGGTCACCTCTCTGTGCCTCTAGCACTTGAGTCACAAGTGTAGGCTGCGCAACAACAAAAAATAAGGCCGCAGCCTCAACGGATTCGCCCAAAAGCAAATCAAACTCGCCAAGTGCACCCAACATCTCGCACTCCCAAATGGCTATACAAGCTACATCACTAATGGATTTCCTGCTAAGGGCATCGGCCACTACATTGGCCTTTCCCGAATGATAGTGCAACTCGAAGTCGTAATCCTCAATAAACTCCATCCACCTCCTCTGCCTCAAGTTCAAGTCTCTCTGTGTAAACAGATACTTCAAACTCTTATGATCCGAGAACACCTTGAACCTCTCCCCATAAAGGTAGTGCCTCCAGATTTTCAAGGCAAAGATCACAGCTGCTAGTTCTAAGTCATGTGTAGGGTAATTCTTCTCGTGTATTTTCACCTGATGTGAGCCATAGGCCACCACTTTCCCCTCTTGCATTAACACACAACCCAAACCCTCTCGTGAGGCATCACAATAAACTGCATAACCCAACCCTCTCTCCAGAATAATCAAGACCGAAGCGGTGGTCAATCTAACTTTCAGCTCTTGGAACGACTTTTCACAAGTCTCACTCCACACAAATTTGGCTCCCTTACGAGTCAATCTAGTCAATGGCGAAGCTAGCCTGGAGAAATCATTCACAAATCGGCGGTAATACCCAGCTAACCCCAGAAAACTGCGGATCTCAAACACACTCTTAGGCTGTTCCTAATCTTGCACTGCGTCAATCTTGCATGTATCCACAGACACCCCTTTCCCGGAAACCACATGGCCTAAGAACTTGACTTTCCCTAGCCAGAACTCACACTTCCCAAACTTGGCATACAACCTATGGGCTCTAAGTAACTCAAGCACCACTCTCAAGTGTTCCTCGTGCTCCTCCTCTGAAGGTGAATAGATAAGAATGTCGTCCACGAAAACGACCACAAAACGATCTAAGAATTCACGGAAGATCCAGTTCATCAAGTCCATAAAGACTACCAGTGCATTGGTGAGCCCAAACGGCATCACCAGAAACTCATAGTGGCCATACCCCGTACGGAATGCCATCTTCGGAATATCCTCCTCCCTGATTCTTAACTGGTGGTAACCCGATCTCAAGTCTATCTTAGAGAAACAACGGCACCCCTTCAACTGGTCAAACAGATCATCTATACAAGGCATAGGGTACTTATTCTTAACCGTAGCCTGATTCAACTTCCGGTAATCTATACAAAGTCTCAAGGCACCATCTTTCTTTTTAGCAACGAGGGCCGGTGCTCCCCACGGCGAAACACTAGGGCGAATGAAGCCCTTATCTAGCAATTCCTGGAGCTAAATCTTCAACTCACTCAACTCAGCTGGGGCAAAATGATAAGGTGCCATAGAAATCAGCGCCGTGTCGGGCACTAAATCAATAGAGAACTCGATCTCTCGATGAGGTAGTAAACTAACGAGATCCTCGGGAAAGACATCCGAATACTCACAAACCACTCTCGACAATACAATCTGGGTCTCATCACACTCACTACTCATAAAGAGAGCAAGAAGACCACTAAGTTCACTCCGCCCTCGCGGATCATACACCGGTGGTAACACACTACCAACCCGATCCCCTAAGAAATGGAAACACTCCCCGCTCAAGGTACATACTGTAACCCTCTGGCGGTAGCAATCGATAACAGCCCGGTATGACGATAGCCAGTCCATACCCAAAATAACATCAAAACCCGTCATGGGCATAACTACAACAAGGAACGGAAGTCGGTGATCGGCGACTTCTATATCACAACGCCTACATCCTTGTTTCAAAATCAACTCACCCCCAATAGGTGACACTACACAAATAGGAGATGCTAATTGTGCCAACTCCAATCCCAAAACAGATGCAAATGCAGCAGATACAAAAGAATGAGATGCACCCGTATCAATCAATACACTAACAACCGAGTTGCAAAACAAGAAGGTACCTTTCACAACTGATGGAGCAGGTACAAGATCCTGCGTGGTAACAGCATACACGCGCCCAGTAGGCCCCTGATCCACCTGCTCACCCCTCAGAGCATACGACTGCTGCACAGATTGGGATGACGAGGCTCCCGGATTGGCCCTCGAGGCCTGCACGGACTGAGCTAGATGAAAACCCTACGTCTGCCTAGAACCAGACGCACCCGAAGTGGCACTCCACTGTGGGAAAAACCTGTTCAGGTGCCTAGGCTGACCACACTGATAACAAGACAAGGGCTGGTCCCTGCCCTAACTCTGGCTCTGCGGTCTAGCTGAAGATGAAGCAGCTCTCTGACCTCCTCCCCTCTGTGGGCAAACCAAAGCCTTGTGGCCCAGCTGACCACACTTGTAACAGGTGAAATCTCCTTTATTGCCTCTCCTCGAGCCTGCACTCTGCATTGGAAAGGTCGATCTAGCAACACCACCCTAAGACTGCTGAGGGTTAGCACCCCTCTGTCTCCTGCTATCCCCCTGACCATCCTGGCTCCTCTTGGAGCCTCTCTGTCCCTCATCCTCCTCCTGCACCATGATCTCCATATGGGCTGCAATATCAGCCAAATGCCCATAGTCTCGGATCATAGAAACCCCAACTCTCATCTTGAGGTCGCGCCTCAACCTCTTCTCAAGCTCGATACAGCGGCGTTCCTCGGACGCCACAAGTTCAGGTGCGAACCTGGACAAGCTAGGAAAAGCAGCCTCATACTCGGCCACTGAAGAACTCAACTACAAAAGCTGGCAGAACTGGTCTCTCAGCTTCTCCCTGACTGCTGGAGATAAGTATTTCTCCTGAAAAGCCTTCACAAAAGCCTCCCACATGCCAGCAATACGACCCCTCATGTATTTCCACCAATGACCCACACTCCCTTTAAGCTGGAAGGATGCCAAGGTCACTTTCAACACCCCGTCCTCGATGCCAAGCATCTCGAACGTCTTACTCAACTGCTCCAGCCACTCGTCAGCCTTAAGCGGCTCCTTTGGATCACCAATAAACTCATCCGGGTTAGACCGGAAGAACTCCCTCTTCAAGAAGGAAGGCCCTGCCTCAACAACCTGGGCCTGCACTAGAGCCTGAACTGGATTCTCAGCTCTTAGAATACCCATAGACTCCTTCAAAGCATCGGCTATCCCTCAGGCTAAAGCGCCCATAGCCTCCTGACTTGCTGGCTCGACCACATTGGCCTGGCCAACCCCCTCTTGCCATGCCGGAATATCATCCGGTAAACGCATCTCCTGCCCACCACGTCTGCCACGTCTACCACCTCTTCCTCGTCCTGACATCCTAATAAAGGTAACAAAGGACATTAGCACATTCATATGTGTGCCAAAACTAAACACTCACGTCCTAATACATGGACAACTGTAATTCACTCCACGTAAGCACATAAACACATAAGCACTTATGAATTTCATTTCCGGATAATGATAGTACCAAGGCGTTGCTAGAGTTTCGGTTAGAAACAGCATTGATCAAGTGTTTTTCCAACAAGACTCACAGAAACCAAAGGATCCAATCAACATCCTAGAAACTAAATCCCATACCCAAGTAGTCACATAAACATGTTATCAAATAAACACATAATGTCACACATAAGTCTCTAACAAGCGAGACAAACCCATTATGATACTAATCACTTCCCACGTACCCAAGGTATTCGAACCCGGTACGCTCTGATACCAAGTTGTCACGCCCTCAAAATAAACCCATAAATCATCCAACAATAGCATGCTTAGACATAAGAAAATAAAGCATAAATATATTCCATCAGAGTATTCATTACAAAATGTATTACATGTTGACAACGAAAGTAAATGCCCTATGGGCTTACAACTTTCCAAGTCAACACTTGGTTACAAAAAGAGAGTACCAATTCTATACAAAGAAAGCCCTTGGTCGGATGTACATGTAATACATCAAAAGAAAACAAAACAACAGAAACAGTCTGTCTGCCTCTAGCCTCCCAAGCTATGTCCTTGGAGGTGGCATGCTACCTGTACCTGAAAATGATGTCCCACAAAGGATGAGCCACAGCCCAGTAGAAATATACTAAACCAACTATAAACAATGACTAAAATAATAGCATTCAATAGATGGTCCACACTTGTATTCCAACGTGTGTCGTATTACAGTTTCGCGACAATCATGCCCATGGCACACTTCAGTTTCCATTTCTTATTCAACTTTGAGTTTGAAAACAAGGCTTAGAATCTAGCCAAATAACTTAATGAGATTAAGACTCATCTTTAAAACATTTTCGAAATTCATGACGGATACACATTTTGGTGCTGTGTCAATAACACATAGAAACACTTCTATACTTCACAATTGATAGCGATATACATTTTAGTGCTATATCAAATCAATTCAAACACTTCCATAATCTACACTTGATACACATTGTAGTGTTGTATCAATGTCACACGAAATCTGGTTTAGAGGTCCATCCCCTGTCTTCCCCTAAACCATGGAGTACATCCCCTATCTCCTCCTACACACAATGTATATAAACATTAATCATATACATAATCAATCAATACATAAAGTTCATGTATTATTCCAACCGCTATACTCGATAGCATACTCAATCGATTAGTTTTAGTTTGCCTAATCATCATGCATTGTCTACAACAATCAAGAGTATCCTCCACCGATAGCCCAAAGCAATTGTTTCTAAACAGAAAATAAATGCACCAAATGGATAAAATATCAACATTTCAACTAGGTGAGTGATAAATGATCCAACTACACCCTTTAATCCCATGCGTTCCCAATTTCAACATTCTCAATTCAACTTCTCATTTCTCAAAATTAATTTCACAAATTAATTCATCAATGTAATTAGGGCGTTTCCCATAATTAACAAAACAACCCTAAGGTTCCATTTCTATCAATAACCCAACATTTATCTCATTTCTCCATGCTAAACATGCATATAGGCTTATATAAATAAAACCCCATCTTTTGTAAAATTACACAAAGACCGAAACTTTCTTAAAATTTCCCAACAATCCCCAACATATCAAAATGTTAAAATTTAAAGACAAAGCTCATAAGGAGGAGTAGAATATCCCTACCTCGAAGTTAGAGCTCAAATGGAGAAGAAGACCAAAACCAAAGTGCTCCAAACTCCAAACCTTTCGGATCAAAACGAAGCCCTCGACGATCAACATACTTTTTATAAAGGCCGAAGGATAAGAGAACACTCTAACTAGATCAAACCCTAGAGAGAAGGGAAATCCTAGAGAAAGAGGCTCTGAAAAGTGTTTTTAGAAAGTAAGAGAGAGAGAGTGAATGTAAAATGTGATTCAAAAATGCCCAGCTGTCCATTGATATATGACACTCCCGCTCGAGCGGAGAATAGAACGCTCAAGCGTCAAGTACAAAAATCTGGACACGCTCGAGCGCAAGAAGGCCCGCTCGAGCTCCAAGACACAAGAATAAAATACATCTGCTCAAGCGCGAAAACCAATCCGCTCGAGCGTAGATTTCCCCCTCCCAGAACTTTCACAGACAAAGCACTACCCGCTCGAGCGCCAACATACCCGCTCGAGCGTGACCTGCTCGAGCGTAGGGAACCCACTCGAGCGTGAAAAACACACTTGCAGAAGTTTTGCAGGGACACGAGATATTGGGAGTGTGTAAATCCCGCTCGAGCGTAATAAGGTCCGCTCGAGCGGACAACAAAAAACCAAAACTCCGCTCAAGGGCATAATGACCCGCTCGAGCGTAACACCAAAAACTTGGGCAACTACACTTGAGACCAAAACTCAACCTACCTGTTTGAAACACACCCAACACATCCTAAAACTCAAATATATGGAATTAAAGGATGTCAACAAGATAAACAACCACCAACTCCACGGAACCAAAGTCTAGAATACAACAATTACAAAAAGGGAAAACCGGAGTCGCTATAGATTCAATAGCAATCACGAAGCTCCTCACTTCAATCTCTGCCTTCAACAGCTTCGATGCTTATGAAAAGATGTTTGAAGGTTTTGATGTGTATAGAATCAATCTAGGTAGAACAATTCATTTCAAGCCATATTTCAAAGATTTAGATTCCAGAGCAAAAAAGATTCATCAATAAAGTCTGGATGAACAAGCTATGAAGCTTGTAGAGAGAGAGAAAATAGATCTCAGAAATATATAACCGTCTATCATATCTGGAAATAATGAAATCTGACATTTTAAAATGATTCAAGGGCAAAATGGTCACAAAATAAACCACAAGTATGCCAACAACACTCGAGCTGCTAGAGCCTAGGTTGGGCACCTGTCAAGCACTATCCATAGCATCTCAAGCACTCGAGCTCTTGTCAAGTGCACATCAAGCGCTGCTTCCAAGATCTCAGGTGCTTAAGCTCTTGTCAACCTCAAATCAAGCATGAGGGACTTGAGCTCCTGTGAAGCTCAAATCAAGCAGGGACCAAGGATCTTTACAAAAGCCTTATGAAAAGAGGCTTGAAGTACAATTAAGTAAAATCCTAAAAATGGGTTAGTGCCTAAAATGAAAGAGACAAAAACAACGTTATGCACGGGTTCAGACCGAGTCATATAGCTTTCAAGCAATCGAACCGCTGCAACATTTTTCGAAGAGAATCTCTCAAAGTGGTGAACTCAATCACTCTAAAACACTAAAAATATTGCCAACCCAAACACCCCCACATTACGGACTCCAAACGTTTTGGTTAACGAAAATCCTAACAAAGGCTTAGATAGACACTAGAATGTATTGACGCGGTTGCGTTATGCAATATAATAAATGCTTTTTAGTTTTGGTATTTCTCCAACAAGATGTTGTATGTTGTAGTAATTTCCAAAGCATAGACTCATAGTGGCGACAAATCTTAAACAAAACAATAACCCTAAACTATTTGAAATCACCCATTTAAAAGCACTAACAGCAAGCCTATGTCTGCACTTTGGGAAAACAAAAGTTAAGGCTTGGTGATTTCCACCGGTCATTATAGATCACATCTCCTGTATTTACCTGTTTAGTAACCCCTACAATTATAATCACTATCATTTGGTTTTTAGGTTATTTTGGGAACTAGTTATTTTAGTTGGCTTTTTGGCTTTTTACGATAAGAGATGCAAAAAATAGAGAGAAGAGTTGACTTTTTGGAAGTAACTTTTTGACTTTTTAGCTATTTTAGTAAGTTCCCAAACTATTTATATAAAAAAGTAGTGTAAGTAAGTCCAATAAACTAGGTTGTGAATGTATAATCATAAGAATAAGAAGAAAAGTGGAGCATATTTTTCATTTATTTTCTATTTCTTCTTCTTATTTTTCGTTGTTGTTGTTGTTTTTACATTTCTTTAATTATTATCATATCTTTGGAAATATAACTTAGGGCTGTTGATTGGTGCAAAGGGAAACACTCAGGCTATCATATATAATAACATTGAAAAATTTAGAAATCCCCTAGATGTTGATTTGTGATTATGTATCAATTTTAAGCAGTAAACAACAATTCCAATCAAACAATCAAGACAAATCGACACAACGATTTTACGTGGAAAAACCACAATTGGACACCTGCAATTGTGATAAAAAAAAACCACGGGCAAAAGCCACAAAACAATCCACTAAAAAGACATAAAGGAATTACACAAGTATACTCTCAATTACCTAGCGAATCCACGCCCAAATTGAACCACCCCTTATGTGTCTTTTCCAAACCCCGTCTTCACCTCAGAATTGTCTTGACGATGAGCCACTCCAAAATCCACCAAAGCTTCAGGCTCAAATTCTTCAGAATCCACCGAAGAACAACTTTCTCTTTTGTATAGAATGAACAAACGAACCTTTGATGTATTTTTCTTAACCCATGAATTGAATACTCAATTAAACATCAAAGAAAACTAGCAAAATATCCCCAAATATAAGCCTTAATATTCAAAAAGAAGATCTGGAGAAGTAATCCTAAAATCTGACAGAAAAACGTACTTATAGAAATCTGGGACTACGAAGACTCTCTTGCTCAAGCGAGGAACCAAAAACGCGTGTTTTCTATAAGTGGCTTCGCTCGAGCCAAACGACCTGCGGTCGAGCGTAAAATCATCCTTCTCAGGTTTTTTACAGACGCAGCCTTCGCTCGAGTGAGCAAGGGCGGACATGCAACTTCGAATGCAATTTGGCATTTTTCTTCGGGGGCGCTGCCCCTCGACCCCGCCTGGGTGCTACCTCCTGGACCCCCACGAGCTGACTGGGCAGCCCGATCCCTCTCATAATCAGCAAAGTGGCAATCTTGAAAGTATTAACATCACAAACTTCTCTGCAAGGCACAATTCGGGTTGGATTTGCATCTAAAAACTCATAGCCTCACTAAAAAAAGTGCGAAAATAAGTACAACTGAAAGGAGTTTTGTCAACCGGGATTGTCAAGAATAAAAGCCTAACAATCTCCCCCTTTGGCAATGCTGTGACAAAACACACCTGACAAATAAAATCCTAATCACCCGAACCCATTACAGCCAATAAAAACAAACTTCTTTCTCAAGGTCATGAGCTGCAAAACAACTATTAGTGCCACAATCTCCGAAACAACTATTAATGCCACAAGAGTATATGAAAAAGCAATAAACATAGGACAAGATTATCTTGAAGTACGAGATGGAAAACATGAATAGATGCGACTTGGAGATATTAAGAACATGTAGCATGAAAACATGAAAACTAAGACACATGCACCCGACAATATTTCTCTCCCTTTTTGTCACGAATTGATGAAAGAAGCTCAAACAACTAAACTAAAAGCATAAAACACACAAGCAATGATCTAATAACGATTAACCAACCTCCCCCTCGCTAAAAGCAATCACAAACACTGAAAACAGTGAACAAGAAGAAAACGACAAAAATAATATGGTGGAGGAAGCAAAGAATTTCAGAGTTGTACCTTAAAACACACAAGATTATCAAAGAAGCACAATTACTTGAAAAACACAATGTGCACAGCCTTTAGAAGATTCCTCACAAACGAAAGTGATGCATTATGTGAAAAGCATAGATCGCATGATAAAAGTGTGTGTGTGACTCTTGGAGTTCGACAAACACTAGATTCAAATCCTAGTAGTGATCAGATAGCTGAACCTTCGGCAAGAGAATCTAAGCACAACTACGGAAAGTCAAACCGCTAGGAATCAAGGGGTATTTGGTAAGTAAAGGCGGAGGCTCTCCCTCAATCAATGAATCCTTTATTTGTTCCTTTTTTTTTCCACATCTTTTTCATTTTTTTCTTTTGCACATTTTTTCTTTCTTTTGCACACTCATTGGCGGCTGACACGCTCAAGAGTATGGAAACCAAACCAGAGAAGCATGGATATAATAAGGATGGCCTGGTTGGTGACTCTGAGGTAGCCTTTTCCTCATGCCTGGACTACAACAAACAGAGGGGAAAGTCGTGGAGATGCAAAAAGATGAAAGGTAGTTTAAGAGACTCAACATCACCTATGATATGCTAGTATAGGTCAATTCCTCTAGAAAAGCAAAAGATACAATGCCAGAAGTTCATAAAAAAAATAATCACTAAGGCGGAAGACTCCGATATTTGCTAATCCAAAAGTGTGTACAGAATAAGACATACTAATCAAAAAAACACACACTCCAAAATGAGTAATGACCACAGAAAGCACACACAGATTAACATGTAATAGATATTCTTATCAATTCCAATATGCACCAAGGACCACTCATAAATTTTAAGCTTGCAAAACCATACTAAGAAAATCTTTTCGGTTTTTTTTTTTATTAATTTTTTTCTTTTTCTAAACAAAACAAGACAGAAAATGAACATGAACACATTAAGTGACTCAAAAAGAAAAAAAAAACACACAGAAACATAAAAACTAAAAAGAATATACAAATTAACACAAGTCAAGTTTTCGCACCCAAACTGCTTTAGTATGAAGAAAGTTGTGAGAATTGCGGTTCTTGGATGGTGTCTTGACGTTGTGGTTCCCTTCGCTTTCAATGGAAACCCATCTCGACTTGGTTTCCAACTTCCTATTTCTAGGTCTAGGCAAATACAAACTCGCTCCATGTTTGGTTTCAAGATGATCAAAATAACGAGGTCTAATATGACCTTTAATCTCATTACTACCAATGAAGTGTCTCCTACCCCACGAGATGTTGGAATTTCTTCCGTCTCTATGAGACACTCTCCCATGCAACTTATAACAAGAAGGACGAATATTACTATGCATACCACAATGATGACAAATAAAAACAAGGTGTACAGGGTGTGCCTTCTTTTCTTTTACCTTACCAACTCTAGGAAGTTTGAGAAGTCCATCCTTATGTTGAATTTTTTGTTCTCCCTTTCCTTGAGTTCTTGTATCATGAGATGTAAATGCACTCTGTTTTTGCTCTTTGTTATCACCAAAGACAATGCCACTCTTGTCACAACACATTTGTTGAGACCCAATGATATCCTCCAACGTCTTTAATCCTTTGTTCCAAAGACCAATGGTAGCCATAGCACACTTGAGCTCTTCCTCTTTCTTGATCATTAGTTCTTCCAAGGCAACTTGAGACATCTCGAGAGATTCAATCTTTTCTTCATACATTGCATAGATTTGCTGTAGCTCATTCCTCCCTGTCTCACAAGTCAAGAGTTTTGCACAAAGAGCTTGTCGATCGTTAGCTATTTTGATGGCATCAATCCTAGCCTCAGAAATCTCCTCCTTTAGTTTGACATTCTCACTTTCACATGCTTTGAGTTTCATAGTCAGTTTGTTATTCAATTTGGATAAGTTAAGAGATTCCTTATACAACTTTTCATAAACTTGCTCAAGCTCTTCATCATCACTTCCCGAGGATTCATCATCAGTGGCATTCTCAACCGGCCTCTTCGGATACTCTGTTTGTCCTTCAATTTTAGAAGCTGCCATGAAAGCAATGAATTGTTTATGTCCCTCTTCACCTTGATCTTCATTGTCACTTTCATCTTTATCAGATTATGATTCATCATCCCAAGTGATAGCAAGGGCTTTCTTCTTCCTCAAACGAGTGGGGCATTCTTGAGCAAAGTGACCAAATCCTTGGCATTCATAATATTGGACTCTTTCAGAGTTCTCTTGTATCTTTCCTTTCTCCTTCTTGGCTATAGAATTAATTTTGAGTTTATCTTTGCCTTTGGATTTATGAGTATGAGTAGATTCCAAAAGATTAGGATTTTTTTTCAGAAAATATTTTTTAAATTGTTTTACAAAAGCATCTGTAATCTTGGAATCTATCTCACAATCCTCATCAGAATCCTCTCCAGCTCTATGAACACTACTAAAAGCAAAAATTTTTTGTTTCTTTTTGAAATTCTTATGTGCCTCATAAGTTTGGAGATTTCCAACCAAATGATCTAGCTTGAGGTTGTCAACATCTTGAGCCTCCTCAATAGCCGTAACTTTTGGTTGGAACCGATCGGGCAAGGACCTCAAAATTTTTCCTACAATCTTGGATTCTGGTATTTTTTCACCTAAATTAAAGCTGGAATTTACAATGTCACTCAGCTTCGCATAAAATTCATCAAAGGTTTCACTATCTTTCATTGAAAGGTTTTCAAAACTAGACGTGAGCCTTTGAAGTTTTGAGCGTTTAACCGAAGGAGTGCCCTCATGAATAGTTTGTAAAATATCCCAAGCCTCTTTTGCAACTTCACAATTGCAAATTCGACTAAATTCTTCAGGTGTGACAGCGCAAAAGAGAGAATTGATAGCTTTACTATTCTAGCCACTATTTTGGTAATCAATTGTGTCCCACTTATTGATTGGTTTGGGAAAAATTACTCCATCAACGGTAATCGTCGGTTCAGTCCACCCATACATGACAGATTGCCAAACTTTTTCATCAATAGATTTTAAAAATGATCTCATCCGAGCTTTCCAAAACGAATAATTGGATCCGTCAAGTAGTGGTGGTCGAACCATAGAATTTCCCTCACGAATTGAATCCGTTATCACAAATCAAACAAGATCTCACTCAAAAGTTTTAAAAAACAAAAAAGCGACCCCCTCTGATACCAATTGAAAAATCTAGAAATCCCCTAAATGTTGATTTGTGATTATGTATCAATTTTAAGCAGTAAGCAATAATTCCAATCAAACAATCAAGACAAATTGACACAACGATTTTACGTGAAAAAATCACAATTGGACACCTCCAATTGTGATAAAAAAAACCATGGGCAAAAGCCATAAAACGATCCACTAAAAAGACATAAAGAAATTACACAGGTATACTTACAATTACCTAGCGAATCCACGCCCAAATTGAACCAACCCCTATGTGTCTTTTCCAAACCCCTTAGCTGTCTGTTGATTCTTTCCTTATTTGTATATTTCCAAATATTCTATTACATATATTTAGGCCTAGATTTAGGATTACATTTGATTATGATTACACCTGATTTCTATAATGCCTTTTTTGTACTCGTTGTAACAGCTATATACCTCTATTGAGATGAATACAATGACTAAATTCTCAAATCCTTACAAGTATTATGCAAAGAATATTTTTGTTGCTTAGCCGTAATATTTATGTTAAATGCCTCTAACACATGACCCTTTACACTGATAACATAAGCATAGTAAATATTTGCAAATCAAGCGAACCCCTTTGCTAGGGAAGATCAAGACTCCACAATTTTATCTTTTATATTTTGTTTTGTAATTTGCAAAAGGACTGTATTTAATTTAGTATAACGTTTGATGGTTATCAATTTGTCAGCTCTTACTGTGTGGTTATTCTACTATATATAAGCTTGTCATTATAAGGGTTTTGGTACTATGTAATGAAATGAGCAATAATTCCCTTTTTACAGTAGATTGAATTTCTATTTATTATTTAAACACATTTATTGATATAAGTTATGGATTAATAACACATGTAAGACATAATACGTTAATCTCTAAAGTTTATTTTTGTTATTTTAAATTTATATATATTGATGAACTGAATCGGAAAGGCTAAAGATTCTCTCACATTATAGAGAAAAATATAGAGCAATGAAAACATATCCAAATTATAGAGTAAAACATGACCCAATTACAAATATATGCAATATTCAAGGATTGCTTTATAGATCTGTTGACACCCCATTTTTGACCGTCCTCAAGACTTGGACGTCACCGCTTGAACACTCGGTGATCATCCCTGTTTGTGTTTGTTTTGAGTTCCCGGAGGCCTCGGCTGCGCGCCTTGCCTCAGGATCTCCCGACTCGACTATTTTGTGTCTGGTTTTGCACTAAACACTTGTGTTTTTGCTTTGGAGGGCAGGAAATGGCTTTTGGACCATCCCCACACTCCACTGGCCATGGCTTGAGGCCACCGGCTGTGTTTTATTGCCATCGGCCGAATGTGATGGCCGGTCGGCTATTTTGACTGCCGGTCGGCCACTTTGATGGCCGGCCGGCCAAGCATGGTTTTCAACAGATATCCCTGCAGACAGCTGGCAGCTGTCATTCAAGGCCATACCCCAGTCCATACCTAGACGTGGGTGCTCTGAGGAAGCTGCAGATTGATATATAGCTATATCAATCAACAAGAAAAAAAAAACAAAAAAAGAAGAAAGAGAGAGAGGAAGGGGGAACTTAGACATTCTAGGAAAAATTTCCAAAGCTTTGAGTTCTAGGGTTAGGGTTTGTTCATACCCTATCTCAATATCTCTCTCTTCCTTGAGTGTTCTAGGTGTGTTTGTTCATAGTTTCACACACAAACACATAGTGTTACACCATCCTCTTGGAGTTGAGGCCCTTGGAGGTTGTTCTTGAAGTTTTGGAGCTGGTTTGAGCCAAAGAAGCTGCTGGTCTTCCATTCTTGAAGAGGGTCTACAAGGGTAAGGTCCTTTTCCCTTTTATTCCCCATTTTTGTATAGTATTTTTGGCTACCTTGCAACTATTTTTAGGCTTTGCATATAACATATAAAAGTCTTGTTTTTCATTTTTCTAAATAGTTGTTTAAGGGTGTTTTAAGCTTTGGGGTTTTTTGACCCCTCTTAGGGCTTGTTTGGCCCCTTTTGGTGCCGTTTTGGTTGAGCTCCGGGACCATTGTGTTTGGGCCTCCTCACCACTGAAATCTTAAGGGATTTCAGAGGTGAGGTTGGTTCCTTGAGGTCCTAGGAAGGAGAGGGCCACCCCCTCTCCTTGTTGTCCTCAAAAAGGGCCATTTTTGCCTCATGTGTGAGCACCAAGTTTAGGTTCATGTTGACCATGCCTTAGCTGTTATTTGGTAGTATTTTGCCATGTATTAGCTCTGTTTTCAGTTGGTTTAGACACACCATGCATGCTTTACATACTTGTCTTGTAATGCCATGAAATTGCCTTAACATTCTTTGTGCTTTGAGCCTTGTTTTTAGCATGATTTCGGCTTAGCTTTGTGAAGCTTTTATGCATGTTTTAGTATGCTTGAGGTCTGATTTTGGTTATTTGGGTCATCCATGACTTTCTTTGTATAGCTACCATGTAATCTCCCTTATAAGCCTTGAGTGTTGGCCCCTTTAGCATGCTCCCCTTGCATAATTTCAGTGGTTTGGCGCCATTAGTCATGTCATTTCAGTCCATATAGCATGCTTGTATACTTGCATTTATGGCTCCTTTGATGTTTCAAAAGGTTTGTGTTTTATGCTCCATGTTTGGGTCATTGCGCATGCCTTCAGACTTAGGCCATTTAGATGCCATCTAGGTGTGTCTTTGACCTTGTTTTGGTCTTCTTAGGGACTATTTTGAGTCCCCTCGACCCTTTGAGACTCACCTTGCATAGCCACGGTTTGATCCCTTAGGTTAGCCTTGAGCCTTGGACCTTGCTTGCATGTTTTGATTGCTTTGTTTAGTTGGTTTGGCACCATCCTTAACATGATTTTCAGAGCTTGATATGTATGTCATATGTCCTTGTTTATCTTCTTTTAAGTGTGCTTAAAAGTTGTCTCTTTGATGCTTAAGTGTCGGTCCATTTGCATACATGTTTGTATGTGTATTTGCCCCTCATTCCATAGCATTTTGGCCACTGTTTTAGGTTAGTTTTGGGGCTGCCTAAATTAGTCTAAGTCCATTCTTGTATGTTGTGACATGCTTACCTTGTGTGTTGATTGCATGCTTGGCCTATCACGTGTTGTGGCATGTTTAAGTGACTTTGCATTTGGCATGCATTTCTCTTAGTTGGAATTGCCTAACATGTTGCATGTTTTGCATACTTGCATGCTTGAGTAACTAGCATAGTTGTCACATGCCTTGTATGCTTGTTTGCATTGCCATGTTGCATGCCTAGTTAACATGCTTAGGTTGCATTGCATGCATGCTTTGCCTCTTGATTATCCATGATTGAGGTTGAGCTCCTCACTTGTTTGTTTTTGTTTGCATTGCATTTAAAATCAAAATGTATACTTGGTCTCTTGGGTCATTATGCATCAAAATGCGCGATTGATGGTCCGAGAACCAAGGAGCACACCCCTTTGAGTCATGAACATGATAAGAGGTGTGTTGGTGCATACATTTGCTTGAAATACCTTGCCATGACATGTTCTTCCCTCTGCTGCTGTCAAAATAGGCTCTGCAGGAAGATTTGGCTGGTCGACTACACAGAGTGTCGATCGACCAAAAGTCAGTGGCCGATAGCTGCATTTGTGGCTGGTGACCACCAACCCATGGCCGGTGACCATTCTCCTTGGCCGGTGGGGTTCTACAGTGTTCAAACAGTGTACCTTGGAGTTTGTGCAATTTTCAGAGGTGCCAAATAGCAAGCAGAGGCATCTTGTGCATGGCAGTGGACTTCTGAGCAGGACCGAGCATGCATTGCACTGGACCCACTTCCCGACG
Organism: Camellia sinensis; assembly: GCF_055761805.1. NCBI lineage: Eukaryota > Viridiplantae > Streptophyta > Magnoliopsida > Ericales > Theaceae > Camellia > Camellia sinensis. The sequence continues at coordinate 24,797,477 of NW_028128987.1, forward strand.
CTGTTTATTGCTTAAATAGATTAGTTAATTTGCTTAACTAGTTTAATTGGTCTGTAATATTTAATTAGCTTGTAGGTTAATTAATTGTATTATTCTTTTGGTCCCTCCGAGCGAGGGCGAGTTTGTAAAAAGTGTGGGTGCGTGCGTGCATGTCTTCCAACCCTCCACTTCTTTCTCCCTTTTACTTACCAGCTTTTGATGGTTAGTACTAGGGCACGTTTAATTTAGCATACCTTATGCTATGCATGCGTGCATCATTCATTAGTCTTGCATGCACCGAGCTCGGTGCATCATACTAACTGCATAAGTATTTCAAATCTAAATACATGCTACTTGTGCATTTTCACATGTCATTTATAGGCTAGCCGAGCCTACTCTAGTGACATTCCGTATGCATTGCATTAGGCATTTAAACATGGACTTGGATCATTCATGATTACTAACATGTTTTGGCACGGAGTACTAGGTAAGCTTTTATGCTTTAGCATCTTGCATAAGTGTGAGTGTCTGCCATGACAGCATGCTTATGTGTTATAAACTGCTTGAATGCCTGTGGGTGAAGCCTGGATTGTTTGAGTTGGAACAACTCATTAAAATCCGTGTTTTAGCCTACTTACGAGTAGCAAATTTCAAATTGTTTTCCAAACAAACGGATATGCAATGTTTTGGTTCCAATTTAGGCGATTTGATCTATACTTGTTTGCTGTGCACATAACATAGTAAATCTAGGCTAATAACCGGAATAAGAACACATAACGTTTTCAAAAATGGATATCATGGTTAGTAGAGGCCGATCTTCGGATCGGGCGAGAGGGGGTGCTCATAGCTGACCTTCCCAAATCGTACCCAAGTTCCCGAGCCGAGGCAACTTTGGTGATGACGGACATGCGGCCTTTGGCACCGAGTCAGGGTTTCCTAAATTCCCCCAAAATAAAATATTTAGGTGGCGACTCTGTATCTGGCAAAGCAGTCCATGTTTGGCACTTCTTTCAAAATCTGTTTTCTCAAAACGATTTGCCGGATTTGGACTCTTTGGTTCAGATTTAGAACCGTGACAATTTGAGAGTCCGAACTGTAGTGAGGCCCACGAGCGCGTCTACAGGATCCAAGGAGTTCATTTTGTTTAAAAAATAAAAATAAAGAAGTTAATTTGTTTTAACTGTCTTACAAAAGAAAGTTCAAACAATAAATACATTAGTACAAATGATAAATTTTATGTTGTTTATGTAGTGTGAAATAAATCTTATGTGAAATTATTAAGATGTTATCTATAATAACATTAATTTTAGAGATATGGTTTCTTTTTAAGTATTTTATCAATGAAAATTATATTTTTTTGGTTAAATATTTTAATAATATCTTAACAATTTAGAAATTTTTTTAATATCGTATAGAATTTAATAATTTTGTTCAACATTACCAAACTATGTATGGGACTTTGTTAAGTTTTTTTTGTAAAACCTCAAGGAGGTGAGTGAAATTTAGTATTTGAATATGTAAGGGCAATATTCAGATTTCTGACTCATAATACATGGCATAAGCATATTCTGTTAAATAAACTAACAGACAATTAATAGTTTCAAAAGTAAAGGAAATTAGTGTTATTATTGAAATCACAGTTAATTTCTAGAAACTTAAAGGAGAGCGCAAGTAAGTGTAATTTACCCAATTCTTAAAAATCCCTAAACTTCAAACATGATCCATATGCATCTATCTCATCATCAATAAGCAATTTTAACCATTATTTGGCAATCTAATGCCACCAAAGGCCAAAGCTTTGAGGAAAAATAAAAAAAATTAATAAAGGGGGACAACTTCACAATGATACACACATAAGCTACCCCATATACAACAAACATGCATTTCCTATGAATTCATAAACTATTCAAAGAAACACAAGCAATTAGTTTCAGGTGAATAGGAGTTGAAGGCTCAAAAGAAATGAATTAGAAATTGAAAATTTAAACAAATGATGCTAAAGAAGAAGGAAAAAAATTAATCTACCTTGAAAAGCAGATTTTTGGGAGCAAAGAACAAAGCGAAAGTGGGTGTCTTGATTTCTGAATATGTTTACACGAATGGGTGCTAATGTTAATGATGATGATGATGGGTATCTCATGAGGATGCTATTGTGTGTTGCAGAAATCAGATGCCTCATTGAAAGTGATTCCATTCCCCTGCAAATTCTTCACTTCAAGCTATGGAAACAATATGCTGAACAGAGAGGGACAGAAAATAATATATGATTGAGGATATATATTGAGGATATATATTTATTTTTCTATTTTTTAAATCATATAAAAAATATTAACCTGCATTTTTTAAAAGAGAATTATATGTAACTAAGAAAAGGGAAAAAAAAATTATCAACATATGAGAGGTGCAAGTGTACATGCATTCACAATCTTTTATTTGTATCTCATTACAGACACATTTTGCACTTGCATGTGTTGGTAATTTTTTTTTTCTCTTTTCTTACCTGCATGTAATTCCTTCTTTTTTAAATATGTATTAAGTAGAAGTTTAATGACTCAAATACAAAAGTTAAAATTTGAAAATAATATATGATTAAGAAAATATAAAATAATATATATTTTTTTACATATAAATAAATAAGTCATGTAAATTGTTGGGAAAAAAACAAATCCATGTATTTCAACTTTTTTAAAAAAAAAAAAAATAATAAATGCATTATTTAAAATGATAAATTTTACATTTATGTAGTGTGGAATAAGTCTTATATTAAATTATTAGAATATTATCTAACATTAATTTTAGAGAGATTGTTTATTTTTAAATATTTTATCAATATAATTTTTTTTTCCATTAAATGATTTAATAATGCCTTAACAATTTAAGGCTTTATTTAATATTACATGAAATTTAAGAACTTTATTAAATAATGCTAAAATATGTATGGGTCTTTGATAATATATATGCAAACCTTTAGGGGAGGTGAGTGAAATTTCTCATTTGAATAGATAAGGTAAATAATGGACAATTTCATCATTTTTGGTATTATAATCTATAACATTAGTATGACATCAGCAAATTCTGTTATAGCCTAACAGAGGGTAACAGTGGGAGAATCTTAATAATAATTTCAAAAGCAATGGAGGTTATGGTAATTATTGAAACCACAGGGAGGTAAGTGGGGCTGGCCATTTGGAATAGGCACAGGACCAACTCCCTAGGCATTCTACTGATTCTGAAGGTTTTGGTTTTGAAGATCTTGATTTTGAAAGTTTTGAGAGTTCTGGCTGTCTCTGATTTCTAATGGCTGAAACCTAGGAGATTGCCCCCTAAGTTCAACACCTTGCGCCCTTAAGAATGGGGCTGTTAGAGGAAGATGTCTAAAAAACTCTAGGGGTGGTTCAAAAGTAGTAAATGACTTGTTTTGTGGATTATGTTCTACAAAGACATTGGTTGGTCATGTTGTAGGTAAAACTAGAGCGGGTGGAGGGGACACAAAAACCATTTCACCTAAAGTAGCTATCATGTTGGTGATGGCCTTCACCAAAACAGATTGGGACTACCTTATCTCTCGCAGTGGAGTAGCCAGAGAATGAGAAATTTCTTGGGAAAGCTCTATGTTGGTTGCAATGATGCATTTCTTCAACTTTTCAATCTAATCTAGTTAATCCTTTAGGATTACGCTGCATTTCTGAAGATTAGGATTTCTCAAATCTTAGACTTTCATAATGGGATACATTTCTTGTTTGACTGCGACATGTTTTCCTCTACCTCTACCAACCATGATGACATTAGTAAATTACAAACCTAGCACCTCATAAAATGAGAGTGAACATGTAGGCTAATGTGTTATGAATGCAATTGTTCCATGACCGATGAACTTATAGTCCAAGGTTGAATTTATGATTAGAGATTTCTAACTTTAATAGGACTTGGTCTTCTCCATACTCAGCATCCACTGCTTGACTATCACTAATGACGTCCATATCTTTCCCATACTCAAGAAGACCAGTGGAAAAACCATTGTCTTCGATAGGCCTCTTACTAGGGTTCCCAAGAAGACCAACATCTTCCACTGTTTTCTTGCTAGTATCACCAAGGTCGGTCTACTTCTTCTTTATCGTTACTTTAAATTAGAAATGTCCCGCTAGACGTGCCAATCAATCGATAAAAGCTAATCGACAGAAAAATAGATCAGACTTGGAGTTGAGTTTTGAGGAGGACAATGTCCCATATTGCTTAAGAGGGACTCCCACTTCCACCTTATAAGCATACTAGCCTCCTCTACCTTGTATGAAGCCTTTAAAATCGTGAGGAGGTGACAACAAGATCTGTCCCTTAACCCCAAAATGGACAGTATCATGCAAGGTGAACGAGACGAGTCAGTGGAAACAGTCACATGCTCTGCCCTCCCCCCTGTATAAGCCTTTTCCCCTAAAGAGGAACAAAATCATGAAGAAGGGACGACAAGATCCATTCCTCAACCCCAAAGTGAACAATATATACACGGGCGTGAGAGGCCAGGCATGCAAATTTGACACTAGAATGAGGGCTGTCCGGCAAACTCTCTCACTATTGTGGCCTAGTATGCTGGGGGGTTATAATGAGGACAATGTCCCACATCGCCTGAGAAGTACTCCCACTTCCACCTTATAAGTGTACCGGTCCCCTCTACTTTGTATGAGGCCTTTAAAACCGTGAGGAAGGGGGACTACAAGATCCGTCCCTCAACCCCGAAACGGGCAGTATCATGCAAGGTAAGCGAGACGGGTCGTGGAAATAGCCATATGCTCTACCCTCCCCTTTGTATGAGGCATTTCCCTCGAGGAGGAACAAAATCGTGAGGGGGGACGACAAGATCCATCTCTCAACCCCAAAGCGTACAATATCTACAGAGGCGTGAGAGGCTAGGCATGCCCCTGTAGATATTGTCCGCTTTGGGGTTGAGGGACGAATCTTATCGTCCCCTCCTTATGGTTTCAAAGGCCTCATACAAGGTGGAGGGGGTCAGTACGCTTATAAGGTGGAAGTGAAAGTCCCTCCCAGGCGATGTGGGTCATTGTTCTCATTAAGTTCTATCTTAAACATATTAAAGACTTCTTTGAAGGTACAATAAAGAAGAAATATGGTAGAAATAGAATTGAATTTGTATTAATTAAGTAAAATGTCACTTATTACAAGTTACATAAACTTCAACAAGAACAAAGAATTGAAAAAATACAATGATCGACAGAGAAAAAGAGGGAGAAAAGTTATCACTAATTTACTCCTAAAATTATTAAGTTGATTAGTCTTAAAATAGAAGTTACACTTAATAATCACGATATATGAGTTGTGTTGAATTTTTCTTTTTTTTCCCTTTTTGGAAACCTTCTCTTTTATACTGGTATAGCCACTTTCTGATGCAGCCATGATCTTCCTTAATTTTCATCCATATCCCTTTGTTTTAGGAACTACCTGCAAAATCTACTCTAACTTGGTCTTCAATCCCTTGATTTCAGCATTGACTCTAACTAACTTGCAACAGCCAACTCTTCTGGTTTTTCATGGCATTGATTTAATTCTTTAAATGCCACGTCACCATGCTACTTCATGCTATACTACTGGCACATCTGTCATGCCACGCCATTATTCCTATTGATAGGTAATTTTCAAAAATTCAACAAACTGAAAGGGCTTTAATTATGACATCAACACTGCAAAAAAAAAAAAAAAAAAAAAAAAAAAATTCATGGCTTACATATTTTAAAAAGTATGTATTATAAATTCTACCTACAAAATTTTGCAAAATTTGCTATTCAGTGGTAATTATACAAAATTATTATATATTCATGAAAAAATTTATAATTTTAATTATTAATGTTTATAAACTTTACCATTTATTTGTAATTATTTTTCCAAAAAGCCTCCACTGAATTTGAAATTTTTTCATCAAATTTCCCCCCCCCCCCCTCATGCTCTTGGTTTTCATCAAATTTTTTAAACATCATAGTTAATTGGATTAAATTAAAACAAATAAAAATTTAAAAGGACAAAATTAAAAAAAAATAGAAAAATTACAACAACAAAAAAAAAGAAAAAAAAACCCAATGTGTGAGTCATGTAACAAAATAAATTATGAATTTTTAATTTTATTAATTTAAACCCTAAACTTTTAAATTGCTTTTAATCTAAATTATTTGTCTATTTTTATTAAGTAAAATCAATGAATAAATAAATATTTTAGTCATTAAACTCAATGAAAAGGGTATTGTAGACATTTAATGTATAACCATATTGAGTTTAATAACTAAAATACTCATTTTCCGTCAGTTTTACTTAATGAAAATATGCGAATGCTTTAGATTGAAAATAAATCAAAATATTAGAGTTTAAATTGATAAAATTAAAAATTCAGGTTTTATTTTGTTACAAGGCTAAAACCTTGGTTGTTTTTTTTTGTTTTTTTTTTCGGTAATTGTTCCAAAAATTTAAAATAATAGGCATAAAAATTAATACAATAAATAAATTTAGATGAATCTACATTTAGGGAAGAGAATGAAGTTGGGATTGGGGTCATTGTTTGATATTGCAATGTGGAAGTTATTGCTTCTATGGTTGAACAGATTGGAGTTTTTGATGGTCGTTAATTATGTTGAGACAAGGCGTGGACAATAGCCCACTGGCCTGCCATGTCTAGCCTTATCTTTTTAAGGCTTGGTGGGTTATTTTGATTGAAAGGATTAGGCTGGATTAATATCTTAGGCCTGTTTAATAGATGAGTTGGACTTGGGCTTTAAGCATGCATTCTAGCCTGGTTCGACAATAATAATTTAAATATTTATTTACTCTTTTATTATTGAGTGCTCAACCAAAAGTTTAAAATTATTTTTTTGGGCCAAAGGTGCAATCGCAGAAGAATAATGCTATATACACTAATTAGTGTACTAACTAGTGTATCAATTGATGATGTGATATAATTTAAGAAGTTTTTAGTATTTGTAATGTGATTACTATGTTGGGTCAATAATAATGTCATAACTAGTGTTGGTACACTAGTGAGTACACTAATTGGTGTATGTAACACCACCAGTTGTAGAATAGTTTATCCATAAGGTAAATCTAAAACAAAATGACCAAAATATCCATCTATATATACCAATGAAGCCCGATCTATCACAAATCAAACAATTTGTCTCTCTCTCTTCCCGATCTAAACCCTAGGTGCGTCGTTTCTGCCACCACTGTCAACGCCTCCATCATCACTGCCTCCTTGTAGCCACCTGTAACGCCCTCAAAATAACAACATTAAACCCATCCGTAGAGACATGCATTGATACATAAAAGTCCACTTTCATCTATTCATCAGAGTATTTCATTACAAAAGTATTACATTTTGACAACAAAAGCAAATGCCCTACAGGCTTACAGCTTTCCAAGTTAACACTTGGTTACAAAAGAGGGTACTAACTCAATTACACAATAAGCCCTTGGCTTGAATTTACACGTAACACATCCAAAAGGAAATAAGACAACAAAAGTTTGTCCGTCTCTAGCCTCCCATGCTATGTCCTTGGAGGTGGCATGGTACCTGTACCTGAAAATGATGTTCCCATATAAGGTGAGCCATAGCCCAGTAGAAATATACTAAACCAACTATGAACAATACCTAAACGATTAGCAACTGATAGATGGTCAGTACTTACACTTCCATTTTCATCTTATTACAATTCCATGACAGTCGAGTCTATGTTACAATTCACTTTCCATTTCTTATTCAACTTTGAGTTTGAAACCAAGGCTCAGTACTCTGGCCAAAACATTTGATGGGATTATAGTTCATCACTAGAACACTTTCAAAATTCAAGGTGGATACACATTATGGTGTTGTATCAATAACACATAAACTACTTCCATACTTCGCAAACAATGATGATATACATTTTAGTGCTATATCAACTCAAACAAACTTTTCAATAGATAAGCATATGAGCTATATCAATACTTCAACAGATAAGCATATGAGCTATATCAATACTTCAATAGATAAGCATATGAGCTGTATCAACACTTCAACAAATAAGCATATGAGCTGTATTCAATACTACAACGGATAAGCATATGAGCTGTATCAACATTCCAATAGATAAGCATATGAGCTGTATCAACACTTCAATAGATATGCATATGAGCTGTATCAACACTTCAACAAATAAGCATATGAGCTGTATTCAATACTACAACGGATAAGCATATGAGCTGTATCAACATTCCAATAGATAAGCATATGAGCTGTATCAACACTTCAATAGATAAGCATATGAGCTGTATCCAATACTACAATGGGTGAGCATATGAGCTGCATCCCTGGGTCCATCCCCCATCTTCCCTTAACCATTAACCGGTTTAGAGGTACATCCCCCATCTTCCCCTAAACTGTGGAGTACATCCCCCATCTCCTCCCATACATAAGTAATGCATATAAACACAGAATCACATATGCAATCAATCAATACATAAAATTAATGTATTCTATCAACCGTCTACACATAATGCATATAAACACATCGGTCACATGCACAATCCACTGATACATAAAGTTAATGTATTCTATCAACCGTCATACTCTATGACACATCCAATTGATTAGTTTTAGTTTGCCTAATCATCATGCATTGTCTACAACAATCAACACTACCCTCCACCGGTAGCCCAAAGCAATTATTTCTAAGCAGGAAATAAATGCACTAATAGATAATATATCAACATTCTCAAATCAACTCCTCGTTTTCTTCAATTAATTATATGCATTAATTAATTAAACCAATAAGGGCAAATTACCATGATTCACAAAACAACCCTAAGGTTTTGTTTCCATCAATGTCCCAACATTGATCTCATTTCTCTATGCCTAACATACATATAGGTTTATATATCTAAAACCCCAACTTTTGTAAAATTACACAAAGGCCCAAACTTTCTCAAAATTACCCAACAACCCCCAACATATCAAAATGCTAAAATTCAAAGACAAAGCTCATAAGATGGAGTAGGTTATCCCTACCTCGAATGATGGGACGCAACGAAGGAGATGAAGAAACGAAAACGCTCCAAATCCCGAAATTTTCAGATTAAAAGGTAGCCCTTGACGATCAACACAACTTTTGTAAAGGCTCAAGGTGAGAAAACAACTCCTACTAGATCAATCCTAAGAGAGAAATTAGGGTTTTAGTGAGAGGAACTCTCAAAATAGCTTTTTGGAAAAGTAAGAGAGAGAAAGGATGTTGAAAAGTGAACAAAAAAGTCGGATCTCGGCTTTATATAAAAGTCGACCCGCTCGAGCGCCAATCTCCCCGCTCGAGCGTCACTCACAAATCCCCACTCGAGCGTCCAATTCCCCGCTCAAGCGGCAGATGCACGTTCCCAGAACTTTTACAGACATGGTTCCCGCTCGAGCGTCAGACACAAACTCCCGCTCGAGCGGCCAATCCTCCGCTCGAGCGTCTACCGCTGCAGATGAAATACTGGATGGGTGATTTCCCCGCTCGAGCGTCAAAAGCGCAGCTCGAGCGGAGAGATCAAAAACTGGGCGAAGATTTTACGTTTTAAAACACAACCAACTTATTCCCAACTTGCCCAACACGACCCAAAGCTCGAACACAAAGAGGAAGGGATGGAAAGAGGATAAAACAACGGCACCCTTACGAAATCGAATCCGGATTATAGTTAAACATGAAAGGGAAAGCCGGGATCGCTATAACCTCCCCCCCTTAAAGAATTTCGTACCCGAAATTAAGGATACGCCAAAACACAAGGCCAAATGATCACAGAGCATTCAACAACCAAGCCCCAAGGAAAGAAATTACTTTCAAAACAAACCTCCGACTCACTCTACCAAGGAAGAGACTAACCAAGGGAACACATTCTAAACAACACCACCTTAGGTGCGCAAGCCTCAACAAACCAAACCTCCCCTGAAACAATTCACCAATAACCGACTAGTGCTTCAAGCTAAGTCACTACTCAACAACACGATTAAAGCAAATCTTAAAGTAGATAATACGAAAATATTTTCTTGTTCGAGAGGCATTTCTCAAAGATGTTTAAATTTTCAACGTTAACGTTCCGGGATAAATCTTGTATTTTCCGTACGAAAACTCAAAAGCTTTGTAAACATTTTTCACAAATACGCTGTTACCCAAAACACAGAGTTATCCACAGTTTATTTGCCCAAAAGATTAATCTGGAATTCTTTAAAATCCTTGAATTAAATCAACTTTTCAACAACGCATTTAGATGGCCCCAAACACTAGGAAAATTTTGTTTTCCATTTCTTTCCAAATTAACACTATCAACAACCATCACTCACATAATGATGCCACAACCAACACGGAACACAACATTTCTATAATGATAGTTAATAGAAATAACAACCGTACTATCAACACATAAGGCATAAGAAATTCATGGTTTTGAAATTTTATCCCGCCTCCCTTTACTTCACCACTTTATAATCATAAACACGGCTCAGAAATACACAAATGATACACATTATAGTGCTGTATCAATATCAAACTAAACACCATACATACATAATGTATAAAAAGCCAATCATTCACAATGATCAATCAATACACATATTAGATGTATTATTCCAACCGTCAGACTCAACGACAAAACATGTTCGATTAGTTTCAGTTTTCCCTAATCAACATACAAAGTCTACAACATCAAGACTAAAACTCAAGGTGACCATTGCCAACCCAAAACCCGATACCGACAAGCTGACTAATCAACTCAATAAACTCTACACTCAGTAATCCACACACTGATGTGCCACTCAAACCACTAACCCCAACCACGGAGTTCTCTACACGAACCACAAATTTTGGAATCTCACCGGATCTCCTAAAATTTAACCGCCTCAACACTGCGTCTAAGGGAATCACCATCCCCCGCCATGGTTATCTAGCAAGCCTGCCCACTTCCTTGACCGAAGACCGACATGGTCAACCTCAATCACAACATCCCGAATACGAAGGACCACTTTGACCCACGCTATACTCATTACTTTAGAACACTAATTGCTCTTCCTTCAAAGAATGCTGCCAGCATCCACTCACAACCCACACTCAACAATGGATAACCAATCACAATACGAACACTACCCCTATACAACCAAGGGGGTCACCACGGACTCACTATCTAGCAAGGCCCAAAACACGAACCAACATACAGGTACTATTCCCACTAACTCGAGATACAAATCTCATGTTCCCTCGAACATTCTCACATAGTCTTGCTAACACCGCGCAACTCTCGAAACCATCACATCTAACACATTCAACCGTACTAGGCAAAACCTCCTTATTTTGCAAGCCCTCTTACTCCACCGAATCCCCCAATAACTCATAGGGTCCACTCGTTACTCTATATCTTACTTGTCACTCATCTCGAGAGTACCATCAAGAGGCCCGGCCTCCGTGCTAAACCACTAGTCCAAACTACCGCTAGGCAACCATCATGAACCAAACCCCGACACCATTACAAGTCGCCGATAGGGCTTCCAAAGATTCACTCTTCTAACTTTCCAGAGGAGTAAAAGTCCTCGCCTCCCTCGTCATTAACCCATATCTTCATCCGCAAACACCATACCACTGTGACTCCATCCACGGGTCACACTCTAACCACGGGCTATATACCCAATTAACCCTTCTGATAACATCCTCTGACTTGACCAGTGCTAAGGTACGAACCTATCACATTCGATCCAAATAAAGGAATTTGAAAACTTAGGGAAACACCCATTATACTACAGCCCGAGGTATAGTACCAGCTACCCACAACACATCGCTCCCGATACAACAATCACAACCTTATATAGGGGCTAACATCCCCTCACTTAAAATGGCCTATCAGTACACCTGCAATCTCGGCAACGTTACTTACCACGAAGGTACAAGTCCAACCTTAACAAAATTATGCGCTATGCCCCCGTAGGACACCATATTAAATACGTGCTACATCCAGTATTAATCGCACACTTCACATCCTCTTGAGTTCACCCGACAGCGGACCAAAATCTATACCACGCACAAAATTTTAAATGGGTAATACCCATGAAATTCCACGCACTCGGCAAGTAAAATAGTTCTCGCTCCAATATTGCCTTGGCTAGGACACGCACCCCTCGGTGGTTCTTTCAAATTTTGAAAACATGGCTCCTCAGCCCTTATCCTTCCCAAATCAAGTCACATGCATAAAAAAAAATGCATTGATACCAAAAAAAAAAAAAAAAATTGGTTTTACAGCAACTTTATACATTAATAAAACTTTAGAGCTACGACATGCTCCAATTCACCCACTCTAGGGAAATTAACAAACAAAGCATATATGTATATATATATATATATAGATAAACAAACAGTTTAGATGTTTCAACATTCCCAAAACACATTGGTTACACAACAGAACCCAATGATCACAAAACGGATTAGCCAAAACGAAACCAACCCCTCGGTATTACCACCACTGCCATCCCTCGCTGGACCGCCAAAATTGGTCATCTCCAAACACAAGACCACCTACGAGCTTACTCACCACGGACAAGAACTACTGATGTGCCCCCTCCATCCACACCTGGAACAACTACAAACTTCCCCAATTGGGGCTTGGGAGCTCGACTCTACTGAGGCCCTCGCAGTCTGGCCTGCTAGTCCCCCAAAACGATATTGTTCCTGCCCAGTCGAATGAAACTGAGCCTGGCTAGGTTGCAAAACCCCTAAAGAAGCCCCCAGCTGAGTACAAAAACGTCGAATATGACCCGGTTGATTACACACCCAACAGGTAGGCGGTGCCTGAGCACGAGATTGGTTCAGAATCTGGGCTGATGAAGACCCCAACAACTGCCTCCCTACTGAGCATTTGATCGGTCCAAAACCCGACTGGTTAGATGATCCTGGTGGTACAACTACTGGTTGAACAGCTAACCCTGCCCCCTTCTTCTGTGGGCAAACCGAAACCTTGTGGCCCAACAGACCACATCTGAAACAAATGATGCCCCTCTGCTTACTTTCTCCCGAACCCAAATCCGACACTGGAAGGGTAGTTCTAGCCCGACCTCCCTGTTGCGGGTTTAAAACCCTCTGCCTCTTAAAAGGCCTACCAACACCCTGAGTCACAGGAGTCGCCGAGATGGCTTCCTCTCCACTCTGCCCCATTGCTAGCACCGCAGCCTCTACATGGGCGGCCGCCTCAATAAGCGCCCTATATCTTTTATGCCAAGACCCCGCTATCCTTACACGGATGTCGTCACGCAGCTTACTCTCAAACTCGAAACAACGTAAGTCCTCCGTCTCCACCAATTCTGGAGCAAATCTCGACAGATTAGCAAACCATCTTTCGAACCGCACCAAAGGTGTAGTACCTTGGCGTAACTCCACAAACTATTTCCACAGCTCTTCCCGAGCGGAAGAAGGGAAATTGCAACTTCCTCGCCTAGGCATCCTAGTAAAAGTAACGGAGACACGTTAGCACACTCATACATGTGCCGAAGCTAAACACTCACGTCCTAACACATGGACAACTATAATTCACCCCACGTAAGCATATAAACACATAGGCATTTACGAATTTCATTTCCGGATAATGATAGTCCCGAGGCGTTACTAGAGTTCCGGTCAGAAACAGCATTGATCAAGTGCCTTTCCAGCAGGACTCCCAGAAACCCAAGAATCCAATCAACATCCAAGAAACTACATTCCATACCCAAATAATCACATAAACATGTTATCACATAAGTACATACCATTACGTCTAAGTCTCTAACAAGCGAGACAAACCCATTGTGATACTAATTACTTCCCACGTACCCAAAGTATTTGAACCCGGTACGCTCTGATACCAAGTTGTAACGCCCTCAAAATAACAACATTAAACCCATCCGTAGAGACATGCATTAATACATAAAAGTCCACATTCATCTATTCATCAGAGTATTTCATTACAAAAGTATTACATTTTGACAACAAAAGCAAATGCCCTACGGGCTTACAGCTTTCCAAGTTAACACTTGGTTACAAAAGAGGGTACTAACTCAATTACACAATAAGCCCTTGGCTTGAATTTACACGTAACACATCCAAAAGGAAATAAAACAACAAAAGTTTGTCCGTCTCTAGCCTCCCAAGCTATGTCCTTGGAGGTGGCATGCTACCTGTACCTGAAAATGATGTTCCCATATAAGGTGACCCACAGCCCAGTAGAAATATACTAAACCAACTATGAACAATGCCTAAACGATTAGCAACTGATAGATGGTCAGTACTTACACTTCCATTTTCATCTTATTACAATTCCATGACGGTCGAGTCTATGTTACAATTCACTTTCCATTTCTTATTCAACTTTGAGTTTGAAAACAAGGCTCAGTACTCTGGCCAAAACATTTGATGGGATTATAGTTCATCACTAGAACACTTTCAAAATTCAAGGTGGATACACATTATGGTGTTGTATCAATAACACATAAACTACTTCCATACTTCGCAAACAATGATGATATACATTTTAGTGCTATATCAACTCAAACAAACTTTTCAATAGATAAGCATATGAGCTATATCAATACTTCAACAGATAAGCATATGAGCTATATCAATACTTCAACAGATAAGCATATGAGCTATATCAATACTTCAATAGATAAGCATATGAGCTGTATCAACACTTCAACAAATAAGCATATGAGCTGTATTCAATACTACAACGGATAAGCATATGAGCTGTATCAACATTCCAATAGATAAGCATATGAGTTGTATCAACACTTCAATAGATAAGCATATGAGCTGTATCAACACTTCAACAAATAAGCATATGAGCTGTATTCAATACTACAACGGATAAGCGTATGAGCTGTATCAACATTCCAATAGATAAGCATATGAGCTGTATCAACACTTCAATAGATAAGCACATGAGCTGTATCCAATACTACAATGGGTGAGCATATGAACTGCATCCCTGGGTCCATCCCCCATCTTCCCTTAACCCGGCACCACCATTGTTGCCGCCCACGCTGTCGACTCATCGACGAGAGAGCCTTAGCCGTCGCCCAGGCGACGACGTCATCTTCCTCCACACCACGATTTGATGAAGCGCTCGATGGTCATTCTAGAGAACTCTCATCGCAGAGTTCATAGCTACACTTCTCCTTCTCCCATTTCAGCACTTTCTTTCTTTGATCTCTTCTCTCTCTCATGTCTCTCTTAGGTTTGAAAGAGACGGTGTCAGTGACCTGATTGGGAAAAAGGCAGCTGGATTTTGTCATTTTTGAATCTTCGATTAAATCTCTATCCCTCTCTCGTTCTGCTTTGATGAAGCTTTGGGATGTGATGACAAGTTACTGAGTTACAAATAAATAGGCCAAAGCCTCAATGAATCCGCCGAGTTCAGATCGACCGCATCCCTACCACAAAGCTTGTTTGGAAATACATTCAAGAAACGATCGTAGATGTTGATCAGTTGAGCTCCATCGAAGACTCCTCATCGGCCTCCTCTTCTGCCGCCTTTGCCTCTATCTCCATCTACATCTAAACCTTGGAGTTCTACTTCCACAACTCCAAATCTTTCAACAACGGTAAATTTGACATTAGTGGTTGAAGTTTCTTAGCCCCCCTCAAAGGGCAGCGTTACAATTTAGGGTTTCATTCCCATTCTCTCTCTCTCTCTCTCTCTCTCTCTCTCTCTCTCCATTTTTCTTGTTGCACAATACAATACCAGAGAGCTTTGTTTGGACGACAAGTCTTATTCACAGAAAATGAAATATGTTAAGAGTCATCATTGACTTTTCTAGAATTATCTAGGCTATTAAGTGCATATGTTGAATAATCTAGAAGACTCCGGAAAGATCTAGAAGACTTTAGAAAGATCTAAAGAAATTCAGAAGATTCTAGAACATTGTAGAAGATTTGGGAATATTAGAGAAGCTTATAGAAATCTAGAGAAATCTAAGGTTCTAGAATATTTTAGAAGTATAGAAAGTACTATTATATACTAGAATAGTTTAGAGAGTTCTAGAATATTGGAAAGTATGAGTATATGCTAGAATATTCTAGAGGGTTAATAACAGCCCTTGGATCAAAATGATCTTAGCCATCCATTGAGGTGGATGACTATATAAAGGGAAGTGACCTCATTTGGAAGATACAAGACATAACAATCAAGAGTGGAGTCAAGTGTGAGTGATTTCAAGAGTGAGGTGTCCTTGAGAGTCTTCTTGTATACTTGAGTGTATCTTTGCATCTAAATAAAGATTCACTTTTGTATAACCGTTGTGTTCTAACTCAACAAAATCAACTCCCAAATCCTCTCTATCTTTCTCTCCCGATCTGCAAACTGATCTGTTTCCTTCTTCTTCTTCTTCTTCTTCTTCTTCTTTATTTTTATTTTTTATTTTTTTTTATTTTTAAGTTAATGACAATAATGATGAAACAAATTGAAAATAGATTTTTTATTTTTTTTTTGACAAATTGCAACAGATTAATTTTTTTAAAGTTTGTCTACTTTGATCCAATTTCTCTCTTTGTATTGTGTTCATCATGATAGTTCTTGTTTTGATAGAGAAATCCGAAGTCTAGAGCAAACACAACCATCAGAGAGAGTAGGTTGGTTTGATAGCTTGCACAATTTATATAGATATGAAAATTTTGTACTTTGAATAGAAAATTTGTTGTTGTAGTTGTTGTTGATGATGAAGTAGATTGTTATTGTTGATGATGATTGCAACAAATAAAAAAACATCTGTGGTGCAACAGATAAAAAAAGATTTGTTCAAAATTTGAATAGATAGGTGCTTGGCATTTCAATAACAAGATTTGAACAGATAAAAAAAAATAACAAATAGAATTCAGAAAAAAAAAATAGAATTTATGAAAAAAAATTCAACAGATAAATAGAATTTAGGGGAAAAATTGAAGAGATAGATATATTAAGGTAAAAAATTGAACAGATAAATAAAAATTTGAACATATATATATAAATTTGAACAGATAGACAAAAAAAATTGAACAGATAAAACTAATTTGAACCGATAATTTTTTTTATATAAATATGTATGTATAAATTTGAACAGATAATCAATGAAAAGTCAAACAGATAACAAAAAGTCAAAGAGTAAAATTAAAAAACGTTCTCTAAGACTTCTCACCAAATTATTTCACAAAACTTGGATCTCACATCAACAAAAAAATATTTCTTTGACCTAATGTCTTGTATCCTTCCTAGATTGGATTTATCACCAATTAACCCATTATTATTTACTTTTCCAATATTGAACTGCTAATGTCGAATTTGGTGACTGTAGTGTGTAATGAAGTTAATTTTTCTTGAACGCAAAAATGACTTGAAGTGATCTAAGCATCTATTGTGTTTTGGAATCACTTGACAGTCAACAAAAACTTGAATAGAGTTTGACAGTCAACAAAAGCTTCGTTAGTTTGCAAACCATCTTTCTTTAAACTACAAACCTGCAGGAACTCTATAGAAAAATTCTAATGTTGGGTCAATCTTTGCAAGATTCTTGCCCCTCCAAAAGGAGATGTTATGAGTTCAAGCCCCCATGTGGGGCATTGGGTTGACCCATTTCCCTTAGATTTAAGTTAGAGTAGGTTATTAAAAAAATAAAAATTTATTTGGTGGTCTCGATCAATGATCCATACCTCAGCATATGAGAGAAACATAGACACAGATACAGACACGGACACGGATACGCGACACAATAATTTCAAAAAAATGAGGACACAGACACGATGATGACATGGCAATAAAAAATAGTTTTAATATATTTTATTTGCTTTGTAGATTAAAAAAAACAATACTAATTTAACATAATAATTAAAAAAAAAACTCACTCTTAAGTTAACTTTTATTGTTTGCCTTCTTTTTTTAGCATTCAACATTCAACCAAAAGCACTAAAAAATGGCAAGGGAGGGGGGAATGAGTTGGCCTATCCCCAAAAAATATAATTAAATAAAGGGATATACCATGTGATGTGTCTCATATGTGTCCCTATCATGCCATTGTGTTTGACACCGCTACGACACAAGTTTTAGAGTGTTGGTGTTGTGAGTAGCTCTCCTCAAGATTCCATTATCTCCATACCCCTCAAGACTTCAGTTCGTGGGCCTGATGAGGCCCACAACTGTGATCCAAACAGTTCATCTCGTAGTCCTCAAAGAGAACAAGACATATATAAATTAGTTTGATTGGATATTGATATACATACTAATTTATTGTATTTTATTTTATAAAGTGGACAATTTTAGTTTAAAATCATATTTACCACTCATTTCATAAAACAAAACATGATTGGTTAGTTTGTCTATCAATGTCCATACAAGCTAATTTTTTTTTCTTTTTTCTTTTCCATATATATATGTTGTTCTCTTCAAGGACTACATGATGAATGGTTTAGATCACCATTGTGGGCCTTGTGAGGCCCATGAAATAGAGTATTGTGGGGCATGAAGATGATGTAGTAGTCGTAAGAGGAGATGCTCCCGTTTGTGCTTTATAGACATGAGATTTGTCATATTGTCTCCCCAAAGTCAACACAAAAATATTGAGTCCCACTATTTTAATCAACAGAAAATCAAGTTGGGGCAATATATAGACTTGCCCTGAGGGTCACAAATTATTCCTACCATTTATGATACACCAATCATTCTAGATAAACAAAACTAAGGATGGAAATTTTTGACCCACAAGGTAACATGAATCAAATAGTATATGAAGTTAGCAGGTTAGGTTTGACTATTTTGTACATCAAAACGAATACGACACCACATAATATGGCGAATATTAAATGAGTTAAGCTAATGTCTAACCTGCATAACACGATTGACACTAATAATCTGTTTAATGAAAAGTTAGATACATTTTAATAATATTTCCTCTCATTGGAAATTGGGTCGGGTTTAGAACCTGGACTCAATTGGGTCGTCCATGGTGGCATGACCCGATTAAGAGAGATCCAAATATTAGTAATATATTATATATCAAGATATGGGATAATCTTGATATGGTATAATTGTCAATATAATATATGATAATTATTGATTAGATATTATAGATATGGGATAAATATTATCTGGGATAATATATCTATCCTATGGGTCTCCTAACTCTCCTATATAAACAAACATTGAGTTTTATATTTTGATATAACAAACAACATACGTTCTCTTTTCCCATAAACCATTATGCCTTTGTACTGTGATTGATATGAGTAAAACTCCAGTAGTTTTACTCCATTGCTGTGAAGATTGTTCAAGAGTACACGATTCACCTTCTAAACTGGATTCATTGTGCATTCTGTTTACCAACAACGTTTGTCTGAATCCATATTATTTTCCACAGTGTATATAGTAATAAATTTCCATCATTGGTATTAGAGCCATTATTAAGGTGTTTTCATGCTATTGAATATCCATCAAATTAGTATTTTATACTAATATATGTATATATATTATTTTTATTTGCATAAAATACTGATGTTTGGTCAAAATAATTTTATTTTGCTTGGTTCCATTTTTCCAAAAACACTTTTCAGAAAATTCTACTTTCATATTTTTTGTATTTTTTTTGTTTTTACTGAATTTTTAAAAATATTTTAAGTAATTTTTTTACTTTTCAGACACAACCAACATAAATATACCTAAAAAGTAAAAAATTTGTGAAAACAAAATCTTTAAAAATTCACTAAATACCAAAAATACAAAAAATAATACAAGAATTCAGTACATTTTTTGTATTTTTATGTATTTATTAACTTTTTAAAATATTGTTTTGCACAAATTTTTTACGTTTTAGATACATCTAAATAATGTGCATCTAAAAAAGTAAAAAAATATTTAAAATTTAAAAAATATTCACTAAAAACAAAAAAAAAACGAAAAATCAAAAAATTCAGTTTTCAAAAAATTTAATCCAAAAAACTCAAACAAAGCACACTAATTGGTTTTTTTTATTCTTTTTATAATTTTTATGAACATTTACATGTTTATAATATTTACAAAATTACATTGATAAATGATAAATCATTATTTGTAATTTTATGTTTCAAAGTTATCAGATATTAATGAAAGTAATGCACGTGAAATCGGTATTAAAAAAATAAAAATTATTCGTAGCTCGAAATTCGTCCAGCTCGAATGGCCCGACTGCCCAAAACGACATCGTTTTGGGCATTGTTTTTTTTTCGAACACAGACAAAGGGAAGTGAATAGGAGAGAGACAAAGAGACAGAGAAGAGAGGAGAGAAGAGAAGAGGAGGAGAGAAGAGGCGACAGAGAAAAAGGACGACGGTGATGGTGGCGGCGCCGGTGGGTATCGGCGATCTCTTCTTTCAGGCTCTATTTTCTCTTCTTTTTTTGATTATGATAATGTTTTGATGATGATGTTGACGACGATGTTGATGAAGATCTCTGTTTTCTTTTTCTTTTATTTTTTTTCTTTTTTTTTCTAAGTAGATCTGGATCTGGAAAAAAAATGTTGATGATGATAATGTGTTGATGATGATGATGATGATGTTCATGAAGATGTTGATGAAGTTGTCCAGCTCCCAGCTCCTAGCTCCAGCTCTAGCTCCAGCTCCCTTTCCTTCTCTTCTTCTTCTTCTTCTTCACTTTCGTGTTCTTTATCTCCAAAAAAAATGCGAAAAAGAAAGAAAAAAAAAAAAAACCAAAACGTCGTCGTTTTGGACTCAGGCCATTCGAGCCTCATAAGCTTCGAGTTACAAAACGGGATTAAAAAAAAATGATAATAGCACAGCACGAGACTACTGCACTGTGTACGTTGACATCAACGCTGACACGAGCACCAGCACATGCGTTGATACACGAGCCTAAGGCAGGTGTGGGATTAGTATTGACAAGGCTTTGTTTGTTTGTTTTACTTTAAAAAACTACATTAATTGCTCCTAAAATATTCGCTATAATTCTGTTTTCAGCATGGCTTGCATGGTTAGTCTTATAATTACTTTTCCTACAATATGGTTAATTTTTAGATTTTTTGAAATGAAAAAAATATTTTTCCGAGTTATTAATTCAATATTTTTTATGTTAAAATGCTTGTGTGCATGCATAATTAATTTTCTAGACTTGAGTTTTTTACAGAAGTATACTGACATCATATGCTATTTACTGGTATAAGATTCATACTGTTTTAGTTTCTGAAATATTTATTTATATTTTATGTGTATTATTTTATTAAAGAAATCACGGAAAATTAGAGGAAAATCTAGAAAAATTCTGAAAATTATTTTTTGCTGTTTAAGAATATTCTGAATGTTAAGAACATCATGATAAATTTTTTATGTTAGAACTCATGTTGCTATCCCCAAAGCATGATTAATGTTAATTAGAATTTTATGATAAAATATTGTTTATCATTTTTCGGATTGTATTTTCATATTGAGATGCTCACATTTTATTTTTTTTCGAATCATGCTTATTACATGTCATATGAACTGGTAGATTATTCATTTAATAAATCTGTTCATTTTTTTTTGGCCCATTAAGTTAAATTGAATGTTTGATAAAAAATCGCTAGAGGCGCAAGAGAAGATTATAAGTTTAGCGAATTTTCAATCTTGCAACATGTGTACTTTTTATTAGAATTTAATTTGAATTTATGCAGCAAAATTATTTTGTATTGTGTTAAAATTTTATCCCTTGCGTTTTTTTTCTTTGGATATAGTTAACTATGGCAGCAAAAGGCGTTGTAGCTAATTTGACTAAGGCAGAAAAGTTAGATGGTGATAACTATGATATTTGGTGCCGTAAGATCCAGTAGCTCCTAAATGAGCAAGAGGTCTTGGAGACTCTTGAGAAAGTGATGACTGAGCCTGAGCAAGGAACTACAGCTCAGCATCGTTATGATCTTGAGGCCTATCAAAAATGGCACAATAAAGATTGATGTGTGCGCTTTACGATGTTAAACAGCATGCATAACGACTTGATGGCAGAGTTTGAAGGTTCCTTGACTACTTTTGAAATGTAGAAGGCTCTTAAATAGAAATTCGGCATCACCTCTTTGGCTAAGTTGCACGGGTTGTCCATGAAATTTGATTCCTATCAGAAAAAGGCACATCATTCAATGAAGCAGTATTTGAGGGTGATGTCAACTATGATACACGAGTTGGCGGCAACAGGTCATAATCTGACACAAGAGCAACAAGTTCAAGCAGTGATTCACTCACTTCCTTATTCTTGGGAAGAAATGAAGCGTCATATGACGCACAATGAGCTTGAAGTTGAGCTCCTAGAGGCGGCTAAACCTGATGGCACTGCTCTTGTTGCTGAGTCTAACTCGCGTCGAGCATTTGGCCCTAGGCACAGACGAGCTAAGCGGGCTCCCAAAAAGAAAAATGGGGTTAACCCTGGCCTAAAGCGCTAGCACTTTTAAGCACAAAAGAGGTAAGAAGGCTGGCAAGAAAGCTAACGCTAACATGGCGTGTTTTAACTGCAAGAAGGAAGGACACTTCTCTTAGGATTGCCCTGAGCCAAAGAAGGTGTCACACCCCAAACCCGGGTATGACCGACCGTGGCCCACAAGGCCTTAGCCCAAGGCACACGTAAGCCTAAACACGAGTCCATAATCACATTGAACAACTAAACAATAGTCCAATAATAAATAACCAAAACTGTAATAACTCTCACACTGTCCTAACCATACTCATATGCATTCATATGATTCTGTCTTGTTAAGCTTGCATTTCAAGTCTTGTCCTTGTTCGCTTAAGTGTTATAGCATGCCTTGTACCTTACTCAGTGTGGGTTTAGCCGAGGTCACCCTAAGCCTAGGTCAGTTTTGAACCTCTTGCATCTAAGACCATCTTGGAATTTTCTTTGCTTGACTCCACCTTCGCTCTGACATGTTGGCCGAGATGTCACTATCTAGGCCGAGGTGTTCATTGCCGAGGCCGAGATGTGTATTATCTAGGCCGAGATGTTACCCTTGAACCCAAGTGACCTTACTCCTGGATTGGTACGACCTAGACCGAGGTGTGGCACGTCTAGGCCAAGGTGTGGCACAGCTAGGCCAAGTGTTGTCCTTTCTAGCCGATGTCCTTGCCCTTTGCTTGCCGAAGTCTTGTTGTTAGCCGATGTCGTTACTTGTCGGAGTGCTCTTGCCGCCTAGCTTGTTGAGTACACTTTGTCATAGTCTTGTCTTTTCACTCAGTCACCTTTTTTAGTAGAGCCAACCAGCCGTTGCCACGTACCCCTGCAGAGGGTTAAGTCAGCCGACAGACCCAAAAAATATACATTTTTGTATTATATCTTTGCCTTGTAGAGAGAGAGAAGCTCTAGGAAGAAGAAGAAGAAGTTTTAGAGTCAGAGAGTGGGCTTTCGAGCTTGATTCCTAGAGATCAACCCGTTAGATTCGTGTATTGAGGTTAGATTCTTGATTTACTCTTGTTGTTCTTTATATTTATCTAGCTGGATTGCACGATTGAACCTGTTCTGCACGACATGCATTGATTTAAAGTGGGTTTTAGAAAGAAGAAATAGTGTTCATGTATTCTTGAAGAAAAAGTCTTGTTTGATCCGAAAGTTTACATTAAGATTCATGCTTTTGTGTTTGTTCTCACAAGATCCTTGAATATGGGTACCCAGGTCCATGTTTTTGAATTCATAGCATGAAATCTCAGATTTTGTAATAGCAATTTATGATCCTTGCATTCATCTTCCTCATGTTCATGTTCTTCATGTTCGTCATGTTTTTCAAGAGAGGGAAACCCAGATTTTCCCGACTTTATTTCCTTGAATGTGGCCATCGAGGCCACACCTCAGCAAGGAGGTGTGGGACCTCAGCCTAAACCTGGTAGTTGCCAGCATGTTTTCCCGAGATAAGAAACTGTGCTTTGTTTTGATTTGACTTAGTTTTTGATGAATGCCGAGGTCATTTGCATGCATGCAAGACTTGTTTTGAGAAGTGCATTCAATAGACTTTGCCATGTGTTTGTAGGACTTGAACTTGCCTCGACCCCGACGTTTGAAGAACTATGTGAGTGGTATTTTTAATAAAGCTATGTTATAATGCTTTGATAAAAGCCTTGTTTTTCCTTGTTTTGAAAAGTATTTGTAAGCATGAATGGTTATTCCTAGTTGGAAAATATGTACTATCTTGTTTTGATAACATTCTTGGAAAGTCCTTACGTGATGGAGGACTCTAAGCATTTGCAGCACAAAGTTTGGAAGTCGTTACGTGCTGGAGGACTCTAAGCATTTGCAACACAAAGTTTGGAAGTCCTTACGTGCTAGAGGACTCTAAGCATTTGCAGCACAAAGTTTGGAAGTCCTTACGTGCTGGAGGACTCTAAGCATTTGTAGCACAAGTCCTTAGTGTCAGGGGACTATAATGCGACTGCACCATTGAATTGAGATATCTCTCTTGTCTTGCATTGTTTGCCACTGACGGTTTACTGCGTGGGTTTGTTTGTCCGAGATGTCATCACTTGTATTATAATGATGCTAATAAGCATCCCTTGAAGCTTGACAGATTTGCTAGATGGACTTGGTTCATCCTTTGACTTGCACTAATTACGTTATGTATCATTTGATAAAGATCTTGAATACCAGTCATGTAAACCCCTTTATTATTTATACCATTCACTGAGTATCCAAGCTCACCGCTCTCTATATATATGTAGGTGACGAGTAGGACAGCGGTGACGCCTAGATGTACTTGCCACTTGTTTTGGATTTTGCACTTTTGCAACATCTTGAAGATTATGTTTCTTGGTTGTATTCCATTGTATTTTGTATTTGATGGCTGAGAAGTCTTTTGGTCAAGATGTATTTTTGTACTTCATTTTTTTGTATTAAAGCCATGTAAAGATGTATGCCATTCCATTTAACTTATGCACTACTCTTATGGACTACTTAGCTTTGAATTTATTGCTTCCGCATTTGTAAGCCTCATATGTAATACTCTGATTGTGTGTGAATTTTGAAAGTTGGCCTTCGGTAATCTCGGATTACTGGCCATCACGGCACCATTCTACTAGGGGCGGAATAGGGTCGTGACAGATTGGTATCAAAGCACAAGTTTCTTATAGTACGTTATTTACACACTTGAGTCCTAAAGAGCATAGAATTTCCCTTAGAAAAATGTTAGGATCGCATCATATTGCTTGCTATTTGACAAGGTGTGCATCATCTCGGCATGACCATTTGTTATTTGCATACATGATTCTTGGTCCAGTTTGTTTTAAAGTTGCATTTTGCATACTGATAGCATCATGAGGAGAGGTAGACCACCAGTTGGCCGAGATCAATCAGAGGATAGACTGGACAGACTAGAAAGACTGGTTGAAGGTTTAGCCTGTGAGTTGAGGCAAATGAGGCAATAGAATGCTAGTGCTACATCTACCCAGGCCGAACAGACGGATGGCCGACATGTAGTTCCACCTCCTCCAGTGCCTCAAGTGCCTCCACAACCAGCCTTGTATGGGGATGGGACGATGACTTTGATTAAAGAGTTCAAGAAGATGAACCCACCGAGATTCTCAGGGGGTATAGAGCCGATAAAGACCGAGGTGTGGGTTTTGGAAATGAAGAAGCTGTTCAAGATCTTTCCCAGCACCGACGCTTAGAAGGTGACATTGGCAGCATTCACATTAGACGACGACGCTCGAAGGTGGTGGATGATGATCCGGGAAGCTAGTCTTGATTTAACTTGGGCCAGATTTTTGGAACTGTTTTACAACAAGCATTTTCCCCTTAGCGTTCGAGATCGCAAGACCACGGAGTTCCAGGCTCTGACGTAAGGCAATAGGACAGTGGCAGAATACGATCGTGCTTTCATTGAATTGGCGAGATACGCGCCGCATATGGTCGGTGATGAATATAGGAAAGCCAGGAAGTTTGAAAGTGGACTGCGTGGACCGATACAAGATCGAGTCAACATGCTCAATATGCCGACTTACGCCGAGGTGTTAGACAAGGCCATTCGGGCGAAAGCTAACTTAAATCGATATCAAAATTCAGGAGAGAGTCAGAGGAAGAGGTAGAACTATGAAAGTCGTCGAATGCCGCTTAATGCCAAGAAGAAGGCGAACGTGGGCAGTTCCAGCAACTCAAATCGGGATGGTAATGCCAAGCCGATGTGTGCGAGTTGTGGGAAGCCGCATCTCGGGGTTTGCCGTTGGGCAACAAGAGCCTGCTTTGAATGTGTTGAGATAGGCCACCGTGTGAAAGACTGTTCGAAGGCAAGGGCTGATGATGGTAAGAAAAATTGGAGCACCTCGGGCTCAGCACACGGAAGCAACGTCGGAAGGACACAGATGAGACAGGGCAGAGTTTTTGCTCTAGTGCCAGGAGACAGCCAGAATGCTGAAATGGTAGTGTCAGGTACACTCTCAATTTGGTCTCAAGTTGCATACATCTTGATTGATTCGGGCTCTACACATTCATTTGTATCTGTTAAATTTGTCGAGAAGTTGAACAGACCGCTAGAACCCCTTGATTTTGTGCTATCTGTATCTACTCCATCTGGGGGAACAAAAATTGTTGCATCCATATATAGGGCGTGTGTTATGGTGATTGAGGGTGTAGAATTATTAGTTAATTTGATGCCATTAAGCATGACTCACTTCGATGTCATATTGGGAATGGATTGGTTAGTAGCGAATCATGCATCCATTAATTGTGTTACTAAGAGTGTCACATTGAAGACCCCAAACCAAGCCGAGGTCATTTTCCAGGGTAAGGGAGTAGTATCCCCACCTTACTTAACCTCATCCATGAAAGCCTATAAGTTGATCCAAAAAGGGTGACAGGGTTATTTGTGTAGTATACTAAGTGATTTGAATGAAAGTGTTGAGTTAGCCGACATACCAGTTGTTAAGGAATTCCCCGACATCTTTCCAAATGAGTTGCCTGGCCACTTAGTCGATAGAGAAATAGAGTTTACTGTGCCCTGCCTCGGTTTGCGAACCAGACTCGGTTTTCTCTGTTTCTTTTCTTGAGGGAAGGGAGAGGTCCCGTAGACCATCTCTCAATGTCCGTAGGCCACATTTCGTGGTCGTAGGCCTTTTTGCCCGTTTCGGAGTCCGGTTTCCGGTTTTTCGGGACTATTGGCCGTGTGCCTCGGTTCGGGACCGCCTAACCATCTCCGTTTGATCTGAATTTTGGCACACTTCTTATTTGCTCCCTTTTGAGGGACACTGGGGTCGGAGAAACCCACTTTGTGGTCGAACGCCACTTTCGGTGCTTAGCAGCTCATTTTCGTGACCCCGAACTGCGTGTTTTGGCCCCCGAGGGTTCGTTTTGCATCGGTTTTCGTTCATTTTTGGCAGGTGGCTCTGTTTCATCACCGGGAAGGTCACTGGAGGGTGGGAGGCCAACAATTATCTTGGCAACCAGTTATATTCCATTTTCGCCCTCCAACACCCGTTTTTCGCACTTCCGAGCCAATGTTGAACACCTTGGAGCCACTTTCTTCAACCCCAAACCACATATTTGTGTTGTACACATATGGGAGGACCCTAAAAGTTCATGGCCGGCCACTAATGTTGCTTGACCTTTTTGAACCCCTCCTTCCGGGCCAATGTTGAACAACCTAGGCCATTTTTCTTGAACTTTGAACCACATATTTGTGTTGTACACACATGGGAGGACCCTAAAAGTTCATGGCTGGCCACTAATTCCATTTGACCCTTTTGAACCCCTCTTGAAAATGGCTTGTTCTCTCTCCTGTTTTAGAGTTTCCAAATTCGAACCACAGGGTTGTGAAGAGGAGACCTAGGAGGCCACCAATATGTGGTGGCCGGCCACTAATTATTCTTGACCTTTTTGACCCCTAGCCGGCCGGCTAGGGGGGGTGGCCGGCCGGCCACCTGCAACAAAAATAGGTGGCCGGCCATGATCCTCTCAATGCACACTTTACAGCTGTGTAGCCTTTTCCCCCATAAAATATCTATATCCGGGGGATATTTTGTGGGGAAACAAAGAGATTCATTTGACCTGACACTTTGCTAGTCTCTTCTCTCCCTCTCTCTTGAATTTTGCTGGCCTCCCAACTCAAGAAAAGGGGTTACAAGGGTTGCTTGAAGGAGATACATACATAGCACCCCATTTCCTTCAAGTTTTGGGTTCCATTTCTCCATCATCTTCAAGCTCTACCACCACCCTTCCATTCCAGCAGCAAGGGGAAGAATTCCAGCAGCTTAGAGTCACCAAATCTGGTCCAAGAAGCAACAAAAGTGTTGGTCTTCAAAGGTAAGTCCAATTTCCCTCTTTTCTAGCTCATTTTTGCACCATCTCTAAGCCATACATTCTTATGGATTTGAGCTCCGAAAAAAAATGAAAGTGGCCTTCTTTTAAGCTCATTTTCTTGTTTCATTGAGGGCTCAACCCTGTTTGAGGCCCCCATATTGCACTTGCTTCAATATGCCCTTAAATGTCAACATTCTTGCATGCTTTGGGAACCCATTATGCTTCCATTTTTGGGCATTTTACAGTTCAGTAAATAGGCTTATTTTGAGCCCCTCTTCAACATTGAAGAAGGGCTCATCACTGTTTGAGGTATATTTTATACACTTCATGTTATATCCCTCTTTTGGTCCCCATTCTTGCATGCTTTGGCAGCCTATCATGCTTCTGTTTTTGGCCTTTTTACAGTTCTAAAAATAGTCTTATTTTAGCCCATTCTACATGTTTTATTAAGGGTCTTTGGCTGTTTGTTGAATATTTTGTATACTTCATGTTATAGCCTTCTTTGAGCCTCATTTTGCATTGCATTTCTAGCATATTTTTATACTGTTTTTGGGTTTTTACAGTTCTGGAAATATGCTTATTTTTGGTCCCTCTTCAATGTTGTAGAAGGTAATTTTTCAGTTTGGGCATTGCATATACCACTTGCCTCTTTGGCCACCTTTTGGTCCATTTTCTTGCGTAAGAACTTAGCCTTATCTATGTTTATTTTTGAGGTTTTTACAGTTCTGTGAAAGTGTTTATTTTTGGTCCCTCTTCAATGTTGTTGAAGGGTCCTAACCCATTTGGAGTTTACAGCTGTGAGTTGCTTCATAATCTCATGTTTAGGGCCATTTTCACATGCTAATTTTGCCCTATCTTTGCTTGCTGTTTGGCCTTGTTTTGTACTAGAAAAATGCCTATTTAGGGACTGCCTAGCTTCTGTATTTGCACTTCATGTCCATATTGTGCACGCATTGCATAGCTATAGGCCATTTCGGGTGCCTAAATTCGCATTTCGGGACCATTCCATGCATCTGGTGTCATTTCGCCACATTTCAGGTCTGTTTTACCCCATATTTCATTGCTGAAAATCCATTAGCATGCTTGCATACCATTTCCATGCCATTGCATTGCGTATGCCATTGCCTCGGTTTGCGTGCCCGTGTGCACGCATTTCGAAGCACTTCATTTTCATCCATCAGCCTCTTATGTGAGTGCGGCTGAGGCTCTCTCATGTTAGTATAAGTCCATGTTGCATTCTATATGCCATTTCCATGCCATTGCATTGCGTATGCCATTGCCTCGGTTTGCGTGCCCGTGTGCACGCATTTCGAGGCACTTCATTTTCATCCATCGGCCTCTTATGTGAGTGCGGCTGAGGCTCTCTCATGTTATTATATGTCCATGTTGTATTCTATATGCCATTTCCATACCATTGCATTGCGTATGCCATTGCCTCGGTTTGCGTGCCCATGTGCACGCATTTCGAGGCACTTCATTTTCATCCATCGACCTCTTATGTGAGTGTGGCTGAGGCTCTCTCATGTTAGTGTAAGTCCATGTTGCATTCTATATGCCATTTTAGCCATATTGCATTGCATATGCCATTGCCTCGGTTTGCGTGCCTGTGTGCACGCATTTTGAGACACTTCATTTTCATCCATCGGCATCCTATGTGAGTGCGGCTGAGGCTCTCTCATGTTGGTATAAGCCCATATCATGTTTTCATGTCATTTGCATTGCGTATGCCATTGCCTAGGTTTGCGTGCCCGTGTGCACGCACTTCGAGGCATCTCATTTTCACAGCATAGTGCATACTAGGTTGTGTCTTAGGTCGCATTCATGCATTTCCTCGGTTTGCGTGCCCGTGTGCACGCATTTCGAGGCATATCATTCCATAGCATTGAGCATGCTAGGCTGTATCTTAGTTGCATTCATGCATGTCATGCATATTGCATCGTGTTCGGGATAGGAGTTAGCCCGGGCGCGGGAAACGAGGTGCGTTTCGTACTCCGAGTGACGGAACGCGTCTCAATTCCCCAGTCACCGACACTCCGGATCATCCATGATGGAGTTAGGTCTTGTTGTGTTTTCATGTGCATTCATTCTATATTGAGTTGTGCAATTCGACTCCTCGGCCATCATGCC
This sequence comes from Camellia sinensis, assembly GCF_055761805.1. Lineage (NCBI taxonomy): Eukaryota > Viridiplantae > Streptophyta > Magnoliopsida > Ericales > Theaceae > Camellia > Camellia sinensis. The sequence goes on from NW_028128987.1 coordinate 24,827,840, forward strand.
TCGATATGCATGATTGGTGGCACGAGGATCGAGGCATGCATATATTTGTGAAAATACATTGCTATGCCCCTTTCCTGCTCTCTGTTGCAGCAAAATGAAGAATCAGCAACTTTCCGGGACTTGGCACGCGTTTCAAGAATAACTGCTAAACAGAGGCTAATTGGGGCATCCCGGTGGATTTCCGCGCAAGACAACCCGGACATGCATCATCCATCAGAAGCAAGGCAGTCCCTGGCTTGCACGCCAGTTTTACAGTTTTCTTAGTTAATTTGATTAATTAGGGATTTGTACATTATTTGGACTGTAATATTCTTTTATTCGGGACTGTATATTTATTTGGACCCTCTGCGCGAGGGCATAATTGTAATAAGTGTGCGTGAGTGTGATGTATGTCTTCCAACCCCACGTCTTTCTTCCCTTTTATTTACCAGCTTACGATGGTTAGATTAGGGCATGTTTCAATTAGCATACAGTATGATAGCATGTTTGCATTCATTCATCTGTCTTGCATGCACCGGGCTCGGCGCACCATACTAACTACATTGTACTTTCAATTCCAAATTGAATACATGATAGTTATAGCATTTCATATGCCATCTTAGAATAGCCGAGCCTGCTATAGTTGCATTTTTGCATGTGTTGCATTAGGCATTTCTGTATATTTAGGATCATGCATGATTTCTAATGTAAATTTTGTTTTGGCTTGGAGTACCCGGTGAGTTTTATGCTTTAGCATCCTTGCATGCGTGTGAGTAAATGCCATGAATAGCATGCTTGCCATGAGGCTAATTGCTTATGTGATATAACTGCCTGAATGCCTGTGGGTGAAGGCTGGGTTATCTGAATTGGAGTAAATCATCAAATGTTTCAAGCCTACCCGCGGGTAGCAAACCATTTTCAAAAAGCGAACATGAAATGTTTTTGTTCCAATTCAGGCGACTCAGTCTATACTTGTATGCTGTGCGCATCACATAGTAACCTAGGCTAATAACCGGAATAAGAACATAAAATGTTTTCAAAAATAGATATCATGGTTAGTAGAGGCCGGTCTATGACCGGGCGAGCGGGGGTGCTCACGAAGTGACCTTCCCCAATCGTACCCAAGTTCCCGAGCCGAGGCAACTTTGGTGATGACGGACACGTGGCCTTTCGGCACCGAGTCAGGGTTTCCTAAATTTCCCAAAATAAAATATTTAGGTGGCGACTCTGTATCTGGCAAAGAAGTCCATGTTTGGCACTTCTTTCAAAAAAATCTGTTTTCTCAAAACGATTTGCCGGATTTGGACTCTTCGGTTCAGACTTAGAACCGTGACTACAAAATCGAGTCCGAGCTGTAGCGAGGTCCCCCGCGGGCTTGTTACAGTTTCTGGCGACTCTGCTGGGGATTTAGAGAACTTGACTCGAACTCATGATATCTGTTTTTGACTACACTTGTGTGTTTCTTTGCATTGCATTTGCATGGGTGCGCCTAGGACACCGTGTTTGCCATCTGCTATTCCTGAACGGTTTGCCGGAGGCTTGTCTTGTCAAGGCATGACCATAAGGCTGATCGGTTGTGGGCTCTGCCAGTATGGGAACATGAACCCCGGTTTTTCCGGGGCACCCTCTTTGACCATTCGACCTAGTGCATATTCGGATCCATAGTGACCATTCCAAACTAGGACAGGTTGCTTACCCATTTATAGGTTGTTTGAAAACCGCTGTGTGCGTAGTGAAACCCTAGCTCCTGACAAAATAGGACAGGAAAACCCTATCCCTTCATAGGGGTGTTTTGGCTCTCACTTGTCTGCTATGTGCTTTAGAGTGCGTCTCTACAGGAATGCATGTATCAGTTTGCAAGTCTGGGCATCAGGCCTGCGGGCATTACTGTCAGTATTTGGGAGTCAGCTTTACCTGTGGGTATCAGACTCAGATTTGGGGCAGAATTCAGTAGAGGGCACACTCATTCAACTATGCGCGTATCTGTTCAGATGGAATCAGGCTAAGATGCTGTCTGTTTTCTCTTTTGCTAGGTAGTCTGGGAACCATAGCTTCAGAAGGCTCCGATATCCCCGAGGTTCATCGAACTTGTGCTGATAGACTTTGTCAGGTCAGAGACTCAGGTCAAGGGCAATCAGTGTTCCTTTGCCAGAGGCAGGGTAAAAGGGCTAGTCGGACACAAATCACCGGTTCAGCAGTTACCAGGTCAGCGGCCCTTATCCACCCCACCAGTGAACAGTCAGGCTGAGGTCTCAGTTTCTACTGCAGGGATAGATACCAACCAGTCAGATGGATCAGCCAAACACATCAGAGATGGAGGCAATGATGCGCCAGATGCAAGAGAGTATGAAACTCATGCAGCAGGATGCTGCCCGTCAGGAGGAATTTGCCAAACGGCAGGCTGCAATCATGGCCCAGCAAGCCGAGCTCATCACCAAGCTGCAACAGCCAAGCGGCGCGTCCGCTTCACAACAAGTTCCTCCCCCAGCAGGAGTTCCAGCACCTGGGGAGACGCCAAATGTCCAGGAAGGTACGGACATTCCGGTAGGGCCGGCTCTGCCCCCAATTTTACCTCAACTATCCAAAACACCTACCAATCTACTGGACTCTCCCTCCGAGTTTGAGGTTGACCCCGCAGCGTTGAACTTGAGCAAGCTTGAAAAGCTGTTCAAGAAATCCCAAGGGGTAAAGTCCATCCCGGGCATTGAGGACGGGTACACAGACGCAGCTGTAACTCTGCCGGACAGGTTCAAGATGCCTCACATCGACCGTTTTGACGGGTCAGGAGATCCTATGGTCCACTTGAGCTTGTTTTCAGATGTTTTGCGCCCGATGGATTTGACAAGATTACAGAAGCTCTCCCTTTTTGGCAGGACCCTGTCGGGTATTGCAGTCACCTGGTATGCCAAATTGGAGGATTCAGTGAAACAAAGCTGGGAGGAGATGGCTGAGGCCTTCGTCGCACAATATTCATACAATACCCAAATCGAGATTACGACCCGTGATCTTGAAACGATGAGGCAGGAGCCGAAGGAGAGCTTCTCAGAATTCGTGACCCGCTGGAGAGCCAAATCCTCAATGATGACCATTAGGCCAACGGGTAAGGATCAAATACGGATGATTGTGCGCAATCTCTAGCCTAAGCTAATGCAGAAAATGATCGTGATCCCCTTCCCTACCTTTTCTGATCTGCATGAGATGGGGGTGCAGATTGAAGATGCTATGAAGCAGGGCCTTTTTGACCAGGAGAAGGAGCAGCCCAGGAGGGCGTTTTCCCGCAGTTCGAATGCGACCACCAGTGGTGATGCAGCTGCAAGATCTTCTGATGTGGGCATGGTGGCTACCACCGTATCAAAAACAGCTACCCCATTCACCGGTGCGTCTGGAAGTAGCCCACAAGGAACCAAGTACCCACCTCGAGCCAAGAAAGTTTTCACCCCACTTTATATGCCTTTGTCAAAGGCTCTAGGGGATTTGATCAAGAAAGGGCATCTGAAGCCCCTGGAGCTGCAGCCATTACCAAAGAACCTCCCTCTCTCGCACAACCCAGCCGACTACTGTGCCTTCCATCAGCGAGCTGGCCATGACACTGACATGTGCTTTCGTCTCCGCCACGAAATACAAGATCTGATCGACAATGGGGTCATCCCCGCACCAGGTCCTGCAAAGTCTATCGGCACTTGATCAGTGAACTTGTAGGGGATAATGTGATGTGATCGAGGAATGAACCACCTGCGGATGGCGCTCAGATTACTCCAGCTGTGGTGGATGGCATGCACTGTTTTGAGCATTTGCGAATGTCAGTTTCTGACTCGGGTATTGGGTCAGTCTTGTTGTTTTATTTTGAGTCTGTCTTTTTGTTTTGAGTCAGTCTCTTTTTGTTTTGGGTCTATCTTGTTGTATCGAGTCAGTCCTGTTGTATAGGAGTCGGGTGATTCCGGGGGGGGGGGGTGTTACCTCGGGTATCACCATTTTGTTTTGTGTCTGTCTTTTTCATTTTGTTTTGAGTCTGTTTCTGCCAAGGAGCCAGTCACACCAAAAGATTTGAATGAAATAGCAGTGATTTTCACACTTTCGTGTTCGCTTCTGCCGTGTGCCAGTTGCACCAGAAATTCTGAATGAGACGGCAGTATTTGACTAAAGAACTCTGTCTTTTCTGTGCTTTGAAATCATTGTATCGACCTAAGTTTTTCAAAACTTTTTTTAAACACTGCGGTGAAAACGAAGAGGAAGGAATTCCTCGGGATTGGCAAAACTTTGATCATTTGAGAGAAAGAGAGGCATGCTAAGCCCTTAATGATTGAGATCATGCTTGTTAGCGTGAGTACTGGGAAGGATCCTGGCTTGATCCAGATTGGTTCTACACTATCTTCAGCGCGAGCGATTTGTCGCTTTCTTACAAATTTTCAAAAACAAAATGTTTTGCGCGGTCCTGCGAAGACCTGTGTGGAATCGCTCTTGAGATTGTGCAGCCTAGGATCGTTCTCAGCCTCGAGACTCAACCCCTTTGCTTCCAAACCTTGAACCTGAATTCAGAAGGTTCGACGGTCAACTGCGATGTGAGGCCTGTGTGGCTAGATTTGAAGCAGCCCTCGAACAAGAGGCACCAAAGTCAGGTCAAGAAGATCAGATCTCATCAGAAGAAGCTTACAAAGCAAAGCAGCAGCCATTCTCCTGGATTCAGATGATTCCAGGATCTCAAAACCATTTGGCATGGACTTGTTATACTTTTACCCTTTGAGAGGCTCGCTGGGCCGAAAACCCGGAAGGGCGACCCAGACAAAAGTTAGAGCAAGAGAAAAATACAAAAAAGAAGCAAAAAATGCAAAAAGAAAAAAGAACAAAAAAGAAAAGATGCAAAGAAAAGAACAAAAGCAAATCAGAAAAAAGAAAGAAGAAAAAGAATAAAAAGATACGAAGAATTGAAAAGAAAAGAAGAACAAAGCTCGCAAGGTCGAAAACCCGCAACGGGCGCCTTGGCAAAAGTTAGAGCCTAAAAAGGAGAGGTTAATACCCGAGTGTACCTTAACCCCGAACTACGTGAGGCTTGATTCCCATCTTTGGGATACGTAGGCAACTTCATTCTGAAGTCCAGCCATAAACACTTCCAATTCGATTGTGTCCATGCGATGGTTCTAGTCATCTTTGTCTTCTCTGTATCTGAGGATTTGGTTGTGTTCGTCGCTCTGAGGACTACCTACAATGCGCTGCGGTGCCATCCAAACAAGGGGCAACTTTCCGTTGCCATTCGATGCGCTGCGGGGCCATTCAGACAAGGGGCAACTTTCCGTCGCCATTCAATGCGCCGTGGCGCCATTCAAACAAGGGGCAACTTTCCGTTGCCATTCAATGCGCCGCGGTGCCGTTCAAACAAGGGGCAACTTTCCGTTGCCATTCAATGCGCTGCGGTGCCATTCAAACAAGGGGCAACTTTCCGTTGCCATGCAGTTCCCCTCAAGTAAGGGGCAATCTTCCTTTGAATCCGAGGTTGTGCATCTCGAGAGTAGGTTCCGTGCTCATTGAGCAGTGGTCGTTTGCAAAAATAGTTTTTGAGAATTTTTACTGAGGTTGACTAACCTTTTCGAAAAGTATTCCATTTTCAAAACTGGACCATTTCTTGGACCCAAAAGAGAAAAATTTTCAGTGCTCACAGCCTAACTTGCATGATTTTAAATCAGAAAATTGAACGAGCATGTTAATCTAACTTTCATGTTGGTCAAAATTGTTTTAAAACCAAAATAAAAATGGTTAAAATGATGAAATAGGGGCACAGTTGAGTTAGATGTTCTGTCTTCCTCCGGTTGTCAACTTACTTGCCAGAAAGGGCACTCTACTTGCCAGAATAGGGCACAACCAAAGTTAACAAGCAAAATGGCTGAAAACACTCTCGTCCTCCAAGCAGCAAGGTATCAAGCCGAGTGCGAAGCACGAATTGGAATGGATCGAGATGCTCCATTCCCTCATCCGGCGCATCGACAGATGTCACCGAAGGAAATAGCCGCGAGCTGATTATGTTGGGTGTGAGTCCGCAATTTGCTGTTTACCCATCAACCACCCATGGGAGGGATGAAAAATGAGAGATTGAAGAATAGAGAGATGTGCGATGAGAGAAAAAGTGAGAAGAGGGCTTGTTCAGAAAAACAGAGCTTGAGGGCCGAGTGATGTGAGAACCACAAATGAGAAAGGGTGGGAAACACTACCCGGTGAAACAGGCTCCCTGTGCACGTCTGTGTGTCGTGTCTTTTGTTTTGTTTGTCTCGATTCCTGCTTTGAGTCGTCCCGAGCGTGTCTCGTTGTGTTTAGGTTGTTTACCTTTTTGTCTTTCGTTGTTGAGTTGTCTTGCTGTATTCAGTCGTAGGCTCGATACCCGGTCAAGAGCTCATTTATCAATTCCAAAATAAAATTGTTTTGTGCTCCGAGTGCCGTGCCGTTCTCCACATCTGCGCAAAACAAGATTCGTTCTTTCATAAAATCGCAGGGTTCAACCCAAGTCACGTCAGAACAGTAGAACCAGGATCTATCTGAAGCTATATATGGTTCCGGACTGCAAAGCGAAGCAAAAGAGGAAATGTCGGGGTATCTGAGTTTGTTTCAATTTCAGTAAGTTCCGAGACTACATTCTGTGCGTACCTCTTCAAGTCTTGCCAAAGCTCCGAAGTATGAGTGCCTCTACCTCAAGCTCAAACTCAAGCCTAATTCAGTGCCAGAATGGTAATCAAAGTGCTCCCTCAGAAAACCAGCCCCTGCCAGATGCATCTTGGCTGTGTTTGCCATGAGTTCCTAGGAGACCAACTGCGACGGTGGAAACTAGAGTTCGGACGGCTATCGCCTAGAACGCAAAGGTTTGGAATTTCCGAGACTAAAGTCTGGTTTAAATGCCCAGGGGTCTATCCTCGGCTTGAAATCTGTATGGCAGCCCCATAGATTGAGATAGCATGTGAATGCGCCTCGATTCTGGATACTGAATCAACCTAGTCTGTCACCCCGTTGGAGAATAGGGAAAGTTGTGAACATGGCCAGGAAGGAAAGGTAGTAACCACGGTTTAGGAGTACAGTCAAGAAAGTGCAAGAAGAACCCACTCTTTTCAGCTCAAAAGGTTTCTGTGGAATTTTCAACTCATGACTTCGATGTGTAGCTCATCGTCGGTCGGTATGCACGAGGTGTATCCTTTTTGGAATGTATCATGACCCCTCCGAGAGGTAAATCGGAGGTTGTGTTTGGAAATTGGTCTACTTAAGGCTTGTATTCCCTTGTTCGGCATTTTGTTTCAAATATGCGTTGTCACGCACACTCCACTAGCATTGTTATGCTCATTCGTTGCATTGTTATGCACATCTATCTAGCATTGTTATGCTCATTCGTTGCATTGTTATGCACACTCCACTAGCATTGTTATGCTCATTCATTGCATTGTTATGCACACTCCACTAGCATTGTTATGCTCATTCATTGCATTGTTATGCACACTCCACTAGCATTGTTATGCTCATTCGTTGCATTGTTATGCACATTTATCTAGCATTGTTATGCTCATCAATTGCATTGTTATGCACATTTATCTAGCATTGTTATGCTCATCAATTGCATTGTTATGCACATCTATCTAGCATTGTTATGCTCATTACTGGCATTGTTATGTACACTTCACCTGCATCGTTATGCACCTTTTCATTTGCAATTGTCATCTTTTCTCCTCTCGCATGCGATGCGTTAGGGCATCTTTGGTTTTGAACATTCGGATGAATTCCGGTGTTCAGCCACCCCTTTTCTCTCTTGCATATGATATGCTGAGAGGTTTTCTCTTGCGTGTGATACGCTGAGAAATTTACCTTTTCTCTCTTGCATGTGATATGCTGAAAGGTTTTCTCTTGCGTGTGATACGCTGAGAAATTTATCTTTCCTCCCTTGCATGTGATATGCTGAGAGGTTTTCTCTTGCGTGTGATACGCTGAGAAATTTATCTTTCCTCCCTTGCATGTGATATGCTGAGAGGTTTTCTCTTGCGTGTGATACGCTGAGAAATTTACCTTTTCTCTCTTGCATGTGATATGCTGAGAGGTTTTCTCCTGCGTGTGATACGCTGAGAAATTTATCTTTCCTCCCTTGCATGTGATATGCTGAGAGGTTTTCTCTTGCGTGTGATACGCTAAGAAATTTATCTTTCCTCCATTGCATATGATATGCTGAGAGGTTTTCTCTGGCGTGTGATACGCTGAGAAGTTTCCCTTTTCTCTCTTGCATGTGATATGCTGAGAGGTTTTCTCTTGCGTGTGATACGCTGAGAAATTTACCTTTTCTCTCTTGCATGTGATATGCTGAGAGGTTTTCTCTTGCGTGTGATACGCTGAGAAATTTATCTTTCCTCCCTTGCATGTGATATGCTGAGAGGTTTTCTCTTGCGTGTGATACGCTGAGAAATTTATCTTTCCTCCCTTGCATGTGATATGCTGAGAGGTTTTCTCTTGTGTGTGATACGCTGAGAAATTTACCTTTTCCCTCTTGCATCTGATATGCTGAGAGGTTTTCTCTTGCGTGTGATACACTGAGAAATTTATCTTTCCTCCCTTGCATATGATATGCTGAGAGGTTTTCTCTTGCGTGTGATACGCTGAGAAGTTTCCCTTTTCTCTCTTGCATGTGATATGCTGAGAGGTTTTCTCTTGCGTGTGATAGGCTGAGAAATTTGCCTTTCCTCTTTTGCGTGTGATACGCTGAGAGGTTTACCTTCTTCCTCTCCTATGTGTGATGCGCAGAGAGATGTTGTGTGTAAGACTCCGGGTTTTCTCAGTAGTCGCTTTTATGCCTTCTCCGCGTGAGACGCAGTGAGAATTGCATAATTTTCTTACATCCTTTCTGCATGAAATGTAGTTAGATTTGTATTCACTTGCTTAAAACTGTTGCATGGTATGCTTCATTACAGCTTTCTTTGCATGATCATAAGTTATGTTCATCTTCTTGCATATCATTTTGCATTTTGCCCCCTCTGCCTGCGGGCATGCCTGCGGGCACGTATCTGTTTATCTTGTACGTTTGTCTAAGTCTTCGGCCTTGTCAAAAATGGGTCGTCTCTGGGCTTTGACATTCACTCCCGTCGCTTATGACTTCCGAGTTCTGTCAAAGAGGGGCAACTGTAGACACCCCATTTTTGACCGACCTTAAGACTTAGACGTCACCAGTTGAGCGCTTGGTGATGTTGCATATCACGCTCGTTCAAAAGTCTCAGAGTCGCGGCCGTGAGCCCTGCCTCCGGACTTCCGAACCTTCTTTTGTGCCCTGCCTCGGTTTGCGAACCAGACTCGGTTTTCTCTGTTTCTTTTCCTGAGGGAAGGGAGAGGTCCCGTAGACCATCTCTCAATGTCCATAGGCCACATTTCGTGGTCGTAGGCCTTTTTGCCCGTTTCGGAGTCCGGTTTCCGATTTTTCGGGACTATTGGCCGTGTGCCTCGGTTCGGGACCGCCTAACCATCTCCGTTTGCTCTGAAATTTGGCACACTTCTTATTTGCTCCCTTTTGAGGGACACTGGGGTCGGAGAAACCCACTTCGTGGTCGAACGCCACTTTCGGTGCTTAGCAGCTCATTTTCGGGACCCCGAACTGCGTGTTTTGGCCCCCGAGGGTTCGTTTTGCATCGGTTTTCGTTCATTTTTGGCAGGTGGCTCTGTTTCATCACCGGGAAGGTCACTGGAGGGTGGGAGGCCAGAAATTATCTTGGCAACCAATTATATTCCATTTTCGCCCTCCGACACCCGTTTTTCGCACTTCCGAGCCAATGTTGAACACCTTGGAGCCACTTTCTTCAACCCCAAACCACATATTTGTGTTGTACACATATGGGAGGACCCTAAAAGTTCATGGCCGGCCACTAATGTTGCTTGACCTTTTTGAACCCCTCCTTCCGGGCCAATGTTGAACAACCTAGGCCATTTTTCTTGAACTTTGAACCACATATTTGTGTTATACACACATGGGAGGACCCTAAAAGTTCATGTCCGGCCACTAATTCCATTTGACCCTTTTGAACCCCTCTTGAAAATGGCTTGTTCTCTCTCCTGTTTTAGAGTTTCCAAATTCGAACCACAGGGTTGTGAAGAGGAGACCTGGGAGACCACCAATATGTGGTGGCCGACCACTAATTATTCTTGACCTTTTTGACCCCTAGCCGGCTGGCTAGGGTGGGTGGCCGGCCGGCCACCTGCAACAAAAATAGGTGGCCGGCCATGATCCTCTCAATGCACACTTTACAGCTGTGTAGCCTTTTCCCCATAAAATATCTATATCCGGGGGATATTTTGTGGGGAAACAAAGAGATTCATTTGACCCGACACTTTTCTAGTCTCTTCTCTCCCTCTCTCTTGAATTTTGCTGGCCTCCCAACTCAAGAAAAGGGGTTACAAGGTTTGCTTGAAGGAGATACATACATAGCACCCCATTTCCTTCAAGTTTTGGGTTCCATTTCTCCATCATCTTCAAGCTCTACCACCACCCTTCCGTTCCAGCAGCAAGGGGAAGAATTCCAGCAGCTTAGAGTCACCAAATCTGGTCCAAGAAGCAACAAAAGTGTTGGTCTTCAAAGGTAAGTCCAATTTCCCTCTTTTCTAGCTCATTTTTGCACCATCTCTAAGCCATACATTTTTATTGATTTGAGCTCCGAACAAAACTGAAAGTGGCCTTCTTTTAAGCTCATTTTCTTGTTTCATTGAGGGCTCAACCCTGTTTGAGGCCCCCATATTGTACTTGCTTCAATATCCCCTTAAATGTCAACATTCTTGCATGCTTTGGCAACCCATTATGCTTCCATTTTTGGGCGTTTTACAGTTTATTAAATAGGCTTATTTTGAGCCCCTCTTCAACATTGAAGAATGGCTCATCACTGTTTGAGGTATATTTTATACACTTCATGTTATATCCCTCTTTTGGTCCCCATTCTTGCATGCTTTGGCAGCCTATCATGCTTCTATTTTTGGCCTTTTTACAGTTCTGAAAATAGTCTTATTTTGGCCCATTCTACATGTTTTATTAAGGGTCTTTGGCTGTTTGTTGAATATTTTGTATACTTCATGTTATAGCCTCCTTTGAGCCTCATTTTGCATTGCATTTCTAGCATATATGTATACTATTTTTGGGTTTTTACAGTTCTGGAAATATGCTTATTTTTGGTCCCTCTTCAATGTTGTAGAAGGGAATTTTTCAGTTTGGGCATTGCATATACCACTTGCCTCTTTGGCCACCTTTTGGTCCATTTTCTTGCGTAAGAACTTAGCCTTATCTATGTTTATTTTTGAGGTTTTTACAGTTCTGTGAAAGTGCTTATTTTTGGTCCCTCTTCAATGTTTTTGAAGGGTCCTAACCCATTTGGAGTTTGCAGCTGTGAGTTGCTTCATAATCTCATGTTTAGGGCCATTTTCGCATGCTAATTTTGCCCTATCTTTGCTTGTTGTTTGGCCTTGTTTTGTACTAGAAAAATGCCTATTTAGGGACTGCCTAGCTTCTGTATCTGCACTTCATGTCCATATTGTGCACGCATTGCATAGCTATAGGCCATTTCGGGTGCCTAAATTCGCATTTCGGGACCATTCCATGCATCTGGTGTCATTTCGCCTCATTTCGGGGCTGTTTTACCCCATATTTCATTGCTGAAAATCCATTAGCATGCTTGCATACCATTTCCATGCCATTGCGTTGCGTATGCCATTGCCTCGGTTTGCGTGCCCGTGTGCACGCATTTCGAGGCACTTCATTTTCATCTATCGGCCTCTTATGTGAGTGCGGCTGAGGCTCTCTCATGTTAGTATAAGTCCATGTTGCATTCTATATGCCATTTCCATGCCATTGTATTGCGTATGCCATTGTCTCGGTTTGCGTGCCCGTGTGCACGCATTTCGAGGCACTTCATTTTCATCCATCGGCCTCTTATGTGAGTGCGGCTGAGGCTCTCTCATGTTAGTATAAGTCCATGTTGCATTCTATATGCCATTTTCATGCCATTGCATTGCGTATGCCATTGCCTCGGTTTGCGTGGCCGTGTGCACGCATTTCGAGGCACTTCATTTTCATCCATCAGCCTCTTATGTGAGTGTGGCTGAGGCTCTCTCATGTTAGTGTAAGTCCATGTTGCATTCTATATGCCATTTTAGCCATATTGCATTGCATATGCCATTGCCTCGGTTTGCGTGCCCGTGTGCACGCATTTCGAGACACTTCATTTTCATCCATCGGCATCCTATGTGAGTGTGGCTGAGGCTCTCTCATGTTGGCATAAGCCCATATCATGTTTTCATGTCATTTGCATTGCGTATGCCATTGCCTAGGTTTGCGTGCCCGTGTGCACGCACTTCGAGGCATCTCATTTTCACAGCATAGTGCATACTAGGTTGTATCTTAGGTCGCATTCATGCATTTCCTCAGTTTGCGTGCCCGTGTGCACGCATTTCGAGGCATGTCATTCCATAGCATTGAGCATGCTAGGCTGTATCTTAGTTGCATTCATGCATGTCATGCATATTGCATCGTGTTCGGGATAGGAGTTAGCCCGGGCACGGGAAACGAGGTGCGTTTCGTACTCCGAGTGACGGAACGCGTCTCAATTCCCCAGTCACCGACACTCCGGATCATCCATGATGGAGTTAGGTCTTGTTGTGTTTTCATGTGCATTCATTCTATATTGAGTTGTGCAATTCGACTCCTCGGCCATCACGCCTCGGTATGCGTGATTGGTGGCACGAGGATCGAAGCATGCATATATTTGTGAAAATACATTGCTATGCCCCTTTCCTGCTCTCTGTTGCAGCAAAATGAAGAATCAGCAACTTTTCGGGACTTGGCACGCGTTTCAAGAATAACTGCTAAACAGAGGCTAATTGGGGCATCCCGGTGGATTTCCGCGCAAGACAACCCGGACATGCATCATCCATCAGAAACAAGGCAGTCCCTGGCTTGCACGCCAGTTTTACAGTTTTCTTAGTTAATTTGATTAATTAGGGATTTGTACATTATTCGGACTGTAATATTTGGACTGTAATATTCTTTTATTCGGGACTGTATATTTATTTGGACCCTCTGCGCGAGGGCATAATTGTAATAAGTGTGCGTGAGTGTGATGTATGTCTTCCAACCCCACGTCTTTCTTCCCTTTTATTTACCAGCTTACGATGGTTAGATTAGGGCATGTTTCAATTAGCATACAGTATGATAGCATGTTTGCATTCGTTCATCTGTCTTGCATGCACCGGGCTCGGCGCACCATACTAACTACATTGTACTTTCAATTCCAAATTGAATACATGATAGTTATAGCATTTCATATGCCATCTTAGAATAGCCGAGCCTGCTATAGTTGCATTTTTGCATGTGTTGCATTAGGCATTTCTGTATATTTAGGATCATGCATGATGTCTAATGTAAATTTTGTTTTGGCTTGGAGTACCCGGTGAGTTTTATGCTTTAGCATCCTTGCATGCGTGTGAGTAAATGCCATGAATAGCATGCTTGCCATGAGGCTAATTGCTTATGTGATATAACTGCCTGAATGCCTGTGGGTGAAGGCTGGGTTATCTGAATTGGAGTAAATCATCAAATGTTTCAAGCCTACCTGCGGGTAGCAAACCATTTTCAAAAAGCGAACATGAAATGTTTTTGTTCCAATTCAGGCGACTCAGTCTATACTTGTATGTTGTGCGCATCACATAGTAACCTAGGCTAATAACCGGAATAAGAACAAACAATGTTTTCAAAAATAGATATCATGGTTAGTAGAGGCCGGTCTATGACCGGGCGAGCGGGGGTGCTCACGAAGTGACCTTCCTCAATCGTACCCAAGTTCCCGAGCCGAGGCAACTTTGGTGATGACGGACACGTGGCCTTTCGGCACCAAGTCAGGGTTTCCTAAATTTCCCAAAATAAAATATTTAGGTGGCGACTCCGTATCTGGCAAAGCAGTCCATGTTTGGCACTTCTTTCAAAAAAATCTGTTTTCTCAAAACGATTTGCCGGATTTGGACTCTTCGGTTCAGACTTAGAACCGTGACTACAAAATCGAGTCCGAGCTGTAGCGAGGTCCCCCGCGGGCTTGTTACAGATGGCCCCAGCTGAACTTAGGGAACTGAAACTTCAATTACAAGAATTGTTGGATAAGGGATTCATTAGGCCGAGCACTTCACCATGGGGGGCACCCGTTCTGTTTGTTAAGAAAAAGGATGGCACACTTCGCCTTTGCATTGATTACAGAGAACTTAATAAGGTAACCATTAAGAACAAGTGCCCATTGCCTAGGATTGATGATTTGCTTGATCAACTACAAGGAGCACGAGTCTTTTCCAAGATTGACCTTAGGTCGGGCTACCATCAGCTGAAAGTTAAAGCCGAGGATATTGAGAAGACTGCTTTTCGGACAAGGTATGGCCACTACGAATTTTTGGTAATGCCTTTCGGAGTGACCAATGCTCCTGCAGCATTCATGGACTTGATGAACAGAGTCTTTAAGTCGTATCTAGATGAGTTCATAGTTTTTTTTATTGACGACATATTAATCTATTCTAAGAGTACAATTGAGCACAAGAATCAACTGAGACTTGCCCTGCAAATCTTGAGAGACAAGAAGTTGTACGCCAAGTTGAGCAAGTGCGAGTTTTGGCTTTTCAGCATCTCATTTTTAGGGCATGTGATTAATGAAGAGGGTATATCAGTTGATCCCAGTAAGATCGAAGCCATTGTGAATTGGCCGACGCCAACCAACGTGTTCGAGGTTCATAGTTTTCTGGGCTTGGCAGGTTATTACAGAAAGTTTGTGAAGGACTTCTCAAGGATTGCAGTACCATTGACACAACTAACTAAGAAGGGAACAACATATGAATGGACCGATGATAGAGAATCAGCCTTCCAAGAGTTGAAGACGAGGTTAGTTACGACACCAGTTCTTGTACTTCCATCAGGTAATGAGGAATTTCAGATTTTCAGTGATGCTTTACATAAGGGTTTGGGTTGTGTATTAATGCAAGGGGGCAAAGTCATAGCATATGCATCTCGTCAGTTGAAACTTCATGAAAAGAACTATCCAACCCACGATCTAGAGCTAGCAGCCGTGGTGTTTACTTTGAAGATTTGGCGTCACTACTTGTATGGAGCCTCTTGCCAAGTTTTTACAGATCACAAGAGTTTGAAGTACTTGTTCACTCAAAAGGAACTAAATTTGAGGCAGAGAAGATGGCTTGAATTATTGAAGGATTACGACATGCAAATTCAGTATCACCCAGGTAAAGCAAACTCGGTAGCCGACGCATTGAGTAGAAAGTCAGCGGGAAGTTTGGCATGCCTAGCCGTGATTGCAGTGGAGCCGACTACTATTGGGGAAGTAAAGGCAAGGCAAATGGAGGATGAATTCCTGAAGAAGGTAGCCGACGAGATTATCACCAGGCCGAGGTCAGGTTACACTCTTGAGAATGGAGTGCTTAAGTTTGAAAGAAGATTGTGCGTGGCCGACGTCCCAGAGTTGAAGGGAAAGATTTTGCAAGACTCTCATGGATCCAGATTTGCAGTTCATCCAGGGAACACCAAGATGTATCAAGATGTAAAACAGACTTTTTGGCGCCCGAGTATGAAAAGAGAGATAGCCGAGTTCGTGTCCCAGTGTTTGTATTGTCAACAAGTGAAGGCAGAACATCAGAGGCCAGCAGGACTTCTCCAACCTTTGCCGATTCCTGAGTGGAAATGGGAACACATCTCCATGGACTTTGTGATTGGTTTGCCGAAGACACAGAAAGGGATGGATTCGATCTGGGTTATAATCGACAGATTAACTAAGTCAGCACACTTCTTGCCTGTTAAGACTTCGTTTAATGCCGATCGACTTGCTGTGTTGTATATGAATGAGATTGTTAGACTTCATGGTGTGCCGATGTCCATTACGTCAGACTAAGATCCAAAGTTTGTTTCTAGATTTTGGCAGAGTTTACAAAGGGCTTTGGGGACCAAATTAAGGTTTAGTACGGCTTTTCATCCTCAGACCGATGGTCAAACAGAGAGAACAATTCAGACACTTGAAGATATGCTTAGACTATGTGTATTGGACTTCAAGGGAAGTTGGGAAGTGCATTTGCCATTAGTAGAATTCGCTTACAACAACAGTTATCAAGCCAGCATTGGCATGGCGTCATATGAAGCTTTGTATGGAAGAAAGTGCAGATCGCCGATATGTTGGACCGAGGTAGGAGACACAGCTTTGATCGGCCCCGATCTAGTTTAAAGGACAATCGAGAAGATTAAGCTCATTCGACAAAGGATCAAAACTGCTCAGAGTCAGCAGAAGAGGTATGCCGATCAGAGAAGAAGAGAGTTGGAATTTGAAGTTGGGGATCATTTATTCCTGAAGATTTCGCTGATGAAAGGAGTTTCAAGATTCGGTAAGAAGGGTAAATTGGCATCCCGTTACATTGGGCCATTTGAAATCCTTGAGAAAATTAACCCGGTTGCCTACAGACTTGCTTTGCCGCCGAGGTTAAGTCAAGTCCATAATGTGTTCCATATCGCGATGTTGAGGAAGTATGTTCGGGATCCACTGCACGTGATTGATCATTTTGGGATTGTGGTTGACGAAGACTTAAGCTATGAAGAAAAGCCGATGCGTATTATCGATAGACAAGTGAGACAATTGAGAAACAAGGCAATACCGATGGTGAAAATTGAATGGAAAGAGCATTACGGCAGGGATGCTACATGAGAAATGGAAGAAGAAATGAAAGTCCGATATCCGGAGCTATTCTTGAATCGAGGTAACTCAAGTTTGGGGACCAAACTTCTTTAAGGGGGGTAGGATATAATAACTCTCACACTGTCCTAACCATACTCATATGCATTCATATGATTCTGTCTTGTTAAGCTTGCATTTCAAGTCTTGTCCTTGTTCGCTTAAGTGTTATAGCATGCCTTGTACCTTACTCAGTGTGAGTTTAGCCGAGGTCACCCTGAGCCTAGGTCAGTTTTGAACCTCTTGCATCTAAGACCATCTTGGAATTTTCTTTGGTTGACTCCACCTTCGCTCTGACATGTTGGCCAAGATGTCACTATTTAGGCCGAGGTGTTCATCACCGAGGCCGAGATGTGTATTATCTAGGCCGAGATGTTACCCTTGAACCCAAGTGACCTTACTCCTGGATTGGTACGACCTAGACCGAGGTGTGGCACATCTAGGCCAAGGTGTGGCACAGCTAGGCCAATTGTTGTCCTTTCTAGCCGATGTCCTTGCCCTTTGCTTGCCGAAGTCTTGTTGTTAGCTGATGTCGTTACTTGTCGGAGTGCTCTTGCCGCCTAGCTTGTTGAGTACACTTTGTCATAGTCTTGTCTTTTCACTCAGTCACCTTTCTGAGTAGAGCCAACCAGTCGTTGCCACGTACCCCTGCAGAGGGTTAAGTCAACCGACAGACCCATAAAATATACATTTTTGTATTATATCTTTGCCTTGTAGAGAGAGAGAAGCTCTAGGAAGAAGAAGAAGTTTTAGAGTCAGAGAGTGGGCTTTCGAGCTTGATTCCTAGAGATCAACCCATTAGATTCGTGTATTGAGGTTAGATTCTTGATTTACTCTTGTTGTTCCTTATGTTTATCTAGCTGCATTGCACGATTGAACCTATTATGCACGACATGTATTGATTTAAAGTTGGTTTTAGAAAGAGGAAATAGTGTTCATGTATTCTTGAAGAAAAAGTCTTGTTTGATTCGAAAGTTTGCATTAAGATTCATGTTTTTGTGTTTGTTCTCACAAGATCCTTGAATATCGGTACCCAGGTCCATGTTTTTGAATTCATAGCATGAAATCTCAGATTTTGTAATAGCAATTTATGATCCTTGCATTCATCTTCCTCATGTTCATGTTCTTCATGTTCGTCATGTTCTTCAAGAGAGGGAAACCCAGATTTTCCCGACTTCATTTCCTTGAATGTGGCCATCGAGGCCACACCTCGGCAAGGAGGTGTGGGACCTCGGCGTAGACCTCGTAGTTACCCAGCATGTTTTCCCGAGATATGAAACTGTGTTTTGTTTTAATTTGACTTAGTTTTTGAAGAATGCCGAGGTCATTTGCATGCATGCAAGACTTGTTTTGAGAAGTGCATTCAATAGACTTTGCCATGTGTTTGTAGGACTTGGACTTGCCTCGACCCCGACGTTTGAAGAACTATGTGAGTGGTTTTTTTAATAAAACTATGTTATAATGCTTTGATAAAAGCCCTGTTTTTCCTTGTTTTGAAAAGTATTTGTAAGCATGAATGGTTATTCCTAGTTGGAAAATATGTACTATCTTGTTTTGATGACATTCTTGGAAAGTCCTTACGTGCTGGAGGACTCTAAGCATTTGCAGCACAAAGTTTGGAAGTCGTTACGTGCTGGAGGACTCTAAGCATTTGCAGCACAAAGTTTGGAAGTCCGTACGTGCTAGGGGACTTTAAGCATTTGTAGCACAAGTCCTTAGTGTCAGGGGACTATAATGTGACTGCACCATTGAATTGAGATATCTCTCTTGTCTTGCCTTGTTTGCCACTGACGGTTTACCGCGTGGGTTTGTTTGTCCGAGATGTCATCACTTGTATTATAATGATGCTAATAAGCATCCCTTGAAGCTTGACAGATTTGCTAGATGGACTTGGTTCATTCTTTGACTTGCACTAATTACGTTATGTATCGTTTGATAAAGATCTTGAATACCAGTCATGTAAACCCCTTTATTATTTATACCATTCACTGAGTATCCAAGCTCACCGCTCTCTATATATATGTAGGTGACGAGCAGGACGGCGGTGACGCCTAGATGTACTTGCCACTTGTTTTGGATTTTGCACGTTTGCAGCATCTTGAAGATTATGCTTCTTGGTTGTATTTCATTGTATTTTGTATTTGATGGCTGAGAAGCCTTTTGGTCAAGATGTATTTTTGTACTTCATTTTGTTGTATTAAAGCTGTGTAAAGATGTATGCCATTCCATTTAACTTATGCACTGCTCTTTTGGACTACTTAGCTTTGAATTTATTGCTTCCGCATTTGTAAGCCCCATATGTAATACTCTGATTGTGTGTGTATTTTGAAAGTTGGCCTTCAGTAATCTCGGATTACTGGCCATCATGGCACCATTCTACTAGGGGCGGAATGGGTCGTGACAAAAACTCAATCCAGTGATGTAACGCCCTCAAAATAAAACCATAAATCATTCATTCATATTATCCATAGACATAGGAAAATAAGATATGTTCATTCATCAGAGTGCTTTCTACAAAAGGTACTACATGTTGACAACAAAAGTAAATGCCCTACGGGCTTACAATTTTCCAAGTCAACACTTGGTTTCAACAAAAGAAGGTCAGAAGCCCTTTACAATTTTAAGGCCCTCTGCTTAGATATAAAACATATAACATAAAATAAAACAACCAAAATGGAGACTTCAGCCCCACAACCTCCCAAGCTAACTCCTTGGAGGTGACATGCCACCTGTACCTGAAAAATGGTATCCCATATAGGGTGAGCCAAAGCCCAATAGAGATATGCTAAACATAATATGAGAATTAAGTAAAGCATTAGCATTTGATAAATGTTCTACAATTCAAAACTATCTCAATCATTTCTCATAATCAATCCACATTGGTTTCCATATATCCATTTGCATTCCTTTATCTAAATCAATTCGTCAACATGGTACATTATTCATCCAAACAATTCAAAATGAGACTACAACTCGTATTATCAACACTTCCATCATCAACAATTTCAAATGAGATTACAACTCATAAAGACAACACTTCAATTAATCAACATCATTCAGATGTATATAAGATTCCAGGACTTTCACTCTGGACACTCCAGCCAACTTAATTATCAATGGAGTCCATCCCCTATCTCCTCCCAAACAGTGGAGTACATCCCCTATCTCCTCTCACACAATGGAGTACATCCCCTATCTCCTCCCACACAAATATACATATGCAATGTATATAAACACTTTATCATATACAATGATCAATTTAGGCACATATTCAATGTGTTAATCCAACCGTCATATTCAATGACATAACTCAGTAGATTAGTTTCGATTCACCTAATCGTCATACAATTCTACAACAATCATAGCTATCCTCCACCAATAGCCCAAAACAGTTATTTCTAAATAGATAAATAAATTCATCAAACAGATAAATTATCACATTTCCCATTGGTGAGTGATTACCAATCCAACTACACCATTAAATCTAAATCTTTCCCAATTTCATTATTTCCAAACCAATTTCATATTTCTATTAAATAATTTATTTAATTCCCACTTAGGGCAATTTTTCCCTTATCCATGAATATTGCTCTCAAGGCCAAATTCACCCATTATAGACAACTAGTACATTATCAGGGTCTCATAGACACAAGGAGTCCCATATATATAAAACCCCACTTTTATAGCTTCAAACCAAACCCTAACTTTCCAAAATTCCCATATTTCACCACTTATACAAAATGACTAAAACTTATGTTAAAACTCATAAAAAGGAGTAGATTATCCCTACCTCAAGCTTAGAAGAGGAAGAATGAAGAAAAACTCAAAAGTCGACGGAGGAGAAACCAAGCTTTGCTCCGATCAAAATGAAGCCCTCGACAAGCTCTACACTTTATCTCAAAAGAGCACGGTGAGTAGAGGTCTTCAAGCAAGTAGATCTAAGGATCTTTGAGTGAAAAGTGCCTTTTGAGAGAAAGAGAAAGAGAAGGTTTTTCACGGTTTAGAGGGAAGAAAGGGAAGAAAAAGTGAAAGAAAAGGTCAAGTGAGGGCCTTTATATAGTACTAGGTCAAAAATAGATATAAGCCCCAAAGTTAACTCAAAATATCTAGTCAAAATATCCTCAAAAAGTAGGCTCAAACCGGTAGAAAAATTTGGGAAAAAGTAGGAGGTGTCGATCCTCTGCAATATAGGTGTTGACACCTAAGAAGAAATCTGGAACACTAAGTGTGACTACACTGAAGGTGTCAACCCTTCCCTAAGCTGGTGTCGACACCAAAATGCAGTGGGCAATTTCAGAACAAGGGTCGACCCTTCCACAGATTGGTGTCGACCCTTGCGGCCAACCAAAAAAAGAAGGTGTTGACACCACCAAGGCTGGTGTCGACACCAAAATGCAGTGAACAAATTCAGAACATGGGCCGACCTTTCCCAGATTGGGGTCGACCCTTGTGGCCAACTAAAAGAGAAGGTGTCGACACCACCAAGACCGGTGTCGACCCCAGAACTTGATTTTTAAGTTTCTAAACAACTTTTCAAAGCGAACGAGGGTGAATGAGCAATCCCAACAAGTTTAAATCAATTTGTGCACCTCCAAAACTAAGGTACAACAACACCAAAGAATCCCAAAATAAAATAAAGGGTTCAAATACATTTACCAAAAGCTTTAAAGGACTCAAGTGCTACAAGTGACATGCCACAATTATGAACGGCAAAATCAACCGTAATCAAAACCATCCAAACTTATGCAATATAAACAGCCCACATATCAAAATAATCCTAAATGAACCCCAATAAAAATAAATATGCACAAACTCGACATAACACTCTAAAATAAATGAATGTCCTAGAGGTCCATGCCATCGAGTCCCTGCTATGCCATGAGTCCACTCTAAGTCTTTCTAACACCTGGAAACGGTAAACAACTAAGTCAGCTGATAGCTCAGTGAGTAGCAACATGGATAGTATATATAGTTTTGAAAACATGGATCAATTCCAAAACAAGACATATATCACAGAAACTAGATTGACATATAGTTTGGTAAAGTGAATCTATTTAAAAAAAAATGTTCCACAGTTCAATAATTAAATACTCATGTCTCTTAAGAACATGATAAATGACATTTTTCACTTAAAACATATTACAACATGAACACAAATACTTTTTTGGGTACCAAGAAATAACAAATAATATGCCACACAATTCTCAAGGTTATAAGCCTCGTTGAATCCAATACCGAACAAAGGGTCATCCTCAGGGTGGCAACCTGGGCCTTTTCTCTAAGACAATTCGATTGAAGGTCACCTAGCTTAACATAAGTCTTTTCCTTACAATCGTTGAGCACTAGAGTCATCACGGCCCAACCCGAATCTATTCCCTAGTGGGCAGAATCACCACACATAGTGGAATAATTTTCCTGGACTAAATACACAGATGGTCCCAATAATCAATACACATCAGTTTTGCAAAACATGGTAGTTCATCATTATAAAAATGATACCAAAACAAATAGCTTACATTATGCCAAGTTCACACATGTTTAAGAAATAATTTGATTCCATTGATAATATAATAATTTATCAGAACAGTTTAGTCTTGAAACAACAATTTAATTTTTCAACAGTTTAGGGTAGGGGAACATTTATAAAAATATGTAGCATGAAACTACTCACCTGAAAAAGAAATAATATAATCCTCGAATAAAGTATGAAAGTCCAACTAGTGCCCTAAACCAAGTATAAAAACTACATGTCACTACTAATTTCAAAATACTAAAGAATAGGAACTAAGTAATCTCACTAACATGGCTCAACCCAACTCACCGTTTCTCTTAAATATTACCTAAGTTCATGTTCTTCAAGGTTTAAAATCACCCAAGGCATGGGTTCAAATCGAAACTTAATTAAAAGTAACTTTAAGATAAAACAGAATTTTAAACTAATTTTCCCAATCTATTCGCTAACTTTGAAAATTAAAAACCCACTTCACGTTGTTCGAAAAATTCTAAAACCCTCCAGATATCAACTAATATATCCTAAGTTTCAAACCCAAATGGTTTCACTTGATTTGCTTATCGAAATAATTATCTACAATTAATTATATCTAAACAGGTCGTTTTCTGCAGCACTTTAAAGAAATTAATGGTTTTCTTAGTATACATGAGCAATCAATGCAAGGCCAAAATTTACGAAGCTAGACTCGTAACCGGTTCTAATGACACTGATTTGATAATTTTCGGATTTATACCCAAATAGAAAAACACTCCCAAACTTACTGTTTAAAACCAGTTTTTTGGACAGATTTGAATGCATCATTTTATATGGATTTTGACTCCCAAAAATTATGAGAAAATTCAGATATGAAATTCAATATGTAATTAATCTACTGTAAAAAATTTAGTTCAAAATTCATTCATTTGATGTGATTTCTTGATTTTTAAAGTTTGTGATTCTGTACAGAATTTTTAGACTAAGAATTACACCCATTCTTTATACATGAATTTAACTCCTCAGATTTCTTATCAGTATATATATAGACACAAAATACATACACCTACAACCTCTCCATCAATGAATTAAATAACAATAGAATAAGGATAAATAACAAAGAAAGAAGAGAAGAAAACCTAAGAGGCCACATAGCACAACACACACAAAGCTCTCCTTCTTGGCTACAACAATAATATTGATGATTGAATCACCCCTCACCTTCCTTCATAAACCCACGGCTGGCTGCTAGGGCTGCTAGTGTTGTGAACAAATAAGGGGGTAGGGTTTGAGTTTATTTTATTTTATACTAGTGGTGGGCACACATAGGTCAAATAAATAAATAAATATACAAAACATGTACATAAGTTATATGCAACTCAAATGGTAAGAGTTAAAAGACCCCTCCAAATATTTAATTTGCACTTTAGGATTCAACATTAGAATATTTGACATTGTAAAATTATTATTATTTAATTATTTACTTGATTTATATATTCGGGTTCTCACAGAAGGTACTCCCTAATTTATTTTCTCGCTTTGACTGTTATGTTTCTAGTCAAGTTTTAGTTGCTCACTCTACTCATTTGTGGGTTGTAGACTCAAGAGCAACCTACCATGTAGCGAGGGACAGAGTTGGGTTTGTTGAGTATCATTGAGTTCCAGCTGGTAGCAAACAGTACATGGGGAATGAATCTAGTGTGGAGGTGTATGGGATTGGCACTTACAAGTTGGAAATGTGACGTAGGTGCACTCTATATCTTCATGACATACTCTATGCTCCATAGATTCGACAACTTATTATCCGTTATTAGCATGATGAGTCTTGGTTTTAATTTTCAATTAGAGAGTGGACAAGTTAGCATTTTTTGAGAACAACTTATTATGGCAATGGTTTTATTTTAGATGGTTTTTTAGTTCTAGACGTTAATAATTCTAGTTTGAATAATGTCAATGACTCAATTTCATATATTACGTCTAATTGTGATGTTCATAATGATTGTATTAAATGACATGCTAGATCAGGCAACATTGCGAAAGACAGAATGATTAGGTTAGCTAGAGAAGGCCTTTTAGGCCCACTCACTAGGGTCAATCTACCCACTTGTATGCATTGCCTTGCTGGCAAGGCAACCAGAAAACCATTTGGAAAAGCCAAAAGGGTATCTTTTCCATTACAGCTAATTCACTCTGACATATGCAGACCAATGAATGTTAAGGAAAAAAATGGAGCTCCTTACTTTCTTACATTTATCGATGACTGTAAGATTTTGGTTATGTCTATTTGATCTCTCAAAAGTCAGAAGCATTGGATTGCTTTCGACATTATGTTTTAGAGGTCGAGAAACAATTAAACAAAAGCATTAAGGCTTTAAGGACAGATCGAGCCCGCGAATATCTATCTAAGCTATTCAAAAAGACTAATTAGACAGTTGACAATTTCTGGCCCTTCGCAACAAAATGGTGTAACGGAGAGAAGAAATTAAACACTGCTGGATATGGTTAGATTGATGATGGCGCAAGCCAATCTTCCCATTTTCTATTGGGGAGATGCTTTGCTAACTGTGGCCTACATCCTTAATCGTGTGCCTTCTAAATTAGTACCTTCAACCCCTTTATGAATTATGGACCGGCGAAAAGCCAAATTTGGACAAATTGTGGCCATGGGGTTCAATAGCTTTCACACATGACACTTCTCATAAGTATAAGAAGTTAGGCCTTAGAGAAAAGAAGTGTATCTTCATTTGCTATTGTCAGCATTCTAAGGGCAATGTGTTCATTGGAGAGTAGCTGGACGAGAGTGTGATTGAAATTGAGTCGCGTGATGTGGATTTCCTAGAAGGAGATTTTCCTAGGAGAGGTGAGGTTAGTAGAGATGTAGATCTTTATGAGATGGAGGAACCACAAAATTGCACACCAAGTAGCTTAGTTGAGAATGAGGAAATCCCTCAAGCTCCTAGGGACAATGGGAGTGACATTGATGGACTAGGTTTAGCAAATGTGGATTCTCAAGAACCTCAAAGTTGTAGAAGCGAGCGTGGATCCATCCCTCGTCGTCGTTTTAAGATTGAGAGAGAAGCATTCATGAATGCTCCAAGTGACATTGTTGAGCCAAAAACAGTAAAAGAAGCTCTAGCATCTCCTACGAGTAATGAGTGGAAAGTTGCAATGCTTGATGAGACAGAGTCTATGAGAAAGAACCATGTTTGGGACTTGGTTGATTTGCCACTTGGGCGCAAGACCATTGGGAACAAATGGGTTCTCAAGATCAAACGTAAGGCAGATGGTTCCATAGAAAGGCATAAAGCTTGCCTAGTGGCAAAAGGTTACACCCAATTGGAGGGTGTAGACTATGAGAAAACTTTTTCTCCCATAGTAAGGTTTGCCTCCATTCGCTTTATTTTGGCAATAGCAGCTCGGTTGAAGCTTGAGCTATATCAGATGGATGTTAAAATTGTATTTCTCAATGGAGAACTAAATGAAGAAATCTATTTGGATCAGTTAGAGGGCTTTATAGTAGCTGGGATGAAGTGCAAAGTTTGCAAGCTTCAAAGATCTATTTATGATTTAAAGAAATAATCTAGACAGTGGTATTTGAGATTTCATCGAGCAATTATCACCAATGGGTTTACGATGATCGATGAAGACCACTGTGTGTATGTCAAACAATCCAATGACAGTTTTTTGATTTTGTCATTATATGTTGATGATATACTATTGGCCGGAAATGATAAGAAGATGATTAGCCCCACCAAAGGGTGGATGTCCTCAACCTTCGAGATGAAGGACATGGGTGAAACTAGCTATGTAATCGGGGTTAAGACCCTGAGAGACTGCTCTAAGAGACTTCTCAGTTTGTTTGAAAAGACTTACATTAAGAATATCTTATAGTGATTTCGGATGCAAAGTTGTAAACCTATTGACACTTCTTTAGCTAAAGGTGAGAGCCTAAGCCTTAATATGAGACCAAAGACTCTAGAAGAAAAAGAAAGGATGGCCCAAGTGCCCTATGCTAATGCAGTTGGAAGCTTGATGTACGCTATGATGTGTACTCTACTAGATATATGTTATGCAATAGGAATGGTAAGTTGTTACTAGTTCGATCTACGACTTGCTCATTGGCATGTAGTCAAGAGGATATTGCGTTACCTCAAAGGGACTGCAGATTATATGCTTTGCTACCAGAGTACGAATTTACGCCTAGTTGGCTACAGTGATGCTAATTGGGGTAGTGATATAGATGAGCGAAAGTCCACATCTGGATATGCATTCTTGCTCAGTGGTGTAGCCATTACCCGGAGCAGTAAGAAGCAATCATGTATTTCCCTATCTACCATGGAGATAGAGTTTGTGGCATGCTCAGCTGCCGTACAGGAGGTTGTTTGGTTATGAAGGTTCTTACAGTATTTGGGAGTAGTCTCAGAAGCCTCAGACCCTGTCATTATTCATTGTGACAGCATGGCTGCATTCACCTATGCCAAAGATCCTAAGTATTACAGAAGAACCAAACATATAGACATAAAGTTTAACTTCATCAGAGAAATAGTGGCACAGAAGCAAGTTGTCTTAAAACACATTTCTACTAGTCGTATGGTTGAGGACCCACAGACCAAACCTATTTCGAGAGATGCTCATTGTACTCATGTTAGGTCTTTGGGTTTACATAGATGGTAGTGATACTTCTGTGTTTTTTGACTTGGATGATTACTTATGTACTTTGCAATGTTTGGGATATTATTTATGCAATCAATATTTATGTTTGTTCTATTTATTTTTTTGTGTTTGGATATGACTTGTGAAAGAGCACATACAGATTTATTGATTGATGTTAATAGGCAAGATTAACACACTCACACGAGCAATTGCTTTTGGCGCTCAATGGAGCGAGCAAAAATGAGACATGTGGTTGTTAGATCATAGTGGGAGTTGTTTCTAACTTAGATCATCCACAGCTAAAGTCGCCTTGGTTTACCAAGATGAGGTCATGTTGCTTGACCGACTATGGATGGAAATTTGTGCTTTCCATGATGTGCCTATAGATGATGGCCATATACGAGATCTCATTTTAGCGCTTGTATAGAGGCAGAATAAAGAACTCAAGTTAGGCGCTTGAAAAGTGACATGTGCGCTAGTTAGTGACTGAACTAAGATCTGTCCGGTGTTTGAAGGATGACATCACTCTTTAGAAGAGTAATTCTACCGTAGCATGTATTCATACTACATGTGCTTGGCGACCAATTAATGAGATGAAAGAAAGGATCCCAATTTTTCCTCATCGTGTGAGTCTAAATACGTCAAAAATATGCTCTAAATTTTGACATTTATACTATACCCTTAGCAACTTTTAGACTATGTCATAAAGTAAGAAGTCAATGTTAGCTACTCTGGTATGTTGCCCGTGGTCATGTATGATTCAACTTTGAGGAACATGTCCAGGAAAGCAATTGACTTCGAACTAAGTGACATAAGGACGAAAGGAAGATCGTCTAAAATTACACCTCTGCTCTATATTCACTGTCGACAACTCACATCACTGTCGACAACTCACATCACTCTACATGGGACGCAGATTGGGTGTGAATACATAGCATGATTGGAGGAGTAAGGCTTGCTCATTGAGGGATCAGAGATGCTTGACTCGGTGTAACTAGATGAATTTAGGGCATATGAGATACAATCTTTGGGTTGATGTCTCTATGTTGGCTCGTGTCGAGTTTCTAGTGTACAGCTCGCACATGCAGGTATCCTCAGCGATCGCACGGTCCATTGGCTAAGTATGACTGTGTTTATTAGGTAGATTGAGATATAAAAGGCGCGGTGTCATGCCAGTGCATGTTTGAGTGTGAAATGTTGGAAATGGGATCGGGTTTAGAACTCAGGCTCAATTGGGTCGCCCATGGTGGCATGGCCCGATTAGGAGAGATCCAAATATTAGTAATAGATTATATATCAAGATATGGGATAATCTTGATATAGGATAATTGTCAATATAATATATGATAATTATTGATTAGATATTATAGATACAAAATAGATATTATATGGGATAATATATCTATCTTATGGGTCTCCTAACTCTCCTCTATAAATAGACCTTGGGTTTTGTATTTTGAGATAACAAAAAACATGCGTTCTCTCTTCTCATAAACCATTTTGCCTTTGTACTGTGATTGGTGTGGGTAAAACTCTAGTAGTTTTACTCCATTGCTGTCGAGATTATTCAAGAGTACGTGATTCACCTTCTAAGCTGGATTCATTGTGCATTCTGTTTACCAGCAAGGTTTGTCTGAATCCATATTATTTTTCGCTGTGTGTATAGTATTATATTTCCATCACCTCTAAAGGATGCCATCATATTTTTGAATACCTTATCTCCATCTAATTGATTAAAAAATATGTAAAATAGGATATTTTATATATACATATATATATTATTTGTTTTAATTAAGATAATCTATTTTTTGTCTACTTTTTAGAGTCAATATAGTTTTAAAAAAAATATAAGAATAAGATACAATTTTTGTAAATTAGGAAAATAAAATTGAGATGAAATAAAATGTTTTTATGAATAATTTCATCTAAGGTTGGTTTTTTTTTTTTAAGTTCAAATCTAAACTTCACAGTCATGTTTGGATTTGTGGGCTCACTATGGGCCATGTTTCAATGATCTAAACCATTCATTTTGTAAGGTCTTCCATGTATATCATTTATGAAAAAAAATTAAGTTGATTCAATAATTGTAACATTTAATTTTATCATATTCATGTATAAAAATATGAACTGACAAGTATAATTCTTAAAATATATCATCTATTTTCTGGGGTCTGACAATGTGTGGGTCCCATAGTGGTGTATTATGTGACAATTTTGTTATCAGTTCTATACACTGTGTTTTTTTCTATGCTAATTCTAGGTTTCCCAGATTTACCTAGCTGTACATGGGTCAAACATGGCATCGTGAACAATGAGTGTGTCTTTGCCAAAAATAGAATTCCAGAAAGAATAGGTGAAAGCTAACTATAAGATTAATAATTTTGCAAAGGAAAAGAAATAGGGAAAATGTGAAAATGAATTCATTTTTGGAAAACCAAAGAAGTCTTTGATTCAATAGGTTAGTTGACAATAAAATTTGTACCTTGCAAAATCTGAACTGTCCAACATAAAGTTTGTGGATACCTAGGTTCCACGTAGAAAAAGAAGGGCCATATATATATATAGCAACTTTATCTTTCACCTATTTTGATTTAGTGAAGTGGGAACTAGTAGACATGAATGAGATTGTGACAATACCTATTATCTTGGCTATTAACAACCCTAAAAGTCACCAAGACTTATTCAAAACCATTAATATATATGTAGCAACTCTATCTTTCACCTATTTTGATTTGGTGAAGTGGGAACCAGTAGACATGAATGAGATTGTGACAATAACTATTATCCTGGCTGTTAACAACCCTAAAAGTCACCAAGACTTATTCAAAACCATTAATCCACGTAGATAATTCAAACCTAAGGGACCTAAAATTTTTGATAAAATATTAGCTAAAAATGGCAATATCCAAGTTCAATTCTTGATATTATATTAGCTTTCTTCTCAGACCTAGCGAACTGTTCACCAGAACAATAATAACGGTTGGATAATATCTCAAACTCGTTTGTGTCACATGAGGGATCTCTCTCACCTGATCATATAGTGAGGAAAAATCTTGAAATGAAGAATTCCAGGCCCATGGTAGCCACAACTTCACCAAACCATCCATACAAGAAAAATGGGTTATTGCAGCGTTTATAATATAATGTTTTTATAGCGTTACTAAAATTTTACGTTAGGCAACGTTTTAAAAAACACTATATTAGGAATGGACAAGTTTTTTATGTCTGGTATAAGAGGAATTAATTTGAGCCTACTAAATTAATTAGGCCCAATAGTCCAAGATTGGTGGGCCCAAATTTATAGCAAGTCCAAGATTGGTGGGCCCGGTTTTATCACCATGAAACAGGTCGAATCGCTCTAAGCCTTGAAATGGTTCGGATCCATGACCTTAAAGACTTACTCAGGCCCGGACTCGAAAGGGTATTGAGCAAGCCTAGAGATCCGAGGCACTCAGGCTTCGAACAGATTCGATCGCAATCTAGAAGCCACTCCATTGGTGAATGCCAGAACACTTGTGGGCTCGGAGCTTTCTGGGATCTACGCACTGGAGCCATGGGCGTAATGGAGTTCGAACAAAGGACTCGATCCCGAGAACAGTGAGTGGAGATAAATTCACTCTTCGGTTAAACTAACCTATACCCGGGTCGAGGTGGCACGACCCCGGGGGGTCCATGAGACTTGGCATCATTTAGTGGCGGGGGGTCCTCTAGGACTACCTCAGCCCTTTGGGATGATTGGGGATCATTGGTTAGGTGTGGCTAAGAAGAAAGGTTCGCCGAAAGGTTGATCTCCTCTTCGGAGTTTTTCTCATCCTCGAAGAGTTCACCTCCTTGAACAAGGTGGTTAGAGAGAATATTCCCCATGTGCACATGGGCTCCATCCTACATCATGAGGTGCCTATAAATAGCACCCACCCATAGCTTTACAAGGAATGGATTTTGGAGAGATAACTCTTAGGAAAGAACTAATTTCCCTTCTCCTTGAGAGTAAAAGTGGAAGATCCATGGGAAAACCTTGCCATTATTCTCTCCAACTATTTTGCTTCTTCTTCATCTAATCTCTTATTTCTATCATCTCTTTGCTTTCGTGTTCTTAGTTGTGTGCTTTTGTCCCCCCCCCCTCCCCCCAATTTTCTTCCATTTTGAGCCTAAAACAATGGATTTGGTGGTTTCAAGACAATATTTGGTTTTTTAGGAATAATGGTCGCCCTATGATTTTTTTTTTCTTTTTCAAATGATTAATTTTTTTTTTATTTTGGTGAGAATTTTCAAATGATTTTTTGATTTGGTGGAATACTGAAATTTTCTTTTTAAACCAAAAGGCTAAAATTGGTATGATAAGGGTTTGGAAGTTTCAAAAAAAAAAAAAGTGGTGTTTCTTGAAAGCACCACTAAATGTTGGATAAGGGTTTGGAAGTTCCCAAAAATTGTTTTAAGTCTTTCCTTTGAAATATAGAGAGATTCAGTGAGTACTTTCTAATAATATAAATAATGTTGAATATGTTGAATATGTTGAATATAGAGAAATATAAATAATGTTGAATATGTTAAAAATTAACAATTAAATACTATGATATTAATTTAGATGGGTATTGAAATAATATATAGGGTACTTACGTGTATGTCTTAATAAGTGGACTTATTGTGAGTGATCTTACTATATTTAATTAAATAAATTTTAGAAAAAAAAAAGTTCAACTGAAAATTAAGAGTAAGAATGGATTCTGTAAATATAAGATAAAAAAAGTTTAAATTTAAAGATAAACTATAAAAATATAAAAAAAAAAAGAAAATTAGATAAATCCTAGAAAAAAGAGGTAGAGAGAAATTCAGTAATTGAAAAAAAAAAGTTGAAATTTAAAAATTCAAAAATAAGATAAGATAAACTTGAAATGAAAAATAAAATCTAATATAACTCTAATAACAGAAGAACTGGAGAGGGCAATAATTAAAAAATTGGATAAGAGTGACATGTCACTTATAATTTTTTAAAATTTTAAAATTTGTAAAAAAAAACTTTAAAAAATTGAGGTAGTATGTTAAAAATTAGATAAGATTTAAGTGTCACTTATAATTTCTTAAAATTTAAATTTTGTGTAGTTAAAAAATAAGCAAATATATTATCTTATTATACAAATTTTAACTCTATTTTGTGTCTGCTACCTATAATTTTAAACAAATTTTGTATTCTAAAACTACTTAATTACAATAAGAAAAAATCAAAAACTATAAGAATATAGAAAGTGAAATCGAATAAAAAAAATAATAAACTTAATTGAAAATCAAGAGAAAGAATAAATCCTGTAAATATAAGACAAAGATTTAAAAAAAAAAAAAAATCAAGTGCAAATTTGAAAATAAATTATAAGAATATAGAAAGAGAAACTTAGATAAATTGCAAAAGAAAAAGAGAGCAAAAAACACAATATGAGATTTAAAACATGTGCTTCTTTTCACATAAGATGCCAAAAATCTTACATAATTGGTTAAATCACCCGTTTAATTTCTCTACAATGTTATTTTGTTCTCCAATCTTTTTGCCTAATTTCATATTGTCATGGAAGTTGGGTTTTGAGATTTATAAATTTATTTATTATTTTTTTTTTAAAATATCCTTGGGTAAGACATAAATTGAGAAAGAAATTTGAATTAGAATCAAACTCTTTGATGACAAAATTTGAATTACTTATCTTTTATCTTTAAATATTTTGAAAATCTCTTATATCCATGTCATAAGTAATTAAAAAGTGAAATAAAAAAGATTAAAAAAAAAGAAGGAAAATAGGAAAATAGAATGAGAGAAGTATGGATGTGCCACGTAGGAAAGAGTTTAATGAGATATTAGGATTGAGAGTTTGAAATTTTTTAAGAGACTGCTACATTTGCTTATATAGATAGTATAGATAGATGGATAGATACATGGGAGTCTATGCCATATAACAGGAACAACACAAGACAGAACCTGCCAATACACGATGAACTTGCCTGTACTCAAAAACTTAGCTTACCATATACTATATCCGTTCAATTAAAGAGCTCTCTCACTATATAGACAACACACAAACTGAATGACCATACATTATTTTTTAGTGAACAACGTACACAACAGAACCACTATAGCAGAGCTACAAAAGCAAGCCTAACTAGTAAAAAGAAACTTGAGATGGACATGGAGGCACATCAACTTCAACAACTCCTTCAAGCATCTGGGTGACCTTCCTCATTGTAGGCCTCAGAGATGGATCTTCTTGAATACACCAAATGGCAACCATCAGAAATCTCTCCAGCCTCTTCCAGTCATTTAACGCTTCCATATCGTTTTCAACCAAAGTATCCAATCTTCCTTCCTGAAAGCAGTCACAAGCCCAATAAGTCAGAATTCCTTTCTCTTCTTCACCAACCTCCATATCGCTGATGCTTTTTCGACAAGAAATGATCTCCAGTAGCAACACACCATAGCTATAGACATCAACTTTTGCAGTGATTGGATTATTACTGTTGAACCACTCCGCAGCAACATACCCTCTTGTCCCTCTAATGGTAGCAGGATTGGTCTTACTCTGATTCAACTTCAGAAGTTTAGCCAACCCAAAGTCAGAAATCCGAGCATTGTAATAATCATCCAGAAGTATGTTCTGAGGCTTTATATCACAATGGATGATCTGGGTACTACATTCTTCATGCAGGTACACAAGTCCTCTGGCAATCCCCAATGCAATTTGGGTCCTTTGGTTCCAACTTGGCTTCGTTTCCCCAAAGAGAAAGCTTGCTAAAGTCCCATTGCTCATGAACTCGTACACTAACATCCGATGTTGTCCTTCGTCACAAAATCCGAGCAGTCGAACCAGATTCTTGTGATGTGTCTGCCCAATTACGTTTACTTCAGTTTTGAATTCCTTCTCTTTCTCTTGAACCACCCTATCTAGTTTCTTCACTGCAACAACTCTGGAACCCATTTGTATTGCCCCCTTGTAAACAATACCAAAAGCTCCGCTTCCCAGTTCTTCCTTGAAACCATTTGTAGCTTCTACAAGCTCTTCGTAAGTAAAACAACGAAGATTAGTCTCCACAGCACCGTGATTGCCATGATGACTTTTTATGCTTTTCCTGTGGTGGATGAGGAAAAAGCCCAAGCAAACAGCACCAATCAATACAAAATTGATGAACACAGAGCTACCCAATAGAACCGATCCAACGAGAATTAAGGTCCCCTGGTTCTTCTTTGTTTCTGGAACCAGAGGAGACGGAAGAGTTCGAGGATTGCTTTTCCTAAACTTCAAGAAAGCATGACGATTAACAACATTGTCCTCTCTCCCGTTTGAAAGTGGCAGCTTCTTCTTCCAGCAACTACCCTCTCCCAAAATGGCAACAGCACAAAAACAGTCATTGATGCAAGACCTTTTGCACTGCGCTTCAGTGGCAGGCTTGAAATGTTCATAGTCAGATGTTGGCCAATCAGTACTTATTAGTGTCTCAAAATCGTAGATATCTTCCGCAGACATGATGTCATCTTCTAAACAGCTTTGTGTGAAATTTGGCTTGCAGCTGCCATACGTATTGTTTGGATCAAGTAAGGAATACCTTGGCGGGCATTTGCAATCTGGCCTTTGGTTATCATTGAGTCTGCAAATGCTGTTAAACCCACAAGCCCCACTGCCTTCACCTCCACCAATATCAACACATATATTATCGGGCTGTGACCAAATACGAGTCCACTTTGTACTGCTATTGAAAGTCTTCGGATGATAATATTGGGTGAAAACTCCATCAAAATCTAGAGTTGCTCTGTGAAAATATTCAGTAGCTGGGAACAACATACCTTGTGGTGTGATATAGAATATTTCGTTATTCCTTCTTAATATGTACATGACTCCTTTGTCGTCGAAGATCACTTGGTAACCAGAATTGGACGAATTGGAGTAATCAGACGTGCTGCTGTTATAGTAAGCGTCATAAGCAAAATTGGAAGGGATGTCTCTGGTATTAAGGACAAGATTCCCATCCTGGAGCAAACGGAGTTGAAATCTTCCCTGCGAGAAATTGGTCTCCGAAAGGCGAGAAACTATTACCCCACCGGACTCCATGATCTGTGTAGGCAACATGGTATCAGTTGGATTTTTGAAACTCTCCCATGGATTGACAGAATCGCTGCTCACAAGTACAAAGTTGCCAGTATCATTCATAAAACCATGAGCAACATTATTGTTGAGAATAAGCTGAGAGTTCCACAATTCTTTGCCTTGAGGGTCACTGAGCACTAGCCCTCTGTCAACAGTTAGGCCTAGTTTGGATCCAATTGAGACAGGGACACCATCATGCCCATACCAGACAATGGTTTGGTCTGGTATTTTGTAATACCATACGGAAAGCAAGAAGAGATTCTTTTCCTCAAGTGGTTTAAACCCAAATGCAAAAACACCAGAGGGTGACAGCCATGGGGTGTCCTTGTTATTTGCAGTGATAGATGTACCCACAGCCACGGTACCATTAGTCCGAGCAACAATAGAAAATGGCAGGAGGAAGAGTAACAAGAAGTGGAAGAGTGGATGAGGTAGAGCACAAGCCATTGATTGATAGATCAAGCTCGATTTGGGTAGATGGAAATGAATGAATAAAAAAAGAAAGATCAAAGTGTTTTTTGAGGCAAAGGAAAAGACTTTGAAGTCAACCTGTACCTTTCGGCAAAAACTTCTACATCCACAGCATTATTGGTCTTTGGTCACCATTCTTTAATGACTCTATCAGAGCCACACATGTAGCTGCCTGGACCATTAAAAGTCTATAAAATAAATAAATTCTGATAATGTTGGACTTATTTTCACCTCACATGATACGCTCAATACAAAAAAGACGAATTTTAATGGAATGGTAATTAATAAAAATAAAAATTAGTTAGCTTGTAATTTTAAAGAATTAATGAGAAAAGTGCTTTTATAATAATCATATTGGTTGTGAATTCATCATATCTATAGTGAATTGGGTATTAACTCGGCTATGAATCAATTAGTATAGTGAACAGATCAATACAGAGCATCTCCAATGCACTAGGCATATAATGCTTGTTAGGTAAAATGCCTAGTATGACTCACTTTTTTCAACTCCAATGCACTAGGCATGTAATTAGGCATTTTAGCTCAACTCATATTCACTAGCTACATGTAGCTAGCCTTCAAGGCTAGGCAAAATGTATTTAATCATTAGGATTATTTCCCTCCATCTTTGTTACTGATGTGACATTTTATAAAATTAATAGTATTTGGATGGATAGTTAAAATAAAGAGCATGGTTGGAGCAGAAATATGAAACAGGTGATAGGCAAAATAAAATGTATACTTTATAGTAATGTTTAGATAGGTAAAATGCCTATTACCGTTGGAGATGCTCTAAGTGGGGAGGATTAACATTTTAGACATGGAAAAAATTTAAATCACACTTAAAAAGTGTGATTAAAAATGACCCCTTTTAATCACACTCTCAAGGTCACACTTTAATAAAACTTAAAATGTGTGATTAAATAACATACATCACACAAAAAAAGTGTGATCTTTATCTGTTTTTGTAGTAGTGATTATGAGACATGTTTATAATCCGCATGCAGTTCATATTGTATTTTTGTGGATAGTGCTAAAATTCGATTGTGATGTTTATGAAAATGAACAGATTTTTGTATTAATTTTTAATAGATATTTTATTGAACAGGTTATTGAAATGCGCAGGGAATTGTTACTGAAAAGAAAAAATTTCGGAAGAAAATAGTATCTTCATTTTCAAAATAGTATCCCGGTTTGAAAACTAATTCGAAAAATGCATGTTAAATTGTATATTTTATCAATAAGATAATAATTGTCTAACTGGCATTTTTTTTTTAAATGTTTCATTTTTTTGCAGATTCGAGATTTGATATGGACATGTTTGGGAATTTGGAGGGTAGATGGTAGCTCATTTTGTGTTTTTGTTTATATTACCTTACATGTATTTTGGTTGTGTTGTAAATTTTATATTTTTGTTGGTATTACGGGGCATGTTTGGTAATCCGCCCTTGATATTTTATTTTTGTTGATATTAGTAGACATGTTTTTTGTTGGACATTAGGAGATGTGTTTGATAATCTGCATACAATTGATATTATATTTTTGTGGATATTAGTAGACGTTTTATGTGGATAATCTGCATACAAGTTTATAATTCGCATGCAGTTGATATTATATTTTTGAAAAACTTGTATTTAATTTCGGGGATGAAATTCTTTCAGGGGGAGGTTATAGCGATCCTGGTTTTCCTTTTTGTATTTGTTATACTCCGGAACTTTGGTTCCATGGAGTTGGTAGTTGTGTATCTTGTTGTTGTCCTTTAATTCCCTATGTTTGAATTGTAGGATGTGTTGGGCATGTTTCGAGCAGGTAGGTTGAGTCTTGGTCTCAAGTGTTGTTGCCCAGGGTTTTGGTGTTACGCTTGAGCGGGCCATTTTGTGCTCGAGCGGAGTTTGCTTTTGGTTGACCGCTCGAGCGGGTCTTCTTGCGCTCGAGCGGAGTTTACATACTCCCAGTATCTCCTGTCTCTACAAAACTTCTGCAGGTGTGTTTTCTACGCTCGAGCGGGTTTTCTTACGCTCAAGCGGGTTGCGCTCGAGCGGACCTATTCGCGCTCGAGCGGGTAGTGTTTTGTCTGTGAAAGTTCTGGGAGAAGGAAATCTACGCTCGAGCGGACTGGTTTTCGTGCTCGAGCGGATGTGCTTTATCTCTGTGTCTTAGCACTCAAGCGGGCCTTCTTGCGCTCGAGCAGACCATGCTTTTTGTTCTTGACGCTCGAGCGTTGTGTTTTCCGCTCGAGCGGACTTGTCGTCTATCAGATAGCAGTTGGGCATTTTTGAGTCACTTTTCACTTTTCTTCTCTCTCTCTAACTTTCCCAAAATCGATTTTGAGAGCTTCTCTCTCTAGAAACTCCCTTTTCTCTGGGTTTGATCTAGATAGAGTGCTTCCTTTCCCTTCGGCCTTTGTAAAAGTCGCGTTGATCGTCAAGGGCGTCATTTTGATCTGAAAAGTTTGGAGTTTGGAGCACTTTGGTTTTGGTCACTTCTCCGTTTGAGCTCTAACTTCGAGGTAGGGATATCCTACTCCTTCTCATGAGTTTTGTCTTTGAATTTTAGCATTTTGATGAGTTGGGGTTTGTTGGGTAATTTTAAGAAAGTTTGGGCCTTTGTGTAATTTTACAAAAGTTAGGGTTTTGTTTATATAAACTTATATGCATGTTTGGCATAGAGAAATGAGGTCAATATTGTATCATTGGTGAAAATGGAACCTTAGGGTTGTGATGTTAATTATGGGAAATACTCTAATTACATTGATAAATTAATTGGTATAATTAATTTGAAGAAAAGAGGGATTAAATTGAGAATGTTGGAATTGAATGTGTATAGGACTAAAGGGTGTAGTTAGATTCGTTCATCGCTCACCTGGTTGAAATGTTGATTATGTATCCATTTGGTGCATTTATTTTCAGTATAGAAATAACTGCTTTGGGCTATCGGTGGAGGATAGTCTTGATTGTTGTAGACATTGCTTGATGATTAGGCAAACTAAAACTAATTGATTGAGCATGCTATTGAATATAGCAACTGGAATAATACATTAATTATATGTATTGATTGATTGTATATGACCTATGTTTATATACATGTGTTGTATGGGAGGAGATAGGGGATGTACTCCACGGTTTAGGGAAAGATAGGGGATGGGCCTCTAAATCGGATTTTGTGTGACATTGATACAGCGCTACAATGTGTATCAAGTGTTGATTATGGAAGTGTTTAGATTGATTTGATATAGCACTAAAATGTATATCGTTATCAATTGTGAAGTATAGAAGTGTTTCTATGTCATGTTAATACAGCACCAAAATATGTATCGTTCGTGTTGTATGGGAGTGGTTTATGTGTTGTTGATACAGCATTAAAATGTGTATCCATCATGAATTTCGAAAGTGTTTTTAAGATTAGTCTTATTCTCATTAAGGTATTTGACTAAGTGTTAGCCTTGTTTTCAAACTCAAGATTGAAAAAGAAATGAGAAATGAAGTGTAACATGGACTTAAATGTCATGAAACTAAAATGTGATATAAGTGAGTGTATCGGTGTTGACCATCTATCAACTGCTAATCTTTTAGTCATTGTTCATAGCTGGTTTAGTGTATTTCTGCTGGGCTGTGGCTCACCCTTTATGGGACATCATTTTCAAGTACAGGTAGCATGCCACCTCCAAGGGCATAGCTTGGGAGGCTAGAGGCAAACAGATTGCTTTTGTTGTTTGCTTTCTTTTGATGTATTACATGTAAATTCAAGCCAAGAGCTTTATATGTATTGAGTTAGTACTCTTCTTTTTGTAGCCAAGTGTTAACTTGGAAAGCTGTAAGCCCGTAGGGAACTTGCTTTTGTTGTTAACATGTAATAGTTTTGTAAGAACTACTCTGATTAATGGAAAGATGGTTGATTTCTTTTATGTCAATGCATGTCTAAAGTGATGGGTTTTACGTATTATTTTGAGGGCGTTACAACTTGGTATCAGAGCGTACCGGGTTCGAATACTTTGGGTACGTGGGAAGTGATTAGGATCACAATCGGTTTGTCTCGCTTGAATAGAGACTTAGATGTAGTGTTATGTGCTTATATGATAACATGTTTATGTGACCACTTGGGTATGAGATTTAGTTTCTAGGATGTTGATTGGATCCTTGGGTTTCTGTGAGTCTTGTTGGAAAAGCACTTGATCAATACTGGTTCTAACCGGAACTCTAGTAACGCCTCGGGACTATCATTATCCGGAAATGAAATTCGTAAGTGCTTATGTGTTTATGTGCTTACGTGGAGTGAATTACAGTTGTCCATGCATTAGGACGTGAGTGTTATAGCTTCGACACATATGTGAATGTGCTAATAGTCTTCGTTACCTTTATTAGGATGTCAGGACGATGACGTGGTAGACGTGGCAGATGTGGTAGGCAGGAGATGCCTTTACCGGATGATATTCCGGCACAGTAGGAGGGGGTTGGCCAGGCCAATGTGGCCGAGCCAGCAGGTCAGGAGGCTATGGGCGCTTTAGCCCGAGGAATAGCCAATGCTTTGAGGGAGTCTATGGGAATTCTCAGAGCTGAGAATCCAGTACAGGCTCCAGTTCAAGCCCAGGTTGCTGAGGCAGGGCCTTCCTTCTTAAAAAGGAAGTTCTTCCGGTCTAACCCGGATGAGTTTATTGGGGATCCAAAGGAGCCACTGAAGGCTGACGACTGGTTAGAGCAAATGAGTAAGACGTTCGAGATGCTTGGCATCGAGGACGGAGCGTTGAAAGTGACCTTGGCATCCTTCTAGCTTAAAGGGGGTGCGGGTCAGTGGTGGAAATACATGAGGGGCCGTATTACTGGCACGTGGGAGGCTTTTCAAGACAAGTATTTATCTCCAGCAGTCAGAGAGAAGCTGAGAGACCAGTTCTGTCAGCTTTTGCAGTTGAGTTCTTCAGTAGCCGAGTATGAGGCTGCTTTTACTAGCTTGTCTAGGTTCGCACCTGAACTTGTGGTGTGAGAACCCGAATATAAAAATTAAGTAAATAATTAAATAATAATATTACAATCTCAAATATTTTGGTGGTGAATTCTAAGGTGCAAATTAAATATTATTGGAGGATCTTTTAATTAATTTTAAACCTAAAATAAATTTATGGTGAAAGTCTTTAATTTAGAGACAAGGTTTATTATAAAAATAAAAATAAAAAGAGAGAGAGAGGAGGGGGTGACTTGAACTCTAGACCACAAGGTTAATATATAAGACTCCTACCATTTGAGTTGCATGTAACTTATACATATGTTTTGTATATTTATCTATTTATTTGACCTATGTGTGCCCACCACTAGTATAAAATAAAATAAACACAAACCCTACTCTATTATTTGTTCACCACATAGGGCAACAACAGCAGCCACGGGAGAGGGTTAGAGAGAAGGAAAAAGAAGAAGAAGATGTTGCAATCAAAGAACTTTTGGGTGTGTTGTGTTGTGTGTGATCATCAAAGGTTAGCCCTCCTTGGTTTTCTTCTCTTCTTTTTGTTCTTCATCCTTATTCTATAATTATTTTGTTCATTGATGGAGAGGTTGTAGGTTTATGTATTGTGTATATAGATATCCTATTAAGAAATCTGAGGAGCTAAATTTATGTGTAAAGAATGGGTGTAATTCTTAGTTCAAAAATTCTGCACACAATCACAAACTTTAAAAATCAAGAAACCATATCAAACGGATGAATTTTAATCTGAAATTTTTACAGTAGATCAATTACATATTGAATTGCATATCTGAATTTTTTCATAATTTTTGGGAGTCAAAATCCATATAAATTGAGGTATTCAAATCTGTCCAGGAAACCAGTCCGAAACAGTAAATTCGGGATTGTTGTTCTCTTTGGGTATAAATCCAAAAATTATCAAATTAGTGTCATTAGAACCGGTTATGAGTCGAGTTTCATACGTTTTTGGCCTTGCAATGATTGCTCGTGTATATTAAGAGAACCGTCAATTTCTTTAAAGTATTGCAGAAAACAACCTGTTTGGATATAATAAATTGTAGAAAAATTATTTTGATAAGCAAATCAAGTGAAACCAATTGGGTTTGAAACTTAGGATATATTAGATCATATCTGGAGGTTATTGGAATTTTTCGAATAGCGTGGAGTGGGTTTTGTAATTTTTCAAAGTTAGCGAATAGATTGGGAAAACTTGTTTAAAACACTGTTTCATCTTAAAGTTATTTTTAGTTAAGTTTCGATCGGAATTTATGTCTTGGGTGATTTTAGACCTTGAAGAATATGAACTTAGGTAATATTTAAGAGTAACGGTGAGTTGGGTTGAGCCGTGTTAGTGCGTTTTAGTTTGAGATTACTTAGTTCCTATTTTTTTTAGTATTTTTAAATTAGTTGTGACGCGTAGTTTTTATACTTGGTTCAGGCCACTAGTTGGACTTTTACACTCTATTCGAGGATTATGTTATTGCGTTTCAGATGAGTAGTTTCATGCTACATATTTTTATAAATGTTCCCCTACCCTGAACTGTTGGAAAAATTAAATTGTTGTTTCATGATTAAACTGTTTTGATAAATTATTATATTATCAATAGAATCAAATTATTTCTGAAACATGTGTGAACTTGGCATACTGTAAACTATTTGTTTTGGTCTCATGTTTATAATGATGAACCACCATGTTTTGCAAAACTGATGTGTATTGATTATTGGGACCATGTGTGTATTTAGTCCAGGGAAATTATTCCACTGTGTGTGGTGACTCCGGCCACTAGGGAACAGATCCGGGTTGGGCCGTGATGACTCTAGTACTCAACGATTGTAAGGAACAGACCTTTAAAAACAACTAGGTGACCTTCAATCGGATCGTCTTTGAGAAAAGGCCCAGGTGCCACCCTGAGGATGACTCTTAGTTCGGTATTGGATCCAACGGGGCTTATAGCCTGAGAAATGTGTGGCAGATTATTTGTTTTTATTGGTACCCAGAAAATTATTGGTGTTCATGTTATAATCTGTTTTAAGTGGAAAATGTCGTTTATCATGTTCTTGCGAGACATGAGTATTTTAAGTGTTGAATTGTGGAACCTTCTTTTTGAAACAGATTGTATTTACCAAACTGTATGCCAATCTAGTTTCTGTGATATATATCTTATTTTGGAATTGAACCCTGTTTTCAAAACTGTATTTACTATCCATGTTGCTACTCACTGAGCTATCAGCTGACTTAGTTTTTATCACTTCCAGGTGTTAGAAGGACTTAGAGTGGACTCATGGCATAGCGGGGACTCAATTGCATGGACCTCTAGGGCATTCCTTTAGTTTAGAGTGTTATGTCAAGTTTGTGCATATTTATATTTATTCTTATCGAAGTTCATTTAGGATTATTTTTGATATGTGGGTTGTTTATATCCCATAAGTTTGGATGGTTTTTTTATTACGGTTGATTTTGCCGTTTATAATTGTGACATGTCTGGATTGAGTTTTGGTTATTTATTATTGGACTATTGTTCAGTTGTTCAATGTAATTGGATTCGTGTTTAGGCTTACGTGTGCCTTGGGCTAAGTCCCTGTGGGCCACGGCCGGTCATGCCCGGATTTGGGGTGTGACATGTTGCGTCCGAGGAACGCCGTTGTATCGAGTTCGAAAAGAGGTTGAGGCGCGGCCTCAAGATGAGGGTTGGAGGTTTGATGATCCGAGGCTATGGACGCTTGGTTGATGCTGCAGTCCATATGGAGATCATGATGTAGGAAGAGGAGGGACAGAGAGGCTCCAAGAGGAGCCAGGATGGTCAGG
Source organism: Camellia sinensis (assembly GCF_055761805.1). Lineage (NCBI taxonomy): Eukaryota > Viridiplantae > Streptophyta > Magnoliopsida > Ericales > Theaceae > Camellia > Camellia sinensis. The sequence goes on from NW_028128987.1 coordinate 24,871,046, forward strand.
GTGATGGCAGGAGACAGAGGAGTGCTAACCCTCAGTAGTCTCAAGGAGGTGTTGCTAGATTGACCTTTCCGGTGCCGAGTGCAGGCTCGGGGAGAGGTAATCAGGGAGATTTCACCTGTTACAAGTGTGGTCAGTTGGGCCACAAGGCTTCAGTTTGCCCACAGAGGGGAGGAGGTTAGAGAGTTGCTTCATCTTCAGCTAGACCGTAGAACCAGAGTCAGGGCAGGGGCCAGCCCTTGTCTTGTTATCAGTGTGGTCAGCCTGGGCACCTAAAGAGGTTTTGCCCACAGTTGAGTGCCACATCGGGCGCGTCTGGTTCTAGGCAGACGCAGGGTTTTCAGCCAGCTCAGTCTGTGCAGGCCTCGAGGGCCAATCTGAGAGCTTCGTCATCCCAGTCAGTGCAGTAGTCGTTTGCTCCGAGGGGTGAGCAGTTGGATCAGGGGCCTACAGGGCGCGTGTATGCTGTTACCGTGCAGGATCTTGTACCTGCTCTGTCAGTTGTGAGAGGTACCTTCTTGTTTTGAAACTCGGTTGCTAGTGTATTGATTGATACGGGTGCATCTCATTCTTTTATTTCTGCTGCATTTGCATCTGTTTTGGAATTGGAGTTGGCACAGTTAGCGTCTCCTATATGTGTAGTATCGCCTGTTGGTGGTGAGTTGATCTTGAAACAAGGTGTTAGAGGTTGTGATATAGAGGTCGCCGACCATAGGCTTCCTTTTCCTTTTGTTGTCATGCTTATGAAGGGTTTTGATGTTATTTTGGATATGGACTGGCTATCGTCATACCGGGTTGTTATTGATTACTACCGTCAGAGGGTCACGGTATGTACCTTGAGCGAGGAGTGTTTCCATTTCTTGGGGGATCGGGTTGGTAGTGTGTTGCCACCGGTGTATGATCCGCGAGGGCGGAATGAGCTTAGTGGTCTACTTACTAGCTTTTTGAGTAGTGAGTGCGGTGTGACCCAGACTGTGTTGCCGAGAGTGGTTTGTGAGTACTCGGACATTTTTTTCGAGGATCTCGTTAGTTTGCCACCTCACCGAGAGATAGAGTTCTCTATTGATTTAGTGCCCGACACAGCGCCGATTTCTATGGCACCTTACCGTTTTGCCCCAGCCGAGTTGAGTGAGTTGAAGATTCAACTCCAGGAATTACTAGATAAGGGTTTTGTTCGCCCTAGTGTTTCGCTGTGGGGAGCACTGGCCCTCTTTGCTAAAAAGAAAGATGGTGCCTTGAGATTGTGTATCGATTACCGAAAGTTGAATCTGGCTACGGTCAAGAATAAGTACCCTATGCCCCGTATAGATGATCTGTTTGACCAGTTGAAGGGCTCCCGTTGTTTCTCTAAGATAGATTTGAGATTGGGTTACCACCAGTTAAGGGTCAGGGAGGAGGATATTTCTAAGACGGCATTCTGTACGCGGTATGGCCATTATGAGTTTCTGGTGATGCCATTCGTGCTTACCAATGCACCGGCAGTCTTTATGAACTTGATGAACCGGATCTTTCGGGAATTCTTAGATCGATTTGTGGTCGTTTTCGTGGACGACATTCTTATCTATTCGCCTTCTGAGGATGAGCATGAGGAACACTTGAGAGCGGTGCTTGAATTGCTTAGAGCCCGTAGGTTGTATGCCAAGTTTGGGAAATGTGAGTTCTGGCTAGGGGAAGTCAAGTTCTTAGGCCATGTGGTATCCAGGAAAGGGGTGTCCGTTGATACATCCAAGATTGAGGCAGTGCCGGATTGGGCACAGCCTAAGAGCGTTTTTGAGATTCGCAGTTTTCTGGGATTAGCTGGGTATTACCGCTGGTTTGTGAAGGATTTCTCCAGGCTAGCTTCGCCGTTGACTAGACTGACTCGGAAGGGAGTCAAGTTTGTATGGGGTGAGACTTGTGAAAAGTCATTCCAGGAATTGAAAGTTAGATTGACCACCGCTCCGGTTTTGATTATTCCAGAGAGAGGGTTGTGTTATGCGGTTTATTGTGATGCCTCACGAGAGGGTCTGGGTTGTGTGCTGATGCAAGAGGGGAAAGTGGTAGCCTATGGTTCACATCAGTTAAAAATTCATGAGAAGAATTACCCCACACACGACCTAGAGTTAGCAGCAGTGATCTTTGCCTTGAAGATTTGGAGGCACTACCTTTATGGTGAGAGGTTCGAGGTGTTCTCGGATCACAAGAGTTTGAGGTATCTGTTTACACAGAGGGACTTGAATTTGAGGCAGAAGAGGTGGATGGAGTTCATTGAGGACTATGATTTTGAGTTGCATTATCACCCGGGAAAGGCCAATGTTGTGGCCGATGCCCTTAGTAGGAAATCCATTAGTGATGTAGCTTGTACAGCCATCCGGGAATAAGAGATGTTGGGTGCACTTGGCGAGTTTGATTTGCTCTTGGGCGAATCTGTTAAGGCTGCGGCCTTGTTTTCTGTTGTTGCGCAGCCTACACTTGTGACCCGAGTATTAGAGGCACAGAGAGGTGACCTTGAAGTAGAGTCCTTCCGAGAGAAGATCTCCAATGGGAAGGTTGAGAAGGGTTTGGCGGTGTGTCCCGACCAGAGTGTGAGATACCGAGACCGCTTGTTTGTACCGGAGTCTTGCCGAGAGGAAGTACTCCGAGAGTTCCATCATTCACGCCTTGCGGTGCATCCGGGAGGCACTAACATGTATAGGGATTTGGGTCGCCAGTTTTGGTGGCGGGATATGAAGAGAGATGTGGCTGTTTTCGTGTCGAAGTGCCTTACTTGCCAGCAAGTGAAGGCCGAGCATCAGAGGCCAGCGGGTCTGTTACAACGCTTGCCTATTGCCGAGTGGAAGTGGGAGCATGTCATTATGGACTTCGTTGTAGGTCTTCCAAGGACTCAGCGGGGTAGTGATGCCATTTGGGTGGTTGTAGACCAGTTGACTAAGTCGATGCACTTCATTCCTATGCGTGTGAGAGATTCGGTAGATCATCTCGCCGACTTGTATATTCGGGACATAGTGAGATTGCACGGGGTCCTAGTGACGATCGTCTCAGACAGAGATCCTCGTTTTACTGCTAGGTTGTGGCAGAGTTTGCAGAGTGCCTTGGGCACTAAGTTGACCTTTAGTACGGCTTATCATCCTCAGACTGACGGGCAGTCCGAGCGCACTATTCAGATCCTTGAGGATATGCTTTGAGGTTGTGTCCTTGACTTTAGTGGGATGTAAGAGAGGCACTTGCCCTTGGTGGAGTTTTCCTACAACAATAGTTTTCAGTCTAGCGTCGGTATGGCACCGTTTGAGGCCTTGTATCGCCGACCGTGTAGGTCTCCAGTGTGTTGGGCCGAGGTGGGTGATGCACCTTTGTTGGGTCTGGAGTTGGTTAGGGAGATGACGGAGAAAGTCGAGCTTATCCGTAGGAGGCTTGTTATAGCCCAGCGTCGTCAGAAATCTTATGCCGACCGTAGGAGGCGACCTTTGGTATTTAAGGTGGGTGATCATGTCTTTCTGAAGATATCACCTAGGCGGGGATTGATGAGGTTTGGGAAGAGTGGGAAGTTGTCCCCTCGGTTTATTGGCCCTTTTGAGATCCTTGAGAGGATTGGCGAGGTTGCCTATCGTTTAGCTTTGCCGCCGCAGTTGTCCGGAGTTCATGACGTGTTTCATGTGAGTATGCTTCGGAAGTACGAGCCGGATCCATCCCATGTATTGGATTGGACCGACTTAGAGGTTGATGAGTGTAGACACCCCATTTTTGACCGTCCTTAAGACTTGGACGTCACCGCTTGGAACACTCGGTGATCATCCATGTTTGTGTTCGTTTGGAGTTCCCGGAGGTCTTGGCTCGCACGCCTTGCCTAAGGATCCCCGAACTCGACTGTTTTGTGTCTGGTTTTGCACCAAACACTTGTGTTTTGCCTTGGAGGGGCAGGGAATACCTTGTGAGGCATCCCCACACACCACCGGCAGTGGCTAGAGGTCACCGGCTGGTTTTTGCTGCCATCGGCAATATATATTGCCGGTCGGCACTATTTGTTGCCGGTCGGCACTCAATTTTGCCAAAATGGCATTTGTAGCCGGCCGACTACTGTGCATCTGCTTTTGCAGATATTTTAAGACAGCTGTCTTGCTTTTTGCTCCCCTCCATGCACGTGTATGGAGGGATCTCTCCCTAGAGAAGCTTGTCTTGTAAGCTTTACAAGACAAGAAGTTCTATAAAGAGAGGGGCTCTCTCTTGTTGCAAGGGTTGGAGACTTTAGACATTTTAGAGACAAAAAACACAGAGAGAAGCTCTGGTTTTTAGGGTTAGGATCCATACATATCCTATCTCTCTTTTTCTCTCTTTGTGTTCTAGGTGTTTTGTGTCTTACTATTGCACACAAACACCTAGTGTTTCACCTTTCTTTGGCTCCTGAGGTTCTAAGGGCTGATTTTGGTGTTTTGGTGTTGGATTCAAGCCAAGGAAGGCCATTGGAGCACCATTGTTGAAGAGGTCTTCAAGGGTAAGAATCTCACCCCTTTATTCCCCATTTTTGCACCTTATTTCTACCTATCTTAAATTCGTTTTTGAGCTTGGTGTATAATACAAAAAAGTTCTGTTTTTTAGTCCTCTTGATTGTTTATTAAGAGTGTTTTTTGGTTTGAGGGTGTTTGACCCCTCTTAGGCCTTGAAAGGCCCCATTTTGAGCCATTTTGTGCAAGTTTCGAGACTTTGGTGTTTGGGCCTCTTCACCACTGAAATCTTGAGGGATTTCACTGGTGGAGATGGTGCCTTGAAGTCTCCAAAAGGAGAGGGCCACCCCCTCTCCTTGTTGTCCTTGAAATGGACCATTTTTTGGCCTCTTGAAGGAGCACCTAGCTAAGCTTTATGTTGACCATGCCTTGGCTGCTTTTTGTGCTTAATATGTCATATTATGCCTCTTTTTTTACTTGGTTTTGGTACACCATGCATGCTTAGCATACCTACCATGTAATGCCTTGTTATTGCCTTAATATGCCTTAGGTTGTTAGCCTTTGTTCAAGCATGTTTTAGGCTTAGTCTTGTGAAAGCTTTGTGCATATTTTGCCATGTTTTAGGTCTGTCTTAGGTTGTTTGGGTCGGATTTGGCATGCATCATATAGCCCCTTTGCATTTTGGCTTGTTGGCCTTAAGTATGTGAATGTATAGCATGCCATGTTTGCATTGATTTGGTGTTTTGGAATCATCCACCATGTCATTTCAGTCCTATTTGCATGCCTATATGTTTACCTTGGATGCATCTTTAATGCTTTGGAAGCTTGTGTAGTATGCTCCATGTTTTGGCCATTGTGCATACCTTTGAACTTAAGTCATTTGGATGCCATCTAAGTGTCCTTTAGGCCTTGTCTTAGTGTGCTAAAACTCTGTTTTTGGTCAATAAGTTCATGCCATGTTTGGTCTTGCTTAGTGTAGTTCAATGCTCCATTGGTTTGCTTTGAGCACTTAGGCCATTTGTGGCATGTTTGGCTTGATTATTGCTTGGTTTGGCACCATCTTAACATGATTTACAATGCTTACTTTGCATGCCATTAGTCCACATTATGCCTCTTTCAATTGTGTTTGAGAGTTGCCTCATTTGTGCCTAAGTGTTGGCCCTTTAACATGTGCATGTGTGTATGTGTTTTGGTCCTTTATTTTGGTCATTTTGGCCACTGTTTTAGGCCTATTTTGAGTTGCCTAAATCATGTATAAGTCCATTTTTTCATTGGTTTGCATTGCCTCATGTTGGCTTGTATGCTTGCATAAGTGTCTTGCCATGCCATGTTGCATCTTTAGCTTGCATGTCTAGGTTGCATTGCATCTTGCATGCATGCCTTGTTCCTTGACTTGATGATAGGAATTGGGCCTTAGTTTGTTTGTATGGTTTGCATTTCATTTGACATGAAAGTTGCATACTTGATCCTTTGGGCCATCATGCATGGAAATACGTGATTGGTGGTCCGAGAATCGAGACACGTGTCCCTTTGAGTCACAACCATGATAGGGGACATGATTGGTGCATATATGCCTTGAATGGTGCTGCCATGCTTTCCTTTGCCCTCTGTTGCTGTCAATTGCAGATTCTGCAGGAACAATCTGCCGACCGGCAGTATGTATTGCCGACCGGAAATTCCTTCTCTGCCAATAGCTTCACCAATGGCCGGTGGCTACATCCCACTGCCGGTGGCAATTTCATTCAGCCGGTGGTATTCCCCAATGTCCAAGGAAGTAGTCCTGAGGTTTTGGAAGCCTCCAGAGGAGTTAAGGAAGGAAAACAGAGGCAACTTATGCATGGCGGTGCACTTCCGAGCAAGACCCGAGGACGCGCTGCATCTGGCCCTCCTCCCGAGGCGGTTTATTGCCTTTCCTAGTTTAATTAGTTTATTAATTAGCTAGGCAATTTGTAATATTTAATTAGCTTGCGTAGTTAATTAATTTGTATTATTTATTCGGTCCCTCTGAGCGAGGGCAAATTTGTAATAAGTGTGGGTGAGTGCGTGAATGTCTTCCAACCCCCACTTCTTTCTTCCCTTTTATTTACCTGCTTATGATGGTAGATTAGGGCATGTTTAAATTAGCATACCTTATGCTATGCATGCGTGCATCCATACAGTTGTCTCGCATGCACCGGGCTCGGTACATCACGCTAACTGCATCTGTACTTCAAATTCCAAACTGAATACATGTTAGTTGTGCATTTTCATATGTCATTCATAGATTAGCCGAGCCTATTCTAGTGACATTTTGTATGCGATGCATTAGGCATTTAACATGGACTTGGATCATGCATTGATTGCTAACATGTCCCTGTTTTTAGCTCGGAGTACGATGTAAGTATTTTATGCTTTAGCATCCCGCATGCGTGTGAGTGTTGCCACGACAGTATGCTTGCCATGCAGCTAAATGCTTATGTGATATTACTGTTTGAGTGCCTGTGGGTGAAGGTCGGATTGTTTGAGTTGAAAAAACTCATTGAAATCCGTATTTTAGCCTACTTGCGAGTAGCAAATTCCAAAGCGCTTTTTCAAAACAAACGGATATGCAATGCTTGTTTCCAAGTTAGGCAATCTAGTCTATACTTGTTTGCTACGCGCACAACATAGTAATTCTAGGCTAATAATTGGAATAAGAACATATAACGTTTTCAAAATCGGATATCATGGTTAGTAGAGGCCGGTCTTCGGACCGGGCGAAAGGGGGTGCTCATAGCTGACCTTCCCCGATCGTACCCAAGCTCCCGAGCCGAGACAACTCCGGTGATGACGGACATGTGGCCTTCGGCACCGAGTCAGGGTTTCCTAAATTCCCTCATAAAAAATATTTAGGTGGCGACTCTGTATCTGGCAAAGCAGTCCATGTTTGGCACTTCTTTTCAAAAATCTGTTTCTCAAAACGATTTGCCGGATTTGGACTCTTTGGTTCAGATTAAGAACCGCAAACAAAAATCGAGTCCGAACTATAGCGGGGTCCCTCGCGGGCGTGTTACAGTTTCTGGCGACTCTGCTGGGGATTTTAGAGAGCTTGACTCGAACTCGTGATATCCTGTTTCGATTTCGCTTATGTGTTTCTTTGCATTGCATGTGCATTGGTGCGTCTAGGACCACAGTGTTTGCCATCTGCCATTCCTGAATGGTTTGTCGGAGGCTTGTCTTGTCAAGGCATGACCATAAGGCTGACCGATTATGGGCTCTGACAGTATGGGAACACAAACCCCAGTTTTTACCGGGGCACCCTTTTGACCATTCGACCTAGTGCATATTCGGAATCCATAGTGACCATTCCAAGCTAGGACAGGTTGCTTACCCGATTATAGGTTGTTTGAAACTGCTGTGTGCGTAGTGGAACCCTAGCTCCTGACAAAATAGGACAGGGAAACCCTACCCCAACATAGGGGTGTTTTGGCTCCCTTTACTTGCTATGTGCTTTTAGAATGTATCTCTACAGGAACGTACATATCAGTTTGCAAGTTTGAATATTGGGACCAAGGGCACCAGTATCAGTTATGAGAATCAGTTATCTGCGGGTATCGGGTTCAGCTTTGGGGACAGTGATTTCTGGGAACAGTGATCAGCAGTAGAGTACAGTTGTTCAGCTACACCAATGTTTGATCTGTTTGGGCTGAAATGCTGTTTGTTTCTCCTTTTAGTTCAGAGTGTCCAGAGCCGGTACAGAATAGCCAGTGTCCCCCTTGCCGCGGCAAGGCTTATGATGATGCAGAATTCAGAAGAGATCGTAGTTATGACAACTGCATTAGAGCAGGGGATCACCCTGCAAGGTGAGGCCAGCATTGATGTGTCACATCCACCTAGGTCGCCTGTTGTGCACCCGGGTTGGGCTCCCCAGTTATACCAGGCTCGCGAGCCTACTACATTTGAACTAATGGGGATGATAGGTGATCTCCAAAGGTCTGTGGCAGATCTCGCCTACGGAATGTCAGCTTCACCTCCAGCCGCACCATATGCCGGGAGTTTTGTACCCTAGGAGCCCCCGCTATTGGGGCGAATTGTGATTGAACTTATCCAACCGGAGATGGCCTCCAATTATGGCAATGACGTATCAACATCAACTCAAACCCCCGATCAGGCTGAGGCCAGAGGAAAAGACAAAATGAAGGCAGATGCCGATCCCATTGAACAACTGCTGTGGGCAGTCGAGGCTTTGAAAGCCGGGGGGATGAACAAGCAACAGATATCCGCAGTTGTGGCAAAAACTGTGAGGATGCTTTCCCCACTCCACCCGAGGGTAGTTCAAGCTAGTCAGAAAATCGGGATAGGCCCCGTCATGCCAAAACATCTCCTCCTATTCCCGTCCCTGCACCCGGGAAAGATCAGAAAGCCAAGGTGGCGCCTGCCGACCCTTTCGCCTGTGCAGCTAGTAAGAACGCTCAAAAGTACCTACCCCGGGGGCGCAGGACCTTTCATGCTCTCCACATGCCTTTGTCCAAGGCACTTCAGATCCTTTCCGAGAGGGGGCACCTTAAACCCTTGGAGCCTCGGCCTCTCCCGAAGAATCTCCTCGCTACGCATGATGCTGCTCAGTACTACGCGTACCACCAGCAGACGAGCCATGCGACCGACAATTGCTTCCGCCTCCGTCATGAGGTCCAAGATTTGATTGACAACGAGGTTATCCTCTCGCCTACCTCAGCCAAGTCCGTTACCACCCAGCTACTGGATTTTGAGGACACAGATATTGCAAGTATGTAATCAGAAGGTGAACCACCTGCGGGCGGCATTTGGATGTATTTTGAATGAAGCGTCTGGCACGCATTTTTGAGTGGTTGTGAATGCTAGCTTTGTAAATCCTGACTTGGGTATCGAGTCAGTCTTTTGTTTTGAGTCTGTCTCTTTGTCTTGAGTCAGTCTTTTTGCTTAAAGGGTCTGTCTTGTTGTAGTGAGTCAGTCCCCCTTTTGTATAGAATACTAGGTGATTCTGGGGTTGTTGCCTCGAACACCGTTTTGTCTTGTAATTACCTGTTTTTGTTTTTTGAGTCTGTTTCTGCCAAGGGGCCAATCACACCAACAAATCTGAATGAAACAGCTGTTGCTATCTCACTTTCGTGCTTGCTTTCAGTATAAGTGCCAGAGGATTTGAATGGGCTGACGGTACATCTCGCCTGCTCTCCTACGCGCCAAGCTCATTGCATTAACCTAAGTTTTTCAAAAACAAAAAACCCTTTTTGAACACTGCAGTGATAAAAATGAAAATGAAGGAATTCCTCGGGTTTTGCAAAACTTTGATCATTTTAAGAGAAAGAGAGGCGTGCTAAGCCTTTTAATGAATGAAATCATGCTTGTCGACGTGAGTACTAAGAAGGATCCTGGCTTGATCCAGATTGGTTCCACACTATCTTCGGCACGAGCGATTTCTCGCTTTCTTAAAAAATTTCAAAAACAAATGTTCTACGCGGCCCTGTGAAGACCTGTGTGGAACCGCTCTTGAGATTGCGCAGCCTAGGATTGCTCTAAGCCTCAAGATTCAACCCGTTCGTTTTCAAACTTTGAACCCGTTCAGAACGTTCAGAAAGTTCAACGGTCAAACGTCATGCAAGGTCTGTATGGCCAGATCAGGGGCAGTCCACGAGCAAGAGGCACCGAAGCCGAATCTGCATCAAAGGAGTAGATCTCACCAGAAGGAGTTCGTGGAGCAGCCATGATGGATTCTTTAGCAAATCAGTGCAATAGCCGTTCTCATAGACACGGAGAGGCTTCAACTTCAAAAACCATTTTGCATGGACTTGTTACACTTTTACCCTTGAGAGGCTCGCTGGGCCGAAAACCCGGAAGGGTGACCCAGGCAAAAGTTAGAGCAAGAGAAAAATACGAAAAAGAAAAAAAAGAAGGCAAAAAAGAAAAAATGCAAAAGAATGAAAAAGTAAAAGAAAAGAAAGAAATAAAGAAATGAAAAAAGAAGTGAAAAAAGAAAGAAAATGAAAAGAAGCTCGCAAGGTCGAAAACCCGCATCGGGCGCCTTGGCAAAAGTTAGAGCCTGAAAAGTGAAGGTTAAAATACCCGAGTGTACCTTAACCGGAACTACGCGAGGCTTGATTCCCATGTTTGGGATACGTAGGCAACTTCATCATGAAGTCCAGCCCCCAACACTGTCATAGCGTCTCAGTCCATACAATGGTTTCAACTTCATCCCAAAGTCTAGTCGCCAACGCTTCCAAGGCGACTGTGTCCATATATTTGTTGTGACCGTCTTCGTCATCTCTGTGTCCAAGAGCTCGACCACCGCCAATGAAGACTGTTCGCGGACTGCTGCGGCACCATCCAAACAAGGGGCAACTTTCCGTCGCCACGAGCCGTCGTGAGCTGCCATTCAAACCAGCGGTAACTTTCCGTTGCCTCCCACCCCCTTTCAAACCAGGGGCAATTTTCCATTGCCTCCGATCCGAGGTTGCGCATCTCAAAGAGTAAGTTCCATGCCCGTTGAGCATTGACTGTTTGAAAAATAGTTTTTGAAAATTTTTACTGAGGTTGACTATTTTCTCGAAAACTATTTCATTTTCCAAAACTGGACCATTGTTTTGGACCCAAAAAGGAAAATGTTCAGTGCTTACAGCCTGACTTGCATGCTTTTCAAATCAAAAATCGAACAAGTACGTTAATCCGACTCTCATTTTGATCAAACTTGTTTTAGTAGAAAACCAAAACGAAAAGAATGGTTAAAATGATGAACTAGGGGCATAGTTGAGTCAGGCATTCTGTCTTTCCCCCGTCATTGACGTACTTGCCAGAAGAGCGCTCTACCTGCCAGAAGAAATAGTCGTGAGCTAACGGTGTTGAGCATGAACCCACACCTTTCTATTTATGCATCAATCACCTCGGGGAGCGACGAAAAATGAGAGAATGAAGAATAGAGAGGTGTGAGTTGAGAGAAAAGTGAGGAAAAGGGTTTTGAGAGAAAATCCGAGCTTGAGTGCCAGAGTGATGTGAGAATCACAAATGAGAAGGGGGTGGGAAACAATACCCAGATCGAACTGGCTCCTCGTGATCCGAGGTCCCCCGTCTTCGTTAACGCGTCTGTATGTCGTGTCTTTTGTTTTGTTTATCTCAACCTTTGTTTTAAGTCTTTTTCGAGCGTGTCTCGTTATGTTTGGGTCGTGAACCTGTATTTGAGTCCTCCCCGCTGTGTTCAGTTGTAGGCTCGATTCCCCGGTTTGAAAAACCCTCATTCGATTTCAAAAACCATTTACACTCAGAATGCTGTGCCATTCTCTATATTTGAGCGTGTTTCAACTCCAACCGGTTCCATCTTTGAGCTCCGTCTTGTCAGATTGGGCCGTTCACTCAAGTTTGTTGTGTGCAGAATGAACCGAATGCTGTGTCTTGGGCTGTATGCAGATCAATCCCCAACAGGGTAAGGGTTGTGTGTTCAGAATCAGGTAGTGGGCTGCTTGGGTTTATTTTTCTATTGGCTGTTTGGTTATCTGATTACCACAGTGCAAGTGTTCAACATTCAGACCACAGATCAATTTCATTTACATTGAGGTGTAACATGATGGGATGCGATGCAATACATAAGATATGTAAATGTAACACTTTTTAAGCAAAAAATCTGTTCATTTCATAATCTTTTTCAAGTACAAAGTTTTGAGGAAAACAAAATCTGTCTGCCGCAGTACAAGGTAATCTAACTACCAACAAAAAGGAAAAGTACAAGAAAGAAGAAAAACAGTAAAAATCTATGTCAAGTGACTCCAAGGGCCATCAGTCTGTCCTGGTCCTCTTCCTGGACGAGGGTCCAGGAGCATCATCAGCATCGTCGTCAGAGCCCGAGCTAGAACCGCCTCCGGTCTCCTCCTCCGATGACTCGGACTTCGCCCCTGACTCCTCGTCATCATCATCATCCGGGACTGGAGCTCGCGAGCTACTCTCGATATGAGTGCGCCCCGCCTTCATGCGGGGGAATGCTCTACCCTCCTCATCTCTCCCCCGGGCAGGGACGGAAGGTCCAGCTGGAGCACCTCCTTCCATAGGAATCTGGAAGGGAGGCTGAAAAAGTACATAAAAAGGGAAATGCATCAGTATATTGTGGACAGTTTAACGATGCAGAATGCAGTGTATGAGTACAGTGTGTATACTGTGGACAGTTTAACGGTGCAGAATGCAGTGTATGAGTACAGTGTGTGGACGCCGTGGGCAGTTTAACAGTGCAGAATGCAGTGTATGAGTACAGTGTGTAGATGCCGTAGGCAGTTTACCAGTGCAGAGTACAGTACAGAATGCAGTGTATGCAATGTATCAGATCCTGTAAGATCAGTGTATCAGGTGTTGTGCCCTGCATCAGATTATGTGAAGCAGTGTATGAATGGTTTGAGGCCAGTGTCAGAAGAACATACCGGAATGCTGTAAAGGGCCAGGAGATCGAAGGTCCGCTAGAGCATCCCCATCATGGAGGCATTCATCTCCAATGACTGCCGGGTGTACGCAGAAGAAGCCTGTAAAAATATCAGATGCATCAATATTCTGTGGAATATCAAATAAACTGAAGTGAAATGACTATACAAAAGTGCAGTAATACATACCGGAGGCAAGTCGGGGACACCGACGAACTCGTGATCAGCTGGCGGAGGGGCGAAGGGGATCTGATAGGTCGCCCCACCCTGCCCCCGGAAAGTCAATGCAGCAGGCAGGGCGGGCCAACCAGCCCCCCGTCCTCCCTGAGCTCCGCCCCTGCCACGGACTCGGGCTCTCCTCGAAGCTCCCGCTCCAGCTCCTGCTCCTGCCCCAGCCGCTGGCGCCATGGGCCTAGCTCCCTCCGCTCGACGGCCACCGCTCAAAGGTCGCATCAGGTACGTCTGCACGTACTCTCGGTAGTCGCCGATGCCTCTGAAGCCGGTCTCCTCCCAGCCGATGGTGTAATCGTCCAACTACTCAGTGGTGAGGCTCTCGGTCTCCCTCATATCCGCAGGAGGGTGAACAGGGACTATCTGCTCAGGTAACCCTAGGGTCTGGCGTAAGAAACGCTCACCTAGGTACCAAGCCCGACAGACCGGGCCCTCCAACAAGATCCGGAAACGCGAGGTCTCATTGGCACCGGCAAACCGATCCCGCGTCACAGCTGGCAAAGGAGCCCAAGGCCGCCAGGTGATCTGAAAATGCAATATAGTTTGTTATCTACTGTCTTTGAAATATGCAGTGGAAAGACGAAGCTTAAAAAAACTGCAAGTAAAACATACCTCGGCAGGAGTTATGGTGTCGAAGTATCGGCGAAAAAAGCCGAATGTCTCTCGTGGCCGCCGGGTGCATCTCCCGTCAAAGCGTCGTGAGAAGGGGACGACTAGAGGGGTCTCCGTGACCGGTACGGGTGCGAGCCTAGGAAAGTAGGCGTAAACCCACAACTGCAAAACAGATGTCAGTATGACTATCAGATAAAGCAAAATACGGAATAAAGCAGAAATAACAGAACCGTGTGTTGTGCAGTGTATTGTGCAGAGTGTGCAGTGTGAACAGTGTACAGTCAGTGTAAAGCAGAGTGTATGTGTGTGCCGTGTGTACAGTATACAACAGGTATAAAACAGACTACAGTGTGTGCAGTGTACAGAATACAGAAAATATAGGGCAAAAATGAAAAGCGGAGAAGAAATGTACCTCCCAAGCCCGCCAATAGCCTCCCAGCAACTGGCCGCTGCCACGGGAAACTGAGCTCATGTATCCATAGAGGGTGGCCAGAGCGGCGCCACCCTAGTCGTAGTGCAAAATGTCCCGGACGTCCACCAGTGCTCTGAGAATGCAGAGAGGCACGGTGTTCGCCCGGTCGGCGAAGATGGTCGTCCCGAACAAAAACATGAGGAAGCCGCGAGCGTACCTCTCCACGGCCTCCGGGGTCATCGGATCTGCATCACCGAGAGTGGGCTGAACCCGGAACTGCACCTCAAACCAGGAATACCGGACAAAGCCTGGACGAGCAAGAGGTGGCGCCTCACCCAGCAGATGGACCTGAGCGGCAGTCCACTCATCCATGTCGATATCAAAAGGGATCGGATCACCCCATACCCCGATGCCTGTGAGCATCGAGAAATCATAAGGGGTCATCGTCATGTCCCCTGCTGTGGAAAAGTGAAAAGAATCGGTGGTGTCCCACCACCTCTCCGCCAGAGTGGCGAGGAGAGGTCTGCATGTGGTAAGCCTGGAGAGTCCTCGGCAGAAGGCGCCGAAGCCCGCCCGGTCCACTATGCAACGGACCGTGTCAGGGAGCTCGTCGTACCACTCCCGAGCGCCAGTGTTTCCATACCCGCGGATGGTATGGGAATCCTCCTGTAAATAGAAAATAACAATTGCAAAACAACATTCAAAATGCAGTTTTAAGAAGCAAAGCAGGAGTAGCATGCGTGCAAATTTGACAAATTTAAACAGATACCGGGTGCCGGTGTGCTTACAGTGAACTACGGCGTGCGATGTGTCAGTGTGTTTTGGTGGTTCAAAGCAGGAGTAGCATGCGTGCAAATTTGAAAAATTTAAACAGATACCGGGTGCCGGTGTGCTTACAGTGAACTACGGCGTGTGATGTGTCAGCGTGTTTTGGTGGTTCAAAGCAGATGTAGCATGCGTGCAAATTTGACAAATTTAAACAAATACCGGGTGCCGGTGTGCTTACAGTGAAATACGTATGATGCGTCAGCGTGTTTTGGGTGGTTCAGTACAGTATAACATGTGTGCATACGTTCAGATTCAGGCAGATATCGGGTGCCGGTGTTTGCAGTGGAATACAGTGTGCGTCGTGTGTTTGGGTGATTCAGGGCCAGTGCAGTGTGTGTGCATGTGTCAGTTTCAAGCAGATATCAGTTGTGTGTATGTTTACAGTCAACTACAGTATACGGTATATCAGATTCAAGCAGTTAAAGAGTACAACTAACTACGACAGTTTTTGTGCCCTACATTGCAGAAAGTAAAGTAGAGGAAAGAGAGTTACCTCGGAAACGCCGAAGGACAAGTGGGAGGTAGGCTCGCGCAGCAATAGGTCGGGTGGCACGTGCCTCTCGAAGCTCCGAAACTGGCAGAGTCCGTCGGGGGGCAGAACATGGATCGCCGGCCAGTAGGTTGCCGGGTCGAACGGGCGCTCGCGCAACGGTAGAAGCTCGACCCCGGGATCCATCTCGTGGTCCGGGGGAGTCCCGCCGCGTGGAATGTCGTCCGCCATGTCAGGAATGATGAGAAAATAGCCGGAGGAAGGAAAACCGGGCTAGAATACGAAGAGTCAACCGAAAAGTCAACTCCCAGGAAGGTCAAAAATGGCTGGAAAGGCCGGGATGTGGAAGGGCACGGAAATCAATAGAAAAGTAAGGGGAACAAACTCCAAAAAGGCGAGAACGCCAAACGAGACACCGAAACAAAGATGTGTTCGGTTGAAAATGTCCGAAACGCGAAGGAAATCGCGAATCCGACGACGAAACGGGCGTAGAACGCGGAGAAATGGGCGAAAGAGGAGAGGAAAACGCTCTAGAGAGAGAGAGAAAGAGTTTTCGGCGCAAGGGAAAGTGAGAAAATAGGGTTTGAAACCCTATTTTAAAACACCCAAGGTGAATTGTCGAAACTGCCTCGACTCAGCAACTTTCTGCCGGTCGGCAATGTTTTGTCCCGACCGGCAGTATATTGTGCCGATGGAGTTATTTTGCAGCCGGTGGACAGCCGGTGGCCTCCCCTCCCGGCCGGTGGTGTTCCCACAGCCTTGTTTAGGCCATATGAGAAGTTTCTGGTCTTCATAACTCAAGAAAGTGAAAGAAAGTGCGTCCCCGACACTCAACCGGCCTCCGTTTTGACCTCGGGTTGTGTCTTCTGTGCGTGGCACTCGGATTCATGCAAGGTGTATCCTTTTTGTATCCTTTTAAATTTAAAAGTTGCCCCATGTGCGTTGCACGTGTTCATCGCACTATTTCGGTGCATTACATCGCGCTATCATGCGCCTCACAGTTGCATTGTTATGTACATACTACATGCGTTGTAACACGCACCCCTTGCATTGTCATGCACATCTCTCATGCATTGTCATTGCATTTTTATTCCATGCATTGTCATGCATTCCGAAACACGTGCGTTGTTGCGCATTTAAGTCCATTTACATTTCGTGTGGCATGCGTGTCACACTTAACATCGTTTTACATTCTGTGTGGCATGCGTGTCACACTCGCATCATTTTGCATCTTATGAGGCATGCGTGTCTCATTTATATTATTTGGCATCCTATGGGGCATGCGTGTTTCATTTTGTGTCATTTTCATCGGCCTGTGCGCCTCGTTTGCATAGAACATGCATTCACTCGCATGATCTTGTGCATTTACACTTTGTATCTTCATCGCACTGTCTTGTGCACTCGCGTTGTCTAACGCATCGCGCTATTTTGCGCACCTCAATCGCACTGTCCTGTGCACTCGCGTCGTCTAACGCATCGTGCTATCTTGCGCACCTTACTTGTACTTGTTAGTACATTGCATTGTTTTGAATATAAACCGGCTTCGTGTAGCGTATAAGTCCAATTTTCAAAATGTTGCATTCCGTGTGGCATGCGTGTCACACTCGCATCATTTTGCATCTTATGAGGCATACGTGTCTCATTTGTTTCATTTTACATTCCGTGTGGCATACGTGTCGCACTGAGCATCATTTTGCATCTTATGAGGCATGCGTGTTTCATTTGTTTCATTTTACATTCCGTGTGGCATACGTATCGCACTGAGTATCATTTTTGCATCTTATGAGGCATGCGTGTCTCATTTGTTTCATTTTGCATTTCGTGTGGCATGCGTGTCACACTTGTATCATTTTTGCATCTTATGAGGCATACGTGTCTCATTTGTTTCATTTTGCATTCCGTGTGGCATGCGTGTCACACTTGTATCATTTTGCATCTTATGAGGCACGCGTGTCTCATTTGTATCATCTTGCATCATGCTTCATTTGCATCGGCATGCGTGCCACATTTTCGCTTGTATGTGTGTCGTCATTAGCATTAGCATGCGTGCCTCATTTTTGCATTGTCATGCATATTGTCTGGTCTGGCGAGACCTTAAACACGCACGGTCTGGCGAGACCTTAAACATGCACGGTCTGGCGAGACCTTAAACACGCACAGTCTAGGAGACCTTAAATCCTTTGGTGGTGCGAAACCTTCGGCGCATTCCTCATGCAATATCCATGGTCTAGGAGACCTTAAATCCTTGGGAGGTGCAAAACCTTCGGCACATTGATGTGTGCAGTTCGGTTGCATTGTCATGCATATTGCTAACAACATATTACCTGTTAAGTTTGTTTTCTTTTCAGGCACGATATTGTATGTACGGTTCATTTGAGGCTGGAGCGACCAGACGAACCGCGCAGGTATCCCCGGTCTAGGAGACCTTAAATCCTCGGAAGGTGTAATTCCTTTGGTGTTTGTCGTGCCCGAACGACTTTCGGTGGTATGGTAAAGCCACCTGCCTATGTTTACGATGAGTTCCTAGAAGACCAACTGGGAGGGTGGAAACTAGAGTTCGAACGGCTTATGCCTAGAACGCAACGGTTCGGGAGTTCCGAGACTAAAGTCTGGTTTAAATACCCAGGGGTGTATCCTCGGCTTGAAATCTGTATGGAAGCCCCATAGATTGAGGCGGCATGTCGACGCCTCAGTTCTGGATACTGAACCAACCTAGTATATCGCCCTGTTGGTCAGATAGGGAAAGTTGCAATCATAGTCGTTGCATCATAGTGCATTGTCATGCATTTCCATTGTAGCTTGCATCCATTGCATTTTCCCCAGTAGATTGCATCATACTGCATTGTCATGCATTTTGTAAATATCCATTCCATTGCATATTTGTAAATATTGCATTGTAGATTGCATGCATTCATTGCATCACACCTTCCATCTATGGCTCGCGCCTTTCCATGTTGAGCTTGGTCTGGTATGTGCCCTTACTTTTCACGTAAAACACAGTTCTGCATGTGTATGCGCCTATTCCACGCTGGTATGTTGGTTTGAGGGTTGCGGCACCTTTTCTGTGTTAGACGCGGCTTGTACGTGTACATGCCTTTCCTAAGCAAAATTTGGTTTGGCCTGCGTGCCATATCCATTGCATTTTAGATTGCATGCATTCATTGCATCACCTTCCATCTATGGCTTGCGCCTTTCCATGTTGAGCTTGGTCTGGTATGTGCCTTTACTTTTCACGTTAAAGCACAGTTCTGCATGTGTACGCGCCTATTCCACGCTGGTATGTTGGTTTGAGGGTTGCGGCACCTTTTCTGTGTTAGACATGGCTCGTATGCGTACATGCCTTTCCTAGGCAAGATTTGGTTTGGCCCGCGTGCCATATCCATTACATCCATATCCATTGCATCGTAGATCGCATGCATTCATTACATCACCTCCCATCTATGGCTTGCGCCTTTCCATGATTGAGCTTGGTCTGGTATGTGCCCATACTTCTTGTGTCGAAGCATAGTTCAGTACACCGTTCTATGTTAGACATGGCTTGTACGCGTACATGCCTTACCTAGGCAAGATTTGGTTTGGCCCGCGTGCCATATCCATTTCATCTCCCCAGCATATCCATATATATATATATTACATTGTAGTGTAATTTTTGCATCCGGCACTAGGATCATTATCCTTTCTCCAGCGGGTCGTTTCCCCACTTATGTCAATCCCCCCCAATACTTGTTCTTGTGTCTGTCTACGATGCTCATAGTTCAGTTGACCGTTCTATGGTAGACAGACTTGTTACCTCCATCAATCTATTTGACATAGGTGTGGTTTCGAACCACTCGTGATTGGATCGTGATTTAATTGCTTTGCATATAGTTTGCATTGTTTCAATTGCATTGCATCTTCATTTGCATTATTTATACATTGTTTTCTATATATTGCATATCATTCTGCATCCATTCTTGCATTGTTATGCATGTTGATAACAATATTGTACCTGTTAAGTTTGTTTTCTTTTCAGGCACGACATTGTATGTACGGTTCATTTGAGGTTGGTGCAACCAGACGAGCCGCACAGGTATTGTATCCTTCGAGTGAGACGTATTGAGAATTGCATAATTCTCTTACATCCTTTCTGCATTGTAGTGTAGTTTGGTGTATGCTAGCTTAAAATCGTCGCATGTGCGCTTCGTTACAGCTTTCTTTGCATGATCATAAGTTGTGTCCGGCTTCGTGCATTGTCTTGCATTTTGCCCTTGCCTTCGGGCGCATATCTTATTTGTCTTGCATGTTTGTCTGAGTCTTCGGCCTTGTCAAAAATGGGTCGTCTCTGGGCTTTGACATTCACTCCCGTCATTGTTATGACTTTCGAGTTCTGTCAAAGAGGGGCAACTGTAGACACCCCATTTTTGACCGTCCTCAAGACTTGGACGTCACCGCTTGGAACACTCGGTGATCATCCATGTTTGTGTTTGTTTGGAGTTCCCGGAGGTCTTGGCTCGCACGCCTTACCTCAGGATCCCCGAACTCGGCTGTTTTGTGTTTGGTTTTGCACCAAGCACTTGTGTTTTGCCTTGGAGGGGCAGGGAATACCTTGTGAGGCATCCCCACACACCACCGACAGTGGCTAGAGGTCACCGGCTGGTTTTTACTGCCATCGGCAATATATATTGCCGGTCGGCACTATTTGTTGCCGGTCGGCACTCAATTTTGCCAAAATGGCATTTTTGGCCGGCCGACTACTGTGCATCTGCTTTTGCAGATATTTTAAGACAGCTGTCTTGCTTTTTGCTCCCCTCCATACACGTGTATGGAGGGATCTCTCCCTAGAGAAGCTTGTCTTGTAAGCTTTACAAGACAAGAAGTTCTATAAAGAGAGGGGCTCTCTCTTGTTGCAAGGGTTGGAGACTTTAGACATTTTAGAGACAAAAAACACAGAGAGAAGCTCTAGTTTTTAGGGTTAGGATCCATACATATCCTATCTCTCTTTTTCTCTCTTTGTGTTCTAGGTGTTTTGTGTCTTACTATTGCACACAAACACCTAGTGTTTCACCTTTCTTTGGCTCCTGAGGTTCTAAGGGGCTGATTTTGATGTTTTGGTGTTGGATTCAAGCCAAGGAAGGCCATTGGAGCACCATTGTTGAAGAGGTCTTCAAGGGTAAGAATCTCACCCCTTTATTCCGCATTTTTGCACCTTATTTCTACCTGTCTTAAATTCATTTTTGAGCTTGGTGTATAATACAAAAAAGTTCTGTTTTTTAGTCCTCTTGATTGTTTATTAAGAGTGTTTTTTGGTTTGAGGGTGTTTGACCCCTCTTAGGCCTTGAAAGGCCCCATTTTGAGCCATTTTGAGCAAGTTTCGAGACTTTGGTGTTTGGGCCTCTTCACCACTAAAATCTTGAGGGATTTCAGTGGTGGAGATGGTGCCTTGAAGTCTCCAAAAGGAGAGGGCCACCCCCTCTCCTTGTTGTCCTTGAAATGGACCATTTTTTGGCCTCTTGAAGGAGCACCTAGCTAAGCTTTATGTTGACCATGCCTTGGCTACTTTTTGTGCTTAATATGTCATATTATGCCTCTGTTTTTACTTGGTTTTGGTACACCATGCATGCTTAGCATACCTACCATGTAATGCCTTGTTATTGCCTTAATATGCCTTAGGTTGTTAGCCTTTGTTCAAGCATGTTTTAGGCTTAGTCTTGTGAAAGCTTTGTGCATATTTTGCCATGTTTTAGGTCTGTCTTAGGTTGTTTGGGTCGGATTTGGCATGCATCATATAGCCCCTTTGCATTTTGGCTTGTTGGCCTTAAGTATGTGAATGTATAGCATGCCATGTTTGCATTGATTTGGTGTTTTGGAATCATCCACCATGTCATTTCAGTCCTATTTGCATGCCTATATGTTTACCTTGGATGCATCTTTAATGCTTTGGAAGCTTGTGTAGTATGCTCCATGTTTTGGCCATTGTGCATACCTTTGAACTTAAGTCATTTGGATGCCATCTAAGTGTCCTTTAGGCCTTGTCTTAGTGTGCTAAAACTCTGTTTTTGGTCAATAAGTTCATGCCATGTTTGGTCTTGCTTAGTGTAGTTCAATGCTCCATTGGTTTGCTTTGAGCACTTAGGCCATTTGTGGCATGTTTGGCTTGATTATTGCTTGGTTTGGCACCATCTTAACATGATTTACAATGCTTACTTTGCATGCCATTAGTCCACATTATGCCTCTTTCAATTGTGTTTGAGAGTTGCCTCATTTGTGCCTAAGTGTTGGCCCTTTAACATGTGCATGTGTGTATGTGTTTTGGTCCTTTGTTTTGGTCATTTTGGCCACTGTTTTAGGCCTATTTTGAGTTGCCTAAATAATGTATAAGTCCATCTTTTCATTGTTTTGCATTGCCTCATGTTCGCTTGTATGCTTGCATAAGTGTCTTGCCATGCCATGTTGCATCTTTAGCTTGCATGTCTAGGTTGCATTGCATCTTGCATGCATGCCTTGTTCCTTGACTTGATGATAGGAATTGGGCCTTAGTTTGTTTGTATGGTTTGCATTTCATTTGACATGAAAGTTGCATACTTGATCCTTTGGGCCATCATGCATGGAAATGCGTGATTGGTGGTCCGAGAATCGAGACACGTGTCCCTTTGAGTCACAACCATGATAGGGGACATGATTGGTGCATATATGCCTTGAATGGTGCTGCCATGATTTGCTTTGCCCTCTGTTGCTGTCAATTGCAGATTCTGCAGGAACACTCTGCCGACCGGCAGTATGTATTGCCGACCGGAAATTCCTTCTCTGCCGATAGCTTCACCAATGGCCGGTGGCTACATCCCACTGCCGGTGGCAATTTCATTCAGCCGGTGGTATTCCCCAATGTCCAAGGAAGCAGTCCTGAGGTTTTGGCAGCCTCGAGAGGAGTTAAGGAAGGAAAACAGAGGCAACTTATGCATGGCGGTGCACTTCCGAGCAAGACCCGAGGACGTGCTGCATCTGGCCCTCCTCCCGAGGAGGTTTATTGCCTTTCCTAGTTTAATTAGTTTATTAATTAGCTAGGCAATTTGTAATATTTAATTAGCTTGCGTAGTTAATTAATTTGTATTATTTATTCGGTCCCTCTAAGCGAGGGCAAATTTGTAATAAGTGTGGGTGAGTGCGTGAATGTCTTCCAACCCCCACTTCTTTCTTCCCTTTTATTTACCTGCTTATGATGGTAGATTAGGGCATGTTTAAATTAGCATACCTTATGCTATGCATGCGTGCATCCATACATTTGTCTCGCATGCACCGGGCTCGTTACATCACGCTAACTACATTTGTACTTCAAATTCCAAACTGAATACATGTTAGTTGTGCATTTTCATATGTCATTCATAGATTAGCCGAGCCTATTCTAGTGACATTTTGTATGCGATGCATTAGGCATTTAACATGGACTTGGATCATGCATTGATTGCTAACATGTCCCTGTTTTTAGCTCGGAGTACGATGTAAGTATTTTATGCTTTAGCATCCCGCATGCGTGTGAGTGTTGCCACGACAGTATGCTTGCCATGCAGCTAAATGCTTACGTGATATTACTGTTTGAGTGCCTGTGGGTGAAGGTCGGATTGTTTAAGTTGGAAAAACTCGTTGAAATCCGTATTTTAGCCTACTTGTGAGTAGCAAATTCCAAAGCGCTTTTTCAAAACAAACGGATATGCAATGCTTTTTTCCAAGTTAGGCAATCTAGTCTATACTTGTTTGATGCGCGCACAACATAGTAATTCTAGGCTAATAATTGGAATAAGAACACATAACGTTTTCAAAATCGGATATCATGGTTAGTAGAGGCCAGTCTTCGGACCGGGCGAAAGGGGGTGCTCATAGCTGACCTTCCCCGATCGTACCCAAGCTCCCGAGCCGAGACAACTCCAGTGATGACGGACATGTGGCCTTCGGCACCGAGTTAGGGTTTCCTAAATTCCCCCATAAAAAATATTTAGGTGGCGACTCTGTATCTGGCAAAGCAGTCCATGTTTGGCACTTCTTTTCAAAAATCTGTTTCTCAAAACGATTTGCCGGATTTGGACTCTTTGGTTCAGATTAAGAACCGCAAACAAAAATCGAGTCTGAACTGTAGCGGGGTCCCTCGCGGGCGTGTTACAATGAGGATGCCTCGTATGAGGAGAGACCGGTTCGGATCTTGGATAGGAGGGATCAAGTCTTGCGAGGCAAGACCATCCCCTTGGTAAAGGTATTGTGGAAACATCACGGAGTGAAGGAAGCCACTTGGGAACGTGAGTTGGAGGTCCGAGAGAAATATCCGAATCTATTTATGGATGTTTGAGCATGTATTGTATACTTTGTTGTATTGTTGAACCTTAAGAGTATTGATTATATCTTAGGTTGTAAAACATGGTTTATGTTTTGATTTAATGGAAGTATTTTGAAACTTGCCTCAAAATGGAAGTTTAATGTAACATTGCATATGTTGGATGTATTGTAGAAATGGAAATATATCATGAATATTGATTATGATACAGAATTGTGGAATGTAGTATTGAAATTTGTGGAATTTTAGGGAATGCATAACTATAATGCATGTTGTGAAAAATGTTGTAAACTGCCTCTTGAAAAGAGATGAGATGACCGGTAATAGGTCGAGTTGTTAAAATTCGCATTGTAATAATGTCGGGAATTGAGAAAATTTTGTTTTTGAAAAACTTGTATTTAATTTCGGGGACGAAATTCTTTAAGGGGGGGAGGTTATAGCGATCCCGGTTTTCCTTTTTGTATTTGTTGTATTCCGGAACTTTGGTTCCGTGGAGTTGGTAGTTGTGTATCTTGTTGTTGTCCTTTAATTCCCTATGTTTGAATTTTAGGATGTGTTGGGCGTGTTTCGATCAGGTAGGTTGAGTCTTGGTCTCAAGTGTTGTTGCCCAGGGTTTTGGTGTTACGCTCGAGCAGGCCATTCTGCGCTCGAGTGGAGTTTGCTTTTGGTTGACTGCTCGAGCGGATCTTCTTGCGTTCGAGCGGAGTTTACACACTCCTAGTATCTCGTGCCTCTGCAAAACTTCTGCAGGTGTGTTTTCTACGCTCGAGCGGGTTGCACTCGAGCGGACCTATTGGCGCTCGAGCGGGTAGTGTTTTGTCTGTGAAAGTTCTGGGAGAGGGAAATCTACGCTCGAGCGGACTGGTTTTCACGCTTGAGCGGACTAGTTTTCGCACTCGAGCGGATGTGCTTTATCTCTGTGTCTTGGCGCTCGAGCGGGCCTTCTTGCGCTCGAGCGGACCATGCTTTTTGTTCTTGATGCTCGAGCGTTGTGTTTTCCGCTCGAGCAGACCTGTCGTATATCAGATTGCAGTTGGGCATTTTTGAGTTACTTTTCACTTTTTTTCTCTTTTTCTAACTTTCCCAAAATCGATTTTGAGAGCTTCTCTCTCTAGAAACTCCCTTCTCTCTAGGGTTTGATCTAGATAGAGTGCTTCATTTCCCTTCGGCCTTTGTAAAAGTCGCATTGATCGTCAAGGGCGTCGTTTTGATTCGAAAAGTTTGAAGTTTGGAGCACTTTTATTTTGGTCTCTTCTCCGTTTGAGCTCTAACTTCGAGGTAGGGATATCCTACTCTTTCTCATGAGTTTTGTCTTTGAATTTTAGCATTTTGATGAGTTGGGGGTTATTGGGTAATTTTAAGAAAGTTTGGGCCTTTGTGTAATTTTACAAAAGTTGGGGTTTTGTTTATATTAACTTATATGCATGTTTGGCATAGAGAAATGAGATCAATATTGTATCATTGGTGAAAATGGAACCTTAGGGTTGTGATGTTAATTATGAGAAATACTCTAATTACATTGATAAATTAATTAGTATAATTAATTTGAAGAAAAGAGAGATTAAATTGAGAATGTTGGAATTGAATGTGTATGGGACTAAAGGGTGTAGTTAGATTCGTTCATCGCTCACCTGGTTGAAATACTGATTATGTATCCATTTGGTGCATTTATTTTCAGTATAGAAATAACTGCTTTGGGCTATCGGTGGAGGATAGTCTTGATTGTTGTAGACATTGCTTGATGATTAGGCAAACTAAAACTAATCGATTGAGCATGCTATTGAATATAGCAACTGGAATAATACATTAATTCTATGTATTGATTGACTGTATATGACCTATGTTTATATACATGTGTTGTGTGGGAGGAGATAGGGGATGTACTCCACGGTTTAGGGAAAGATAGGGGATGGACCTCTAAACCAGATTTTGTGTGATATTGATACAGCGCTACAATTTGTATCAAGTGTTGATTATGGAAGTGTTTAGATTGATTTGATATAGCGCTAAAATGTATATCGTTATCAATTGTGAAGTATAGAAGTGTTTCTATGTCATGTTGATACAGCACCAAAATGTGTATCGTTCGTGTAGTATGAGAGTGGTTTATGTGTTATTGATACAGCATTAAAATGTGTATCCATCATGAATTTCGAAAGTGTTTTTAAGATGAGTCGTATTCTCATTAAGTTATTTGACTAAGTGTTGAGCCTTGTTTTCAAACTCAAGATTGAAAAAGAAATGAGAAATGAAGTGTAGCATGGACTTAAATGTCATGAAACTAAAATGTGATATAAGTGAGTGTATCGGTGTTGACCATCTATCAACTGCTAATCTTTTAGTCATTGTTCATAGCTGGTTTAGTGTATTTCTGCTGGGCTGTGGCTCACCCTTTATGGGACATCATTTTTAGGTACAGGTAGCATGCCACCTCCAAGGACATAGCTTGGGAGGCTAGAGGCAGACAGATTGCTTTTGTTGTTTGCTTTCTTTCGATGTATTACATGTAAATTCAAGCCAAGGGCTTTATATATATTGAGTTAGTACTCTTCTTTTTGTAACCAAGTGTTAACTTGGAAAGCTGTATGCCCGTAGGGCACTTGCTTTTGTTGTTAACATGTAATACTTTTGTAAGAACTACTCTGATTAATGGAAAGATAGTTGATTTCTTTTATGTCAATGCATGTCTAAAGTGATGGGTTTTACGTATTATTTTGAGGGCGTTACAATAGCTGCTAGTTGTAAGTCATGTGTAGGGTAATTCTTCTCGTGTATTTCCAACTGACGTGAGTCATAGGCCACCACTTTCCCCTCTTGGATTAACACACAACCCAAACCCTCTCGTGAGGCATCACAATAAACCGCATAACCCAACCCTCTCTCCGGAATAATCAAGACCGGAGCGGTGGTCAATCTAACTTTCAGCTCTTGGAACGACTTTTCACAAGTCTCACTCCACACAAATTTGACTCCCTTCCAAGTCAATCTAGTCAATGGCGAAGCTAGCCTGGAGAAATCCTTCACAAACCGGCAGTAATACCCAGCTAACCCCAGAAAACTGCGGATCTCAAACACACTCTTAGGCTGTGCCCAATCTTGCACTGCCTCAATCTTGGATGTATCAACAGACACCCCTTTCCCGGAAACCACATGGACTAAGAACTTGACTTCCCCCAGCCAGAACTCACACTTTCCAAACTTGGCATACAGCCTATGGGCTCTAAGTAACTCAAGCACCACTCTCAAGTGTTCCTCATGCTCCTCCTCAGAAGGTGAATAAATCAGAATGTCATCCACAAAGGTGACTACAAAACGATCTAAGAATTCCCGGAATATCCGGTTCATCAAATCCATAAACACTGCCGGTGCATTGATAAGCCCAAAGGGCATCACCAGAAATTCATAATGGCCATACCGCGTACGGAATGCCGTCTTCGGAATATCCTCCTCCCTGACCCTCAATTGGTGGTAACTCGATCTCAAGTCTATCTTAGAGAAACAACGGGAACCCTTCAACTGGTCAAACATGTCATCTATACGAGGCATAGGGTACTTATTCTTGACCGTAGCCCGATTCAACTTCCGGCAGTCGATACAAAGTCTCAAGGCACCATCTTTCTTT
Organism: Camellia sinensis; assembly: GCF_055761805.1. Lineage (NCBI taxonomy): Eukaryota > Viridiplantae > Streptophyta > Magnoliopsida > Ericales > Theaceae > Camellia > Camellia sinensis. Next base: position 24,898,342 of record NW_028128987.1, read on the forward strand.
TTAGCAAAGAGGGCCGGTGCTCCCCACGGCGAAACATAGGGCGGATGAAGACCTTATCTAGCAATTCCTGGAGCTGAATCTTCAACTCACTCAACTCGGCTGGGGAAAAATGATAAGGTGCCATAGATATCGGCGCCGTGCCGGGTATGTAGACACCCCATTTTTGACCGTCCTCAAGACTTGGACGTCACTGTTTGAACACACGGTGATCTTCCATGTTTGTGTTCGTTTGGAGTTCCCGGAGGCCTCGGCCCGCGCGCCTTGCCTCAGGATCCCTGAACTTGACCGTTTAGTGTCTGGTTTTGCACCAAACACTTGCATCTTGCCTTGGAAGGGCAAGGTGGGGCTTGTAGACCATCCCCACCCATCACCGGCAGTGGCTAGATGCCACCGGCTGGTTTTTGCTGCCACCGGCAATATAGTTTACCGGCTGGCACTCTTTGTTGCCGGTCGGCACTTTTTGTTGCCGACCGGCACTCTTTTTGGCCAAGATGGCATTTTTGGCCGGCCGATTGCTGTTCATCTGCTTTTGAAGATATTTTTAGACAGCTGTATTGCTTTTGCTCCCCTCCATACACGTGTATGGAGGGATCTCCCTCTTGCAAAGCTTGTCTTGTAAGCTTTACAAGAGGCATATAGAGAGAAGCTCTCTCCAAGGCAAAGAGAGAGCTTTTAGACATTTTTGAGAGAGAAAAATACAGACCAAGCTCTGGTTTTTCTAGGGTTAGGGTTAGATATACACTCTCTATCTCTCTTTCCCTCTTATTTGCACACTAGGTGTTTTGTGTCTCACTATTGCACACAAACACCTAGTGTTTCACCTTCCTCTTGGAGCTGAGGTTCCAAAGAGTGTGTTTTGAGATTTTGGTGTTAGATTCAAGCTCAAGAAGGCCATTGGAGCACCATTGTTGAAGAGGACTACAAGGGTAAGAAACTAGTCCCTTTTTCTCCCATTTTTGCTTTGATTTTATACCTATCTTAGAGCTGTTTTTGTGCTTGTTGTATAACATAAAAAAGTTCTGTTTTTAGGCCCTCTTTATTGTTTATTAAGAGTGTTTTGTTGTTTGAGGGTTGTTGACCACCCTTAGGCCTTGAAAGGCCTCATTTTGAGCCATTTTGTGTTAGCTCCGGGATTTTGGTGTTGAGGTCTCTTCACCACTGAAATCTTGAGGGATTTCAGTGGTGAAGATGATGCTTTGAAGTCCTAAGAAGGAGAGGGCCACCCCCTCTCCTTGTTGTCCTTGAAAAGGGCATGTTTTGGCCTCTCAAGGAAGCCTATGCTTGAGTGTGTGTTGAGCATGTTTGGTTTGTTTTTCATGCTTATATATCCATGATATAACATGATTTCAAGTTGGTTTTGGAACTCCATGCATGTTTAGCATAGTTTCCATGTAATGCCTTATTTGTGCCTTAACATGTTCTAGGTTGTTAGCCTTTGTTGGAGCATGTTTTAGGCTTGCATTTGTGAAGTTTATGTGCTTATTTTGCCATGTTTTAGCTCTGTCCATAGTCGTTTGGGTTGATCTTTGCATGCATTATATAGCTCCTTTGTATTTGGGCTTGTTGGCCTTGAGTATGTGCATGTGTAGCATGCCATCTTTGCATTGTTTTGATGATTTGGAATCATCCTATATGCTATTTCAGTCCCATTTCCATGCTTGTTGGATTGCCTTGCATGTCTCTTTGATGCTTTGAAAGCATGTGTTGCAATGCTCCATGTTTTGGCCATGGTGTATGCCTTTGTATTATAGCCACTTAGATGCCATCTAAGGAGTCCTTTGGCCTTGTTTTAACATGCTAAAAACCTGTTTTAGGTTGCTTAATGCATGCCATGTTTGTTGTGATAAAACATGCTTCAAAGCTCCATGATTTGCCTCAAGTATTTAGACCATGTTTGGTGCATGCTTGGCTTGATTTGTTGCTTGGTTTGGCACCATGTATTGGCATGATTTCGAGGCTTATAATGCATGCTAATTGTTCATGTTTGTCCCTTTCAAGTGTGCTTGAATATTGCTTGATTTATGCTTAAGTGTTGGTCCTTATGTGCATGTGTGTGTGTGCCATTTAGCCCTCACCCTTTAGCACTTTTGGCCACTGTTTTAGGTCTATTTTAGAGCTGCCTAATTCATGTATAAGTCCATCTTTCCATTTATTTGCATTGTCATATGTATGCTTGTATGCTTGCATAAGTGCTTTGCCATGCCATGTTGCATCCTTAGCTTGTATGCCTAGGTTGCATTGCATCTTGCATGCATGCCTTGTTCCTTGACTTGGTGATAGGAATTGGGCCTTATTTGGTTTGTTTGGTTTGCATGCATTTGAAATCAAAGTTGCATACTTGGTTCCTTGGGCCATCATGCATGGAAATGCGTGATTGGTGGTCCGAGAACCAAGGCACATGTCCCTTTGAGTCATCACAATGATAAGAGACATGGTTGGTGCATACATGCCTTGAATTGTGCTGCCATGCCTTGTTTTGCCCTCTGTTGCTGTGAGTTGCAGGTCCAGCAGACTTTCTTTGCCGACTGGCAGTGTAAGGTGCCGGCCGGCAACCTTTTCTCTGCCGACAGACTCAATTTTGTGCCGATGGACACATACCAGTGCCGGTGATGATTCCACTCAGCCGGTGGTACTCCCCAGTGCCTAGGGATGCAACCCTGAGGTTTTGACAGCCTCCAGAGGAGCATAGGAGAGAAAACAGAGGCAGCTTGCGCATGGCAGCGCGCTTCCCAAGGCGTTTTCCTGTTTTAATTAGTCTATTTAATTTGTTAATTAAATTAGGCAATTTGTAATATTAATTAGCCGGTGTAGTTAATTAATTTGTAATATTTATTCGGTCCCTCCGAGTGAGGGAAAATCTGTAATAAGTGTGCGTGGGTGGTGTGTATGTCTTCCAACCTCACTTCTTTCTTCCCTTTTACTTACCCGTTTTAATGGTTAGTATTAGGACACGTTTAAATTAGCATACCTCATGCTATGCATGCGTGCATCCATGCATTTGTATTACATGCATTGAGTTCGGTACATCATGCTAACTGCATATGTATTTTCAAATTCCAAACTGAATATGTGTTAATTGTGCATTTTCACATGACATGTCTAGGTTAGCCGAGCCTATCTTAGCAACACTTTGTATGTGATGCATTAGGCACTTAACATGGACTTGGATCATGCATGTTTGCTAACGAGTTCTTTGTTTTGGCACGGAGTACGATGTAAGTATTTCCGCTTTAGCATATCACATGAGTGTGAATATTGCCATGACAGCATGCTTAACATGTGGCTAGATGCTTATGTGTTAAACTGTTTTGAATGCCTGTGGGTGAAGGTTGGGTTGTTTGAGTTGGAAAAACTCGTTGAAATCCGTATTTTAGCCTACTTGCGAGTAGCAAATTCCAAAACATCTTCAAAACCAAACAGATATGCAATGTTTATTTCCAAATTAGGCAATCTACTCTATACTTGTTTGCTGTGCGCATAACATAGTAATTCTAGGCTAATAACGAGATAAGAACACATAACGTTTTCAAAATTGGATATCATGGTTAGTAGAGGCCGGTCTTCGGACCGGGCGAAAGGGGGTGCTCATAGCTGACCTTCCCCGATCGTACCCAAGCTCCCGAGCCGAGACAACTCCGGTGATGACGGACACGTGGCCTTCGGCACCGAGTCAGGGTTTCCTAAATTCTCCCATAAAAAAAAAATATTTAGGTGGCGACTCTGTATCTGGCAAAGCAGTCCATGTTTGGCACTACTTTTTCAAAAATCTGTTTCTCAAAACGATTTGCCAGATTTGGACTCTTTGGTTCAGATTTAGAACCGCGACAACAAAAATCGAGTCCGAACTGTAGCATGAGGCCCACGCGGGCTTGTTACAGGGTACTAAATCAATAGATAACTCAATCTCTCGGTGAGGTGGCAAACTAACGAGATCCTCAGGAAAAACATCCGAATACTCACAAACCACTCTCGGCAATACAATCTGGGTCTCATCACACTCACTACTCATAAAGCTAGCAAGAAGACCACTAAGCTCACTCCGCCCTCGCGTATCATACACTGGTGGCAAAACAGTACCAACCCGGTCCCCTAAGAAATGGAAACACTCCCCGCTCAAGGTACATACTGTGACCCACTGGCGGTAGCAATCAATAACTGCCCGGTATGACAATAGCCAGCCCATACCTAAAATAACATCAAATCCCGACATGGGCATAACTACAAAAGGAAACGGAAGCCGGCGATCGGCGACTTCTATATCACAACCCCAACAACCTTGTTTCAAAATCAATTCACCCCCAACAGGTGATACAACACATATAGGGGATGCTAATTGTGCCAACTCCAACTCCAAAACAGATGCAAATGCAGCAGATACAAAGGAATGAGATGCACCCGCATCAATCAATACACTAGCAATTGAGTTACAAAACAAGAAGGTACCTCTCACAACTGATGGAGCAGGTACAAGATCCTGCGCGGTAACAGCATACACGCGCCCAGTAGGCCCCTAATCCACCTGCTCACCCCTCGGAGCATACGACTGCTACACAGACTGGGACAACGAGGCTCCCAGATTGCCCCTCAAGGCCTGCACAGACTGAGCTGGATGAAAACCCTGCGTTTGCCTAGAACCAGACGCGCCCGAAGTAGCACTCAACTGTGGGCAAAACCTCTTCAGGTGCCCAGGCTGACCACACTGATAACAAGACAAGGGCTGGCCCCTGCCCTGACTCTGGCTCTGCGGTCTAGCTGAAGATGAAGTAGCTCTCTAACCTTCTCCCCTCTATGGGCAAACCGAAGCCTTGTGGCCCAGCTGACCACACTTGTAACAGGTGAAATCTCCCTGATTGCCTCTCCCCGAGCCTACACTCGGCACTGGAAAGGTCGATCTAGCAACACCACCCTGAGACTGCTGAGGGTTAGCACCCCTCTGTCTTCTGCCATCACCCTGACCATCCTGGCTCCTCTTGGAGCCTCTCTGTCCCTCCTCCTCCTGCATCATGATCTCCATATGGGCGGCAGCATCAACCAAGCACCCACAGTCTCAGATCATAGAACCCCCAACTCTCATCTTGAGGCCGCGCCTCAACCACTTCGTAAACTCGATACAGCAGCGTTCCTCGGACGCCACAAGTTCAGGTGCGAACCTGGACAAGCTAGTAAAAGCAGCCTCATACTTGGCCACTGAAGAACTCAACTGCAAAAGCCGGCAGAACTGGTCTCTCAGCTTCTCCATGACTGCTGGAGATAAGTACTTCTCCTGAAAAGCCTCCACAAAAGCCTCCCACGTGCCAGCAATACGGCCCCTCATGTATTTCTACCACTGACCTGCACCCCCTTTAAGCTAGAAGGATTCCAAGGTCACTTTTAATGCCTCGTCCTCGATGCCAAGCATCTCGAGCGTCTTACTCAATTGCTCCAACCACTCGTCAGCCTTAAGTGGCTCCTTTGGATCCCCAATAAACTCGTTTGGATTAGACCGGAAGAACTCCCTCTTCTAGAAGGAAGGCCCTGCCTCAACAACCGGGGCCTGCACTTGAGCCTGGACTAGATTCTCAGCTCTGAGAATACCCATTGACTCTCTCAAAGCGTCGACTATCCCACGGGCCAAGTCGCTCATAGCCTGCTGACCTGCTGGCTCGGCCACATTGGCCTGGCTAACCCCCTCCTGCTGTGCCGGAATATCATCCGGTAAAGGCATCTCCTGCCTACCACGCCTGCCACGTCTACCACCTCTTTGTCGTCTTGACATCCTAATAAAGGTAATGAAGAACATTAGCATATTCATAAATGTGCCAAACTAAACACTCGCGTCCTAATACATGGACAACTGTAATTCACTCCACATAAGCACATAAACACATAAGCACTTACGAATTTCATTTCCGGATAATGATAGTCCCGAGGCGTTACTAGAGTTCCGGTTAGAAACAACATTGATCAAGTGCTTTTCCAACAAGACTCGCAGAAACCCAAGGATCCAATCAACATCCTAGAAACTAAATCCCATACCCACATAGTCACATAGACATGTTATCAAATAAACACATAATGTCACACATAGGTCTCAAACAAGCAAGACAAACCCATTGTGATACTAATCACTTCCCACGTACCCAAAGTATTCGAACCTGGTAAGCTCTGATACCAAGTTGTAACGCCCTCAAAATAAACTCATAAATCATCCAACAATAGCATGCTTCAACATAAGTGAATAAAGCATAAATATATTCCATCAGAGTAGTCTTTACAAAATGTATTACATGTTGGCATCAAAAGTAAATGCCCTATGGGCTTATAACTTTCCAAGTCAACACTTGGTTACAAAAAGAGAGTACTAACTATATACACAGAAAGCCTTTGGCTTGATATACATGTAATACAATCAAAAACACAAAACAACCCACAGTCCAAGCCTCCCAAGCTATGACCTTGGAGGTGGCATGCTACCTGTACCTGAAAATAATGTCCCATATAGGGTGAGTCACAACCCAGTAGAAATATACTAAACCAACTATAAACAATGACTAAAATAACAGCATTCAATAGATGGTCCACACTTATATTTCCACTTATAACACGTTACAGTTTCATGACATTTAAGTCTATGTTACATTTCATTTCCCATTTCTTTCTCAACTTTGAGTTTGAAAACAAGGCTTAGAACCTAGCCAAATAACTTAATGAGATTAAGACTCATCTTTAAAACACTTTCGAAATTCATGATGGATACACATTTTGGTGCTGTATCAATAACACATAGAAACACTTCTATACTTCACAATTGATAACGATATACATTTTAGTGCTATATCAAATCAATTCAAACACTTCCATAATCCACACTTGATACACATTGTAGTGCTGTATCAATGTCACACAAAATCCGGTTTAGAGGTCCATCCCCTATCTTCCCCTAAACCGTGGAGTACATCCCCTATCTCCTCCCACACATAATGTATATAAACATAGATCATATACATAATCAATCAATACATAAAGTTAATGTATTATTCCAACAGCTATACTCGATAGCATACTCAATTGATTAGTTTTAGTTTGCCTGATCATCATGCATTATCTACAACAATCAAGACTATCCTCCATCGATAGCCCAAAACAGTTATTTTTAAACAGAAAATAAATGCACCAAATGGATAAAATATCAACATTTCAACTAGGTGAGTGATAAATGATCCAACTACACCTTTTAATCCTATACGTTCCCAATTTCAACATTCTCAATTCAACTTCTCATTTCTCAAAATTAATTTCACAAATTAATTCATCAATGTAATTAGGGCATTTCCATAATTAACAAAACAACCCTAAGGTTCCATTTCCATCAATAACCCAACATTTATCTCATTTCTTCATGCTAAACATGCATATAGGCTTATATAAATAAAACCCCATCTTTTGTAAAATTACACAAAGACCCAAACTTTCTCAAAATTACCCAACAATCCCCAACATATCAAAATGCTAAAATTTAAAGACAAAGTTCATAAGGAGGAGTATGATATCTCTCCCTCGAAGTTAGAGCTCAAACGGAGAAGAAGAAGAAATTCAAAGTGCTCTAAAATCCAAACTTTTCGGATCAAAATGTAGCCCTCGATGATCAATACACCTTTTGCAAAGACAACAAGGTAGTGGGACACTCTAGCTAGAGCAAACCCTAGAGAGAAGGGAGATTCTAGAGAGTGGAGCTCTCAAAATCGATTTTGGGAAAGTAAGAGAGAGAGAGAGAGGAAGTGTAAAAAGTGATTCAAAGTGCCCAGCTGCCCTCTGTTATACGCATAACCCGCTCGAGCGGAGCATAGAATGCTCGAGCGTCAAGTACAAAAATCTGGACACGCTCGAGCTCAAGAAGGCCCGCTCGAGCGTGAAAATTACACCTGCAGAAATTTTGCAGAGGCACGAGATACTGGGAGTGTGTAAACCCCGCTCGAGCGGAAAACCAAAAACCAAAACTCCGCTCGAGCGTAGAATGTCCCGCTCAAGCATAACGCCAAAAACCTAGGCAACTACATTTGAGACCAAAACTCAACCTACCTGTTCGAAACACACCCAACGCATCCCAAAACTCAAACATACGGAATTAAAGGATGACAACAAGGTACACAACCACCAACTCCACGGTACCAAAGTTCGGAATACAACAAATACAGAAAGGGAAAACCGGAATAGCTATGATACTACTGGCACATCTGTCATGCTACGCCATTATTCCTATTGATAGGTAATTTTCAAAAATTAGCATCACTAGACTGAAAGGGCTTTAATTATGACATCAACACCGCAAAAAAAATCATGACTTGCATATTTTAAAGAGTATGTCTTAAAAATTCTACCCATAAAATTTTACAAAATTTACTATTCGGTGATAATTATACAAAATTATATATTCATAAAAAAATTTATAATTTTAATTATTAATATTTATAAACTTTATCATTTATTTGTAATTATTTTTCCGAAAAGCCCTCACTGAATTTGAAATTTTTTCATCAAATTTTCCTCTCTCATGCTCTTGGTTTTCATTAAATTTTTTAAACATCATAGTTAATTAGATTAAATTAAAACAAATAAAAATTTAGAAGGATAACATTAAAAAATTTAGAAAAATTACCCAAAAAAAAAACCCAATGTGTGAGTCTTGTAACAAAATAAATTATAAACTTTTAATTTTATCAATTTAAACCCTAAACTTTTAAATTGCTTTCAATCTAAATCATTTGTCTATTTTTATGAAGTAAAATCGATGAAAAAAATAAATATTTTAGTTATTAAACTCAATGAAAAGGGCATTTTAGACATTTAATGTATAACCATATTGAGTTTAATAACTAAAATACTCACTTTCTATCAGTTTTATTTAACGAAAATAGGTGGATGGTTTAAATTGAAAACAAATCAAAATATTAGAGTTTAAATTGATAAAATTGAAAATTTAGGTTTTATTTTGTTATAAGACTAAAATCTTGGGGTTTTTTTTTTTTTTTTTTTGTGTAGTTATCCCAAAAATTTAAAATAATAGGCATCAAAATTAACACAATAAATAAATTTAGATGGAGCCACATTTAGGGAAGAGAATGGAGCTGCGATTGGGGTCATTGTTTGAGATTGCAATGGGCAAGTGATTGCTTCTATGGTGGAAGGGATTGGAGTTTTTTATGGTCATTTAACTATGTTGAGACAATGAGTGGACAACAGGGAAGTGATTGTTTCTATGGTTGAAGAGACTAGAGGTTTTGATGGTCATTTAACTATTGGATGTTTTGGAAACACATTAAAAAAAGTTGAAAGTCAGTTTTTAATTCATTTTGGGTCATATTATCACTCATATGAAATAGTGAAAAAAGTTTTAAAAAAATTAGAAGATCAGTTTTTAACCATCTTCTCAAAACACTCCTATGTTGAGACAAGAAGTGGACATTAGCCCACTGGACTACCATCCCTATTTGACGTATTTTGATGGAAATGATTAGGCTGAATTAATATCTTAGGCCCGTTTAATAAATGAGTTGCACTTGGGATTGGGAGATTTTATTTGAATCCAAAATACGTCTCAATATGTCCAATTTAAATTCATAAATTTTAATTCCTATCATATATCCTAATATGAATTTACTAATAAAGACAACACATATTAAATCCTAAAATAATTTTTTTTCTCATGGTACAACCTAATTAGTTATTCCTATTCAAATCTCTGTATCTTCTTCTCCAAGAGATCAAAGTTATGTCTTCTTCTTCTTCTTCTTCTTCTTCTTTTTGTTCTTCATTCTCCCTTCAAAACTCCAACCCATCCTATCAAAACTCACCATCATCATCAATATCATTGTTTTTTTTATTACTTTCAAACCCTAAACTCGAGAAGAAAGTTTGAACAAAATCAAATAATGGATGAGAGTAATAATCAAAATAATTTTTTGAAACAATCCATAAAAAGGAGATAAGTATTCATATAAAGGGGTTTCACAAATTTTGTAGAGCACCATCAATTATTTTTTATATCGTTTTTTGACAAAAATTAAATGGCCCAATAGTTAGATTAATAATAACATATTGTTGGAATTGTTCTTATTTTGTCATTTAAATAGCATATTATTTGAGAACTACTATTTCTTGTTAGTGCCTGATGTTTATGTGTTTATAAGTTTGGTTTTTATATTTCCACGAGCATTCTTGTGGATAATTTATAATGTAAAAGTTTTTTTTTTTTTGAAAAGTTTTATAATTCTTATGTAAAAGTTTGGTTTTATTTTTTATTTTTTTGTATTTAAGAATTATTCTGTATTGAAAAGTTTTTGAAATAATTTAATTTTTTTTAATTTGTTTATTATTTATTATTTGGGTTTACTTTGAGGGTAATTTGAAAAAAAAATATGGTGTAATGAGAGCAAAATTAAATTTTAAATAATTAAATAAAGTATACTTAAAAATTAGAAGTACTTAGGTTTATTTTGAAAAGTGAGTTAAAAGTCACTTCCTAACTTTTGACCCACTTCTCTCTCACAAAAAAGAAAAAAGAAAAAAAGAAAAATCAAAAAATAACTTTTAACCTCCTTTCCAAAACAATAATTATTTAGATATAAATAGAATCATTCTAACCTGGTCTGACAATAATAATTTAAATATTTATTTTATTCCTTTTATTAGGGGCACTTACCAGCCTGTCCCATGCAAACAAATTAATATCCACCAAGTCCTGCCGTATTTCAGTTTCCAATTTTACCCCTGAATGTCACACCACACGCGTGAATCAAATAGCATATCACGAGGTCTACCCTGTGCGCGTGAAACACACGCTCCTTCTCAAATGTTCTGATTTGGAAACTATTTTGAGGCGATTTGGAAACCATTCTGAGGCGATTTGCGATTTGGAAATCAAAACAAACAAAGAGATTTTCCCTATATCTCCTATCGTTTCCAAAGAAATCACCTCTGTTTCGATCAATAATCTGATTCTGAATAGATTTCCAACAAATCCTTCACCGTTTCGATCTATATTCCTTGTTTTGTTCATCTTCAACAAACATGCGAATGAAACGTAAGTCGTATTCATCTTCCGTTCTTCTTTTATAACTATAATTAAGTGATATTGAACTTTATAATAATCACATCTTCATGTTCATTTGCTATACAATAACAGATTTGCTTATTTTGTCCAATTCAGTGAGAAAATTTTCTATAAGAATGATAAATTTGCTTAATTTTCTTAATTGAGTCATAAAATTTGTTATAGTGATGGATTTGCTTCCCTTCTTCGTTCATAACTGTAATTGAGTTATAAAATTCGCTATACAATGATGGATTTGCTTACTTTTGCTAATTTAGTGATAAAATTTGATATACAATAACAGATTTCATTACTTTGCCCAATTCTGTGAGAAAAATTGTTATAAGAATGATAGGTTTGCTTAATTTTCCTAGTTGAGTGATAAAATTTGTTATAATGATGGATTTGCTTCTCTTCTTATTTCATAACTACGGATTTTCTTCCCTTCTTCTTTCATAACTATAATTGAGTAATAAAATTCGACTTGAAACTATTTTCAATAATAATCACATCTTCATGTTCATTTGCTATACAATGATGGATTTGCTTACTTTTGCTAATTCAGTGATAAAATTTGATATACAATAACAGATTTGCTTACTTTGCCCAATTCAATGATAAAATTTGCTACAACAATAATAGATTTGCTTAATTTTCCTAATTCAGTGATAAAATTTGTTATAATGATAGATTTGCTTCCCTTCTTCTCTCATAACTATAATTGAGTGATACAATTCGACTTGAAGCTATTTCCAATCTGTACCATACAGTATTAATTAATGAGTGATATTTAACTTCATAATAATCACATTTTCATGGTCATTTCCTATAGAATGATGGATTTGCTTAATTTTGCTAATTTAGTGATAAAATTTGCTATACAATGCCAAATTTGCTTACTTTGCCCAAATCAGTGAGAAAATCTGGCAAAGTAAGCAAAGTAATTGAGTGAAAATTCTGGCATTGTATAGCAAATTAATTGAGTGAAAATCTGGCATAACTATAATTGAGTGAAAATTAGCAAATCTGGCATTTCCTATACAATGCCAGATTAAGAAGAATTTTCATAACTATAATTGAGTGATAAAATTCGACCGAAGCTATTTTAAATCTGTACCATACAGTATTAATTTATGAGTGATATTCAACATCATAACAATCATACCTTTATGTTCATTTGCTATACAATGATGCATTTTCTTACTTTTGCTAATTCAGTGATAAAATTTTCTATACAATTGTTCTCATCTTCATCATGATACTTCATGTTCTTTTGCAATTTGGAATCTAAACTTTGCTACACAGTTATATATTTGCTTAATTTGCATAATAGATTGATAAATTCTACTTAGTTTGCCTAGTTCAGTGATAAAATTCTTCTTAATTTTCAATGTTCATGCTCAATGTTTTTGTACAGATGTTGCCAGCCATCATAAAAGATTACGTTGTCGAGAAACAAGTTTCTCAAAGAAGAAAAAGATTGAAAAAGTTGAGTTTGTTATAGAGCCAACAACACATGAAAGTGAAAATCAACTAAAAGTTAAACCTGAATCTAACATTGACAATGAGGAGCCCAAATAGGAATAACTGAAACAACCTACAGAGCTCCACAAACCAAGTGGGAAGAAAAAAATTGATGGAAGAAAAACTAGGACTAAACAGATACATGATAATGAAGCAAAGTATATCTACCGTTCCAACATTCAATCTCTTATCAATTTTTTCAAGGCAACAAAACTCAGAGAGGAGCATTTGATAGTATTGAAAAAGACACCTTTTTCACTTCTGGTTGATACATTGAGTGAAAACAAGGTTAAAAGAAGAGATTCAATTAAATATGATGATGTGGTTGCAAAAATTTTACAAACTTACCAAATGGATGGAACCACATTTGAAATTGTTGGGAAGAAGCTGAAGTTGAAAAGAAATGACTTCAAATTAATTTTTGGGATTGCATGTGGACAGAAGAAGATGAACCTTGCATACGAAAGAAAAAATGAGGTAGCTATGGTGCAAAGAAGGAAAATAACCAACAGCAGAATGACAAGTGCTTCAATCCAAAAGTTGATAACGAAACTTCTGAGAAGCAACAACAATGAAGATGTAGAAGATGTTGTTAGGCTTGTGTGCCTTCTGGTTTGTTTGCTTTTGTTGTATCCGGGTACTGGGACAACAATTGGTTGGGGGTTCATGAAATACCTTGAGAATATTGATGAAATGAAGTCTTATGATTGGTGTGGCGCAGCAAAACAACATCTTACAAGATCAATAGCACGCAACATCAACCAAATTGATAGAGTCTGCGGATGTGTGACCATCTTATGGGTAAGTAAATACCTCACTTACAACTTATAAACTATAATATTTACATTTACTAAATACTAATTTATAACAATTTTTTTGTCTTCAACAGTATTGAATATGTGAGCATGCAAAGACCATCAAACCAAATGACAATAACCCAATCCCAAGATTTGCAAGATGAAACATTACACATCTGGGAGAACAATTGGCAAAGTCATCCTTGCATGATCTGAAACATATTGAGGTATCCGTTCATATCCTTTGTTTTCTTTAAACAAATATTAGATTTTGTTATGCAGTGATAAATTTTAGCAAGATTGATAAATTCTTCTTAATCTTCATGGTGTCACATTTGTGGTAGAAAAATTATTTAGGCATTTCATCTGTGCTAGGAAATTATTCAATAAACAAGTTTTATCAGTGTATAACCTTTATTTCTTTAATTGAGTGATGAATTTTGCTATGTAGCGATAAATTTTCATATGGACTGATAACTTTTTGCTCACAGTTATAAATTTTCTTAGTAAGCTTCATTGAGTGATAAATTTTGCTTAATGTTGCTAATTCACTGATAAAACTTGTTATCATGAAGCAAAATCAAATGATAAATTATTATTATACATTTGAATCACCGAATGATAAATTATTACTTAACTTTGCATCATATCATTCTTTTTAATAATTTTCATTCATATAGGAGAGCAATTTGAAAGACACAATTGAAGAACAGAACATATACAAACAATTGCAACCACAAACAGATGATGAGCATGAAGATGAAGAATGTAACTTTGAGGAACAAGAGGAGACTGAATTATCTGAAAAGGAAGAAGAACCAATTATCACAAAGATATTCAGTCTCAGTCCATGAAGAGATTCACCGAATCCAAAGCATCAAACAGGTGCTCAAAAAAAGAGGAAATCAACAACATTGCAATCAAAAAAGAATGCAAGAAGGAAAGCCAACTTTCAGCATGAAACTGAAGAAGGTCCAGTTCATGTGCAAAGAAATGAGCTTTCTTTTGACAACCTAGAAAATGATGAAGAAGAAACAATGATCAAACAGAAAGTTGGTCCAACAACTTCCCTGCGATTCAAGCATCAAACACCGGCTGAAAAGAGGAAAGCAAAAAGGAAACTTGCCTATGAAACAAATATCTACCATGTGAAAATTAATGAACATACCTTTCAGAAACTAGAAGAGAATGTCCTGATAATCCAAAGGCTAGAAATGGAGAAGGCAAGAATCCAAGCAGAAAATGATGAGCTTAAGGACTAACTCATGAAGCTCAGTAAATAAATGGAAGAACAGAGCAAGAAAGCAAAGATACAAATGGAAGTCAAAGATGTAGAAATGGTGCTACTTAATGAGAGAATTGCAATGTTGGTTGAATCAAATCTCTACCTGGACAGTGAAGAAGAACAAATCGTAGTTGAAGTTGAAGCCACCACTCCCAAACATTGCCTCTTGTGAGCTCAATGATAAAAAGGGTAAAAAATAGAGAAACAAGAAAAGAGCACAAAGATCCAGATTTTTGGTACGTAATGAAAAGACAACCAAAGTAGGACAAGACAGTTGATGAACTAGAACCAATGGTTAAAGAAAGTGCAAAGACCAGAAAAGAAGAGCAGGCACAACATCAACGTCCAACAAAACAAATTGACACTTCCTATCTAGTGTTTCACAAATTGCCAAAAAAATCAAGGATGAAACTCACTAGTCATTGGGCAACAAAAACCAGCAGGTAAGAACATGATTTAGTCCTAAAATTTCCAAATTTGGAATCTAAATTTTAGTATATGGTCATGCATTTATCAATGTATAACCTTTGTTTACTTCATTCATTGATAAATTTTGATATACAGTGATAAAATTTGCTACATAGTGATAAATTTTACTTAATTTGTTTGGTGGAGTGATATATTTTGCTAATCTTCATCGTGTCTCATCTATGGTATCAAATTATTTAGGCATTTGAGTTTATGTTCTCTATTTCATTTCATTGTTCGGATTTGATACATCAACTAAAATTTGATGCTCAATTTGTTCCCCTAACCTTTGTTTCGTTAATTGAGCAACAAATTTTGGTATACAGTGATAAATTTTGTTTTCACATTTACAGTTATTCAATCTTACAAGGAAAGGAAGTAGGCAGCTATTTGTACTTGGATGATATTGACAAAATAGTCAAATGTGAAGAACTTTCTGGAAATGTAAAATCAAATCCCTATTTGTGCATATATCAATTATAATACCAAATAATAATTCTCTCATTAACCTTGTTTGCTTTTGTTTTTACAATAGGCAATAAATGCATACAAGGAAATCTTAATGACAAAAGAGCAACTGAAACTAAAGTTCAGCCTTAGCTCGCAAGCAGGAACAACATATATATTTACTACATCATGCCATGTAAGTAAATTACATATATATATATATATATATATGTATATATACTTCACTACGATATCAGCCATTCCCCTTGTCTAAATCAAGTGCATAAGTTCTCATTCATCCAGTCTTATAGTGATAAAATTACCATTAATGAATTACATTGTAACCAAAACTAATATATTTGCAAAACACAGTATTTGTTCACCACAAAGGATGAGGCAGAAATAAATCAATTGTTGAACAACATGATGTTAGAAGCTGCCAAGGAAAGATATCTTCTTTTCCCAATTTTCAATGAAAAGCATTGGACGTTGTTGGTACTTGATACTGAAAATGGCTCAAGGAAGTTTTACAATTCAATGAGACCAAGCATAGAAACATATAACCACTTAAATGAGGCAAACAAAGTGGTAAAACACCAATTAATTATGATATCATCCATTCCCCTTGTCTATATCAAATTTTATTATGCATTTATTTGTCAAACACCAATTAATTATTAATATATTTTGCAGAGAAAGGTTATTGAAAAATACCTTCAACATCACAATCCCAAACTCATTGAAGGTAACAAGTTTCATGAAGAAACAGAAATTGCAATGAATTGTCCCTAACAAGTTGATCATTCGTAAGTTTCTAAAAACCAAAACACATTACATTGATAAAATTATCATTGATGACTACTAACTTTGTTTTTCCAATGTCATCGTAGACTTGATTGTGGAGTCATAGTTTGTTACCTCATGAGAGAATATGTCTGTAACAAAGACATCTTTCCCAACTTAACAAAGGAGGAGTGCCACCAAATCAGAGCAGATATCATAGATGCTTTGTTGACTAACCAACAGACAGACATCCAGCAAATTGTTGATGAGGCAATAGAGGCGGTGCTTGAAGATAAGGAGTTTTGGGACACAATACACAATGACAATCATGCTTGAATAATTTTGGACAAACATTATAACCATTTTGGTTCTTACTTTGCTTCAATGAATATTACAATGTTTGGTTATTACAATGTCAAATTTGATTCAATGAAACATTCAGTCTTTTTTATCCAGATTGTTACCAGATATGACTATTGATATAGGTCTTGTTTTATGCAAATTTCATTCAAAAAATTAATTATGATCTGATTATTTGTGTCAAATTTAAAGCTTAATAACAGGTTTGGAATCACTATACTGATAAATTTTTTTTTATAGTGTTTTGTTTTCACTCATAAATTTATCACCGTTTCAACAAATTTATCCCTGTAAACACTGATAAATTTTTCACTGTTTAAACAAAAAAACCAGCACCACTCTCTCTCATTCTTTTTTCCAAACTGAATTAAACAAAACGCTATAAATAAATAAAAAATTTACCTAAATTGAAAATTAAAACACAAATCCTATTACATTGTTTTGATTATTTTGGTTCTTCATTTGCTTCAATGAAACATTTATTTTTTATCCATATTGTTAACAAATCTAGCTTTGGATATCAGTCTGGTTTTATGTAAATTTCATTCAAAAAATTGATTATGATATGATTATTTGTGTCAAATTTAAAGGTTAATAACAGGTTTGGAATCACTATACTAATAAAATTATTTTCTTGTAGTGTTTTGTTTACACTGATAAATTTATCACTGTTTTAACAAATTTATCACTGTCAACACTGACAAATTTATTACTGTTCAAACAAAAAAACCACTACCTCTCTCTCTCTCTCTCTCTCTCTCTCTCTCTCTCATTCTTTTTTCCAAACTCAATTAAACAGGGCACTATAAAAAAATTAAAAATTTGCCTAAATTGATAATTAAAACACATATATTATTACATTGTTTTGATCATTGTAAAATTTTTAAAAATAAGATATAAGTACAGTTAGAATAAATTTGTAAATAAGAAAACCCTTATTTGTAAATACTAATATTTAAGAATTAGGTGTTATTAAAATGTTCAAGAATGCTCAAGAGTGTTCTCATGGTTATAAAATGCTCAAGAATGTTCTCATGTATTATATTTCATCTGAACATGAGAACCCTGAAGCATTTCCTGGACTGAAATTTTGAACAATTTAAACTGAAAATGAATTGCAAAACTCAAAATATCTTGCTATTGTAGCAAGATATTTGCTACTGATAAAAAAAAAGTACTATTGTAAAATGTCTCTCTCTTTCTCTGTCTCCCTCTCTCTCTGTCATTCTTTTTTCCCAATTCAACTAAGCAAAACACTAAAAAAAAAAAACATATACCTAAATTAAAAATTAAAACATAAACAGTATTACATTGTTTTGATGATTTTGGTTCTTAATTTGCTACAATGAAAGATTCAATGTTTTGTACTTAATTACATTCAATGTTTAGAATACATTCATTAAAAAAAAAAATTTAAAAATTATTCAATGTTTAGAATATATTCAATGTTTATAAAGAATACACTGATAAACTTGAATATATTCATAACAAAAAAAAAATTAAAAAAATTATTTGTACTTAATTACACATGAGCTCAAGAATGTTGAAAGATCATACCATAATTTTACAATCTAAAATACTAATATTTAAGAATCAGGTTTTATTGATTTTAAGTTGATGGCTAATTTAATTTTTTTAATTTTTTTTTAATAAGTATTACAAGTATTTCATTTCAATACCAAATAGAATATGTTTATATTTCGTCTGAATATGAATATGAGAAAGCTCAAGCATTTTCTAAACTAAAATGGTTAACAATTTAATTGAAAATCAATTGCACAACTCAAAATATCTTCCTATTGTACCAAGATATATGCCATTGATAAATTTATCACCGATAAAAAAAAATTAAAAAAAAAAGAGAGTACTTTTTGAACACAATATATTTGACAGACATGGGAAACAAAAGCGTGAGTCACGCGATTGAAGCTCTGTTTTTCTCATTCTCCACCGTCGGCGAATCCCTTCCACTCTCATGCAAAACAACGAACACAACTTAGGCAATTCGAGCACCAAATCAACCGATTTGAACAAAAAATTCGAGGAAACATGCCTGTAAAGCGTAAGGAACTAAACCCTAATTTCTCTCCCTAGTCAAACACATTTTCAAAAACCCTAGAAATGGTTCAATTACAACTTGCAAATTTGAACAATATTAGCACATTTTCGGAAAATAAAACTTATGAATATGTAAAATGTTCGTTCATCAAGTGATAAGGGTGTTGGTTTTCAAGTTCAAAATTAGGTTCATTTAAAAATATATATTTTTTAAAATTTTTGATACAAAAAAAATCAACTAACAAACAAGGAGGGAGTCGGTTCAAAAGACTAAAGTAAGGAGTGGGTTCAAGATATTAAAATGACTTGTTCACATATATAATAGTAATTAGAACGGTGCACACACTACATGTGTGTAATTTTTTATAGATTAAATTTTGTGTGACTTTTGTTTAATATTTTATTGATAATAACTAGTATCCTTATTTTGATATATTTTATTTTATTTTTTATTTGGTTATTTCACCATGTTCAATTTCTCAAAAATTGCAACTTTTTTACACCGCATGGATTAATTTTTGTCTGATTTTTGCTTAATATTTGATCGATTATAAACTACACCTCTCTTTTGGTAACTCAATGATCTTTACCAAACTTAAATATACAAATCATACTGTTCATGTAACCTACGAATAGAACCTTGCAATACTTTTACCTTATAATAGAAGTGCATCAAATCAAGGTGTCTACCTTGATAAACCTTTTTTCTGTTGTAGGACTCAAACCAATTTATAGATTTGATAATTATACCATCCTATAGGGTGTGATTCTGTAAATGTTTGTTCCCATAAGAGAGTAACTGACATCAAGTAAGATTTGATTAGTTTCTAATTTGATAATTTGTTGGTTTTAAATTATCAAACCAACTCATAAGTTTGGTTCACATACCAAACCAACTAATAAGTTTATCACTTACACATCCATCTCCATTTCTATATAGGGGTACATTTGCAAAAATTTGATGTAGGCAGAAGATGATTGACACAATAGTCAATAGACTCACCAACTTAAACAAATTTGATCTCTTTTGGGGAAGAATTTGCCTCAGTCTACTTTTCTTCTTTTTCTTTTTTATTGCTGAATTTGCCTCAGGGATAAATTAGGATAATTTTCATAATTCTTCTTATTCTTATTTGATTGTTTCAATTATTTTGTTTGCTAACTAACAAAATGAATCCAGAGGAATTATGAATATTTTCTTTGCTTAATTAAATGATAATTTTGTCGCACATTCATAAATTTTGCATGGTTTGCCTAATTCATTCATATACCTCTTTTATATAGATGTTGCAAGTTCTCGTAAGAGATTAACTAGACCAGAAACAAGAGCTTATACTGTAAAAAGACAAAAGCGAGAAAAGCAAGACAACAATGAGACAAAAAAACAAGAAGATAACAAAGAGGAAACCACAGGAACAGCAACAACAATCAAACAAGCAGCAAGGGTGAAAAGACAGAGACATCACAAACATGAACCTGCAGATGAAGCTCAAAAACAATCAGAAGCAAAAGAAAACATAAGCGAACAGCAACAATCCATTAAAGGTAAAAAACAATAGCAACTTATGTAGATGTCACACGTTTTATCAGTGTTTCTTTGGTTAATTAAATGATAAATTTGATTGTATATCCATAAATTTTGCATGGTTTGCCTACTTCATTAATATCCTTCTTTTACATAGATGTTGTGAGCTCTCTTATGACATTATCTATGCCAGAAAGAAGATCTTTACCAGCAAAAAACTAAAAGCAAGAAGAGGAACAAAAAAAATAAAAATAAAATAAAAGCAACAAGGCAACAAAAAGGAAACTGCAAGAACAGCAACAAGAACCAAACAACAAGAAAGGGAGAAAAAACAGAGACATCAGAAACAAGAACCTGCAGATGAAGCTCAAAAACAAGCAAAAGCAAAGGAAAGAATAAAGAAACATCAACAATCCATTGAAGGTAAAAAAACAATAGCAACTTAAATACATCTCACACCTGAATTGGTGCAATGAATTCCTTCCCAACTATTGCCACATGCATCTGACCCAACTCAATTGAGTGGTCTGTTTTGCTGATCATTATTAGAACTCTTCACTGTATAAACTTTGTTTGCTTAATTACATAATAAATTTTGTCATAATTCTTCTTATTCTTCTTTCTTTGTTTGAATTATTTTGTTTGCTAGCTAACAAAATCAATACAGAAAAATTATGAATATATTCAAGTTTTATCAGTGTTTCTTTGCTTAATTAAATGATAAATTTGGTTGTATATCCATAAATTTTGCATGGTTTGCCTACTTCATTGATATCCTTCTTTTATATAGATGTTGTTAGCTCTCTCATGACATTATCTATGCTAGAGAGAAGATCTTTAACAGCAAAAACCCAAAAGCAAGAAGAGAAAGACAATAAAGAGACAAAAACAAGGACAGCAGAAGGAAACAACAGAAGGATAAACCTCCAAATGAAAAGCAAACAGCAACAAGACAAAAAAAAAGGAAACAGCAACAAAAAGGAAAAGACATGAAGAAAAGACAACAACAAGAGAAACAACCAGCAAACAGGAAGAAAGGAAGAAAATATAGAGACAGCTGTAGACACCCCATTTTTCACCGTCCTTAAGACTTGGACGTCACCGTTTGAACACTCGGTGATTATCCATGTTTGTGTTCGTTTGGAGTTCCCGGAGGTCTCGGCTACGCGCCTTGCCTCAGGATCTCCGAACTTGACTGTTTAGTGTCTGGTTTCACACCAAACACTTGTGTTTTGCCTTGGAAGGGGAGGGAATGCCTTGTGAGACATCCCCACACACCACCGGCAGTGGCTAGAGGCCACCGTCTGGTTTTTGCTTCCATCGGCAATCTTTTATGCCGGTCGGCACATTTTGTTGCCGGTCGGCACTCTTTTTTGTCAAAATGACATTTTTGGGCAGCCGACCACTGTTCATCTACTTTATGTAGGTATTTTGTGCCAGCTGTGATAGCTGGCACCAACTCTTCTTCCCTCCATACACGTGCATAGAGGGATTGCCCTCTAACCAAGCTTGTTGTATAAGCTTTGCAAGAGGGAGTTCTATAAGAGGACAAGCCTCTTCTTGGCTCTAGGTTAGAAACTTTGAAGGCAAAAACCAGAGCTTCCATAGATAGATACACCCCATCTCTATATCTCCCTCTCTCTCCTCCTTTGTGTGTGTTTCTTGGCCCAAAAGTGTGTTTTTACCTTACTTTTGCAGCATTACACACACTATTACACCTTGCTCCGAGATTGAGGGACTTGGGGGGTTGATTCTTGAGTTTTTGGACTGATTTTGATCAAAAGAAGAGGGCTGGACCATTTGTTCTTCAAAGGATCTTCAAGGGTGAGCACTTTACTTTAGTTTCCCCAAACTTGCAATAGTTTTTTACCTATCTTGCTTGCTGATTTAGCTTTTGTGCATAACATAAAAAAGGCTTACATTTTCATGCTTTAGAACTTTCATTAAGGTTGTTTTGTGGTTTGAGTGCAAACTCACCTTATTAGGCTTTATTTGGCCCCTTTTGTGCTTCTCTTGTGAGGCCTTGTTTGCTTGAGTGTGTTGGCCTTTTCACCACTAAAAACCAGTTGATTTTCAGTGATAAGGAAGGTGGTTTGAAGTCTTGCATAGGGGAGGGACACCCCTCTCCCTTCATCGTCTTATTTCCTTGCATTTTGGCTTAAAGGGTAACGTGCATGCTTGCTTGATTTTTGCCTTATTTCAGAACTTTTTAGGTGTTTTTAGGTCATATTTAATCTCTGTTTTTGTTCGGATTTGTATCTCTTTGCATGCTTAAAGTACTTGCTTTGCATTGCTCCTTTTGGCCTAGAAAGGCACCTTGTGTTTAGGCCATGTACCTTGCATGTGTAGGCTTAGTTTCATGAAGGTTTTGGCATTGTCTTACCAAGTTTAAGGTCTGTTGGCCCTTCATTTCAGCCATGCTTGCATAGTTTGATGTCGTCTCTTTATGTTTTGGCTTGTAAGCTTTAAGCATTTTGACCTCTAGCATGCATAACTATGATCATCCTCATGATTTGGCATCATTTAGGACCCCATTTCAGTCCATAAATCATGCTTGTATGCTTGCATTTGTGATCTCTTCCATGCCCTGAAGGGTGTGCCCTTTTATGCCTAGATATGAGCCTTGGTTCACACACCTCTTTGGAGCCACTTTAGCTGCCATATTAGGAGGGTTTTGAGTCCTATTTTGCCTGTAAAAATTCTGTTTTTACTTGTCTAAATCATGCCATGTTTGGTCTTGTTGTTGGAAGTGTAGTGGCCCTTTTTGTGCCTTAGCCTTGGGACCATTGGATTGCTTGTTGGCATAGGTTTTTGTCCGCCCTTTTAGGCACTTTTGGCCGCTGTTTTGGGGTGGATTAAGGTCTGCCCCTTTATGGTTTGAGGCCCCCTTGCATGCTTGTCTTATGGCCATTGCATGATTGCTTCATTAAGTGTTGTAATACTTTGGTCCTATTGCTTAAATTGTTTGTATTCGCATTGCATTTCGCATGCCTAGCATTGCATGCTTGCCATGCTAGTTACATAACATTTGGCATGCTTTGCATTTCCATCTCATTGTTGCATTTTGAGCCATGTTTGCATAACATGCATTTCACTACTTGGTTTGGGGTGTCAAACCAAGTGTTGAAGGTTAAGGGGCGTTCATACCATAAGTGATGTAACGCGCCTTAACTTTCGGTCGCCGGGGCCTTTAACTTCGACATGATAAGGCCTTGGTCCTCATTTGTATGTTGCATGCATCTTTATATCAAGTGGCAAACTTGATCCCTTGGGCTATCATGCACCATTGATGGCTCGAGGATCGAGGGCCATGCTTCCCTGAATTCAAAGCATGATAAGAAGCATGACCATGCTTACATGTGCCTGAAATCCCATGCCATACTGTCTGTCCTCTGTTTGCTGTCAAAACTGTCTTCTGCAGGAGGTTTTTTTGCCGACCGGCATAATTCTGCGCCGGCCGGCAATCCATTTACTGCCGATAGATCCAAAAACGGCCGATGGAGATTGTGCACTGCCGGTGGGAATTTCCCCTAGCCGGTGGTACTCTACAGCATGCAAGGAACCTGTCCTAGGGCTTTGGAAATTTTCAGAGAAGCAGGGCAGTATAAACAGAGGTGGCAGTGGTGTGGTACGGGTTTTCCAGGCGAGCCGGGTTTCGAGCATGCATCATTCACGCATCCCGAGGCAGAGGCTGCGGCCATCCCTTTCCTTTCTTTTTGCATTTCTCCTATTAAGAAAATTAGAAATTTTGTAATAATTTTATTTGCTTATTATTTGGACTGTAATATTTATTTGTATCCTCCGAGCGAGGGCAAATCTGTAATAAGTGTGGGTGAGTGTGTGTATGTCTTCCACTCCCCACTTCTTTCTTCCCTTTTATTTACCTGCTTATGATGGTAGACTAGGACATATTTTAAAGTTAGCATACCTTATGCAATGCATGCATGCATTCATACATTTGTCCTGCATGCACCGGGCTAGGTACATCATGCTAACTGCATTTGTATTTCAAATTCCAAAATTGAATACGTGAATCAATTGGTTACATTTCACATGCCATATTTAGGTTAGCCGAGCCTACCTAATTGCATCCTGTATGTGCTGCATTAGTCAATCTAACATGAACTAGGATCACGCATGCTTGCTAACCAGTTTATTGTTTTTGGCTTAGAGTACAATGTAAGTCTTTATGCTTCAGCATCTCGCATGCGTGTGAATGTTAACATGATAGCATGCTTACCATGTGGCTAGATGCTTATGTGTTAAACTGTTTGAATGCCTGTGGGTGAAGGTTGGATTGTTTAAATTGGAAAAACTCGTTGAAATCCGTATTTTAGCCTACTTGTGAATAGCAATTTCCAAAGCGCTTTTCAAAACAAACGGATATGCAATGTTTCTTTCCAAATTAGGCAATCTAGTCTATACTTGTTTGCTGTGCGCACAACATAGTAATTCTAGGCT
Organism: Camellia sinensis; assembly: GCF_055761805.1. Classification (NCBI taxonomy): domain Eukaryota; kingdom Viridiplantae; phylum Streptophyta; class Magnoliopsida; order Ericales; family Theaceae; genus Camellia; species Camellia sinensis. The sequence goes on from NW_028128987.1 coordinate 24,923,118, forward strand.
AAATAATCGGAATAAGAACACATAACGTTTTCAAAATCGGATATCACGGTTAGTAAAGGCCGATCTTCGGATCGGGCGAGAGGCGGTGCTCATAGCTGACCTTCCCCAATCGTACCCTAGCTCCCAAGCCGAGACAACTCTAGTGATGACGGACATGTGGCCTTCGGCACCGAGTCAGGGTTTCCTAAATTCCCCTATAAAAATATTTAGGTGGCGACTCTGTATCTGGCAAAGCAGTCCATGCTTGGCACTTCTTTTCAAAAAGTTTGTTTTCTCAAAAACGATTTGCCAGATTTGGACTCTTTGGTTCAGATTTAGAACCGTGACACAAATCGAGTCCGAACTGTAGCGGGGCCCCTCGCGGGACGCGTCTACAGTTTCTGGTGACTCTACTGGGGAAATTAGGGAGCTTGACTCGAACTCGTGATATCCCATTTTGATTTCATCTATGTGTCTCTTTGCATTGCATTTGCATTGGTGCGCTTAGGAACACAGTGTTTGCCATCTGCCATTCCTAAACGGTTTGCCGGAGGCTTGTCTTGTCAAGGCATGACCATAAGGCTGACCGGTTATGGGCTTTGACAGCATGGGAACACAAACCCTGGTTTACCGGGGCACCCTTTTCGACCATTCGACCTAGTGCATATTCGGATTCATAGTGACCACTCCAAGTTAGGACAGGCTGCTTACCCGATGTTAGGTTGTTTGAGAACCGCTGCGTGCATAGTGAAACCCTAGCTCCTGACAAAATAGGACAGGGAAACCCTACCCCAACATAGGGGTGTTTTGGCTCTCTTTACTTGCTATGTGCTTTTAGAGTGTTACTCTACAGGAACGTGCTTATCAGTTTGCGGGATTGAGTATTAGGCCTGAGGATATCAGTATCAGTTTATGAGAATCAGTTATCTGCGGGTATCAGGGTTCAGTTTTGGGAACAGAGATTTTGGGCAGCAGTGATCAGTATTGAAGAACAGTGTGTTCGGCTTACCGACTATGTATTATGAATATCCAACTGTGTATTGTGCGTTTATTTTATGTCGTTATGCTGTCCAGCTGTTAGTTTATTTACTGCTTTATTTATCTTTTTGCTAGGTAGTTTAGCATCATTGTTTCCAAACCGGTAGATATTCCCCAAGCACTCTGGATCAGAGGTCGTCGGCTCCATCGATCTGAGGATCTGATAGAAGGACAACCGGTGTACCGCTCTCTACCCCCTGTTACTAAACGGAAGGCAACTAGGCAGAGGGCATCGGTTCAACAGTCAGTACAGAGGGCTTCATCTACCCCACCTGTGTACAGTAGGGATTAGGATCCTGTTTCACCCGCAGAAAGGGAACATATACCGACAATTCAGTCAGAACAGAGTGGCATGGCTAATTTAGAAGAGATGGTGCGCCAACTCCAAGAAAGCATGAAAATGATGCAGCAGGATGCTGTCTCACAGGCAGAATTCGCCAGACAACAAGCCACAGTTATGAGTGAGCAAGCGGAGTTAATTGTGAGATTGCAACAGCAAACTAGGGCGTCAGCTTCACAGCAAGTCCCTCCCCCACTAAGGGTTCCAATACCCGAAGAGACGCCAAACGCCCGGAATGTCCAAGAAGATACAGACATCCCAACGGGGCCGGCTCCACCCCCGATTCTGCCTCAACAATCCAAGGCACCCACTCCTATCAATCTATCGGATTCTCCCTTCGAGTCCGAGGTAGACCCCGTGGCATTAAAAATGCACAAGCTTGAAAAGCTGTTCAAGAAATCTCAAGGTGTGAAGTCCATCCCGGACATTGGAGAGGGATACACTGACGCAGCCGTGACGCTACCAGATCGGTTTAAGATGCCACAAATTGATCGTTTTGACGGATCTGAGGATCCCATGGTACACCTGCGATTATTTTCAGACGTCCTAAGGCCAATGGGCCTCACTAGATTACAGAAGCTGTCTTTATTTGGCCGGACCCTGTCGGGTGTAGCGGCCGCATGGTATGCCAAATTGGAGGATGATGTCAAGAGAAGTTGGGACGAGATGGCTGAGGCCTTCATCCTGCAGTACTCGTATAACACACAAATCGAGATCACGACCCGGGATCTCGAGACAACGAGGCAAGAAACCAAGGAGAGCTTCTCAGAATTCGTAACCAGATGGCGGGCTAAGGCTTCGATGATGACCTTAAGACCCACGGACAAAGACCAGATTCGGATGATTGTGCGCAATCTTCAGCCGAAGCTAATGCAAAAGATGATTGTAATCCCCTTCCCTACCTTTTCTGATCTGCATGAAATGGGGGTGCCGATCGAGGATGCCTTAAGACAAGGATTGATTGATAATGACCGGGAGCAACCCCTCAGAACTTTCAATCGTAATACTAATGCAGGCCCGAGTGGCGCTACGACTACCAGGACTTCCGAAGTGAGTATGGTCACCACCAATCATTCCCCAAGAACTATGGCAGCCACACCATTCTCCGGTGCGTCCGGAAGCAACCCACAAATGACCAAATACCCTCCCAAAAATACCAAAACCTTCGCTCCACTTTATATGCCCCTGTCCAAAGCTTTGGGGGTTTTGATCAGAAAAGGGCATCTGAAGCCCCTAGAGCCGCGACCCCTATCGGAAAGACTCCCCGCTGCCCACAATCCATTCAAGTATTGTGCGTTCCACCAGCAGCACGGTCACGACACCGACCTGTGCTTTCGGTTGCGTCATGAGATTCAAGATCTCATTGATAATGGGGTGATTTTACCTCCTGAGAAACCCAATGTTACTACAAATCCTCTCCCCACACATAACCAAGCTCCACCACCCAAAAGAATCAATTTCATCCACACTGGGTCGCATCCTACGATCCTAGTATCTATATCACACCCTCCTACCTACCTAAGCCGGAGGTTTCCCTTCCTGATTGCACCGATTTGTGCATGATGGACGTCTCCATAACCCAACCCAAGCCAGTGGTGGTGACCATCGAGAGTAGGAGGGAGAAGACTCTGAAGGAAAAGGGGGTTGTCAAACCAGAGTCTGCGGAATCTAGGAGTGATGTTGGGAACGCTTACAGTCCGAGTGACTACATTTCACCAGTGGGCCAGAATAGACCAGATGTCGAATTTCCAGCCGGGGGAGAGCTGTGTGCAATCCAAGGGGACAGACCAGGACAGGGAACTGATGATTTGGCAGCCGTGGAAGAAGATCTTGCCAAGTTCCAGTTTTACGATAACCAAGATCCAGAAGACTCAGCCATCAACTGGTTCGATTATGAAGAATCGGCGGAGGCCACGGGATGGTTGGACGATCAGCCAGATGTGGTAGGAGGGTTTCAATCAGAACAAGGCCTGGCAGGGGCAGAAATGTCAATAACAGCCGGGATGGTTGAAAAGCAGAATACATCGCTGGAGAGCGCCGGTGTCGAGAGTTTCGCTCGGGAATGGAGCATTTTGAGTACAGGGATCATTGAGCAATCTACTGCATTGACACAGTCAGAACAGGAAAGATTCGAAGATTCTGAGAGGATCAGGAAGGCAAAAGCCCACGTGGGGGTTGAAACTGCCACAAGTACAGATATGGAGAATGCTGCGAGCATTGGAATAAAAGGTACTGCAAGTATCGGGACAGTTATGCCAGAACCAGACAGATGCCTGCCAGCTGCAGATGGCATGTGATGGGAAGACGACGATCTATGTCTTGCCCACACGGACGAGGATTGGGAGGGTAACCAACCAGATGATACCTGGTATATCGGTGAAGTCGATCACATGACTAGGAGTGGACGGTATTTCAAGCCTTCACACCTAGATCAACCAGAGGCGTCTGAAAAAGATAAGGAGGCAGAGAAGCAAAAGGAAAAGCAACTCGAAGATGAGGCCGTATTGAGACAATTGAAAAAGATACAAGCAGACATCTCCATCTGGGGACTGCTTATGGCTTCTCGAGAACATAGACAGGCTGTCCTTTCAGCCATGGACAAAGCCAAGCTTTCTATAGACACCACGCTCGAACAGCTGGTGGGCTTAGTCTTTTCGGGAGGAAGTTCCCCGGCATTGAGTTTTTCTGACAAAGAACTGCCACCCGAGGGTGCGAACCATAACAAGCCACTCTACATCTCTGTGGAGTGCAGAGATAAATGGATACCCGTGGTGCTTGTTGACACGGGGTCCGCCATCAACGTCTGCCCGGCAAGGACAGCTTATGCGATCGGTTTGAAAGTCGCGGATTTTGTGCCAACGGCCAAGGTGATTCGGGCGTATGACAACACAAGCCGGGAAGTAATGGGAACGGTTAAGATTCAAACAAAGGTTGGGCCGGGACAGCATGGGATAGATTTCCATGTCTTGGAGGTTCCTGCAACTTTCAATCTGCTTCTAGGGCGACCGTGGCTGCATCAGGCAAAGGCAGTCTCCTCCACCCTACATCAAGTGGTGAAATACCCCTATGGGAAGGGAGTAGCCATTGTCTTCAGAAATTCATCGATTCATTCGCCGCCAGAAGTATCCACGCCTGTTCTAGAAATTGAACACGGTATGGAAGATGTGTTCATATCGGGTTTTACCTTGGCTAAGGCTCGGGTTGTACAGGACATTATGGCTGCTAGTGAAGGGGTTTATGTCAGTGCTCAGGCAGTCTATCTCATGAACAAGCACCGACATATCCCCGAGATGGGATTGGGCAAGAGCGGCCGGAAAGGCGTCGCAGCATTGGCCGAAGTGCCGCACAACCCTCATACCTTTGGATTGGGTTATCTACCCACCAAAGAGGACTGGATAAGGAAAGGAAAGGAAACGGCCGGAAGAGCCAGAGCAAAGAAGGCTGGGAAGCCCTTCGAGTTAATGCATAGGTGTAGACACCCCATTTTTGACCGACCTTAAGACTCAGACGTCACTGATTGAGCGCTTGGTGATGTTGCATAATGTGCTCGTTCAGAAGTTTCAGAGTTGCGGCCGTGAGCCCTGCCTCCGGACTTCCGAACCCTCTTTTATGTTTTGCCTCGGTTTGTGAACCAGGCTCGGTTTTCTTTGTTTCTTTTCCTGAGGGGAGGGAGAGGTCCCGTAGACCATCTCTCAATGTCCATGGGCTACATTTGGTGGCCGTAGGCCATTTTTCCCATTTCGGAGTCTGGTTTTCCGGTTTTTCGGGATCGTTGGCCGTGTGCCTCGGTTCGGGACCGCCTAACCATCTCCGTTTGCTCTGATTTTTGGCATACTTCCTATTTTCTCCCTTTTGAGGGACACTGGGGTCTGAGAAACCCACTTCGTGGCCGAATGCCACTTTCGGTGCTTAACAGCCCATTTTCGGGACCCCGAACTGCGTGTTTTGGCCCCTGAACATTCATTTTGCAACAGTTTTCGTTCATTTTTGGCAGGTACCTCTGTTTTATCACTAAGAAGGTCACTGAAGGGTGGAAGGCCAGTAATTGTTGCAGCAACCAGTTATACATCCTCCGACGCCCTCCGGCGCCCGTTTTTCGCACTTCCGGGCTAATGTTGAACACCTTGGGGCCATTTTCTTCAAACCCAAACCACATATTTGTGATGTACACACATGGGAGGACCCTAAAAAATGGTGGCCGGCCACTAATGTTGCTTGACCCTTTTGAACCCCTCTTTCCGGGCTAATGTTGAACCCCTTGGACCCACATTCTTGAACTTTGAACCACAGATTTGTGATGTACACACATGGGAGGACCCTAAAAAATGGTGGCCGGCCACTAAATCTGCTTGACCCTTTTGACCCCTAGCCGGCCGGCTAGGGGGTGTGGCCGGCCGGCCACCTGCAACCAAAGTAACTGGCCGGCCGAGATCCTTGCACTGTTCACTTTACAGCTGTAGAGCTTTATCCCCCAGAAAATATCAATATCCGGGGGATATTTTGTGGGGGAAAATTGGCCTCCTTTTCCCCCACCTTTACACCCCCTTTTTGGCCCTTATAACCAGCTGGTGGCATCACATATAGGGGTTAGAAAATTTGTTCTTCAAGCCTCAAGATCCATATCTCCCTCCATCCTTCTCATTTTCCTAAAAAAACCTTAAGTCCTATACCTTGTGTTCTTCATCACCACCAAGCTCTACCATCACCACTTCATTTCCAGCAACAAGGAGGGCTTCTTAAAGGCTAAAGGAGCTGCAAATTGGTCCAAGAAGCAATGCGTCGGTTCACTACCTGACTTGGTGATTACACAATGCGCACTCCCATTCAAATTCATTCTTTTCTTGTGCGAAATAAAATGATGCGATACGATGCTAAAGTTTAAAATACGAACACCTTTTCAAAAGCTATTTCATTCCATCATGCTTTACAACGAACAAAGGTACAAGTTTTACAAAAAATAAAACTGCCTAACAATGTGCAAAGTGCTACAAACTACTAGTAAAAGAAAAATAAAGCAGGAAACAACAGCATCAATGTCCTCGGGAGCGGGAACGAGAAGCACTACTCATCCTCTTCTGCGGGACAACCTCTGCACCATCATCATCATCTGAGTCAGAGCTGTCATCCTCAGGATCCCCCTCAGCCTCGCCTCTGTTCCCCGAACCAAGACCGGAGCCCCCCTCCTCAGCAGATGTCTCTGACTGACGGTCGGTAGCCTCCTCCTCCTCCTCCTCAGCATCCTCCTCCTCCTCATCAGGCTCCGCCTCTACAACGTGAGCCCTGCGTCTGCGGACAGGCCCTCCTCGAGCTCCTCGAAAAGGCCTAGATGGCCCGGCTCCTCGGAAAGGCCGGGATGGCCCAGCCCCCTGAAAAGGCCCGGGTGACCCAACTCCCTGAAAAGGTCCAGATGACCCAGCTCCCCAAGGAGGCCCAGGTGGCCTGGCCTGCGGCTGACCGGACCATGAAGGCATCTGAAAACAAAGAGTTCAATTCAAATACATCAGTCCAAATATATACATCAGATGCAGATACAAGCAAAAGCTACGTGAAGTAGGTGCATGTAAATGCAGTGTCCAAGTGGGGTGTGTGTCAGATGTGCTCTACACAAGTAGTCTATCGATGCAGTAGAAATCAGCATGTCATCAGAAGTATGATAAATGCCAGAAAACTGAAAGGTACCTGAATGCCCGTGACAGACAACTGTGCCTCCCTACGCAGGACCATGCCCTTGAGTGTGGCCACCAGTCCAACCACCTCCTCCATGTACCCTCGCGGTGGCTGCAAATATGAGCTCATAATCATCAATGAACAAAAGAATGTCTAAACATCTGAATGATGAATGAAAAAAAAAACAGTGGAGCATACCAGCGGTGAGTCAGGATCAATGGCGTATCGATCACTGGGCATCGGAGGCTCTAGCAGGATCGGGGTCGGAGAGATAGCCCCATACTGCCACGCCATCAACTCAGTCGGCATATCTGGCCATCCAGGATGAGGATAAGTCGACGGAATCGGAGGAACCGGTCTACCCCCACCTCTAGATGTACCAGCCCTACTAGTAGAAGGGGCGTCTGCAGCCCGAGCCCGGGCCTGGCCCGAGGATGACATACCGGCAGGCCTCGTCATCGGGGTGCGAGCTCCCGTCAATGGAGGCATCAAATATATGTGACGGTAAGTGGCGTAGTCCCTCTCCTCAAGATATAGTAAAGCATCGCTACCCAGCATAGCGCCGACTACCTCCGAGTAAGAGAGCCTGTCAGCAGTCCGCATACTGACTGGGGGTACTGCGGGAGGATCCTGAGAAAGATACCCCCATACCTGGCGCAGAAAGCGTTCCCCCAGGAACCATGCCCTGCCAACCGGCCCTTCGAGCAGGACCCTATATTGGGAGATGCCCGACCCTCCGGTATACTGAAGTCGGAGACCATCACCCAGGGGCGCCCAAGGCTGCCATGAGATCTGCAGATGATAAATGCATAAACCAATCAGAAATCGGGAATATACAGAGCAAATCAAAGATGAAAATGAAAGGGACTGAAAGTTCTGAAGTACCTCCGAATGCCGCACAGTGTCAAAGTACTGTCGCAGGTAAATGAGGGTCTCTCGAGGTCTCGGCCGGTGCGGGCCCTCGAACACTAGTGAGTATGGGGTCATGGGGAGCCCTGCCACCTCCAACTCTGGGGCTAATGCTGGGAAGTATACATAGACCCATAGCTGAGAAAAGCAGTGCAGAATGTAAGTACGAAATGCTGAGAGCAAAATACAGACTGTAAAAGTGCGCTGTGTGTGCAATGTACAAGTAATGAAGAGCAGAAATGTAAATCAAGGGGACAGAAAAGTACCTCCCAGGCTCTCCAGTAGCCGCCAAGTAAATCTCCCCGCCCGCGGGAGGTCACGCTCATATAAAAGTAAAGGGTAGCCAGGCCGGCGCCACCCCAGTCATATTGATGGACCTGTGATAGGTCAACCAGAGCGCTCAGCAGGTATAGCTCGACTGTGTTCCCTCTATCGGCGAACAGAGTAGTCCCGAAGAGGAACATAAGGAAACCATGGGCGTACTGCTCCGTCTCCTCAGGAGTCTCGGGCACCATCTCCGCCCGCCAGAAGTGGGAAGAGAACCAAGTGTATCGGACTCTCCCAGAAACCCTGTCAACGGGCGGGCGAGCCCCCAATAGATACATCCAAGCGGCCTCCCACTCGCCCATATCCTCATCATAGGGGATGGGCCAACCTCCTATGTCCAAGCCAGTCAATACAGCGAAGTCTAGGGGCGTCATGGTCATGTCTCCAGTGGCAGAGAAATGAAAGGAGTTGGTGGTGTCCCACCATCTCTCTACCAAGGCTGCCATCAGAGTCCTCCTGGCGGAACAACGTGACAACCCGACGCAGAAGGGCCCGAACCCTGCCAAGTCTACCAAATCTCGGACACCCTCCAGGAGCTCAGCGTACCAGTCCCGCGCGGCGGTGGAACCATACCCCCGTACGCTGCGGGAACCAACCTGCATTCAGAATGAATACATGTGCCAATGAGATGAAATGGGCTGTGTGCCGATGAGATGAAATGGGCTGTGTGCCGATGAAATGAAATGGGCTGTGTGCCGATGAAGTGAAATGGGCTGTGTGCCGATGAAATGAAATGGGCTGTGTGCTGATGAAGTGAAATGGGCTGTGTGCTGATGAAATGAAATGGGCTGTGTGCCGATGAAATGAAATGGGCTGTGTGCCAATGAAATGAACTGGGCTGCGTGCCAATGGAATGGGATGGGCTATGTGCCGATGAAGTGAAATAAGCTGCATACAAATAAAATGAAGTAACCGTGTGTTCAGAAGTGAAGTGTACGAACTGTGTGTTCAGTATAATCAACTTTCAATCAGTGTGGGCTGCGTGTTCACTATTAATCTGGGCTGCGTGTTCAGAAAATTTTAAGTTTGGGCTGCGTGTTCAACTTTCAATCAGTGTGGGCTGCGTGTTCACTATCTAACCTGGGCTGCGTGTTTAGAAAATTTTAAGTTTGGGCTGGGTGTTCGAATTTCAACTAGCGTGGGCTGCGTGTTCACTATCTAATCTGGGCTGCGTGTTCAGAAAATTTTAAGTTTGGGCTGCGTGTTCAACTTTCAATCAGGGTGGGCTGCGTGTTCACTATCTAACCTGGGCTGCATGTTCAGAAAATTTGAAGTTTGGGCTGCGTGTTCGAATTTCAACTAGCGTGGGCTGCGTGTTCACTATTTAATCTGGGCTGCGTGTTCAGAAAATTTTAAGTTTGGGCTGCGTGTTCAACTTTCAATCAGTGTGGGCTGCGTTTCACTATTCTAACCTGGGCTGCGTGTTCAGAAAATTTTAAGTTTGGGCTGCGTGTTCAACTTTCAATCAGTGTGGGCTGCGTGTTCACTATCTAATCTGGGCTGCGTGTTCAGAAAATTTTAAGTTTGGGCTGCGTGTTCAACTTTCAATCAGTGTGGGCTGCGTGTTCACTATCTAATCTGGGCTGCGTGTTCAGAAAATTTTAAGTTTGGGCTGCGTGTTCAACTTTCAATCAGTGTGGGTTGCGTGTTCACTATCTAATCTGGGCTGCGTGTTCAGAAAATTTTAAGTTTGGGCTGCGTGTTCAATTTTCAATCAGTGTGGGCTGCGTGTTCACTATTTAATCTGGGCTGCGTGTTCAGAAAATTTGAAGTTTGGGCTGCGTGTTCAACTTTCTATCAGTGTGGGCTGCGTGTTCACTACTCAATCTGGGCTGCGTGCTCAGAAAATTTGAAGTTTGGGCTGCGTGTTCGAATTTCAACTAGCGTGGGCTGCGTGTTCACTATTTAATCTGGGCTGCGTGTTCACTATTCTAACCTGGGCTGCGTGTTCAGAAAATTTGATGTTTGGGCTGCGTGTTCAACTTTCTATCAGTGTGGGCTGCGTGTTCACTATTTAATCTGGGCTGCGTGTTCAGAAAATTTGAAGTTTGGGCTGCGTGTTCGAATTTCAACTAGCGTGGGCTGCATGTTCACTATTCTAACCTGGGCTGCGTGTTCAGAAAATTTGAAGTTTGGGCTGCCTGTTCGAATTTCAATTGTGGGCTGTGTGTTCACTATTCTAGTCTGGGCTGTGTGTTCAGAAAATTTAAAGTGTGGGCTGTGTGTTCACTTTCGAATTCGGGCTGTGTGTTCAACAAATCAGTGTTTGAGCCGTGTGATCACCTCTTAACTAATGTGTACTGTGCGTTCGCAATTAATTAATGAGCCTAGTGTTCAGAAATTCGAGTGTTGAAACTACATGTTCAGGATGCAAGCAAAGTACTATGTCATAAGCTAAACTGCGTGTTCAAGCATGGCAAAGGTGCTGAAATGTACGGAAATTGCAGAATGAAGTAAATACCTCTCGGGCCTCATGAGAGAGGTGATGCTCTGGCTCTCAGAGAAGCAGATCCCCGGGCGCTCGCTCGTCAAAGCTAGTGAAGTGACGGAAGACGGCACGAGGGAGGACGTGTGCTGGCGGATTGTACCTCCCGAGAATAAAAGGTCGGGTCCTCGGGGGTAGAGTCATGGGATCAAAATCGTCTCCGGCACCTGGAAAGCCTCCGCCGTGGGGAGAATTGCCCGCCATTTTCAAAGAATCTGCAAAAGGAGCAAAAATGAACGAAAATGAGCCAAAATTGGAAAAAGTCAACAAAAGTCAACTCTCGGGAAATGAAAAAGTCAACAAAAGTCAACTCCCGAGAAAATCTTCCAAATATTGAGACAAACTTACCTCAAGTGACGAAAATGAGAAAAGAAGCTCCGAAACCGAAATTTAATCGCTTCAAAGTGTTTAAAACTGAATGTTTTTGCGGAAACAACTTGCGTGGGGCGTTGGAAAACGCGTATGGAACTCAGATCTGGAGAAGAAAGTGTTGTAGGAGGCAAGAAAGGAAGAGATCTCGGCTGCATTATATAGGCCCCAAGTCTTGGATTGAAAGAGCATCAAAAGGGAGGTGAAAATACCGAAATGCCCTCGGATTTGGGCATATGGCCGGCCGGCCACTTTTTCTAGCCGGCCAGCCATTTCCTTTTTGGAAAACTGGCCGGCCAGCTATTTGCTTTTTGGAAAACCGGTTGGCCACCTCCCCCTTCCCATATAACCGGCCGGCCATGTCCCTCACAGGCTCACCTAGCTCCCTGCAAATTTTGAGGAAGATCGGAGTTCCCGGGACCTGAAAAAGTTTAAGAAAAGTACACTTCCGGTCGCGAAATAGCTCCGCCGAGGCTTCAGCTTCAAGTTCTGACATATGTCTCATCATCATTCATCGAAATCGAAGTATATACTTTTTGAATGAATTGTAGCCTTTCCGGGAAGCGGATCGAAGGCCGTGATCGAGTTACCTTCGCCGAAACACGCATTTCCGTGCTCGTTACTTCATGACAAACAGGCACCCTGATTCATGCTCGTTTTGTACTATCATGCACATAACTTGCATTCTCATGAGCATACTCACATTTTTATGCACATTTCTTGATATTGGCATACCTCTATGTTTGAGCATACGTTGTCACGCATGTTCCACTCTTGCATTGCGATGCATTCACTCACCGGCACTGCGTGTGTCGAACTTTCGGAATCACATTAAATGTATGTTGGTAGCATATTGTTCCTGTTGCAATTTCTCTCTTTTGCAGGCACGATATTGTATGTACGGTTCAATTGAGGCCGGTGCGACCAGACGAATCGCGCAGGTATCGTATCTTCTCTGTGTGAGACGTGGCGGGGATTGAATAATCCTCCGCATTTCTTAACTGCATGAAATGTAGTTGTTGCTTTGCATTCTTGCTTAAAACTGTTGCATCTATTTGCGAATACTTGCTTCATTACAGCTTACTGCATTTGCATGATCTTTGAGTTATGTTGGGCTTCTTGCATATCGCTTTGCATTTTGCCCCCCCCTGCCTGTGGGCATGCCTGCGGGCACATCTCTGTTTACTTTGTACGTTTGTCTAAGTCTTCGGCCTTGTCAAAAATAGGTCGTCTCTGGGCTTTGACATTCACTCCCGTCACTTATGACTTTCGAGTTCTGTCAAAGAGGGGCAACTGTAGACACCCCATTTTTGACCGACCTTAAGACTCAGACGTCACTAATTGAGCGCTTGGTGATGTTGCATAATGTGCTCGTTCAGAAGTTTCAGAGTTGCGGCCGTGAGCCCTGCCTCCGGACTTCCGAACCCTCTTTTATGCTTGGTCTCGGTTTGCGAACCAGGCTCGGTTTTCTTTGTTTCTTTTCCTGAGGGGAGGGAGAGGTCCCGTAGACCATCTCTCAATGTCCGTGGGCTACATTTGGTGGCCGTAGGCCATTTTTCCCATTTCGGAGTCCGGTTTCCGATTTTTCGGGATCGTTGGCCGTGTGCCTCGGTTCGGGACCGCCTAACCATCTCCGTTTGCTCTGATTTTTGGCATACTTCCTATTTTCTCCCTTTTGAGGGACACTGGGGTCTGAGAAACCCACTTCGTGGCCGAATGCCACTTTCGGTGCTTAACAGCCCATTTTCGGGACCCCGAACTGCGTGTTTTGGCCCCCGAACATTCATTTTGCAACGGTTTTCGTTCATTTTTGGCAGGTACCTTTGTTTTATCACTAAGAAGGTCACTGAAGGGTGGGAGGCCAGTAATTGTTGCAGCAACCAGTTATACATCCTCCGACGCCCTCCGACGCCCGTTTTTCGCACTTCCGGGCTAATGTTGAACACCTTGGGGCCATTTTCTTCAAACCCAAACCACATATTTGTGATGTACACACATGGGAGGACCCTAAAAAATGGTGGCCGGCCACTAATGTTGCTTGACCCTTTTGAACCCCTCTTTTCGGGCTAATGTTGAACCCCTTGGACCCACATTCTTGAACTTTGAACCACATATTTGTGATGTACACACATGGGAGGACCCTAAAAAATGGTGGCCGGCCACTAAATCTGCTTGACCCTTTTGACCCCTAGCCGGCCGGCTAGGGGGTGTGGCCGGCCGGCCACCTGCAACCAAAGTAACTGGCCGGCTGAGATCCTTGCACTGTTCACTTTACAGCTGTAGAGCTTTATCCCCCAGAAAATATCAATATCCGGGGGATATTTTGTGGGGGAAAGTTGGCCTCCTTTTCCCCCACCTTTACACCCCCTTTTTGGCCCTTATAACCAGCTGGTGGCATCACATATAGGGGTTAGAAAATTTGTTCTTCAAGCCTCAAGATCCATATCTCCCTCCATCCTTCTCATTTTCCTAAAAAAACCTTAAGTCCTATACCTTGTGTTCTTCATCACCACCAAGCTCTACCATCACCACTTCATTTCCAGCAACAAGGAGGGCTTCTCAAAGGCTAAAGGAACTGCAAATTGGTCCAAGAAGCAACAAAAGATTTAGTCTTCAAGGGTGAGTAACATTTCTCCTCTTTTGACCCTTTTTCTTGATCCATTTATAAGCCCTATATGCTTTTTGTTTCAAGCTCCGGCCCTAACTGAAAGTGGCCCTCTTTTGAGCTCATTTTCACTTTTCATTAAGGGCTCAACCCTGTTTGAGCCCTCCATGATGCACTTGCTTCATTGATCCTCTTATATGTCATAATCTTGCATGCTATTTTTGGCCCATGAGTAATCTGTTTTTGAGCATGTTTTAAACTGATAATAGGCTTATTTTGATCCCCTCTCCAACATTGAAGAAGGTCTCAACACCATTTGGGACTTCCATGTTGTACTTACCTTTATACTCCCCTTTTGGTCCCATTTTTTGCATGCAATGGCAGCCTACCATGCTTTTGTTTTTGGCCATTTTACAGTTCTGAAAAAGTGCTTATTTTGGTCCATTCTTCATGTTTCATTTAGGTCCTTTCATGGTTTGGGACCTCCATATGCCACTTCATGTTATATCTCTCTTTTATTCCCCATTCTTGCATGTTTTGTTAGTCTACCATGCTTTTGTTTTTGGCCATTTTACAGGCCTAGAGATAATCTTATTTTGGCCTATAATTCATGTTTCATTAACATTTTTTTTCTGTTTGGTGATTATTTTGTATACTTCATGTTATAGCACCTTTTGAGCCTCAATCTTGTGCTTTTTTTTTAGCATGTTTGTATATTGATTTGAGGTTTTCCATATACTGTAAACATTCATATTTTTTGTCCCTCTTCAATGTTGTAGAAGGAAATTTTTCAGTTTGGATTTTTCTTATATCACTTGCTTCATTACCCCTCTCTTGGCCCCTATTCTTGCATGCCATTTTTGCCCTACCCATGCTTGCTGTTTGGCCATGTTTATAACTGTGAAAGTTCCTTTTTTTGGACTGCCTACCTTCTGCCTTTGCATTACATGTCCATATTGTGCATGTTTGGCATAGCTATAGGCCATTTCGGGTGCCTAAATTCGCATTTCGGGACAATTCCATGCATTTAGTGTCATTTCGCCTTATTTCGGGACTGTTTTCCCCCATATTTTAGTGCTGAAATTCTATTAGAATGATTGCTTTCCATTTCTATATCATTTGCATCGCATTCTGTCATCGCCTCGGTTTGCGTGCCCGTGTGCACGCATTTCGAGGCAATTCATTTTCATCCATCGGCATCCTATGTGAGTGTGGCTGAGGCTCACTCATGTTGGTATAAGCCCATATCATGTTTCCATGTCATTTGCATCGTGTATGTCATCGCCTCGGTTTGCGTGCCCGTGTGCACGCATTTCGAGGCAATTCAT
This sequence comes from Camellia sinensis, assembly GCF_055761805.1. Classification (NCBI taxonomy): domain Eukaryota; kingdom Viridiplantae; phylum Streptophyta; class Magnoliopsida; order Ericales; family Theaceae; genus Camellia; species Camellia sinensis. The sequence continues at coordinate 24,938,165 of NW_028128987.1, forward strand.
TTTCATCCATCGGCATCCTATGTGAGTGTGGCTGAGGCTCACTCATGTTGGTGTAAGCCCATCTCATATTTCCATGTCATTTACATTGCGTATACCATCGTCTCGGTTTGCGTGCCCGTGTGCACGCATTTCGAGGCATCTCATTTTCACAGCATAGTGCATACTAGGTTGTATCTTAGATTGCATTCTGTCATTTTCTCAGTTTGCGTGCCCGTGTGCACGCATTTCGAGGCATCTCATTTTCATAGCATAGTGCATACTAGGTTGTATCTTAGATTGCATCCTGTCATTTTCTCGGTTTGCGTGCCCGTGTGCACGCATTTCGAGGCATCTCACTTTCATAGCATGGTGTATGTTAGGATTGCATCTTAGTTGCATGTCATGCATATTGCATCGTGTTCGGGATAGGAGTTAGTCCGGGCACGGGAAACGAGGTGCATTTCGTACTCCGAGTGACGGAATGTGTCTCAATTTCCCAGTCACCGACACTCCGGATCATCCATGATGGAGTTAGGTTTTGTTGTGTTTTCATGTGCATTCATCCTACATTAAATTGTGCAATTCGACTCCTCGGCCATCATGCTTCGGTATGCGTGATTGGTGACACGAGGATCGAGGCATTCATATATTTGTGAAAATACACTGCTATGCCCCTTTCCTGCTCTCTGTTACAGCAAAATCAGGAATCAGCAACTTTCCGGGACTTGGCACGCTTTTCAAGAATAATTGTAAAACAGAGGCTAATCGGGGCATCCCGGTGGATTTCCGCGCAAAGCAGCCTAACATACATCATCCATCAGAAGCAAGGCAGTCCCTGGCTTGCATGCCAGTTTTATTTATTTTCTTAGTTAATTTGATTAAGTAGGAATTTGTCTATTATTTGGACTGTAATATTCGGACTGTAATATTCTTTCATTCGGGACTGTATTTTTATTCGGACCCTCTGCGCGAGGGCACAACTGTAATAAGTGTGGGTGTGTGTGTTGTATGTCTTCCAACCCCACGTCTTTCTCCCTTTTATTTATCCGCTTATGATGGTTAGATTAGGGCATATTTCAATTAGCATACAGTATGACAGCATGTTTGCATCATTCATCTGTATTGCATGCACCGGGCTCGGCGCATCATACTAACTGCATTGTACTTTCAATTCCCAAGTTGAATACATGTTAGCTGTCTCATCTCATATGCCATGTTTAGAATAGCCGAGCCTGCTATAGTTGCATTTTGCATGTGTTGCATTAGGCATTTCTGTATAGTTAGGGTCATGCATGATTTCTAATACAGTTTTTGTTTTGGCTTGGAGTACCCGGTAAGTTTTATGCTTTAGCATCCTTGCATGCGTGCGAGTGCTGCCATGAATAGCATGCTTATCATGGGGCTAATTGCTTATATGATATAACTGCCTGAATGCCTGTGGGTGAAGGTTGGGTTACTTGGATTGGAATGAATCATCAAATGTTTTAAGCCTACCTGCGGGTAGCAAACCATTTTCAAAAAAAGCGAACATGAAATATTTTTGTTCCAATTCAGGCGATCCAGTCTATACTTGTATGCTGTGCGCATCACATAGTAACCTAGGCTAATAACCGGAATAAGGACACACAAAGTTTTCAAAAATAGATATCACGGTTAGTAGAGGCCGATCTTTGATCGGGCGAGCGGGGGTGCTCATGAAGTGACCTTCCCCAATCGTACCCAAGTTCCCGAGCCGAGGCAACTTTGGTGATGACGGACATGTGGCCTTAGGCAACGAGTCAGGGTTTCCTAAATTTCCCATTAAAAAATATTTAGGTGGTGACTCTGTATCTGGCAAAGCAGTCCATGTTTGGCACTTCTTTCAAAATCTGTTTTCTCAAAACGATTTGCCGGATTTGGACTCTTTGGTTCAGACTTAGAACCGTGGCTGACAAAGTCGAGTCCGAGCTGTAGCGAGGCCCCCCCGCGGGCTTGTTACAATAGGCCCATTCGGGGTACCCTAAACGGACGCTTCGTCCGGGAGGGGGAGGACTTTCCGTTTTGTGGCTTCCCAGAGCCATGGCTGAACGCGGAGAAGAAACGCGTGCCAGGTTTCGAGATCTTCTTTGACCTGCAGCTACCTGAGAATGACAACGTCGAAGGGGAGGCAAACCTATCGGTTGAGGCTGAACAAAGTAAGGAAGTGCAGTCTGAGGACGCTGAAAATGAAATGGGGGCAGCGCTGGCATGTCTGCTTTCAGATCCTCCGATCGAACAGAAGTGCTTGGGGGATAGCTCCTCGGTATGTGTGATCGGGAACGAAACAGCTGCGAGCCTACCAACAACTATTTTGGATACATCCATCGCACCCTCTCTCGTCTGGCAATATGAAGAAGGATTCTTGTCTAGCAGCACCGGGTCAGGTAGTGAGCCGGAATCTGATTCCACCGAGTCCTGTGGGTCGGAATCAGGTTCTAGCTCGACTGAGTCTGAGTTCGGTATTCCTGGGGGTGATAACCCGGATGCCACAGTCCTATCTAGGTCGTCATTTTCTTTCTCTTTTGAGTCTGTTGTAACAGAAGAATCAGATGGCTTGGAAGTGTTTAATGAGAACGATGTGGATGTGGTTTTTGAGTATTTTTCTGTGCCTTTGATTTATTGCTTAAATCAGGATTTTCAAAATTTTGATGAAAACGACGAGGAAAAAATTCCTCCGGTTTTGCAACGGTTAATTGATCAAGAGTAGGAAAGATTTGTTAAACCCTTAATGGATGAAATCACTACCGTGAATGTTGGTACTGAGAAGGACCCGCGGCTGGTCCAGATCGGGTCCACATTGTCTTCAGAGGAACGCGAGCGCTTAGTCGCTTTATTAAAAGATTTCAAAGATGTTTTCGCGTGGTCCTATGAAGACATGCCTGGAATCGATCCTGAGATTGTACAGCACCGGATCCCTCTTGATCCCGAGGCCCGACCTGTCAAGTAGAAACTCAGAAGGATCCGCCCTGATTGGGCCATTAAGATCAAGGAAGAGGTCACCAAGCAAATCGATGCAGGCTTCTTGCTGGTATCCGAATACCCGACTTGGTTGGCCAACATTGTTCCGGTGCCGAAGATGGATGGTAGAATTCGGGTCTGTGTAGACTTCAGAGATTTGAACAGGGCCAGTCCGAAGGACGACTTTCCCTTGCCGCACATTGATGAATTGGTAGATTTCACAGCAGGACACGCCTTGCTTTCGTTTATGGATGGCTCTAGGCTATAATCAGATAGTAATGGCACCCGAAGACCGGGAGAAGACTGCATTCACTACCCCGTGGGGTACATATTGTTATAGAGTGATGCCATTTGGGTTGAAGAACGCTGGGGCTACTTATCAACGGGCAGCAACCACAATATTGCATGATATGATCCATAAAGAGGTCGAGCTGTATGTGGACGACATGATTGTCAAGTCCAAAGAAAGAGAAGGCCACTACACCGCCTTACAAAAATTCTTTCAAAGGATCAAAGAGTTTCGGCTGCGGTTGAATCCCCAGAAGTGTACTTTTGGTGTTACAGGGGGAAAAATGCTAGGGTTTCTGATTACACAAAGGGGCATCGAGGTCGACCCTTCCAAAATCAAGGCCATCTTAGAAATGCCACCACTAAGGACTGAAAAGGAGGTGCGAGGCTTTCTGGGTAAAGTGCAATTCATAAGACGGTTTATCTCAAAATTAACCTTGACTTGTGAACCACTTTTTGGTCTCCTGAAGAAAGGGAAGAAGTTCCAATGGGACGGCCGATGTCAAGCAGCTTTTGAACAGATCAAAGAATATCTACAGAACCCGCCCGTGTTGTCACCACCAGAGCCGGGGAGACCGTTGATATTGTACCTTTCGGTAACTGAGACTACCACGGGCTGCATGCTCGCACAAGAGTCAGAGGACAAAGTGGAAAGGGCCATCTACTATCTGAGCAAGAAGATGCTGGATTACGAGACCCGCTATACACCGCTGGAGAAGGCTTGTTTGGCCTTGGTATGGGCTACCAGAAAGCTGCGGCACTACCTGTTAGCTCACTCTGTAATGTTTGTTTCACGTTTGGATCCCATCAAATATCGTTTTGAGAAACCAGCACTTACGGGTAGGCTAGCTCGTTGGCTGCTATTGCTTTCTGAATTTGATTTGAGGTATGTAACACGCAAGTCAGTGAAAGGAAGAGCAGTAGCGGAGTTCCTTGCCGACCACCCGGTTGAGGGGGATGAAGCGGTTGAGTACCTATTCCCAGATGAAGCCATTCTGCACATCGAAGATGAAACTTGGACGATGTACTTTGACGGAGCGTCAAACCAGTATGGGTATGGGATAGGGGTGTTGCTGATAGCGCCTGACGACTCCTGTATCCCTTTAGCATTCAAGCTCCGGTTCAAAGTCTCGAACAATGAAGCAGAGTATGAGGCATGTAGTGCTGGCCTAGAAGCAGCCCTAGAACTAGGGGCAAGACGGTTGGACGTCATTGGGGACTCGAACCTTGTTGTATCTTAAGCAAAAGGAGACTGGAAAGTCAAAGAGGAAAGGATGAAAATTTACCACCAAACCTTGGATTTGTTAATTCCTCAATTTGAGAAGCTAAATTTCACCCACCTAGTAAGAGAGAACAACAGGTTCGCCGATTCACTAGCAACTCTATCTTCTATGATAGACATCCCGTCCGGAGTCCGGATGCGTCCGGTCATTATTGATCAGAAGTTTGCGCCAGCATACGAGTCAATTTCCGCCATAGATGAGGCTCAGGACGACAACCCCTGGTATTACGATATTTGGAACTTCTTGGAAAAGGAGGGGTATCCACTAGGGGCAAATGCCAAGGATAAGAGGGCAATCAGAAGAATGGCTGTTTAGTTCATCATCTGCGGCGGTAAGCTGTACAAGAGAGGTCATCTGGGAATGTATAAGCTCTGTGTAGAAGCTGAAGAGTTGAAGCGGCTGATGGAGGCCATCCATGGAGGGGAGTGCGGTGCGCACATGAATGGAGTAATGCTGGCCAGAAAAATCCTTAGACAGGGCTACTACTGGTCTACCATGGAGGAGGATTGTATCGGCTTTGTTCGACAATGCCACAAATGCCAGATCCATGCAAACCGTATGAACATCCCACCGTCCAAGCTGTACATCATGACGTCCCCATGGCCATTTTCCGTTTGGGGAATTGATGTGATCGGAGCTATTGCCCCGAAGGGGTCGAATGGACATGAGTATATCCTGGTAGCGATAGATTATTTCACAAAGTGGGTCAAGGCCCAATCATACGCGCTGTTGAAGGCATCGCACGTCGCAAAGTTCATCAGAAACAATATCATCTGTCGCTACGGGGTGCCAAACGAGATTATTTCGGATAATGGATCCCACTTTAAGAAAGAATTGGTTGACTTGTTGGGGAAGTATAACGTGGCTTTTCATAAGTCATCTACATATCGGCCGCAAACCAACGGAGCAGTTGAGGCCGCCAACAAGAACATCAAGCACATACTGCGGAAGATGGTGGAAACCTACTGGGATTGGCCAGATAAGTTGCCGTTTGCTCTGTGGGGCTACAGGACTTCAATTAGAACTTCTACCCGAGCGACTCCGTATTCGTTGGTTTATGGAATGGAGGTCGTTCTACCTATCGAAATTGAAGTTCCGTCTTTACGGGTATTGGCTGAGTGTCAGATCGCTGAGGCAGATTGGCAGCAGAGCAGGTTTGAGGAACTCATGCTCTTTGATGAGAGAAGGCTAAAAGCACTATACCACGTCCAAAGTTATCAACGGAGAATTGCCCGGGCTTTCAACAAGAAGGTTAAGTCCAGAAATCTAAAAAAAGGGGATTCGGTGCTCAAGGACAACCGAGCTCCCATCCACGACCCAAGGGGCAAGTTCAGACCCAATTGGACCGGTCCCTACATAATCAAAGCTATCTGGTCAGGTGGAGCTGTGGTTCTGATGGACTTAGATGGCTTGGAATTCTCCCAATCGATCAACATGGACAAGTTGAAGAAGTATTACCCTTGAGAGGCTCGCTAGGCCGAAAACCCAAAAGGGCGACCTAGGCAAAAGTTAGAGCACAAAAAAAATAGAAAATATAAAAACTGAGCTCGCGAGGCTGAAAACCCGCAAAGGGCGGCCTTGGCAAAAGTTAGAGTGCAAAAGGAGAGTGAAAATACTCGAGTGAACCTAAGCCAGAACTACGTGAGGCTTGATTCCCATGTTGGGATACGTAGGCAGCTTCATCTTGAAGTTCAGCCATAACACTTCCCCGATCAACTTTGTCCATTCGGTCGTCTGGGCCATCTTTGTCTATTCAGCATTCAAAGGTTCGGTTATGATCTCCAACGCAGTGCTTTTCAGACTAGGGGCAACTTTCCGTTGCTGTGCACTGCTGTGCTCTTCAAACTAGGGGCAACTTTCCAGTTGCAGGGATCTGGGGTTGTGCATCTCAGTGACAGATCTCAGGCGTGTCCAGTTCTGATCCACATCGAAAATGATTTTGAAAAGTTTTAATAAAAGTTTACTTTGTTCAAATAATCTTTTTACAACTTTGACCATTTTTGGACCAAAGCGGAAAACTTTCAGTACCACAATCTTCAATTTCATTGATTTCAAAACAGAGTTCTCCTGCTCTTGCATACAATCGAAGTTGCTTTTATTACATTCATAAAGAAAACTTGAAAGTACTAATAAAGCAATAAATCTGGGGCATAGTCAAGTTAGGTGCTCATGCGCCCCCTCTCAGAGCTGGTCGAAGCCTCTGATGCCAAGCTGGGCCCAATCTGTGCTTCTTCGTTGAGCCAATCCACGCACTCGTCAGACAAAGTGCAACTGAAAGTAGGAGCGGGAGCCAGGAGTTCTCTCATCCTCCATGCGGTGGCCTGCCAAGCAAGCTGTGTGCCTCGGGCTGGGAATGCAGCAGGATACTCTGTCCCCTCTGGCGGGCAGGTCTGATCATGGCCAAATTGGCGTCGAATCTGAAATGGGAAGTAGAATACACAGTGAGTGAGACCAACCAATTAAATCCCAGTCTGCCGGGGCATATTGTAACTCATTGCCGGAAGGTTCAGCCAAGGGCACCGCCAAGCAATACGGTCTGCGGACAAGCGGCACATCCAAGCGAACCACCATCCCTCATCCAAGGCATTGACTAGACGGTGCCGGAAGAAGTAGCCGCGAGCTGAATATGTTGGGCAAGAGTCCACAACCTGCAGTTTGTCCATCAACCATACCTGGGGAGGGATTGAAAAATGAGAGAGTAAAGAATAGAGAGATGTACGAGGAGAGAAAAGTGAGAATAGGGTTTTGTGAGAAAAGACCGAGCTTGAGGGCCGAGTGATGTGAACAATGCATAAATGTGAGATTGGGTGGGAAACATTACCTGTAGTAGTAGTGGACTCCCTGCTAATCTGGTCGTCTCATGACGATAAAAGGCGTCTAAGCCCATTAACGTCTCGGCCAGAGTCATGGCAATGCAGCTCTTGCCCTCCTTCAAGCCTTGGGCAACCTCAATCAACCGGACACTAGCTCCCCCAGAGCCTGAGATGAGCAGAAAATGGGATACCATGCACAAACAGAGGGCATGTCGCCGGAAGCCTTGCCAGTGATGGTTGTTGCGATCACCAACATCAGAAAACCGATCAGTCAAACTCGAAATGTCCAGCATCCCGTCACCAATCAGAGACCGAGCGTCACGCATACTGAGTCCACACATTCGCCCTAGGGATTGGGCATGGCCAAAATTAAGTTGGGGCAGGAGCTCCTCGTCGCGCTCGGACTCCATTAAGGCTCGGAAATCTTCAAAGGTAGGACATACCTCTTGCCCAGCAAAGCTAAAGACGTGCGTCACCGGATTCCAAAACCTTGCCGCGGCCTGAAGGAACGGGAGGTGCAACGGGGTACGACCTAGAGTGAATAGTGCATTTATGCCGAAACCCCGGAAATTCAACTTTTTCGAGCCATCCAAGCTAGCAATCCAAGCTGTGAGATTTTGAGCAAGAAACTCTTCCATCAGAGCAAATCAGTGTGGAATTGAGAAAAACTACGAAGTTGGGGTCTTTTGTAGGAGATAAGGTTGGGTGGAGGATAGGTGTCAACATTCTGGTGATTCCCTCATTCATAGCCGGCCGGCCAAAAACTCTGCCGACCGGCCATCACATTTTGCCAACCAAACAAATTCTTGGCCGATGGCCATTCCACGTGGCCGATGGCCTCTCCCCCTGGCCGATGGGCTTCCTTCTGGTTCCCCGAGCTGTTTATGCTAGGGATTGGGGAACTCCATCACCTCCGATACCTCCCCCGGTGATCGATTCTTGCGGAGTCACGCCTGTCTGCTTGTCGAGTTTTTGAACATTTTCTTATCGAGTTGTATTTCACTCTCTTTGAGTTTCTGATTTATTTATCGAGTTGTAAGTCGGTACGCTTGTTTGGTCCTATCATGCCTTTGTACATTTGCTTATCGAGTTGTAAAGTCGATTCACTGCCTGATTATTACGATGCGAATACTCGGTGTTCAAAATGAGTTCAATTTCGCTCACATTGTGGTGTGATACCTTGCGATGCGATGCATAGAGAGTTTACAAATACAACATCTTTTGAATAAAATGGTTGTTTCATTCCCGTCACGTGCTTTGCAAAATGTGTAATTTTGAGAAAGAATAAAACCTGCCCGGGGCAGTGCAATGTGCCTAAACTACTAGTAAAAAGGAAAGTAAAACATAGAATGACAGGGTAGCCAAGTGTCGGAATGGATACCAGCAAAACTCCCTTTGCGGACTACACGCCCTCCATGCCTTTGATTCGGGTCAACGACATGGTTTTGCACCTTCGCTACTTGAGACCCCACGAGGGAGTACACTTTTGAAACATGGACCTTCGAGTTGACCTCAGGCCACGACCTCTACCAATGATGCTCGATACGTACGAAGAACGTTCCTTCCCGTATCCTTTTCATGTCTTGAGGATTCCCACAAATCACTTCGTTTGCGCTGAGTTACAGTGTTTTATATCCTTGCATTATGAATGATATGTCCTCACTCACATATGTTCAAGCATGATAATTACATTACCTACGTAGACCACATGTTCGTAATCACTTTCTTTACTTGCGTAGACCGCATATCAATTTCATTACCTGCGTAGACCGCATGTTTTGCTTGCGTAGACCGCATGATTAATCAATTTCATTACCTGCGTAGACCGCATGTTTTACTTGCGTAGACCCCATGATTAATCAATTTCATTACCTGCGTAGACTGCATGTTTTGCTTGTGTAGACCGCATGTTTTACATGCGTAGACCGCATGTTAATTACATTACCTGCGTAGACTGCATGTTCGTAATCACTTTCTTTACTTGCGTAGACCGCAAGTTAATTACATTACCTGCATAGACCGCATGTTTGTAATCACTTTCTTTACTTGCGTAGACCGCATATCAATTTCATTACCTACGTAGACCGCATGTTTTGCTTGCGTAGACCACATGATTAATCAATTTCATTACCTGGGTAGACCGCGTGTTTTGCTTGCGTAGACCGCATGATTAATCAATTTCATTACCTGCGTAAACCGCATGTTTTGCTTGCGTAGACCGCATGATTAATCAATTTCATTACCTGCGTAGACCGCATGTTTTGCTTGCGTAGACCGCAGGATTAATCAATTTCATTACCTGCGTAGACCGCATGTTTTGCTTGCGTAGACCGCATGATTAATCAATTTCATTACCTGCGTAGAACGCATGTTTTACTTGCGTAGACCGCATGTTAATTACATTACCAGCGTAGACCGCATGTTTGTAATCACTTTCTTCACTTGCGTAGACCGCATATCAATTTCATTACCTGCGTAGACCGCATGTTTTGCTCGCGTAGACCGCATGATTAATCAATTTCATTACCTGCGTAGACCGCATGTTTTACTTGCGTGGACCACACGATTAGTCAATTTCATTACCTGCGTAGACCGCATGTTTTACTTGCGTAGACCGCATGATTATTCAATTTCATTACCTGCGTAGACCACATGTTTTGCCCGCGTAGACCGCATGATTAATCAATTTCATTACCTGCGTAGACCGCATGTTTTTCTTGCGTAGACCGCATGATTAATCAATTTCATTACCTGCGTAGACCGCATGTTTTACTTGCATAGACCGCATGATTAATCAATTTCATTACCGGCGTAGACTGCATGTTTTGCTTGCGTAGACTGCATGATTAATCAATTTCATTACCTGCGTAGACCGCATGTTTTGCTCGCATAGACCGCATGATTAATCAATTTCATTACTTGCGTAGACCGCATGTTTTACATGCGTAGACCGCATGTTAATTACATTACCTGCGTAGACCGCATGCTCGTAATCACTTTCTTTACTTGCGTAGACCGCATGTTAATTACATTACCTGTGTAGACCGCATGTTTGTAATCACTTTCTTTACTTGCGTAGACCGCATATCAATTTCATTACCTGCGTAGACCGCATGATTAATCAATTTCATTACCTGCGTAGACCGCGTGTTTTGCTTGCGTAGACCGCATGATTAATCAATTTCATTACCTGCGTAGACCGCATGTTTTACTTGCGTAGACCGCATGTTTTGCTTGCGTAGACGGCATGATTAATCAATTTCATTACCTGTGTAGACCGCATGTTTTGCTTGCGTAGACCGCATGATTAGTCAATTTCATTACCTGCGTAGACCGCATGTTTTCCTTGCATAGACCGCATGATTAATCAATTTCATTACCTGCGTAGACCGCATGTTTTGCTTGCGTAGACCGCATGATTAATCAATTTCATTACCTGCGTAGACCGCATGTTTTGCTCGCGTAGACCGCATGATTAATCAATTTCATTACCTGCGTAGACCGCATGTTTTACTTGCGTAGACCGCATGTTAATTACATTACCTGCGTAGACCGCATGTTCGTAATCACTTTCTTTACTTGCGTAGACCGCATGTTAATTACATTACCTGCGTAGACCGCATGTTTGTAATCACTTTCTTTACTTGCGTAGACCGCATATCAATTTCATTACCTACGTAGACCGCATGTTTTGCTTGCGTAGACCGCATGATTAATCAATTTCATTACCTGCGTAGACCGCGTGTTTTGCTTGCGTAGACCGCATGATTAATCAATTTCATTACCTGCGTAGACCGCGTGTTTTGCTTGCGTAGACCGCATGATTAATCAATTTCATTACCTGCGTAGACCGCATGTTTTGCTTGAGTAGACCGCATGATTAATCAATTTCATTACCTGCGTAGACCGCATGTTTTGCTTGCGTAGACCGCAGGATTAATCAATTTCATTACCTACGTAGACCGCATGTTTTGCTTGCGTAGACCGCATGATTAATCAATTTCATTACCTGCGTAGACCGCATGTTTTACTTGCGTAGACTGCATGTTAATTACATTACCTGCGTAGACCGCATGTTTGTAATCACTTTCTTCACTTGCGTAGACCGCATATCAATTTCATTACCTGCGTAGACCGCATGTTTTGCTCGCGTAGACCGCATGATTAATCAATTTCATTACCTGCGTAGACCGCATGTTTTACTTGCGTAGACCACATGATTAGTCAATTTCATTACCTGCGTAGACCGCATGTTTTACTTGCGTAGACCGCATGATTATTCAATTTCATTACCTGCGTAGACCGCATGTTTTGCCCGCGTAGACCGCATGATTAATCAATTTCATTACCTGCGTAGACCGCATGTTTTGCTTGCGTAGACCGCGTGATTAATCAATTTCATTACCTGCGTAGACCGCATACTTTGCTTGCGTAGACCGCATGATTTATCAATTTCATTACCTGCGTGGACCGCATGTTTTGCTTGCGTAGACCGCATGATTTATCAATTTCATTACCTGCGTAGACCGCATATTCTACTTGCGTAGACTGCATGATTGTCCAATTTTATTCCCTGCGTAGACCGCATACTCATGATCAAATTCGTTGCCTGCGTAGACCGCATGCTCCACTTACACATCTGTACCTCCACAACATTGTTGTGCTCCCCACTTGCTTTGCGTTGTCACGCATGCCGAGTATACTATTTTGCATGTTGCTAACGATATTGTACCCGTTAAGTTTGTTTTCTTTGCAGGCACGATAATGTATGTATGGTTCATTCGAGGCTGGTACAACCAAACAAGCCGCACAGGTATTGTATCCTCCGAGTAAGACGTATTGAGAATTACGTAATTCTCTTACATCCCTTCTGCATTGTAATGTAGTTCGGCGTGTGCTAGCTTAAATTGTCGCATGTGTGCTTCATTACGGCTTTCTTTGCATGATCATAAGTTATGTCCGGCTCTCTGCATTGTCTTGCATTGTGCCCCTGCCTCCGGGCGCATATCTTATTTGTCTTGCATGTTTGTCTGAGTCTTCGGCCTTGTCAAAAATGGGTCGTCTCTGGGCTTTGACATTCACTCCCGTCATTGTTATGACTTTCGAGTTCTGTCAAAGAGGGTCAACTGTAGACACCCCATTTTTGACCGTCCTCAAGACTTGGACGTCATCGTTTGAACACTCGGTGATTATCCATGTTTGTGTTCGTTTGGAGTTCCCGGAGGTCTCGGCTACGCGCCTTGCCCCAGGATCTCCGAACTTGACTGTTTAGTGTCTGGTTTCACACCAAACACTTGTGTTTTGGCTTGGAAGGGGAGGGAATGCCTTGTGAGACATCCTCACACACCACCGGCAGTGGCTAGAGGCCACCGGCTGGTTTTTGCTTCCATCGACAATCTTTTATGCCGGTCGGCACATTTTGTTGCCGGTCGGCACTCTTTTTTGTCAAAATGACATTTTTGGGCAGCCGACCACTGTTCATCTACTTTATGTAGGTATTTTGTGCCAGCTGTGATAGCTGGCACCAACTCTTCTTCCCTCTATACACGTGTATGGAGGGATTGCCCTCTAACCAAGCTTGTTGTATAAGCTTTGCAAGAGGGAGTTCTATAAGAGGACAAGCCTCCTCTTGGCTCTAGGTTAGAAACTTTGAAGGCAAAAACCAGAGCTTCCATAGATAGATACACCCCATCTCTATATCTCCCTCTCTCTCCTCCTTTGTGTGTGTTTCTTGGCCCAAAAGTGTGTTTTTACCTTACTGTTGCACCATTACACACACTATTACACCTTGCTTCGAGATTGAGGGACTTGGGGGGTTGATTCTTGAGTTTTTGGACTGATTTTGATCAAAAGAAGAGGGCTGGACCATTTGTTCTTCAAAGGATCTTCAAGGATGAGCACTTTACTTTAGTTTCCCCAAACTTGCAATAGTTTTTTACCTATCTTGCTTGCTGATTTAGCTTTTGTGCATAACATAAAAAAGGCTTACATTTTCATGCTTTAGAACTTTCATTAAGGTTGTTTTGTGGTTTGAGTGCAAACTCACCTTATTAGGCTTTATTTGGCCCCTTTTGTGCTTCTCTTGTGAGGCCTTGTTTGCTTGAGTGTGTTGGTCTTTTCACCACTAAAAACCAGTTGATTTTCAGTGATAAGGAAGGTGGTTTGAAGTCTTGCATAGGGGAGGGACACCCCTCTCCCTTCATTGTCTTATTTCCTTGCATTTTGGCTTAAAGGGTAACATGCATGCTTGCTTGATTTTTGCCTTATTTCAGAACTTTTTAGGTGTTTTTAGGTCATATTTAATCTCTGTTTTTGTTCGGATTTGTATCTCTTTGCATGCTTAAAGTACTTGCTTTGCATTGCTCCTTTTGGCCTAGAAAGGCACCTTGTGTTTAGGCCATGTACCTTGCATGTGTAGGCTTAGTTTCATGAAGGTTTTGGCATTGTCTTACCATGTTTAAGGTCTGTTGGCCCTTCATTTCAGCCATGCTTGCATAGTTTGATGTCGTCTCTTTATGTTTTGGCTTGTAAGCTTTAAGCATTTTGACCTCTAGCATGCATAACTATGATCATCCTCATGATTTGGCATCATTTAGGACCCCATTTCAGTCCATAAATCATGCTTGTATGCTTGCATTTGTGACCTCTTCCATGCACTGAAGGGTGTGCCCTTTTATGCCTAGATATGAGCCTTGGTGCACACACCTCTTTGTAGCCACTTTAGCTACCATATTAGGAGTGTTTGGAGTCCTATTTTGCCTATAAAAAATTCTGTTTTTACTTGTCTAAATCATGCCATGTTTGGTCTTGTTGTTGGAAGTGTAGTGGCCCTTTTTGTGCCTTAGCCTTGGGACCATTGGATTGCTTGTTGGCATAGGTTTTTGTCCGCCCTTTTAGGCATTTTTGGCCGCTGTTTTGGGGTGGATTAAGGTCTGCCCCTTTATGGTTTGAGGCCCCCTTGCGTGCTTGTCTTATGACCATTGCATGATTGCTTCATTAAGTGTTGTAATACTTTGGTCCTATTGCTTAAATTGTTCGTATTCGCATTGCATTTTGCATGCCTAGCATTGCATGCTTGCCATGCTAGTTACATAACATTTGGCATGCTTTGCATTTCCATCTCATTGTTGCATTTTGAGCCATGTTTGCATAACATGCATTGCACTACTTGGTTTGGGGTGTCAAACTAAGTGTTGAAGGTTAAGGGGCGTTCATACCATAAGTGATGTAACGCGCCTTAACTTTCGGTCGCCGAGGCCTTTGACTTCGACATGGTAAGGCCTTGGTCCTCATTTGTATGTTGCATGCATCTTTACATCAAGTGGCAAACTTGATCCATTGGGCTATCATGCACCATTGATGGCTCGAGGATCGAGGGCCATGCTTCCCTGAATTCAAAGCATGATAGGAAGCATGACCATGCTTACATGTGCCTGAAATCCCATGCCATACTGTCTGTCCTCTGTTTGCTGTCAAAACTGTCTTCTGTAGGAGGTTTTTTTGCCGACCGGCATAATTCTGCGCCGGCCGGCAATCCGTTTACAGCTGATAGATCCAAAAACGGCCGATGGAGATTGTGCACTGCCGGTGGGAATTTCCCCTAGCCGGTGGTACTCTGCAGCATGCAAGGAACCTGTCCTAGGGCTTTGGAAATTTTCAGAGAAGCAGGGCAGTATAAACAGAGGTGGCAGTGGTGTGGTACGGGTTTTCCAGGCGAGCCGGGTTTCGAGCATGCATCATTCGCGCATCCCGAGGTAGAGGCTGTGGCCATCCCTTTCCTTTCTTTTTGCATTTCTCCTATTAAGCAAATTAGAAATTCTGTAATAATTTTATTTGCTTATTATTTGGACTGTAATATTTATTTGTATCCTCCGAGCGAGGGCAAATCTGTAATAAATGTGGGTGAGTGTGTGTATGTCTTCCAATCCCCACTTCTTTCTTCCCTTTTATTTACCTGCTTATGATCGTAGACTAGGACATATTTTAAAGTTAGCATACCTTATGCAATGCATGCGTGCATTCATACATTTGTCCTGCATGCACCGGGCTCGGTACATCATGCTAACTGCATTTGTATTTCAAATCCAAAATTGAATACGTGAATCAATTGGTTACATTTCACATGCCATAATTAGGTTAGCCAAGCCTACCTACTTGCATCATGTATGTGCTGCATTAGTCAATCTAACATGAACTAGGATCACGCATGCTTGCTAACCAGTTTATTGTTTTTGGCTTGGATTATAATGTAAGTCTTTATGCTTCAGCATCTCGCATGCGTGTGAATGTTAACATGATAGCATGCTTACCATGTGGCTAGATGCTTATGTGTTAAACTGTTTGAATGCCTGTGGGTGAAGGTTGTATTGTTTAAATTGGAAAAACTCGTTGAAATCCGTATTTTAGCCTACTTGCGAATAGCAATTTCCAAAGCGCTTTTCAAAACAAACGGATATGCAATGTTTCTTTCCAAATTAGGCAATCTAGTCTATACTTGTTTGCTGTGCGCACAACATAGTAATTCTAGGCTAAATAACCGTAATAAGAACACATAACGTTTTCAAAATCGGATATCACGGTTAGTAGAGGCCGATCTTCAGATCGGGCGAGAGGGGGTGCTCATAGCTGACCTTCCCCAATCGTACCCTAGCTCCCATGCCGAGACAACTCTGGTGATGACGGACATGTGGCCTTCGGCACCGAGTCAGGGTTTTCTAAATTCCCCTATAAAAATATTTAGGTGGCGACTCTGTATCTGGCAAAGCAGTCCATGTTTGGCACTTCTTTTCAAAAAGTCTGTTTTCTCAAAAACGATTTGCCAGATTTGGACTCTTTGGTTCAGATTTAGAACCGTGACACAAATCGAGTCCGAACTGTAGCGAGGCCCCTCGCGGGACGCGTCTACAACAGCAGAAGGATGAACCTGCAAATGAAGCTCCAAAACAAGGACAACAAAAAGAAACAATAACCAAACACCAACAACAGAAAAGAACAGAAACAAAAACCAAGCCCCAACACAACAAACAAGAACCAAACCAGCACAAACCAAAAGGCAAGAAGAAAACAGAGGGAAGAAAAACAAGAAGTGATCAAATTCATGACTGTGAAGCAAAATATGTGTACCGCTCAAACATGCTATCCCTCATCAGATTCTTCAATGCCACGAAACTTGCAAATAAGCATTTCTAAATATTGAAAAAGACTCCCTTCTTCCTTCTGGTTGACATTTTGTCAAAGAAAAAGGTGCAAAAAGCAGATTCAATAAAATATGATGATGTGGTTGCAAAAATCTTGCAAACATACCAAATGGATGGAACCACATTTGAAATTGGAGGGAAGAAGCTGAAGTTGAAAAGAAATGATTCAAGTTAATTTTGGGGATTGCATGTGGACAAAAGAAGATGCATCTTGTATATGGAAGAAAAGATGACATAGATTTGGTAAAAAGAAGGAAAATAAGAGGGAATAGAATGACAAGTGCTTTAATCCAAAAATTGATAACCAAACTTTTAAGAAGCAAGAAGAAGGAAGACAGAGAAGATGTTGTGAGGCTTGTGTGCCTCTTGATTTGCTTGCTCTTGTTATATCCTGGTACTGGCACTACAATTGGTTTGGGGTTCATGAAATATCTTGAAGATATTGACAAAATGAAGTCTTATGATTGGTGCGACGCAGCAAAGCAACATCTCACAAAATCAATAGAAAGAAACATCAACCAAATTGATAAAGTGTCCGGATGTGTGATGGTCATATTGGTAAGTAAATATCTCACTTATAACTTATGAACTATAATATTTACGTTTACTAAATACTTGTTTATAACAATTTTTTTTCTTTCTTCAACAGTATTGGATATGCGAACACACAAGCACCATCAAACCCAATGCCAAAAATGCAATCCCAAGATTTGCTAAATGGAACATCACATGTTTGGGACAGAAATTGGCAAGTTCATCCTTGCAAGAGCTAAAAGATATTGTAGTATGCAATGCTAGCCTTTGTTTTGTATAAACAAATGATAGATTTTCTTATGCAGTGATAAATTTTTGTTCACACTGATATATTTATTTAATTTGCCTAATTGAGTAACAAATTTCCCTTACTTTACCTAATTGAGTGAAAAATTCTTTTATCCAGTGAATGTTTTTCTATTTGTCTACTGTGCATGAGTTTTGTTTAATATTTACTTTATTAGCTTACTTTTGCTAATTCACTGATAAAATTTGATATACAATGACACGTTTGCTTACTATGCCCAGTTCAGTGATAAAATTTGCTATAACAATCATAGATTTGTTTAATTTTCCTAATTGAGTGATAAAATTTCCTATGAAAAATTTATCTCTGAAATTTGTATCATATCATTCTTTTTTTTAATTTTCATATATATAGGAGAACAATTTGAAGCACACAGATGAAGAGAAAAAAACATACCGAATGCTGCTAGGAGAAATTCAGGATAAAGATGAAGATGAAGATGAACATGAACATGAAGATGAAGATGCTAATTTTCAGCCACAAAATTAGGATGAAATTTCTGAAATAGAAGAACAAACATTGACTGAAAACAAATCCAAACATAAAATATGGGAACCAATTCCACACAAAGTATGCCCTGAAAAGAAAAAGAAAACAGTACCCTTTGAATCAAAAAAGAGTGAAGGAAACAAAGTTGACAAAGAGCCTGAAGTGGATCCAAATCTGGTAGAAGTACTTGTTTTTGAGAGGATAGAAAACGACATGCTCAACATGGAAAAGTTAAAAATGGAAAGGGACATCCTTCAAATTGCAAATGATAACCTGCAGCAGCAACTCAACAAGCTGAAAAAGGAAATGCAAGAACAACACAAAAAACAAATGCAAAGGAAAGATAAAGAAATCAAAATACTCCATGAGAGAATTGCAACATTGGCTGAGGCAAACAAGTATTCGGAAGAACAACACACACAACAACAGCCTGCAATGAAGAAATTGAAAACTTCAAACGAAATTTTCAACATCCTACCAGAAAAATCAAGGCAAAATCTCATTGCACATTGGGCGAATACAAAAAAATAAGTAACAATCTTCTCTCTTGACTTCTGTAGTTCACTTTTGCCCACTGTTTATCATTAACTCATTTTGAATTTATAAATATCAAATATTCCAAAAATATTAATAAATTTATTATTCCAACACTAATAACATTTTTCAAGGATCAGCCAGTGTGGCAAGGATCTCACCATGGAACCTATGTCTACTTAAATGACATTGACAAAATATTGAAGGGTCAAGATTTGGCAGGCATTGTAAGTTGAATTTGTAACTCATTAAAATAGCATTTTAGTGTTTCATTTATATTAATTCCTTGTTTTGTTTTTTGTTTTCAACACAGGTAATAGATGCATATGCAGAACACTTGCTTGCACAAAAACAAGGAACAACATCATTCGTTTTCATTTCAAGTTGTCATGTAAGTAACTACTTTGCTTAAGTGAGGACCGACACTTGTTTTGTTTTTTATCAGTGTATAACCTCTATTTGCTTAACTGAGTAACTAGTTTCAAACATATGACACTACCTTCCCTCTTCAATTGGCCATGTTTCCTAATTCAAAGCTTGACACGTGAAACAAAAAGTCAAGCAAACCAAACCAGAATTTCTAACTCAGATTTCATAATCACTATTATATATTTTGACCTTGTTATTGTGGCGCCACAGTATGAGTAAATCCCAGACTTTGATTACAAATTCTGGACACTTTTTTGGATTTTTGAAACTACTGTATATGATATTGAGAACTTCAACAAATATTGAGATGTGTTGAAATTGAAATAGCTTGATTATATGCTATGATGTTGTAGGACATAGTTCACTTTCGTTTTGTTAGTGGTGAAGCCTCATAGAGCTCTTGTTTCATGTAATTTATTAAGTAACGGACAACTTTCATTACAACCATGGAATGAAGAGAATCATAATATATATATATATATATATTAGTAGATGTGCACACTCACATGAGTGTACTTGAAATAAGCAGTATGGATATATAGTCTGTTACAGATCATCTATGAATATTTATAGAATGAAAGAGAAGCATAGTATAGATGTATTATGGGATATAAAGATCCATTTCACATGGAGGAGAAAAAAAGGCCTCAAGACACCAATAGATGTGTTCCCTTTATATGTAGTATAAATGAATTTTGCAATGCACTGATAAATTTTGATATGGATTGATAAAATTTTGATCACAGTGACAAAGTTTCATACTCACCACCTATTTAATTTGAAAAAATTTAAAGTTAAATTAACATTATTTTTTTTTTTATATTTGTTAGCACTTGTTTACTACAAAAGATGAGGAAGCAAGAACACGAATGCTCAACAAAATAATGCCTGAAGCAATGAAAGCAAGATACCTTCTGTTCCCCATTCACCAAAATTTTCACTGGACAATACTTGTCCTTGACATTGAAGAAGCTTCATGGAAATTCTACAATTCGATGAGACCAAGGGGAGCACTGCCTAAAGATCTACACTTCAATGCTGCAAATGAAGTGGTAAAAATCTTTTCACTATCAAACTTACCATTAATCCAATACATAACATCTGATCCATGCATAATTATACATTAAAAATTTATGCATTAATATATTTATCATTCTTCAAATCCATGGTTTCTCATTAATATTTTCAACTGACTTTTTAATACAACAATTATACAAATGTGTATGTTGCAGAGACAGATTATTGAAAAATACATAAAGCATGAGAACCCAACTCTCATTCACGCTGCTAAATTTGAACAGCAGACAGACAATGTCATCAACAGCCCACAGCAAGATGACACATCGTAAGTTTATCAATAACAAAACACTATTATTAAAAAAAAAAGCAACAAAACCAAATTATAATATTTTGTTTTCAAAATGTTTTTGCTGGCTTGATTGCGAAATCCTTGTTTGCTACATCATAAGGCAATATGTTTCCAATAAAAACATAATGCCTACTTTTACCAAGGAAGAATGCAATCAACTGAGAGCTGATATGTTAACTGTCTTCTTGACTGACCAACAAGCTGCTCAACGACAAATACCTGATCAAAACATTGATGACTTGCCTTTGTAATAATCAACACATCTGGAATAGAAGAAAACAAACGGACAGTGTTATCTGTATTTTGATATGTTACAGTCTTACCTGTATTTTGATGATTTTGGTTCTTACTTTAATCCAATGAATATTACAATGCTTCGTTGTTACAATGTCAAAGTTATGGACAGTGCTTGGTTGTTACAATGTCAAAGTTATGGACAATGCTTGCTTGTTACAATCTCAAATTTGCTTCAATGAAACATTCAGTCTTTTTTAGCCATATCGTTACCAGACCTGGTTTTTCATATCAGTCTTGTTATCCAAATTTCATTCAAAAAATTGATTCTAATCTGAGTATTTGTGTTGAATTTAAAGGTTAATAACAGGTTTGGAGTCACTATACTGATAAGTTTATTTTTTTATAGTGTTTTGTTTACCCTGATAAATTTATCACTGTTTCAACAAATTTATCACTGTTAACACTGATAAATTTACCAATGTTCAAACGAAAAAACCAACGACTCTCTCTCCCTCTCTCATTCTTTTTCCCCAATTCAAGTAAACAAAACACTATAAAAAATAATAAAAAATTTGCCTAATTGAAAATTAAAACACAAGCACTATTACATTGTCCAAATTGGAAATTAAAATACTATTACAATTTGTAGATATTCCCAACTTTGAGAATGAATGTAAGAACATGCCATCTTTGGTGATTTCTGAATAATCAAAACCTTTTGATACTTCAGTTAAACAACTCAAACATCCAAAGCTAGCTTCTGAGTGACCACAAAATAGTATGCAGACTAAGAACTCGTTGGTAAACCAAATAAACATGGTAGTTGATTTAAAAAATTTTGCTTTTTAAAGCAGTTAACACAACAGATATGCAATTATGTATTCTAGAGATTTGATCTACACCTTTGTATTGTGGAAATTTTTCCTGGGAAAACTAGATAACTCCATACAATGATAAATTTATCAGTGAAGAAAAGAACATTTGCTTGGATATGACAGCGATAAATTTATCAACTACTGACATAAATGTAATAAACCATCAACTCTTCCCACACAATAAGTGATAAATTTATCATTCTTCAAAATAACAAAATTCAAGAACCACATTAATGGTACATTTATCATTCTTACAAAAAAATAATCCATCAACGTGTCCAAACCAACCAGTGATAAATTTATCACTTTATAAAACACCAAAAAACAGCACCCAAATCAAATAACATAAATATGTGAAACTTAATCCTGTAAAAATACCAGCAAAAATATAATTTCTGATCAACAAATTCCTCAATCATTCAATGCGAGTACCAAAATGATACATCTTTCAAAAAATACTCAATCATTCAATGCAAGTAACACCTCTCAACTCTCAAACAAAGTAATTCAATTAAAATCAATACAAGTAAAGAAAAGCTTGTTTATATGTCTTCCGATTATGAGTTCCCATCTTTCCACACCTTCTGCATCTAATTCTCTTGATTTCACCCTTAGAAGGTATTCTCTCCGTTCTTGGACGTCTAGCTGGTCTCTTACAAATAGGAGGTAAAACAACGTCATCATCAACAACTACACTTGGCTTCCACATACTAGGAACTAGATAGATAGAATGTGAATAAGAATCACAATAACTACTAACACGGTAGTAATCATCAAGAAAGCAATTCAGATCCTTCCCACTCCTCTTTATAGCACAAAAACCATGTTTGCAAGGAAAAGAATCAATTTCCCACAATCGACAAGAACAACAACGTTTTCCAATATCAACCATAACTGAATGATCCAATTGGATTTCATAAATGTCATCGCTACATTTCTTAACTATCCATGCTTTTGTATCATTAAAAGCTTCTTCCAACTTTTTCTCTGTAAAAAGACAAACAATACGATTCCACTTATTCCCAACTTCTCTCCTTCTTGAAAATTGCTCCATTAGTTTCACCCGTATAGCATCAACAAGACTAGTTGAAAACAAATGACGTTCATCCCTAATCCATGAATTAAAAGATTCCGCAGCATTTGTGCACATTTCACCATACCTCTTGCCTTGAAAATAAGCGTTACACCAACACTCATTAGGCAAATCCTCAAGAAACCTCTCAACACTACGACCACAACGACCCTTAAATTCTTCAAATAGCTCATTAAACAACTCAATAGTAGGAGCATATGCACATCTACTAAAAGGAGTAAGCAAATACTCTTTTGATTCACGACTCTTCACTAACAAATAAATCTTCAAGTTTGTTTTCAAATGCATTAGACAAAAAGAATGACAAGAAAACGGAAAGACCTCAGCTAAAACTTTTAGCAAACCTCCATGTCGATCAGTAACAAACGCAATATCCCTCTCCGGAGTCAAAATAGCTAATAACTTTGACAAGAACCAATGCAAACTGTCATAACTTTCACCATCAACAATCGCAAAACATAACGGATACAAACCTACAAACAAAACATATATATACAAGTTATTAGTAACAAATTAAAAAGATTACAAAAAGAAAATCAAAACACAAAGTATATAACATATAGCACCAGCCATAGATAAATTTATCACTGTATAAATATAAAAAATTAACAAAAAGTATACAGCATAAATTTATCACTAATAGATTGACCATACTCAATTATTAGCACTCTCCAATAACAAAAATGATAGAATTATCACTATTTCAATAATAATAACACATAAACACAAAATATACCTTGGTTACCATCTTTCCCTGTAGCAGCCAATAAACAACCTTTGTGTCTTCCTTTCAAAAAAGTTCCATCAAGCATCAACACAGGCCTACAATACTTGAAACCATGAATACATGCCTCAAAAACGAAAAACAAGCATTTGAAATGTCTTCCTTTACTATCAATATCAAATTCCATATCAAAAACACTCCCCGGATTGCAAGCATTAGCGGCATCAACATACCAACGAAGATCGTCAAATGATGATGAATAGTCACCAAAAACAAGACCCCTTGCTTTTTCAACACCCATCTAAGCTTGCCGATAAGAAACTTCTGTTCCATAATAGTCCTTGAAATCACAAACCACCTCACTAATCGATGTCAGAGCCTTGTTACGAATATCACTAGAAATTAGCCCACCAATCATACTTGAAGTCATCCTAGCATGTTTAATTGTACGAAAAGAAGATCCACAAGTATGAACATCATCAAATTGTTTAATAGCAAAAGCTTTACTATAATTTTCCACTCTAGCATGCACGCTCCATAAACATCCCAAATCAGCCCTTCTCTTACAATGAACAGTGACATGGTCCTTATCATTCTTAACAAAATCAAAATTAAAACCGAAATGAATACAATACTTTGACAACGCATCTCGAAATTCAACAACTCATTGAGCAAACCTTTGTCCCACTCCTTTCATACAATTAACCCACCCATCGGAGAGCAAAGGTTTCCATTGATTTGAATAAAATGAAGGCAAAAAATCAGTTTCACAAACAACACTACTACTACTACTACTACTACTACTACTACTAGCTTCACCATCACAAATCATATAACCTTCACCCAAAGAACAACACTTTACAAAAACATCAATACGATGAATATCACAAGAAAGTGTCAGTCCAACCATAACCTCCAAATCCTCTTCACTTTCTAGACCACAAGAAGAATGTCCAGCCATTGAATACGATATATTCAAAGAACTATCAACTAACTCACTCCACTTTGAACACAATTTATATACTAAATCCTTGAAATTAAATCCATCATTATACTTGATAACCAATGTCACACCTCTAAACTTGCACTTAAGAAACAAACAATTCTCCATCAATATAAATCCTGCAACAAACAACAATTACATTTTAGAAAACAACTCAAACACCCTAAAACAAAATCAAATATAGTGATAAAATTATCTCCTATTCCCATACTCACTCATAAATTTATCACTGTTGAAAAAGTTAATCCAACATCACCCCCAAAATACACAGTGATAAAATTATCACTGTATAAAATAACAAACCAACCCCTGTGTTCAATCAACACAATTTCGTAACCAAAAAAAATAAAAATCAAAAATTCAATCAACAATTACATATCTCAAAACTTTCAATATCATGATCAAAACACAAATTCAATCGCAACAGAAACAACAGAGTAACAACAATATCACCACAAAATCAAAATCACCAACTCAAACTAAAAAAAACATTGAAATTGAAATCAAAATCAAACATACCAGTCGACCTAACTCCACAACACCACAAATCAGAAAATGTAGCTATACACCAAATGCGAAATCGCAAATAGGAAGAATCACCAAACACGCAATCGCAAATCACAAATCGCGAAGATACACCAAGCGCGAAATCAGAAATCATGAAGCTCCACAAATCGCGAAATCAAAAATCACGAAGCTCCACAAATCGCGAAGATACAACAGAAAATCGTGAAGTTCCACAGAAATCCAAATCACAAACACAATATTTTGATGGAAAATCCAAACAGAAACGCGCCAGAACAGAGGAGGGGTAAAACGGTACAAAAAAAAAGTCTCAGGACCTGTTGGTGCACAAGATCAAAAGTCAGGACTAAGAGGGGAATAAGTGAAAAACTCAGGACCGGCCAGTAAAGAATATTGAGCGTTCGGCCAAAAGTTTAAAATTATTTTTTTGGGCCAAAGGTCCAATTATAGAAATAGTTTGTCTCTGAAACAAAACGACTAAAATACCTATACCAATCAAGCCCTATCTCTCACAAATCAAACAATCCGTCTCTCCCTTTTCCCGATCTAAACTCTAGGTGCGTAGTTTCCGCCACCACCGTCAACGCCTCCGCCTCCGCCCACCGCCGTCGACTCAGCGATGAGAGCGCCTTAGCCGTCGCCGCTGGCGACACCGTCATCCTCCTCCACACCCCGATCTGAGGAAGCGCTCAATGGTCGTTCTGAATCTTCGATTGACTCTTTATCCCTCTCTCGTTCTGCTTCGATGAAGCTTTGGGCTGTGATGATGAGTTATTGAGTTGCAAATGAGTAGGCCAAAGCCTTGATGAATCCGCCAAGGTCAGATCCACCGCATCGCCGCCACAGAGCTTGTCTGGAAACACTTCAAGAAACCGCCGTAGGTGTTGATCATGTTGAGCTCCGTCGGAGACTCCTCACCGGCCTCCTCCACCGCCACCTTTGCCTCCATCTCCATCTAAACCTTGGAGTTCTGCTTCCACGGCTCCAAATCTTTCAACAATGGTAAATTTGACATTGGTGGTTGAAGTTCCTTAGCCCCCTCTCAAAGGGTAGCGTTACCATTTAGGGCTCCATTCCCATTCTCTCTCTCTCTCTCTCTCTCTCTCTCTCTCTCTCTCTCTCCATTTTGCTTGTTGCACAACACAATACAAGAGAGCTGCGTTTGGACGACAAGTCTTATTCACAGAATATGAAATCAACTCCCAAATCCTCTCTCTCTCTTGATCTACAAACTGATCTTTTTTTATTTTTTTTATTTTTTACTTTAAGAAGTTGTTGATGATGATGAAACAAATTGAAAATAGATTAATTTTTTTTGACAGATTGCAACAGATTAATTTTCTCTCCACTTTGATCCAATTTTTGCCTTTGTATTGTGTTCATCATAGTTCTTGTTTCGGCAGAGAAATCCGAAGACCAGAGCAAACACAACCATCAGAGATAGTCGTCTGGTTTGATTGCTTGCAAATTTTGCACAGATAAAATTTGAATAGAAAATTTGTTGTTGCAGCTGTTGATGATGAAGCAGATTGTTGTTGTTCATGATGATTGCAACATATATAAAAAAAAAATCTGTCGTGCAACTGATAAAAAAATATCTGTTCAAAATTTGAAAAGATCGGGGCTTGGCAGTGGCTTGGTGTATTTCAATAACAAGATATGAATAGGAAAAAAAAATTGAATTTAGGGAAAACAAACAAATAGAATTCAGGGAAAAAAAATTGAACAGATAGATATAATTTAGTGTAAAAAATTGAACAGATAGATAAAAATTTGAACAGATAAAAATAATTTAAACAAATAGATATAAATTTGAACAGATAACAGAAAGTCAAAGAATAAAATTAGAAACAAAATATTCTTCAAGACTTCTCATGAAACTATTTTACAAAATTTGAATCTCTCATTAATAAAAAATATCTGTTTGACTTAATGTTTTATACCCTTCTTAAATTGAATTCATCATCAATTAACCTATTATTATTTACTTTCCGAATATTAAACTGCTAATGTCGAATTTGGTGACTGTAGTGTGTAAGGAAGTTAATTTTGCGTAAATGCAAATATGAATTAAAGTAATCTAAGCGTCCATTGTGCTTTGGAAGAGCTTGACAGTCAACAAAAACTTGAATAGGGTTTGACGGTCAACAAGAACTTCATTAGTTTACAGACCATCTTTCTTGAAACTATAGTTTTTACTAAGCTACAGGAAGTCTAAAGAAAAATTCTAATGTTGGGTCAATCTTTGCAAAATTCTTACCCCTTCAAAAGGAGATGTTACGAGTTCAAGCCCCATGTGGGGGCGTTGGAGTGACTCCTTTTCCTTGATTTAAGTTAGAGTAGGTAATTAAAAAAATAAAAAAAATTATTCGGTGGTCTCGATCAATGATCCACACCTCAGCACATGAGAGAAGCACAAATATGGACACGGACACATATGCGGATGTCGCTACTAATCCAGATACGGACACGGGACACAATAGTTTTACAAAAACAAGGAGACAGACACGACGATGACATGTCAATAAAAACTATTTTTAATATATTTTATTCTCTATGTGGATTAATATTATATCCACAAACAATTAAAATTAACAAAAAAAACAACACTAATTTAATATAATAATTAAAAAAAAAACTCAATCTTAAATTAACACTTATCGTTTGCCTGCTTTTTTTTTTAGATCTATTAATTATTTAAATCTTCAAAAAACAAGCATTCAACATTCAACCTAAAGCACTAAAAAGGGAGGGGGGGAGCTGGCATGTCCTTCCCCCCCAAAAAAATAAATATAGGAATATACCACATGAAATGTCTCATATGTGTCCCTATCATGTTCTATAGTGTTGGTGTTGTGAGTACTTCTCCTCAAGATTCTATCATCTCCATTAGGGGTGTGCATAATACCGTTGAAATCGCCGAAACTGCACCGTTAAGGCAAATTCGATATTATTTGCCAATCGAACCGCCGATTTTTGGTAAGAAAAATGGCAAATTCTAATGACACTTTTATCAATCCACCGGTTTCTATTTTTCTTCCAAACCGCACCGACCTGCACCGCTATTAAATCATGTTTTATAAGATTCTAAAAATTCTTTTTTACTTAAGTTTGTTTGTTGTTCTATACCTTAGAATATAGTATTACATTACTGCTCGAGGGGAATTCAAGATGTCAATAATCCAAAATAAAGTTGGATTCCAATTCACTTTTCAATCTTTTTTTTTTTGGTCATGTTGCAAACTTGCATCAGCTCACTTTTCAATCTAAATACTTTTCAACAGTAAACATTTTCAATATATTGTAAACCCTGAATGATATTAATTTTAGGTATTGTATTTGATCATTGTAGCTTCCACAAATGCTTGTAATGAACTGATGGCATAGTCGTTGATATTATTATGTTGTTGTTACACTTGCTGCATCAGAAGAAAGCTTCACAAGATGCTTAATTTCACGGTATCTCTCGTCTTTTTTTTACTCTTTTATTTAAGTTTTGTAATTTGAATTATATTTTTTATAAACCGCCAATCCACCCGAACCGCCAAGGCAAATCCGCCATTATTTGCCAACCGAACCGTCGGTTTTTGATAAGGAAAATGGCAAATTCTAGTGACACTTTTATCAATCCGCCACCCGCCATACGGTTTCTATTTTTCCCTCAAACCGCACCGACCCGCACCGCGCACACCCCTAATCTCCATACCTCTCAAGACTTCAGTTCATGGCCTAATGAGGCCCACAATGGTAATCCAAACAGTTCATCACATAGTCCTCAAAGAGAACAACATATATATAAATTAGTTTGATTGGATATTGATAGATGTACTAATTTATTGTGTTTTATTTTATAAAGTGGACAATTTTAGTTTAAAATCATATTTACCACTCATTTCATAAAACAAAACATGATTGGTTAGTTTGTCTATCAATGTCCAAACAAGCTAATTTTTTTTCCCATATATATGTAGGTTGTTCTTTTCAAGGACTACGAGATAAATGCTTTGAATCACCATTGTGGGCCTTGTGAGGCCCATGAAATAGAGTCTTGTGAGGCATGAAGGTGATGTAGTCTTGAGAGGAGATGCTCCTGTTTGTGCTTTATAGACATGAGATTTGTCTTATTGTCTCCGAAAAGTCAACACAAAAACATTGAGTTCCACTATTTTAATCAACACAAAATCAAGTTGGGGCAATATATAGACTTGCCTAGAGGGCCACAAATTATTTTCCCTCCAAAAGTGCATCATTCCTACCATTTATGATACACCAATCATTCTAGATACACAAAACTAAGGGTGAAAATTTTTGACACACAAGGTAGTATGAATAAAATAGTATACGAAGTTAGCGAGTTAGGTTTGACTATTTTTTACATTAAAACGAATATGACGCCACATAATAAGGCTGTTGGCTTATTTTTCCTACAAAGGAAAATATCATAAATGCGAGCGTGCTAGTAAGGATTGAAAAATCCTTAAAGATTAAATTCAAGCAAATTATTAAGCGATTGTGGTGACGGTTCTTTTGCCTCAATGAAAAGGACTTCAAAATTGCTAAATGTAGAGAAAATAAAAATTAATATAAGAAGGAGGGAGACGGAGAAAGATGATTGAGCGATCAATCAAGGTGATTGATTGAACAATCAAAGTAACAATTACTTACCTCTACTCATATGCTTGAAAAGGAAGTGCATAAAATGCTTCGAAAATGAAGTGCTGAAAATAAATGCTTCGATAAGGAAGTGCGCAAAATAAAAATGTAGGAAATATAAATGACAAGAAAAATAGAAATAAATTGTCTTTGATATGAGTTCTGGATCTTCACAATGTAGCCATGAATGGCTATTTATAGGCAAATATTTGTAGGAAAAACTACCTAATAACTACCATATTCTTCCATCTCCTCGATTTCATACTCCATGAACTTCCATAACTTCCTTTAACCTCCACTTCATGCTCTATGTTCTCCACTTTTATAACAACCCTCATTTCGACTCAGTCATACTTGCATACATTCATGGATGATCTTGTTTTATTGTGTATATTTGCAAATCTTGCCTTGTTTTGCTTGAATGATTGCTTGTACGCTTTGTTCTTGTCTGGTGTATTGCCGAGGTCATCTTAAGCGTAGACACCTTTGAGACCTTCGCCACTTAGAATTATCTTGGAACCCCGTTGGTTGACCTCCATCTTCCCCCTAGCATATTGGCCGAGATGTCACCATCTAGATCGAGGTTCACGTCGCCTAGGCCGAGATGTGCATCATCTGGGCCGAGATGTTAATATCTAGGCGTTCTAGATCCTTAACCCTTGCATGAGTGATTTTGTTCCTGGAATGGTGCAACCTAGACTGAAGTAGTGGCACATCTAGGCCAAGGTGTGGCACAGTTCAGTCATGTGTTGTCCTTCTAAGCCGATGTCCTTGCCTCTTGATTGCCGGAGTCATGTTGTTGGCCGATGTCATTACTTGCCGGTGTGTTCTTGTCGCCGAGCTTGTTGAGTACACTTTGTCTTGGTCTTGTCTTGTCTTGTCAGTCACCTTTTAGGTTAGAGCCAATCAGCCGATGCCACGTGCCCCGGCAGAGGGATTAAGTCAGTGACTGTCGGGAAAACATACCATTTTTTTGTATCAAACCTTGCCTCTAGAGAGAGAAACTCTAGGAAAAAGAAGGAGAAGTTTTGAGAGAGAAATAGAACTTCCAAGCTTGATCGTTAGAGCTTGAACCGTTAGATTCGAGTTTGAGGTTAGAATCTCAACCTATTCTTGTTGTTCTTATTGATCATCTAGCTGCATTGCACAATCAAACCTGTTCTACACGCCATTCATCGATTTAAAGTTGGTTTTGGAAAGAGAAAAATGGTTTCTTTGTGTTCTTGAGGAAAAGCCTCGTTTGATCCGAAAATTTGCATCTAGAATCACGTTTTTGTGTTTGTTTTGATAAGGCTCTTGAGTATGGGCACCTAGGTACATGTTTTTGAATTCGTAGCATGAAATCTCAACTTTTGTAATAGCAAGTTTTGATCTTTGCATTCGTCTCCTTCATGCTCATGTTCTCCATGTTATCAAGAGCGAAACCTAGATTTTTTCCTACTTCGCTTTTGAATGTGGCTGTCGGGGCCACACCTCGGCAAGGAGGTGTGGGACCTCAGCCTAGACCTGGTAGTTGCCCAGCTCATTCTCCAGAAATGAGAAACGGTGTTTTGATTTGATTTGACCTAGTTTTGGAGGATGCCGAGGTCATTTACGTGCATGCTAAACTTGTCTTGAGTAGTACATTCAACAGACCTTACCATGTGTTTGTAGGACTGGGATTTGCTTGACCCCGACGTTTGACGAACTAAGTGAGTGGTATTTTTAATAAAGTCATGCTATACGTTTTGATAAAGACTTGGTTTTGCTTCGTTTTGAAAGTATTTGACAAGCATGAATAATTGTCCCCACTTTGTATATCAAGCATGATCTTGTGTTGATGACCTCCTCGGAAAGTCCCTTATGCTGGAGGACTCTAAACTTTTGCAGCACATCTTGTCTTGAAAGTCCCTTGTGCTGGAGGACTCTAAACTTTCGCAGCACATCTCATTTGAAAGTCCCTTGTGCATGAGGACTTTAAACTTTCGCAGCACATCTCATTTGAAAGTCCCTTGTGCTGGAGGACTCTAAACTTTCGTAGCACTTCTTATCTTGAAAGTCCCTTGTGCTAGAGGATTCTAAACTTTTGTAGCACCCTTGTTCGAGATGCCTCCCTCGCTTTGTCTTGTTTTGCCACGGACAGTTTACCGCCTGGATATGTTTGCCGAAATGTCATTATTTGTAATATGTGATGCTAGTATCCCTTGAAGCTCTGACGATTTGTTAGATGGACAAGGTCTATCCTTGGTTATATATATAGAGTTTTGTCTTGTATTGTTTTAAAAGGATTTCGGCTATTATTCATGCAAACCCCTTTATTATTTATACCATTCACTGAGTATTCAAGCTCACCCTCTATATATATATGTAGGTGACGAACAAGAAGGCGGTGACGCCTAGATGTGATTCTGGAGCTTATTTTTGGGTTTTGATTATGTCGGCTTAACCTGTATTAACGTCGGCAGTCTTGAAAATTATGCTTCTCGATTTGTACTGCTTGTATGTCGCTTATGTCAGCTTTAGAAGCCTTTTGATCAAGACATGTGTTTTGTATGTTTGTTTATGACGACAAGGAAGATGTAATTCGTACTAGTTTTGTTTATACCGGCTTGTGGTGCCCTGTGCTAAAATGTAAAATGTAATTTTGTACTTTGCATTGGTTATAATTAAGTTATAATCCATGTGTGAATGGTTGCTATTTCATTTGACCTATGCACAGCTCTTCTAGACTAATCTGTTTGTATAAACCACTTTCGTACTTGTGAGCCCCATATATTTATACTCTGTTATGTATGGATTTCGTAAATTGGCCTTCGGTAATCCCGGATTACTGGCCATCACAGCACCAAACTACTAGGGGCGGTTTGGGGTCGTGACAGAATGGTATCAAAGCACAAGTTCCTTGGAACACATTATTCACACACTTTGAGTCCTAGAGAGCATAGGATTTTCCCCTTAGAAAGATGTTAGGGTTGCATCATATTGCTTGCTATGTAGTCAAGGTGTGCATTATCTCGGTATGCTTAATTGTTATCTGCATACGTGATTATTTGTTCGTCTTGTTTAAAAGTCACATTTTGCATACTCATAGCATCATGAGGAGAGGTAGACCTCCAGTTGGCTGAGATCGGTCCGAGGACAGATTGGACAGGCAGGAGAGGTTAGTTGAAGGTTTGGCCCGCGAGTTAAGGTAGACAAGACAGCAGTACACTAGTACTACATCGACTCAGGCCGAGCAGACAAACGGCCGAAATGCTGTTCCACCTCCACCTCTTCCAGTACCACAAGTGCCCCCACAGCCAGCTTTATATGGGGACGGCACGATAGCTTTGATCAGGGAGTTCAAGAAGATGAAGCCACCAAGGTTCCAAGGGGGTATAGAGCCAATGAAGGCCGAAGCGTGGGCCTTGGAGATGGAGAAGCTGTTCGAGATCTTTCCCAGCACCGACACCCAGAAGGAGACATTAACAGCTTTTACATTAGATGACGACGCCCGCAGATGGTGGGTGATGGTTCAAGAAAGCAATCCAGACTTGACTTGGACCCGATTTTTGGAGTTGTTTTACACCAAACATTTTCCCTTAAGTGTTCGAAATCGCAAGGCTACTGAGTTTCAGACCTTGACACAAGGCAGCAGAACAGTGGCTGAGTATGACCGTGCCTTTACCGAATTGGCGAGGTATGCACCCCACATGGTCAATGATGAGTGCATGAAGGCTAGGAAGTTTGAGAGTGGGCTGCGTCGACCGATTCAAGACCGAGTTAATATGCTTAACATGCCGACCTACGCCGAGGTATTGGATAAAGCCATTCTGGCCGAGGCTAATTTGAATAGATACCAGAGTCCGGGAGAGAGCCAGAGGAAGAGACAGAACAATGACAATCACCGAGCCCAGTTTGGTACCAGGAAGAAAGCGAATGCTGGCAGTTCGAGCAACCCAAGACAGAAAAGTGGTACTAAGCCGACCTGTTCCAGTTGTGGGAAGCCACATTTCGGAGTCTGTCGTCGGGCGTCTGGAGCTTGCTACGAATGTGGTGAAATAGGTTATTTTGTGAGGGACTATCCAAAGACAAGGGCTGATGAAGGCAAGAAAGATGAGAATACTTCGGGCTCCATGCAGAAAGGCAATGCTGGGAAGGGACCGATGAGACAAGGCAGAGTTTTTGCACTGGTACCAGTGGACACTCAAAATGCTGAGATAGTGGTGTCAGGTATGCTTCCAATTTGCTCTCAAAATGCATATGTATTGACTGATTCGGGTTCTACGCATTCATTCATATCTGCTAAGTTTGCCGAGAAGATTAATAGGAAACTAGAACCCATTGATTATGTATTATCGATATCTACTCCACCTGGGAGATCTATGAATGTTGCATCCATCTATCGAGCATGTGTTGTTGTGATTGGGAATGTTGAACTGTTAGCTGATTTAATGCCATTGGACATAACTCATTTTGATGTTATATTGGGGATGGATTGGTTAGCGGCAAATCACGCGTCCATAAATCGTGTTGCAAAGAGTGTCACGTTAAAACCCCCGAATCTAGCCGAGGTCACGTTTCAGGGAAAAGGGGTAGTACCCCCAGCTTACTTAATTTCAACCATGAGAGCCTATAGATTGATCCAAAAAGGGTGTCAAGGTCACCTGTGTAGCATATTAGGTAATTTGAATGGAAGTGTCGAGTTAGCCGACGTCCCAGTGGTTAATGAATTCCCCGATGTCTTTCCAAATGATTTGCCTGGTCACTTAGCGGATAGGGAGGTAGAATTTACGGTTGACATCACGCCGAGAACCCAGCCCATCTCTAAAACACCCTATAGGATGGCCCCTGCCAAGCTTAAGGAATTGAAACTTCAACTACAAGAGTTGCTAGATAAGGGTTTTATTAGGCCAAGCACTTCACCCTGGGGAGCACCCGTCTTGTTTGTTAAGAAGAAGGATGGTACGCTTCGTCTTTGTATTGATTACCGGGAACTGAATAAAGTAACCATTAAGAATAAATACCCGTTGCCAAGAATAGACAATTTGTTCGACCAGTTGCAAGGAGCACGTGTCTTTTCCAAAATCGACCTTAGATCGGGCTACCATCAGCTTAAAGTCAAAGCCGAGGATGTCGAGAAGACCGCTTTTCGGACGAGGTATCTCCACTACGAGTTTTTAGTGATGCCTTTTGGAGTGACCAATGCCCCTGCAGCCTTTATGGATTTGATGAACAGAGTCTTTAAGCCATATCTAGATGAGTTTGTGGTTGTCTTCATCGATGACATATTGATCTACTCTAAGAGTAAAGCCGAACACGAGGAGCATTTGAGACTTACCTTACAGACTTTGAGAGATCGGAAATTGTATGCTAAATTTAACAAGTGTGAGTTTTGGCTTTCCACTATATCATTTTTGGGTCATGTGATTGATGCAAAAGGGTATTTCGGTGGATCCTAGTAAAATTGAAGCCATTGTGAATTGGCCGAGGCCGGTTAATGTGTCCGAGGTTCGTAGTTTTCTGGGATTGGCTGGTTATTACAGAAAATTCGTAAAGGATTTCTCGAGGATCGCAATTCCGTTGACACAACTGACTAAGAAGGGAGTAGCTTATGAATGGACTAAGGATAGAGAAGTAGCTTTCCAGGAGTTAAAGACAAGATTAGTTGCAGCACCAATTCTTGTACTACTATCAGGTAATGAAGAGTTTCATGTCAACAGTGATGCTTCGCATAAGGGTCTGGGTTGTGTACTAATGCAAAAAGGTAAGGTTGTAGCATATGCCACTCGTCAGTTGAAGCCTCATGAAAAGAACTATCCCACCCATGATTTAGAATTAGCGGCCGTGGTATTTTCTTTGAAGATTTGGCGCCACTATTTGTATGGAGCTTCTTGTTGGGTTTTCACAGATCATAAAAGCTTGAAGTACTTGTTCATTCAGAAGGAATTGAATATGAGGCAGAGAAGATGGCTTGAGTTGTTGAAAGATTACGACATGCAGATCCAATATTATCCAGGTAAAGCTAACACCGTGGCCGACGCCTTGAGCAGGAAGATGGTTGGGAGTTTGGCATGTTTAACCGCAATCTTAGTGGAGCCAACTATTGTTGAGGAAGTAAAGACAAGGTAGATGGAGGATGAATTCTTGAAGAAAGTGGCCGACGAGATCATCACAAAGCTGAGATCA
The DNA here is from genome assembly GCF_055761805.1 of Camellia sinensis. Lineage (NCBI taxonomy): Eukaryota > Viridiplantae > Streptophyta > Magnoliopsida > Ericales > Theaceae > Camellia > Camellia sinensis. The sequence goes on from NW_028128987.1 coordinate 24,973,620, forward strand.
GTGTACACCATAGAGAATCAAGTGCTCAAGTTTGAAGGAAGGTTGTCTGTAGCCGACATCCCAAAGTTGAAAAGAAAAATTCTGCAGGAAGCCCATGGTTCTAAGTTTGCTGTTCACCCCGGGAACACCAAGATGTATCAGGATGTGAAGCGGACATTTTGGTGGCCAAATATGAAAGAAGAGATAGCCGAGTTCGTGTCCCAATGTCTGTATTGTCAACAAGTAAAAGCGGAACATCAAAGGCCAGCAGGACTTCTTCAACCTTTGCCAATTCCTAAGTGGAAGTGGGAGCACATCTCCATGGACTTTGTGGTTGGTTTGCTGAAGACACAAAAGGGTATGGATTCGATTTGGGTTATCGTGGACAGACTAACTAAGTCAGCGCACTTCCTGCCTGTTAAGACCACCTTCAACGCCGATAAATTTGATTTGTTGTATGTGAATGAGATTGTTAGACTTCATGGAGTGCCGATGTCAATTGTGTCAGACCGAGATCCGAAGTTGATTTCCAGATTCTGGCAGAGCCTACAAAGAGCTTTCGGAGTCGAGTTGAGGTTTAGCATAGCCTTTCATCCCCAGACTGATGGGCAAACTGAGAGGACGATTCAGACACTTGAAGATATGCTTAGACTATGTGTATTGGACCTCCAAGGAAGTTGGGAAGTACATTTGCCTTTGGTGGAACTTACCTACAACAACAGCTATCAAGCTAGCATTGGCATGGCGCCGTATGAGGCACTGTATGGAAGAAAGTGTAGGTCGCCGATATGTTGGACCGAGGTAGAAGACAAAGCTCTGCTTGGTCCCGAGCTAATTCAAGTAACGACCGAGAAGATTAAGCTCGTTCAGCAAAGAATCAAAACCGCACAGAGTCGACAGAAGAGTTATGCTGACCAAAGAAGAAGAGAGTTAGAATTTGAATTCGGGGACCACGTGTTCCTAAAGATTTCGCCAATGAAAGGAGTTACAAGATTTGGGAAGAAGGTGTAGAAACCCCATTTTTGACCGCCCATAAAACTTGGGCACTACTGATGGTTTGCTCGGTGTTGAGAGATGTGCAGGGCAAAGAATCAGTTTCTTCGGCTAGAAGAGAGGCAAATCTTTCAAAACACTTTGTTTAGGGGTTTGGAGTTGAAGAAAAGAGGAAAGGAGAGGAGAAAACTAGTTTGGGAGAAGTTCGGCATGAATCCGGGTAGAAGCGAGTTGAGCAGCCCTCGCTGAATCGGGCTTATCTGTTTGTACACTTGGAGTTTAGCTATGGGGCCACCACCATCGGAAAGCTAACTTCCGGGGCTTCAATTTGGACACCAACCGGCCGTTTTTTGACCTTACCGGCCATCCACCGGCACTATATTTATCCGACCGGCAATTTATTGTGCCGACCGGCACTTTATTTTGCTGACCGGCAATTTTTGCTAGCCGACAACTTTCCGGAGCATTCTGCAGATTGAGTGGATTCCAGCTGTGCCAGCTAGAATGCACAGAATCGATCCCCCGCGCACATGTGTGTTTGTTTTGCACCTTGTGAGTCTTTGAACCCCTTAACCTTCTAGAAGCTTGAACCCTTTGGCCAAGCTTCTTGGAGAAGCTTGGCCAGCTGTTTTAGCTTCCTCTAGAAGCCTTGCACCCCCCTTGAACCCCTTTGACCCTTTCCCTTTACTTAGCTTGTAAGTTAAGTGCTTCCCTTGCCTTATATAAGCACCATTCCTCTCCCTTTGTCTAGGTTGGATGGTTTTGAAGCAAAAAACCAGAGATATACCATGTATATCTGATATACATACATACAACCCTCAATCTCTCTCCATATCTCTCCCATTCAACCATCAAACACCCTTGTTCTTGGGCCATTTCTTCATCAACTCATAGCACAAGGCATCCAACGCCCATTCCAGCAGCTTGAGGCTGTTCTCCAGAGCTTAGGAGCACCTAAACTTGGTCCAAGAGGTGCTGGTTCATTGGTCTACAAAGGTGAGTCCTCTTCTTCCCTTTTCTAGCCTATTCTTGCATCATATCTAAGCCATAGTTTCTTGCATCTTTGGGCTCCGACCCAAACTGTAACTCATCATATTTTGAGGTCCTCTTCATGTTTTATTGAGGACCTCTTGCTGTTTGAGGACAGTAGCTTGCACTTGCTTCAATATCCTCCTTGAATGCCATAATCTTGCATAGAATTTTTGGCTTGTGTGTGATCTGTTTTAGAGCCTGATGTAAACTGAAAATAGGCTTATTTTGATCCCCTCTTCAACATTGAAGAAGGGATCAACACTGTTTGGGACCTCCATGTTATACTTGCCTTTATATCCTCTCTTTGGTCCCCATTTTTGCATGCTTTGGCAGCCTATCATGCTTCTGTTTTTGGCCTTTTTACAGTTTTGTAAATATGCTTATTTTTTGTCCCTCTTCAATGTTGTAGAAGGGAATTTTTCAGTTTGGGCTGTGCACATACCACTTGCCTCTTTGGCCACCTTTTGGCCCTTTTTCTTGCATAAGAGCTTAGCCATATCTATGTTTGTTTTTAGGGTTTTTTACAGTTCTGTAAAGTGGCTTATTTGTGGCCCCTCTTCAATGTTGTTGAAGGGCCCTAACATGTTTGGGGTCAGCAGCTGTGAGTAGCTTCATAATCTCATGTTTAGGGCCATTTTTGCATGCCATTGTTGCCCTATCTTTGCTTGTTGTTTGGCCATGACTTGTACTAGAAAAATGCTTATTTTGAGGCTGCCTTCCTTCTGTATTTTCATTCCATGTACCAATTATGCATGCTTTGTATAGCTGTAAGCCATTTCACGTACTTAATCTTGCATTTCGAGAGAAATTCCATGCATTGGGTGTGTTTTCGCCTCATTTCGGGGCTGTTTTCCCCCACACTTCAGTGCTGAAATTCCACTAGCATGTTTGCATATCATTTCCATGCATTTGCATTGCGTATGCCATTGCCTCAGTTTGCGTGCCCGTGTGCACGCATTTCGAGGTACTTCATTTTTTTATCCATCGGCCTCTTATGTGACTGTGGCTGAGTCTCTTTCATGTTAGTATAAGTCCATGTTGTATTCTATATGCCATTTTAGCCATTGCATTGCATATGCCATTGCCTCGATTTGCGTGCCCGTGTGCACGCATTTCGAGGCACTTCATTTTCATCTTATGGCCACTGATGTGGGTGCGGCTGAGGTCCACTCACATTGGTGTAAGTCCACCTTGCATTGTGTATGCCATGTTTCAAAGCGTTGCGCATGTTATGTTGTTAGCATTGTGTATGCCATGTAGTTGCATAGCATGCTTGTATTCTTGTTTGCATACCTAGGTTGCATTGCATTAGCATGCATGCCTTGCCTCTTGATCATGTGATAGAGGTTGGGCTTTAGTTTGTTTGATTGGTTTGCATTTCATTTGACATGAAAGTTGCATACTTGATTCATTGGGCCATCATGTATGGAAATGCGTGATTGGTGGTCCGAGAATCGAGGCACATGCCCCTTTGAGTCATTACCATGATAAGGGGCATGAATGGTGCATATATGCCTTGAATTGTGCTGCCATGCTTTGCTTTGCACTCTGTTGCTGTCAATTGCAGGTTCTGCAGACATTCCTTGCCGACCGGCAGTATATATTGCCGACCGGCAGTAGGCCGATGGATTCATCTTGTGCCGGTGACTACACCACACTGCCGGTGGCAATTCTACTCAGCCGGTGGCACTCCTCAGTGTCCAAGGAAGCAGTCCTGAGGTTTTGGTAGCCTTCAGAGGAGCAGAGGAAAGAAAACAGAGGCAGCCTATGCATGGCGGCGCATTTCCCAAGGCAGTTTACCTGTTTTCCTAGATTAGTTAATTTGTTAATTAATTAATTAATTTGCAATATTTAATTAGCTTGCGTAGTTAATTAATTTGTAATATTTATTTGGTCCCTCTGAGCGAGGGCATATTTGTAATAAGTGTGCGTGCGTGTGATGTATGCCTTCCAACCCCACTTCTTTCTTCCCTTTTATTTACTTGCTTATGATGGTATATTAGGGCACATTTATTTTAGCATACCTTATGCTATGCATGCGTGCATTCATGCATTTGTTGACATGCATCAGGCTCGGCACATCATGCTAACTGCATTTGTACTTTAATTTCAAAATTGAATACGTGCATCAATTGATTGCATCTCACATGCCATCTCACAACCCATGTTCCCATGACCAATCAGATTCTCCCTTCGAGCCCGAGATGGAGCCCGTGGCATTAAAAATGCACAAGCTTGAAAAGCTGTTCAAGAAATCTCAAGGTGTGAAGTCCATTTCGGACATTGGAGACAGATACACTGACGCAGCCGTGACGCTGCCAGATCAGTTTAAGATGCCTCAAATTGACCGCTTTGACGGGTCCGGGGACCCCATGGTCCATCTCCGACTGTTCTCGAACATCCTACGGCCGATGGGCCTAACGCGACCACAGAAGCTTTCATTATTCGGCCGAACCCTGTCGGGTGTGGCCGCCCACTGGTACGCAAAGTTAGAGGATGAAGTGAAGAAGAATTGGGATGAAATGGCTGAGGCCTTTGTCGCGCAATATTCGTACAACACTCAGATCGAGATTACAACTCGTGATCTCGAAACGACAAGGCAAGAGCCCAAGGAAACTTTCTCGAACTTTGTAATCTGATGGAGGGCAAAGGCGTCAATGATGACTCCAAGGCCCACGGATAAGGACCAAATCCGGATGATTGTGCGCAATCTCCACCCAAAGTTGATGCAGAGGATGATTGTAATCCCCTTTCCTACTTTCTCAGATTTACACGAGATGGGAGTGCAGATCGAGGATGCTATGATGCAGGGCCTCTTTGATCAGGAGAAGGAGCAGCCCAGGAGGGCATTTTCCCGCAATTCGAATGCGACCACTAGTGGTGATGTAGGTGCAAGATCTTTTGAAGTAGACTTGGTTACCACCACTGCATCAAAAACAGCTACCCCGTTCACCGGTGCATCCGGAAGTAGCTCACAAAAAACCAAATATCCACCTCGAGTCAAGAGGGTCTTCACTCCACTTCATATGCCTTTGTCAAAGGCTCTGGAGGTCTTACTTCAGAAAGGACATCTGAAACCGTTGGAACAACGCCCCCTACCCGATCCTATCCCTGCAAAGCATGACCAGACTAAGTACTGTGCATACCACCAACAAACCGGTCATGAGACCGATAGCTGCTTTTGTCTGCGCCATGATGTACAGGATTTGTTTGACAACAAGGTCATTGCCGCACCAGCTCAGTAAAGTCTATCACCACTGGATCAGTGAACTCGGTGATAGTACGAATATGTGATCGAGGGATGAACCACCTGCAGGCGGCGCTCAGTTTAGTCCGGATGTGGCGTATGGCACGCACTGTTTTGAGCATTTGTGAATGTTGAGTTTTGTATATTCTGACTTGGGTATTGGGTCAGTCTTGTCATTTTGTATTGAGTCAGTCTTTTCATAGTGAGTCAGTTGGGTCTGTCTTGTTGTGTCGAGTCAGTCTTGTTTTGGTAGAGTCGGGTGATTTCGAGGGTGTTACCTCGGACATCACTTGCTTGTTTTGTGTTTGTCTTTTTTTTTTTCTTTCTTTTGAGTCTGTTTCTGCCTTGGAGCCGGTTACGCCAACAGATTTGAATGGAACAGCAGTGATTTTCACACTCTTGTGTTTGCTTCTGCCGTGTGCCAGTTGTGCCAGAAATTCTAAACGAGACGGCAATATTTGACTAGTGCCTTTTCTGTGCCTTGAAGTCATTGTAATGACCTAAGCTTTTCAAAACTTTTTTGAACACCGCGGTGATAAAAATAAAGAGGAAAGAATTCCTCGGGTTTTGCAAAAATTTGATCAACTGAGAGAAAGAGAGGCGTGCTAAGCCCTTAATGAATGAGATCATGCTTGTTAATGTGAGTACTGAGAAGGATCCTGGCTTGATCCAGATTGGTCCCACACTGTCTTCAGCGCGAGCGATTTGTCGCTTTCTTAAAAACTTTCGAAAAATGTTTTGCGCAGTCCTGTGAAGACTTGTGTGGAATTGCCCTTGAGATTGTGCAGCCGAGGATCGCTCTCAGCCTCAAGATTCTGTCCATTTGTTTTCAAACCTCGGACTTAAATTCAGAATGTTCAATGGTCAACCGCCATATGAGGCCTGTGTGGCCAGATTCAAAGCAGCCCTCGGACAAGAGGCAAGAAAGTCAGATCAAGAAGATTAGACCTCATCAGAAGAAGCTTGCAAAGCTAGAACAGAAGTACCCTTCAAACTAGGGGCAAAGATGTCAGACGTGCTCGGAGAGCCGAAGATGAGTCCTCTTGCAAATCAACAGCCACTCTCCTGGATACGGATGGCTTCAAAATCCTACAACCATTTGGCATGGACCAAACTACGCTTTTACCCTTTGAGAGGCTCGCTGGGCCGAAAACCCGGAAGGGCGACCCAGGCAAAAGTTAGAGCAAGAGAAAAATACAAAAGCAAAAATATGCAAAAAAGAAAAGAAAAGAAAAGAAAAAAAAAAAGAAAAAAAAAAGAAAAGAAAAGAAAATAAAAAAAAAGAAATGAAAAGAATTGAAAAGAAAACAAAAACAAAGCTCGCAAGGTCGAAAACCCGCATCGGGCGCCTTGGCAAAAGTTAGAGCCTAAAAAGGAGAGGTTAAATACCCGAGTGTACCTTAACCCCGAACTACGTAAGGCTTGATTCCCATCTTTGGGATACGTAGGCAACTTCATTCTGAAGTCCAGCCCTGAAACGCTTCAAATTCAACTGTGTCCATGTGATGGTTCTAGTCATCTTTGTCTTTTCTGTATCCGGGAGTTCGGTTGCAATCATCGCTCTGAGGGCTGATTACAATGCGCTGCGGTGCCATTCAGACAAGGGGTAACTTTCCGTTGCCATTCAATGCGCTGCGGTGCCGTGCAAACAAGGGGCAACTTTTCGTTGCCATGCAGCTCTCTTCGAGCAAGGGGGCAATTTTCTTCCAAATCCGAGGTTGTGCGTCTCAAGAGTGGGTTCCGTGCTTATTAAGCATTGGCCGTTTGCAAAAATAGTTTTTGAGAATTTTTACTGAAGTTGACTACTTTTCTCGAAAATTGTTCCATCTCTTCCAAAAAATGGACCATTTCTTGGACCCAAAAAAAGGAAAATTTTCAGTGCTCATAGCCTGACTTGCATGATTTCAAATCAAAAATCGAACAAGTGTGTTGATCTAACTCTCACATTGGTCAAAAATTGTTTTCGTAAAAAACCAAAACAAAAAAATGGTCAAAATGATGAACTAGGGGCACAGTTGAGTCAGGCTTCCTGTCTTTCCCCCGTTGTTAATGCATTTGCCAGAAAGGGCACTCTACTTGCCAGAAAAGGGCACAACTGAAGTCAACAACAAAGGGCTGAAAGCTCTCTCATCCTCCAAGCAACGAGGTATCAAGACAAGTGCGAAGCAGGAACTGGAATGGGGCGAGATATTCCATTCCCTCATCTGGATAGATCTGATCATGTCCGAACTTCCCAGCAGAGCATCATCAACTGATGTCAGCTACAGATTTGCTACATACCCAGTTGTAGCGCAACCCCTCTGTGGGAGGAATTCACTGTTGTGAACAAAAATCAAAAGCTGGTAGAATACCAGGGGCAAGAGCCCACAATTTCCAGCTTATCCATCAACCACCCAGGGGAGGGATGAAAAACGAGAGATTAAAGAATAGAGAGATGTGCACTGAGAGAAAAAGCGAGAAAAGGGTTTTGAGAGAAAAACCGAGCTTGAGAGCCGAGTGATGTGAGAATCACAAATAAGAAAGGGTGGGAATAATACCCGGTGAAACAGGCTCCCTGTGCACGTCTGTGTGTCATGTCTTTTGTTTTGTTTGTCTCGATTCTTGCTTTGAGTCGTTCCGAGCATGTCTCGACGTGTTTAGGTTGTTTACCTTTTGTTTTCCGTTGTTGAGTCTTTCTCGCTGTGTTCAGTCGTAGGCTCAATACCTGGTCGAAAACTCATCTCTCAATTTCAAAAATAAATCGTTTTGTGCTCAGAGTGCTGTGCCATCCTTCACGTTTGTGCAAAACAAGATTCTTTTTTCCATAAAACTGCAGGGTCCACCCCCGATAAGTGTGAACGGTGAAACCAGGACCTATCTGAAGCTATGATAGTTCCAGACTGCAAAGCAAAAGCAAAAGAGCGAAAATCGAAGTATCTGAGTTTGTGTCAACTTCAGAAAGTTCCGTGATTGTACTCCGGACGTACCTCTTCAGGGCCTTGTCAATGCTCCGAAATATGAGTGTACCTCTACCTCAGGCGCAAGATCAATCCCGCTTCAAGGTTATACACTTTTCCACTTACATTGTTATGCACCCACTTCACTTGCATTGTAATGCATTATACCTATCAAGTTTCTTCCTCAGTCATGCACGATATTGTATGCACGGTTCATTCAAAGAAGTTCCGTTTTAAGGTCACTCACTTTTGTGTATCAATCATGCACACTCACTTTAGTGTATCAATCACACTTCATTCGCTTAGTGTATCAATCACACTTCATTCGCTTAGTGTATCAATCACACTCTAATTACACTCTAATCTACTTAGTGTATCAATCACACTTTACTCGTTTTGTGTATCTATCACACACATTCTCGTTTTCTGTATCACACTTCATTGATTTAGTGTATCAATCACACTCTGTTCACTAAGTGCATCTATCACACTTCGTGTTCACTTTTAGTGTATCAATCACACTCTGTTCACTAAGTGCATCTATCACACTTTGTGTTCACTTTTAGTGTATCAATCACACTCTGTTCACATAGTGCATCTATCACACGTTGTGTTCATTTTCAATATATCAATCATACTTTGTTCACACTGTGCATCTATCACACTTTGTGTTCGCTTTTAGTGTATCAATCACACTCTGTTCACATAGTGCATCTATCACACTTTGTGTTCATTTTCAGTATATCAATCATACTTTGTTCACACTGTGCATCTATCACACTTTGTGTTCACTTTTAGTGTATCAATCACACTCTGTTCACATAGTGCATCTATCACACTTTGTGTTCACTTTTAGTGTATCAATCACACTCTGTTCACATAGTGCATCTATCACACGTTGTGTTCATTTTCAGTATATCAATCATACTTTGTTCACACTGTGCATCTATCACACTTTGTGTTCGCTTTTAGTGTATCAATCACACTCTGTTCACATAGTGCATCTATCACACTTTGTGTTCCCTTTTAGTATATCTATCATACTTGCTCACTAAGTGCATCTATCACACTTCGTGTTCGCTTTCAGTATATCTATCATACTTGTTCACTAGGTGCATCTATCACGCTTTGTGTTCACCTTTAGTGTATCCATCACACTACGCTTACCTAGTGTATCCATCACACTCTCTTCACTTTTGTGAATCTATCACGCATGTTTGTCCACTTAGTGTATCTATCACACTTCGTTCACTTTTGTGTATCTAACGCACATGTTCGTGAGAATTGCATAATTCTCTTACATCCTTTCTGCATGAGATGTAGTTTGGTTCATGTCTACTTGCTGGCATAGCATTCGCTTAAAATGTTGCATTTATTTTGCATAATTGCTTCATCACAGCTACATTTACGCTATTTTGCGCATCGCACTGTTTTGTGCAGTTTACATTCGCGCTATTTTGCGCACCTCACTTGTACTTGTTAGTACATTGCATTGTTTTGAGTACAAACTGGCTTCGCGTGGTGTATAAGTCCAATTATCAAAGTCTTCCTGCATATCATTTGCATCCTGCCCCTGAACTACGCTGGTTTGATTCCTTGCAAAGGGATACGTAGGCAGCCTGTGGGCACAACCATTTATTTATCGGTATTTTGTTTGTTTGTCCAAGTCTTCGGCCTTGTCAAAAATGGGTCATCTTTGGGCTTTGACATTCACTCCCGTCATTGTTATGACTTTCGAGTTCTGTCAAAGAGGGGCAACTGTAGACACCCCATTTTTGACCGCCCTTAAGACTTGGGCACTACTGATGGTTTGCTTGGTGTTGAGAGATGTGCAGGGCAAAGAACCAGTTTCTTCGGCTAGAAGAGAGGCAAATCTTTCAAAACACTTTGTTTAGGGCTTTGGAGTTGAAGAAAAGAGGAAAGGAGAGGAGAAAACTAGTTTGGGAGAAGTTCGACATGAATCCGGGTAGAAGCGAGTCGAGCAGCCCTCGCTGAATCGGGTTTATCTGTTTGTACACTTGGAGTTTAGCTATGGGGCCACCACCATCGGAAAGCTAACTTCTGGGGCTTCAATTTGGACACCAACCGGCCGTTTTTTGACCTTACCGGCCATCCACCGGCACTATATTTATCCGACCGGCAATTTTTGCTAGCCGACGACCTTCCGGAGCATTCTGCAGATTGAGTGGATTCCAGCTGTGCCAGCTGGAATGCACAGAATCGATCCCCGACGCACATGTGTGTTTGTTTTTCACCTTGTGAGTCTTTGAACCCCTTAACCTTCTAGAAGCTTGAACCCTTTGGCCAAGCTTCATGGAGAAGCTTGGCCAGCTGTTTTAGCTTCCTCTAGAAGCCTTGCACCCCCCTTGAACCCCTTTGACCCTTTCCCTTTACTTAGCTTGTAAGTTAAGTGCTTCCCTTGCCTTATATAAGCACCATTCCTCTCCCTTTGTCTAGGTTGGATGGTTTTGAAGAAAAAAACCAGAGATATACCATGTATATCTGATATACATACATACAACCCTCAATCTCTCTCCATATCTCTCCCATTCAACCATCAAACACCCATGTTCTTGGGCCATTTCTTCATCAACTCATAGCACAAGGCATCCAACGCCCATTCCAGCAGCTTGAGGCTGTTCTCCAGAGCTTAGGAGCACCTAAACTTGGTCCAAGAGGTGCTGATTCATTGGTCTACAAAGGTGAGTCCTCTTCTTCCCTTTTCTAGCCTATTCTTGCATCATATCTAAGCCATAGTTTCTTGCATCTTTGGGCTCCGACCCAAACTGTAACTCATCATATTTTGAGGTCCTATTCATGTTTGATTGAGGACCTCTTGCTGTTTGAGGACAGTAGCTTGCACTTGCTTCAATATCCTCCTTAAATGCCATAATCTTGCATAGAATTTTTGGCTTGTGTGTGATCTGTTTTAGAGCCTGATGTAAACTGAAAATAGGCTTATTTTGAGCCCCTCTTCAACATTGAAGAAGGGATCAACACTGTTTGGGACCTCCATGTTATACTTGCCTTTATATCCTCTCTTTGGTCCCCATTTTTGCATGCTTTGGCAGCCTATCATGCTTCTGTTTTTGGCCTTTTTATAGTTCTGTAAATATGCTTATTTTTGGTCCCTCTTCAATGTTGTAGAAGGGAATTTTTCAGTTTGGGCTGTGCACATACCACTTGCCTCTTTGGCCACCTTTTGGCCCTTTTTCTTGCATAAGAGCTTAGCCATATCTATGTTTGTTTTTAGGGTTTTTTATAGTTCTATAAAGTGGCTTATTTGTGGCCCCTCTTCAATGTTGTTGAAGGGCCCTAACATGTTTGGGGTCAGCAGCTGTGAGTTGCTTCATAATCTCATGTTTAGGGCCATTTTTGCATGCCATTGTTGCCCTATCTTTGCTTGTTGTTTGGCCATGACTTGTACTAGAAAAATGCTTATTTTGAGGCTGCCTTGCTTCTGTATTTTCATTCCATGTACCAATTATGCATGCTTTGTATAGCTGTAAGCCATTCCACGTACTTAATCTTGCATTTCGGGAGAAATTCCATGCATCGGGTGTGTTTTCGCCTCATTTCGGGGCTGTTTTCCCCCACACTTCAGTGCTGAAATTCCACTAGCATGTTTGCATATCATTTCCATGCATTTGCATTGCGTATGCCATTGCCTTGGTTTGCGTGTCCGTGTGTACGCATTTCGAGGCACTTCATTTTTTTATCCATCGGCCTCTTATGTGAGTGTGGCTGAGTCTCTCTCATGTTAGTATAAGTCCATGTTGCATTCTATATGCCATTTTAGCCATTGCATTGCATATGCCATTGCCTCGATTTGCGTGCCCGTGTGCACGCATTTCGAGGCACTTCATTTTCATCTTATGGCCACTGATGTGGGTGCGGCTGAGGTCCACTCACATTGGTGTAAGTCCACCTTGCATTGTGTATGCCATGTTTCAAAGCGTTGCGCATGTTATGTTGTTAGCATTGTCTATGCCATGTAGTTGCATAGCATGCTTGTATTCTTGTTTACATACCTAGGTTGCATTGCATTGGCATGCATGCCTTGCCTCTTGATCATGTGATAGAGGTTGGGCTTTAGTTTGTTTGATTGGTTTGCATTTCATTTGACATGAAAGTTGCATACTTGATTCCTTGGGCCATCATGCATGGAAATGCGTGATTGGTGGTCCGAGAATCGAGGCACATGCCCCTTTGAGTCATTACCACTATAAGGGACATGAATGGTGCATATATGCCTTGAATTGTGCTGCCATGCTTTGCTTTGCACTCTGTTGCTGTCAATTGCAGGTTCTGCAGACATTCCTTGCCGACCGGCAGTATATATTGCCGACCGGCAGTAAACAAGCAGCCGATGGATTCATCTTGTGCCGGTGACTACACCACACTGCCGGTGGCAATTCTACTCAACCGGTGGCACTCCTCAGTGTCCAAGGAAGCAGTCCTGAGGTTTTGGTAGACTTCAGAGGAGTAGAGGAAAGAAAACAGAGGCAGCCTATGCATGGCGGCGCATTTCCCGAGGCAGTTTACCTGTTTTCCTAGATTAGTTAATTTGTTAATTAATTAATTAATTTGCAATATTTAATTAGCTTGCGTAGTTAATTAATTTGTAATATTTATTTTGTCCCTCCGAGCGAGGGCATATTTGTAATAAGTGTGCGTGCGTGTGATGTATGCCTTCCAACCCCACTTCTTTCTTCCCTTTTATTTACCTGCTTATGATGGTAGATTAGGGCACATTTATTTTAGCATACCTTATGCTATGCATGCGTGCATTCATGCATTTGTTGACATGCATCAGGCTCGGCACATCATGCTAACTGCATTTGTACTTTAATTTCAAAATTGAATATGTGCATCAATTGATTGCATCTCACATGCCATGCTTAGGTTAGCCGAGCCTACTTCAATTGCATCCCGTATGTGTTGCATTAGTCAATCTAACATGAACTAGGACATGCATGTTTGCTAACTAGTTCATTATTTTGGCACGGAGTACGATGTAAGTGTTTATGCTTTAGCATCCCGCATGCGTGTGAGTGTTGCCATGACAGTATGCTTAACATGTGGCTAGATGCTTATGTGTTATAAATTGTTTGAATGCCTGTGGGTCAAGGTTGGATTGTTTGAGTTGGAAAAACTCGTTGAAATCCGTATTTTAGCCTACTTGCGAGTAGCAAATTCCAAAACATTTTTCCAAAACAAACAGATATGCAATGTTTATTTCCAAATTAGGCAATCTAGTCTATACTTGTTTGCTGCACGCATAACATAGTAATTCTAGGCTAACAATTGGTTTAAGAACACATAAGGTTTTCAAAAACGGATATCACGGTTAGTAGAGGCCGGTCTTCGGACCGGGTGAAAAGGGGTGCTCATAGCTGACCTTCCTCGATCGTACCCAAGCTCCCGAGCCGAGACAACTCCGGTGACGACGGACATGTGGCCTTCGTCACCGAGTCAGGGTTTCCTAAATTCTCCCATAAAAAAATATTTAGGTGGCGACTCTGTATCTGGCAAAGCAGTCCATGTTTGGCACTACTTTTTCAAAAATCTGTTTCTCAAAACGATTTGCCAGATTTGGACTCTTTGGTTCAGATTAAGAACCGTGACACAAATTGAGAGTCCAAACTGTAGCATGAGGCCCGCGGGCGTGTGTTACAGAAGGGTAAGCTAGCACCCCATTACATCGGGCCTTTTGAAATCCTTGAGAAGGTTAACCTCGCCGCCTACAAACTTGCTTTGCTGCCAGGATTGAGCCAAGTCCATAATGTATTTCATGTTTCGGTGTTGAGGAAGTATATTCGAGACCCGCTACATGTGATCGACCATTTCAGAATTGTAATTGATGAAGACTTAGGCTACGAAGAGAAGCTGATACAGATTGTCGATAGGCAGGTGAAACAGTTGAGAAGCAAGTCGATACCAATGGTGAAAGTTGAATGGAAGGAGCGTTACGGAGAGGATACATGGGAAATGGAAGAGGAAATGAAAGTTCGACATCCAGAATTGTTTTTGGAACAAGGTAACTCAAGTTTGGGGACCAAACTTCTTTAAGGCGGGTAGGATGTAACAACCCTCATTTCGACTCAGTCATACTTGCTTACATTCATGGTTGCAAATCTTGCCTTGTTTTGCTTGAATGATTGCTTGTACGCTTTGTTCTTGTCTGGCGTATTGCCGAGGTCATCTTAAGCGTAGACACCTTTGAGACCTTCGCCACTTAAAATTATCTTGGAATCCCGTTGGTTGATCTCCATCTTCACCCTAGCATATTGGCCGAGATGTCACCATCTAGACCGAGGTTCGCGTCGCCTAGGCCGAGATGTGCATCATCTGGGCCGAGATGTTAATATCTAGGCGTTCTAGATCCTTAACCCTTGCATGAGTGATTTTGTTCCTGGAATGGTGCGACCTAGACTGAAGTGGTGGCACATCTAGGCCAAGGTGTGGCACAGTTCAGTCAAGTGTTGTCCTTCCAAGCCGATGTCCTTGCCTCTTGATTGCCGGAGTCTTGTTGTTGGCCGATGTCATTACTTGCCGGTGTGTTCTTGCCGCCGAGCTTGTTGAGTACACTTTGTCTTGGTCTTGTCTTGTCTTGTCAGTCACCTTTTTGCTTAGAGCCAATCAGCCGATGCCACATGTCCCAGCAGAGGGATTAAGTCAGTGACTGTCGGGAAAACATACCATTTTTTTGTATCAAACCTTGCCTCTAGAGAGAGAAACTCTAGGAAGAAGAAGGAGAAGTTTTGAGAGAGAAAGAGAACTTCCAAGCTTGATCGTTGGAGCTTGAACCGTTAGATTCGAGTTTTGAGGTTAGAATCTCAACCTATTCTTGTTGTTCTTATTGATCATCTAGCTGCATTGCACGATCAAACCTGTTCTGCACGCCATTCATCGATTTAAAGTTGGTTTTGGAAAGAGAAAAATGGTTTCTTTGTGTTCTTGAGGAAAAGCCTCGTTTGATCCGAAAATTTGCGTCTAGAATCACGTTTTTGTGTTTGTTTTGATAAGGCTCTTGAGTATGGGCACCCAGGTACATGATTTTGAATTCATAGCATGAAATCTCAACTTCTGTAATAGCAAGTTTTGATCTTTGCATTCGTCTCCTTCATGCTCATGTTCTCCATGTTATCAAGAGGGAAACCCAGATTTTTCCCTACTTCGCTTTTGAATGTGGCCGTTGGGGCCACACCTTCGCAAGGAGGTGTGGGACCTCGGCCTAGACATGGTAGTTGCCTAGCTCATTCTCCAGAAATGAGAAACGTTGTTTTGATTTGATTTGACCTAGTTTTGGAGAATGCCGAGGTCATTTACGTGCATGCTAAACTTGTCTTGAGTAGTACATTCAACAGACCTTGCCATGTGTTTGTAGGACTGGGATTTGCTTCACCCCGACATTTAACGAACTAAGTGAGTGGTATTTTTAATAAAGTTATGTTATACGTTTTGATAAAGACTCGGTTTTGCTTCGTTTTGAAAGTATTTCATAAGCATGAATAATTGTCCCCACTTTGTATATCAAGCATGATCTTGTTTTGATGACCTCCTCGGAAAGTCCCTTGTGTTGGAGGACTCTAAACGTTCGCAGCACATCTTGTCTTGAAAGTCCCTTGTGCTGGAGGACTCTAAACTTTCGCAGCACATCTCGTTTGAAAGTCCCTTGTGCATGAGGACTTTAAACTTTCGCAGCACATCTCGTTTGAAAGTCCCTTGTGCTGGAGGACTCTAAACTTTCGTAGCACTTCTTATCTTGAAAGTCCCTTGTTCTAGAGGACTCTAAACGTTTGTAGCACCCTTGTTCGAGATGCCTCCCTCGCTTTGTCTTGTTTTGCCACGGACAGTTTACCGCCTGGATATGTTTGCCGAAATGTCATTATTTGTAATATGTGATGCTAGTATCCCTTGAAGCTCTGACGATTTGTTAGATGGACAAGGTCCATCCCTGGTTATATATAGAGAGTTTTGCCTTGTATTGTTTTATAAGGATTTCGGCTATTATTCATGCAAACCCCTTTATTATTTATACCATTCACTGAGTATTCAAGCTCACCCTCTATATATATATATATATATATATGTAGGTGATGAACAAGAAGGCGGTGACGCCTAGATGTGATTCTGGAGCTTATTTTTGGGTTTTGATTATGTCGGCTTAACCTGTATTAACGTCGGCAGTCTTGAAAATTATGCTTCTCGATTTGTACAGCTTGTATGTCGCTTATGTCGGCTTGAGAAGCCTTTTGATCAAGACGTGTGTTTTGTATGTTTGTTTATGTCAGCAAGGAAGATGTAATTCGTACTAGTTTTGTTTATACCGGCTTGTGGAGCCCTGTGCTAAAATGTAAAATGTAATTTTGTACTTTGCATTGGTTGTAATTAAGTTATAATCCATGTGTGAATGGTTGCTATTTCATTTGACCTATGCACAGCTCTTCTAGACTAATCTGTTTGTATAAACCGCTTCCGTACTTGTGAGCCCCATATATTTATACTCTGTTATGTATGGATTTCGTAAATTGGCCTTCGGTAATCCCGGATTACTGGCCATTACGGCACCAAACTACTAGGGGCGGTTTGGGGTCGTGACAACTTTGTTCTCCATCATCTTTCCACATTTCATAACTTCTCATAATCTCTAAATGAGTAGGAGGGTGCCACATGTCCTGCAATTATATAAATAATAAATTATAATGAAATTACAAATTTATGGCGCCAACATTACCCCCCCTAGCTTTTAAAAATGATGTTTAATTGAATTTTTGAAGAGCCGAACAAACCACACATACTGCCATTTTTGTGCCTTAAAAAAAAAACAATTAGCCATCAATTTGAAAAGATAAGCCATTCTCAACCACTGATTTAAATGCATAGGATTTTCCTAGCCAAGTTCAACATTTCAAATGGCTAAGTTGTTCTTTAGTGTATCAAACTCATCAAAACAATGCTTAAAGATGGTTGTTTTATTAGCCATTTTATCAAAATTAAATTTTGATGTGAACCACAAATCCAAAAAGGATTTTGAACACCAAGAACCATAGTACAAGATGGCCTGAAAATTTCAAAAAACTTGACATTTTGAATAATTTCAAAAAATTCAGATTCATGAATATTAAATTGTTCATTATTCTTAGCCATGTTTGGCTTGAGAACATGTTCTTTGGCCCAATAACTTTCATCATTCATTGATAAATGGTGTTGTTTTTCTATTTTATCCATTAATGGATTATGAAAATTCTCCATGCAAGTTTCATCATTTCTCAGTCTAATGGGTTGTTCCATTTTAGCCATTAATGGCTTATGAAAATCCTTCATAGACATCTTATATCCATTGTTTGACTCTCTGAGAATAGGTTTTTCAACTCCCCGAGTCTTATATGGAACATCATTTTTAACCATGTTTGGCTCAACAACATACTTTTTAGCTATGTTATTTTCATAAATTGGCTTTTTAAAAATGAGTTTTTTGACCCCCTGAGCCATTGATGAAATTGGAAAATCTAGAAATTTCCTAAATATTGATTTGTGATTATGTATTAATTTTTAACCAGTAAATAGCAATCCCAATCAAACAATTAAAGACAAATCGACACAACGATTTTATGTGGAAAAACCACAATTGGAGCACCTCCAATTGTGAAAAAAAATTCACGGGCAAAAGCCACAAAACAATCCAATAAGAAGATATAAAGGAATTACACAAGTGTACTCTCAATTACTTAGTGAATCCACGCTCGAATTGAACCGACCCCTATGTGTCTCTTCCAGCCTGTCTTCACCTCAGAATTGTCTTGCCTAATGTTGAATCCATAACGTCGATGTTGAATCAATGACGATGAGCCACTCCAGAATCCACCAAAGTTTCAGGCTCAAATTCCACGGAATCCACCGAAAAGCAACTCTCTTTTGTGAATAAAACAAACTCTTTGATATAATCCACTCAATACATGATTAAACTCTCACAGATATCAAATGAAAACAAGCAAAGAAGCTCCAGAAGAAAACCCCGATACCTAAAAATAAGATCTGGAAGTCGTATCCTAAAATCGGATTGAAACACTTATTTATAGAAAATAGATCCGCAATCTCCGCTCGAGCACAAGAATGGTCGCTCGAGCGGATCTATGCTTAAGTGCAAGAATGACCACTTGAGCAACAAAAAAAAACTCCCAGTACTTTTGCAGGTGAGTGAAACTTCTGAAAGGTCATGATCTCCACTTGAGCGCAGGAATGGCCGCTCGAGTGGGCAAACAACTTCGACTGCAATTTTGCCTTTTGCTTCGGGGACGCTGCCTCTCAACCCTGCTGAGGTGCTACCCCGGACCCGCCAAGGGGCGCTACCCGGTGGACCTCCATGTGCTGACTAGGCAGCTCGATCCCCGGCATAGTCAATGAAGTGGCAAACATGAAAGAATTAACTTCTGAAACATCTCTGCAAGGCACAATTTGAGTTGGATTTGCATCTAAAAACTCATAGCCTCACTGAAATAAAAGATGAAAAAAATTACAACTGAAAGGAGTTTTGTCAAACGGGATTACCAAGAATAAAAACCTAACAGAAATCAACTCTTTGCTTTTGCTATTTTCAACCATGGAAAAATTCTAAAAAAAATTCACCAATTCCGGGCATTAAAGCCTCAATTAAAGACTTGGTAGTGAGAGTTGACAACTCATCATTCCATTGGCGAATTTCCATATCAAGTTGATGAATTTCTTCGATTAAATAGTGTCTTTTTTCTTCCACCTAATAATATTGTAAGGGATGAAAGTTAATTTCATCAAGAAAATAGATCTCTTCTTGAAGATCCAAAATTTTTTGTTTACAAAAGATTTTATCTAAGCTATTTGAAATGGACAAATCCAATTCATTTTTCATTTCTTACACTTAATGTCCCACTGAGCGTGCCAAAAATTGATGGCTTATTTTTCCCCCGACGGAAAATATCATAAATGTGAGCGTGCTAGCAAGGATTGAAAAATCCTTACAGATTAAATTCAAGCCAAGTATTAAGCGATTGTGTTGACAGTTCTTTTGCCTCAATGAAGAGGACTTCAAAATTGCCAAGTGTAGAAAAATAAAAATTAATAGAAGAAGGAGAGAGACGGAGAAAGATGATTAAGTGAACAATCGGAGTGATTGAGTGAACAATCAAAGTAACAATTACTTACCTCTACTCATATGCTTTGAAAAGGAAGTGCATAAAATACTTTGAAAAGGAAGTGCGTAAAATAAAAATGCAGGAAATATAAATGACAAGAAAAATAGAAATCAATTATCTTTGGTATGAGTTCTGGATCTTTACAAGGTAACCATAAATGCCTATTTATAGGCAAATATTTGTAGGAAAAAACTACCTAATAACTACCCTATTCTTCCATCTCCTCCATTTCATACTCCATGTTCTTCCATAACTTCCTTTAATCTCCATTTCATGCTCTATGTTCTCCATCATCTTTCCACGTTTCATAACTTCTCATTACTTCCAAATGAGTAGGAGGGTGCCTGATGAAGATCATGGAAAGAAGAAAAAGAAAAAATCTGGAATTTCACAGGAAGCACATTTAAGGCATCAAGAATTAAAGATTTGGAATAATTTTGAGTATTCATGTCATTATAGTAGGTTATTGTAATTATGGGTATAATGGTAATTCCAATAATTGTTGGACATGGGTTGTAGGGATCACCCATGGGTTTTATTTTGGGTCAAGTTATTAAATGGGTTATTACATATAGGTTTTATTATGTTTAAAATAATCTTAGTAGTCAAAGGTCCAAGTTTTCTATTTTGATATTGAAGTAGAATTAGAAGTCATTAAAGTTTCCTATTATGATTGAAGTAGAATTGGAAGTTATAGTTGGTCTAGAATATTAGTAGTTGCTAAATATTTTTAGTTTCTAAATTTGAGAAATAGTCCTTATAGAATTAGGAGAGTCTTTAGCCTATAAATATATGTGTAATCTCAATGATTCAAGAACAGAGTTAATATTATAAAAAATTGATATTGTGTTTGTGTGATTGGCCTATCCCTTGTGAGGGTGAAACACTTCTCTTTCTTTATTTCTTCTTCTTCTTCTATTGAGCAAGGTTACTATTTACGTCACTGTTCACCGTGCTTAGAACAACCACCCAACTGTCCCTAACAGTTGTGTTTTCATTCCCAAAACCCTACCCTTTTACAAACCCTGAAACTCCTATTTTTTAAATACTTTTGCAACTTCAAAATCCCACAAAATCCAGCTCTATAAGTCTGTTATTGCTACTGCCCGTATATTTAACCCGGGCTCACTACTTGTAGGAAAGTAATCCCTACTCGTCCTACATCAGTTTGGTATCAGAGCTTTAAGATCCTACCTTGTTCTTTACCAATCTTGTGATGAAATTGCTTTCTTTATTACAATGTTGACAAGCATTGAATTAAATTTGAAGTTTGAAACCTTGTTAACAAATTCTAGAGCTACTAACAAAGATGAGGCGATGTTAAAGGAGGATTTTGCGATAATTAAGGAGGATGTTGCAACAATAAAGAATGATGTGCATACTATGAAGACAACTTCGAATGAATTGAAAGCTTCCATGGA
Organism: Camellia sinensis; assembly: GCF_055761805.1. Taxonomy (NCBI): domain Eukaryota; kingdom Viridiplantae; phylum Streptophyta; class Magnoliopsida; order Ericales; family Theaceae; genus Camellia; species Camellia sinensis. The sequence continues at coordinate 24,994,402 of NW_028128987.1, forward strand.
AGGATTGTTGGCTGCTGTTTTATGGTAGACTAATATCTAGGCGCAAAAGGTTGATAATGTTGAAGATTTTGAAGAAACTATGAAAGAGCAAGATGAACATGCTGCCAATATTAAGGATATTGAAGAAAGGAAGGCGAAAATTAATTTGCTTACTAAAGAAAGTATGAAAGATCATTATGATCAATGTTTTGAAGCCAAGGAAGCCAAAGAGAATGATGAGAATGCAACTAAATTTTCTGCTCTTCACAAGAAAATTAAAGTTGCCATTGAGTTTATTATTCTTGGCAAATTCGACGTGGTCAATGGAGTGATGACAACATTGAACTTTTTAATTTTCGCATCATTCATTCAAAATAATCAATTTGAATGGTTCCAAGTGCAAGAAGTGCAAGATTCCATAATCCTTATACTTCAACATTATAAAACTCAAGGTCAAGTTTTTTCGAATGGAGGGGAGAATGATGAAGATCATGGAAAGAAGAAAAAGAACAAATTTGGAATTTCACAGGAAACACATTTAAGGCATCAAGAATTAAAGATTTGGAATAATTTTGAGTCTTCATGTCATTATAATAGGTTTTAATAATTATGGGTATAATGGTAAATCCAATAATTGTTGGACATGGGTTGTAGGGGTCACCCATGGGTTTTATTTTGGGTCAAGTTATTAAATGGGTTATTATAGATAGGTTTTATTATGTTTAAAATAATCTCAGCAGTCAAAGGTCGAAGTTTCCTATTTTGATATTGAAGTAGAATTAGAAGTCATTAAAGTTTCCTATTATGATTGAAGTAGAATTGGAAGTTATAGTTGGTCTATAATATTAGTAGTTGCTAAATATTTTTAGTTTCTAAATTTGAGAAATAGTCCTTATAGAATTAGGAGAGTCTTTAGCCTATAAATATATGTGTAATCTCAATTATTCAAGAGCAGAGTTAATATTATAAAAATTTGATATTGTGTTTGTGTGATTGGCCTATCCCTTGTGAGGGTGATGCACTTCTCCTTCTTTATTTCTTCTTCTTCTTCTTCTTCTTCTTCTTCTATTGAGCAAGGTTACTATTCACGTCACTGTTCACTGTGCTTAGAACAACCACCCAACTGTCCCTAACAGTTGTGTTTTCATTCCCAAAACCCTACCTTTTTACAAACCCTTAAACTCCTATTTTTTAAATACTTTTGTACCCACAAAATCCAGCCCTATAAGTCTGTGATTGCTGCTGCCCATATATTTAACCCGGGCTCACTACTTGTAGGAAAGTAATCCCTACTTGTCCTAGATCAATGCCACATGTCTTGCAATTATATAAATAATAAATAATAATAAAATTGCAAATTTTTGGCACCAACAAAGGCGAATATTAAATGAGTTAGGTTAATGTCTAACTTGTATAACACGATTGACACTAATAATCTGTTTAATGAAAAGTTAGATACATTTTAATAATATTTCCTCTAAAGGATGTCCTGATATTTTTGAATACCTTATCTCCATCTAATTGATTAAAAAATATGTAAAATAGGATTATGTGTACATCTTTTGTTTTTAATTAAGATAATCTATTTTTTGTCTACTTTTTAGAGTCAATACAACAACAAAAATATAAGAATAAGATACAGTTTTTGTAAATTAGGAAACTAAAATTGAGATGAAATTAAATGTTTCTTTGAATAAGTTCATCCAAGGTTGGGTTTTTTTGAAGTTCAAATCTAAACTTGACAATCATGTTTAGGCTCATGCGGTCACAATGGGTCATGCTTCAATAATCCAAATTATTCATTTTGTAAGGTCCTCCATGTATATCATTCATGAAAAAAAAAAATCAAGTCAATTCAGTAATCGTACTATTTAATTTTATCATATTCATGTCTAAAAAATGAACTGACAAGTATAATTCTTAAAATAAATCATCTACTTCTGGGGTCTGACAATGTGTGGGTCCCACAGTGGTGTATTATGTGACAGTTTTGTTGTTAGTTCTATACGTTTTGTGTTTTTTTCTATGCTAATTCTAGGTTTCCCAGATTTACCCAGCTGTAAACATGGCACCCTAAACAATGAGTGTAGATTGGGTCTTTGGCAAAAATAGAATTCCAGAAAGAATAGGTGAAAGCTAACTATAAGATTAATAATTTTGCAAACAAAAAGAAATAGGGAAAATGTGAAAATGAATTCATTTTTGGAAAACCAAAGAAGTCTTTGATTCAATATGTTAGTTGACAATAAAGTTTTTACCTTGTAAAATCTAAACTGTCCAACATAAAGTATGTGCATACATAAGTTCCATGTAGAAAAAGTAGGGCCATATATATATATAGCAACTCTATCTTTCACCTATTTTGATTTGGTGAAGTGGGAACCAGTAGACATGAATGAGATTGTGACAATAACTATTATCGTGGTTGTAAACAACCCTAAAAGTCACCAAGACTTATTCAAAACCATTAACCCTGGTAGATAATTAAAACCTAAGGGACCTAAAATTTTTGATAAAATATTAGCTAAAAATGACAATAACGAAGTTCAAATTTTGATACTATATTAGCTTTCGTCTCAAACCTAGCAAATTGTTCACTAGAACAATAACAACGGTTGGATAATGTCTCAAACTCATTTGTGTCACATCAGGGATCTCTCTCACTGGATCATATAGTGAAGAAAAATCTTGAAATGGAGAATTCCATGCCCATGGTAGCCACAACTTCATCAAACCATCCATACAAGAAAAATGGGTTATTGTGGCATTTATAAAATAATTTTTTTATAGTGTCACTAAAATTTTACGTTAGGCAACGTTTAAAAAAACACTGTATTAAGAATGGACAAGTTTTTGATGTCCGGTAGCTGTAGGAAATGGAATTCAAACAGAATTTAAAGGGTCACTGTTTTCACTCTCTCTATCTCTCTCACTATGTTTGAAATTCATTTATTCTCATCATTGCTCTGAGATCTGGACTTTATCTCTCTATATTAAATGGAATATTATTCGTTATCTTTGTCACTTTATCAGATTTGGAATGACATAGTTGTTTGCAGTTCACTTTGAGGATTAGACGATATTGTTAGGCTTGTGGGGTCCACCACGTGTTTTGTTTCAATAATCCAAACTGGTCAATGTATAGAGCTCATTAAATACTTTATCCCCATAAAAAATAACATTGATCGGATATCGATAGCTATTTGATTGGATTAGATTTTTATCAACAATTTATTTTGAAAATTTTATTTACTGTTGACAAAAATCTGATCCGATTCAATAACTATCGATATCCGATTAACTTGATATTTTACAAGGTTAAAGTACTCGATGAGTTCTATATATTGAACGGTCCAGATTATCAAAATAGGACTCGTGGTAGGCCCCCAAGGGCCCCACATCACGCTCCAGTCCAATATGAAACTAGAGAAAAGCCTGGCCCGTATTGGAAATGGCAATTACACCAAATATATTGTTTGTTTATTCACCATCAATTTGTCTAATGGTTACAATTTTCTTCTAGTTGCATTATCTTCAATTTAGAGATTTGCAAATTTGAGATGTGTGCAACCTTTGATGTTTCAGCTGTCGATTCTTCCAAAATCTACATTTTTTTATATTGTCGATTTCTGAATCTGAATATCTGTGTGTGTGTGTGTGTGTGTGTGTGTGTGTGTGTGTGTGTGTGTGTGTGCGTGAAAGTGTTTTTTGTATTTTTGTCCTGCAGTTGTTGTTTCCTGACTAGCTTTGGGTCTTTATTTATGTTAGGTTTTTATAATTGGCAATCTCGTTTGACAAAACTCTTTGCAGTTGTAATTTTATTCGCCCTTTTGTTTCAATGAGGCTATGAGTGTTTAGATGCGAATCTAACCCGAATTGTGCCTTACAGAGGAGTTTTTGATCTCAATTCTTTCATGTTTGCTACTTCGCTGGAGCAAAGAAAATGATCATCCAATATTTTTGCAGAGCACCTGAGCTTCTGGGAAGAAAGTTTTATTGCTTGAGCAGTGAAAGTTGCGTTCGAGCAGTCAGTCTATATGTTTCGCACTGCCTTTAGTCACACCGCTCGAGCAGTGAAATGTGCACTCGAGCGGTTTGCGCGATCTTGTTTTCTATATAGTGCATTGTTCGCTTGTGGCTTGACTTTTCGTGCTCTGTTCGGATACGACTAGTCCCACAGTTCGGACTCCCGTGGTTCTGAATTTGATTTCACAAAGTGCAATATGAAATAGTGAAAACACAAAAGAGTCCAAATCCGACAATTCTTTTTGGAAAATCGATGTTTGAATCAAATGCCAAAAATGGACTGCTTTTCCAGATTTCAAAGTCGCCACCTAAATATTTTTGAGAAATTTAGAAAACCCGAGACTCGTGTCAAAGGCCATTTATCCGTCATCACCTAAGTGTCTCAGCTCGGGAACTTTGGTATAAAAAGAGAAGGTCACGAATTAAGCACCCCGCTCACTTGATCAAAGATCGACCTCTACTAATCATGATGTGATTTTTATTTACATTATATGCTCTTGTTCTAGTTTTATTAGACTAACATTACTATGTGACGCACATAAGTATAGACTATTTTGCAAAGATTAGAACACTTTGATTTCATGTTTTATTTGAAAAATTGTTTTTGATACTTGTCACTTGAAAATGTGAGTTTGTACATTAATCAATTTGTCCCAATTTAAGCAATTAGCCTTACCCATCAGCATTCAAACAAGTATATCATTTAAGCAATTAGCCTCTTGGTATTTATGCTAGATATGGCAACATAGACAAACAATGCAAGATGCTAAAACTCAAAATTGCTCACCTAGTACTCTGAGCCAAAACAAAGCAAAATAATTAGAAAATATGCATGCTCTTAACTAATGCAATATGACTAAATGCAATGCACACATTATGTAAGTTATAGGCTCGGCTATGAGCATGGCATATGATTCCATTCAAGACATGCGATAAAACACATATTCAAGCAATGAATTTGAATATTGATATTGGGTTAGTATGATGAGCCAAACCTTGGATGCATGCAAGACAATGGATGCTAATTTGAAACATGAAGGTCTATACTAACCACCGTCAGCAAGTAAGTAAAAGGGAGAAAGACGTGGGGTTGAAAGACATACAACTTATTACATGTTAGTCCTCACATAAGAGAGTGCGAATCAAAGTCCGAAAGTCCGAATTAAACTAATTATTACAAAACCGAATGAATAAATAAGCAAAGAACTAACTAGCTAGCTACTTTATTACAATAGGGATAATAATGAGAAATAAACTAGCTATTTAAGTTAACTAACTATAACAATTACAAATAAACGATAATAATAATAATTACAACAAGACTAATTGTAACAACAATAATAATTAATTATAACAATACTCAGAGCATTAATTTACAACATTGATGTAAGTAAGGATGCACAAGGGTTGCATGCACAATGTCCAAGAACTGCTCTATCTGTCTAGGCCTGCTCTATTTCACCTTCAGCCACTGTCCTCTATTTTCTGCAAAACATACTGTTGACCAAACATTGATGGCCGACCGGCCCCCAATGAAGCCCGACCGGGCCGAAATAAGGCCGGTCGTGCCTTAATTTTATGCAAAATCCTATTTTGTGCTCTGAAGTGAAAACAGCGCAGACAGAGTTATTCTGAACTCTATTTGTCCCTCTCACACTTCTCTATAATGGGAAAACCTCAAGAAAAGGTTGGAATCATTTCCAAAACCATCAATGAGTAAGTTGATTGTTTGATGATTTCAGACACAATTTGAACAAAGATTAATAAATGAAATGAATAACAACCATCCCTCCCCTTTATCATGGGATGAGCTTAAAAAAGGGGAGTAAAGACGCTTCAAGGATCGTCAAAACACCATGAATTGATGTAAGACAACCCTTGACACAATAGACTCGGCATAACGTCTGGCCAAATCCAAGAAATATACTTCATTTTCTTTATGTGGGTTGGTTCATTTTAAGCCAAATTCATTAGTCTTTGCCATCCTTTAATCCATTAAGTCCAAGGTGATGATTACGTCCACTAACGATTACATCCACTAAGTGAGAAGCATGTCAAATGCGAAACGATTCTCGACATGAAAAAGAGACTATGCCGTTGACAATCAACCTCTGTAGAGATTAAGCCATTAAGCATAGATCTCTAGTTCATGTTTTGAATAACCGTCAACCAATTGAAACAACTCTCAAATGAAAGAAATGAATGGTGAGTTTATTATTAAAATGAGGCTCTTAAACATGGAAATTAAACAAAGAAAGGCCAATAACAATATGCAACAAGCTATGTATATGGACTTGTGATACAACAAGCAAACTAATCAAAGAATGAATTAATTAAACAACCTAGGACAACCCTAAAATAGCCTCTAATAGGTAAAAAATAGTGGCTCAAAGTGCATGAAAAGAGCCTAAAAGCTAAACAACAAAGAAAGAAAGTAAGGCTAGTAAGAAAGAACAAGGAGGGGTGGCTAACCCCTTCATTTTTGAAACCTCAAAGCATGATTTTTAGCCTCTTTTAAATTCTTAAAATCAATTTAGAAAGAAAAGAAATGAGTGTAAAAACAAAGGTTTGAGCTATAGGTGAGGGTGTAAGAAAGAGTGTTATCTCTCTTTACCCTTTGGTAGCTCTCCAAACCCAAGCTTAAACACTTGAAGGAACATCAAAACAATACAAAAATGCAAGAACTTGATAGCAAATGATAGAAATAAAAGCAAGAGAAGAGATACTAAGCTTATACCTCTCAAGAAAGGTAAGCTCTTTGTTGTGAATCAAACTAAGTACAAACACACTCTCAAGCTTGAATTGTGATGCTCAAGGCTCAACCAAGGTTTCAAGGCAAAGGTGTGAAGGTGTATATGGTGTATGGATATAGGTTCAAGGTGGTAAGCTTGCTCAAAGGTTGCTTGCACAAGAAGAAGGAGCTCTCAAGAAGGTGTATAAGCTTTTTAGAAATTCTTCAACCCTCAAAACAGAAATACAACTTCGTTTTTATAGACTTTGAGCAAGATGGGTCATAAATATCTTAAAAAATGGACAGTTGGCAGGCGCCTACCCAGAATAGTGTTTCTCGCTACCAAGGCATGGTCGGCCATCAATAGCCACGGTCGGCTCTCAATGAGGCATGGCCGGGCCTTAATGTGATCCCCTGTTTTTCTGCTTCAGACTCAGCATATGGTGGTACAACGTGTAAAAATGGATTTATAGGGTTTTATTAGTGGGAATATGGAAGGTTTGGGATTGTTTCGAAGCTTAAACATAACCCCTTCGTTCAGACCTCGAACCACGTACAACACCACTTTCATTATCGAGTGTACCGAGCAAAGCGCTCGAGCTTTGCTGGCTGTCAAAAATGGGGTGTCTACATCGCTGTTTCTAGTGTTTGAGCCGTCCAAATTTTCAGAGAGGAATAAAATGCAAAGTGTTTTATATTGGAGGGTGCTTTCTGAGTGTTTTCTTGATGATTTTAGAATGATCAATGGATCCGTGAACTTCATAACAACATCATCAAGGATTTTTTTTGTTTTCATTTATTCACAAAAGAGAGTTGTTCTTCGGTGGATACCATGAAACTTGGGCTTGAACCTTTGGTGGATTCTGGAGTGGCTTATTGTTGTGGATTCGACATTGGCATTGTGGATTCAATGTTGGGCAAGACAAATTCGAGGTGAAGACGGTGGTGGAAAAGGGGTCAGTTCAATTCGGGCGTGGATTTGCTAGGTAATTTAGGGTACACTTGTGTAATTCCTTTTTGTCTTCTTAGTGAATTATTTTGTAGCTTTTACCCATGGATTTTTTTTTTTTAATCACAATTGAAGGCGCTCCAATTATGATTTTTCACATTAAGTCGTTGTGCCAATTTGTCTTTGATTGTTTGATTGAGATTGTTATTTGTTGTTTAAAATTGATACATAATCACAAATCAATATCTCAGGGATTTTAAGATTTTTCAATTTATTTCACTGTTTGATCATTGATCTATATATATTTGGTGTAAACTGTAAATGTACCTTTCATGGAATCCTTGTATACTATTGATTGGTCTTGTGGTGATATGTGCACCTTGGGTTTAGAGAAAGTTTGATACCTTCATTTGATAACCTATTAGGGGTATGCTTCCATATTTATGCTCTTGTATTGGAGGTTTGCCTCCATATTATTCACTTCCGCATTTATGCAATTAGTTGTTTAAATAATGGCAACTAATAATGCTGGAATGGTAAGTATTGTCTCAATGGCGTTGAGTTTTTGTTATCTTTTTGCCCCCTTGGTGCATTATGCAGTTTGAAGTAATATGTTTGTTTTACTTTTGGCAAAAATTTTAAAGTTATTTATTTAATTTTTCAGTTTTCTAACCCATTGCTAGCTATCGACTTGCCCCAACTTTTCTAAAGTGTCGTATTACTTATTATAAGGTATTCCAATGTTGTTTTGACTATAATAAATTACACACTCTTTCTCAAAACAAACACAACAAAAACCAACCCCTTTTCTCTCTCTAATTGATATTTTGGATTGTGGCATTTGCCCTTTTGTCTACACGACCACTTGAAAGAATTTGAATTAATCTTGGTTTCAGTTAGAATACCCTAGCATAACATAATGCACAAACTAGATGTTTCATTTTGTTTTCTTTTTGTTTCTTCCGCTTGATCTAATTTCTTTTATGTTTGCATATAAAAATACAAGAAATTAATCGATTTTCTGTGGCTGAGGAAAAAAGAAGGGCATTTGTAGTTATAAACTCTAGCTAATTGTTTTTATTGGATAATGTACTTGTGTTTATTCAATTTCATTGTCATAGTTTGTGAGACTTATCTGCGAACTAAAAGCTTTTCAATGGTACTATGCTTATGAGTAGCATTTGTATTCTTTGTGATTGCAAACATGGCTAGTTTAAAGGGTTCTTAATTTGATGCTTGTCAATATGTTATGCGGAAATGAATGCAATGCAGAATATAAGAAGTTTGAGGAAGAGTAAATTCAAAGAAGGGGCGATATTTGGAAATTGGAATGGTTTCAAAGAGAAATTGATAAGAACCATACATAATCATGTTTCTAATATTATTGTAGTTCTATTTTATGATTATTTTCATGTTTTCTAGGATTTTTAGGTGAGGGGTATTTTGTTAATTTTATGTTTATTGACATGGGTTGTATGGGTCGCCCATGGGTTTAATTAGTCTTTTTTTAATTAGGCAAATGATTTAATTAATCTTTGTTTTTGTTTCTTATTTGGTCTTAAATTAGTTTTAGAAATTAAAGATATTTTAGTAGTTTTCTTTTTTGGTTATGGTTAGTTTAGGAAGTCTCCTAATTCTATATAAAGCCATGTAATGCCTATAATTTAATAGAGTTGATATTTTATAAAAAGTTGAGATCTTTGAAACTGCTTTATGGATTGTGTGATGCAATCAAACCCTAGATGTGATGCCTATGGAATCTGGGTGGGATGCATAGATCTATCTTCTTCTCTTTTTTCTTCTTTCTTTTTCTTTGTTGTTACAATTTACTATTCTCAAATTACTATTCACAACCCTCTAAAAGTGCACTTTTGAACCTCAACTTTATCCAATCACCCCCAAATCAACCTAATCCCTTTCCTATTTAACCCTTGAAATCCTCAATTATTCACTGTTTAGGCCATCAAATAACATTTGTTTTGAAAATCTAGCGTTGTCCCTATTTGTCCTACATCAGAATGACAAGTTTTAGTCATTTGATTCCATAAACATTCATTGTTATTTCACTGGCAATAAGATGGTATTGTTTCTTGTTTCTTTATGTAATATAATATATAAACTTTTTTATTCTCATTATCATATTGCTGATGCGTATGGTATCTTTTTTGTTAAAAATAATTCATAAAAAATTTCTTCTATAGCAAACTTTTACATGTTTCCTTAACTAAATGAGGGGCCACGAGGTTCTATTATGGTGAATATTGTGGTGTTTCAAACAAACCTGTTTTTCTTTGTTTTTGAATTGTTGAACTCACATGATATGTTTGATGTGCCTTGTCATAATTGACAATATGATTAAATTTGAAGCAAACAAGGATTAGCCTATGAAATTTAGGAATTAAAATCTGATCATTATGTTTATTGATAATAACTAATGTCAATTGATGAAACTTACCTCAAATATCTTATTATACAAGTTCATTTATACAAATATTTTTGGTATTTATAATAGGTTAGTTGGTGTTGTGACAATGCATTGAGGAAGTGCCATTTGGAATTTATAATTTTTTCTTGTTTGGTAAGTATGATTTCTCTGTGTTTCTATTTGTTAGGTTTTTATAATTCCTAATCTTGTTTGACAAAACTCCTTTCAGTTGTAACTTTATTCGTTCTTTTGTTTCAGTGAGGATGTGAGTGTTTAGATGCGTATCTAACCCGAATTATGCGTATGTAGAGAAGTTTGTGATCTTGAACCTTTCATGTTTGCCACTTCGCTGACTATGTATAGGTATCAAGTTGTTTGATCGCTTGAGTGACCATTTGTGTGCTCGAGCGGTGAATAGGAACATCCAGTATCTCTGCCTACAAATTGAACTTCTGGAAAGCAAGTTTTACCACTGGAGCTGTAAATGTTGTGCTTGAGAGGTCACCCTATATGTTTTACATCACCTTTACTTACATCGCTCGAGTGGTGAAGTGTGTGCTCGAGTTATGTTCCTGAATCTGTTTATTATAAAGTGTGTCGTTTGCTATTTTTAAGGTTGAAGCTATCCAAATTCTAGGAGGGTAGAGCTACCAAGGTTTTCTATATTGGAAGGTATTTTTATAAGTGTTTCCTTGATGATTCGAGAGTGATCGGTGGATCTACGAGTTTCATATTGGTATCATTAAGGGGTTTATCTTTAATCTTTTATTCACAAAAAGAGAGGTGTTCTTCAGTAGATTCCAAAGAACTTGGGCCTGAAACTTTGGTGGATTCTGGTGTGGCTCATCATTGTGGATTCGACATCAACGTTGTGGATTCAACGTTGGGCAAGACAATTCTGAGAAGAAGAAGGTGGTGGAAGAGGCACATTAGGGTTGGTTCAATTTGGGCCTGGATTTGCTAGGTAATTGAGGGTACGCATGTGTAATTTCTTTTTATCTTCTTAGTAGATTGTTTTATGGCTTTGGCCCGTTGTTTTTTTATCACAATTGGAGGCATTCCAATTGTGGTTTTTTCAATGTTAAATCGTTGTGTCGATTTGTTATTGATTGTTTGATTGGGATTGAAATCCACTATTTAAAATTGAAACATAATCACAAATTAATATCTCAGGAGCTTTTAGAATTTTCACTCTTTAAGTAATATCTTCTTACCAAAATGCATATTTGGTATGAACTTTTTAGAAGATTGTAGAATTTTAAACATCTTTTATCTAGTGAATTGATGACTTGCTCTTTGTTTTTCTTGTTTGCAATGTGTTGATGTCATGGATGTTTGACACAATCTTTGTTAATATTTTCTGCGAGACTGTGGATTTAGAAAATGCTTTAGTGACAATATTGAAATTTTCCTTTCTAGCATTATTTGTTTTGTCACAAGTTTTCTTTTCTGTTCTGGTTGATACCTACTTGTGGGGACATATTTTGTGAGTGACAGCACGTGGTCAAGGTAACGCCGGAGTGTCAGCCGAGGTGCCACGTGGCTTGGTCCTGACGTTAAGGTGATCTCAACTAGGCCAAGGTTATTTGCGAAGATATTAGAATCCGAAATGAGCGGATAAAGGACAAAGTCCTAGAATAGGGAAGATCTCAGTCTGGATAAAGATAAAGCTCTTAGGGAGTTTATCTCTATGTAGCTAAGAGTCCAAGATGAGCATTGAGCCTGAGTCCATTGAAGTTAGGCCTCTATAGAGATCAGGTCAGTCCTAGTGTAGATGCCCCATTTTTTACTGTCCTCAAGACTTGGACGTCATCGTTTGAACACTCGATGATCATCCATGTTCATGTTCGTTTTGAGTTCTCGGAGGTCTTGGCCGCATGCCTTCCCTCAAGATCTCTCAACTTGTCTATTTTGTGCTTGGTTGTGGACCAAGCACTTGTGTTTTTGCTTTTGAGGGAAAATGGTGGCTTGTTTGCCATCCCCTAAGCCCACCGGCCAAGGCTTGAAGCCATTGGCCTTGTTTTCTTGCCATCGGCCAAAAATGTTGGCCGATCGGCAATATTTTTGGTCGACCGGCCCCTATGTTGGTCGATCGGCCATTTTTGGTGGCTGAACCCTGTTCATCTGCTTTATGTAAATATTTTATGTCAGCTGGCATCCACAATTCACCCCCTCCATACACGTGTATAGAGGGATTTGCTCTTTGCTTAGCTTCTCTTAGAAGCTTTAGAAATTGAACTTCTATAAAGAGGGAGCCCCTCCTCCCTCCTCAGGGGTTCATAAAAATCACCTTTGAAGGATAGATATAGCCTTATATCTATCTTGCCTTGTTTCTCCATTTTTGTGCTTCAAAAGTGTAGTATTGTCTTAGTTTAACACACAAACACCTAGCAATACACCTTCCCTTTGTTACTGAGGTACTAGGGATTTGGTTTTGGTGTTCTTGGGTGGGTTTGAACTTAGAAAAACTTGTTGGAGCTTTGTTCTTGAAGAGGTTCTACAATGGTGAATTTCTTGCTTTAGATACCCCATTCTTGCTTAAGCTTTTAGCCCTTCTTGCTTATTGTTTTAAGATTAGATTATAACTGATAAAAGTTCTGATTTTTAGGGCTTAAGACCTTTGTTTAAGGTCATTTTTGTGTCTGGGGTTGTTTACCCCCTCTTAGGCCTTGTTTGGCCTTATTCTTGTGCTTTATTTTTAAGCTTTCAGATCACCTTGTTTTGGCCTTCTCACCACTAAAATCTCGAGGGATTTCAGTGGTAGGGATGGTGTTTTAAGGTCTCAAATAGGAGAGGGTCATCCCCTCTCCTTGTTCTCTTGAATGCTTGCATAAATGGCTTATGTGGGTAGCATGTTTGCTTAGCTTGTTTTAGCTCAACATCAGCAAGTATTTGGTGTTATTTTTCCAGGTTTTACCTGTCTAAGGTTGGTTTAATGGCCTCTTACATGCTCCATATACTTGTCTTGCAATCCCCTCATTTGCCTTAATAAGCATCATGTTGTAACATGTCATTCTAGCATTATTTTGGCTCAACTCTATAAAGCTTTTAGCCTTGTTGTGGCATGTTTAAGCTCCGTTTGGTGTTGTTTTGATCATATATGCCATGCTTTGTATAGCCATAAGGCATTCTAGCTTGTTAGCTTTGAGTGTTCAAGTTACTAGCATGCTTTACTTGGCTCATTTCAATGATTTGGCATCACTTGTTATGTTATTTCAGTCCATATAGTATGCTCACATACTTAAATTTGTCACTCCTTTAATGTTTTAAAGAGTTGATGTTTTATGCCTCATGAATGGGTCATTGTGTATGCCTCCAAGCTTAGGTCATATGGATGCCATCTAAGTGGGTTTTTGGTCTTGTTTTACCATGCCATAACTCTGTTCTTATTGGTTTATGTCATGCCATGTTTGGTTTTGATAGGTGCAGTGTAACACCTCTTTTGTAGCCTTGCATGCCTCATGCCTTTGGCCCTTTGTTCTAGCTTATTTTGGCTTTGGTCCTTGCATGTTTTAGGCTCATTTGCACCTGCCTTAGGACTATTTTAGGTCCTTTTGGCCCTTTGGGGCTTTCTTTGTATAGCCAGGGTTTGAACCCTTTGGCTAGTTTCAAGCTTTAAGCTTTCTTGCATGCTTTGCTTGTGTACTTTGGTTGGTTTGACACCTTTCCTAACATGATTTCAGAGCTTAACATGTTTGTCACATGTTCATATTTGTCTCTTTTAAGTGTGCTTAAGAGTTGCCCTTTTATGCCTTAGTCTTTAGGCTAATTAGCATACATGTTTGTATGTGTATTTCATGCCTTTGTTGCATCATTTTGGCCACTGAATTGAGCCTATTTGAGAGCTGTCCATTTTGGTTTAAGTCCATCTTTTGCATGTTGTTGCATGCTTGCCATGCATGTTGTCGCATGCTTGTTGCATATTTAGTATCTTGCATGTTGTTGCATGCTTATCCCTTTATCATGTTGTCACATGCTTGTCTCATTTTGTATGTTGTTGCATACTTGTCCACCTTTGCATGCCTTGCATGCTTGAATGTTCATGTCGCATCTTGCATACTTGTTTAGGTTACATTTCATTTGGCATGCTTGTCACCATTAGCTTTGTTTGGCATTGTCATTAACATACTTATGTTGTATTGGATTTGCATCATGCTTGAGTTGCTTGCATGCTTAGGTTGCATAGCATTGTATGTGCATCCCTTGCCTCTTGATTAAGCATGATAGAGGTTGGGGGCCCCTTATGTGTTTTTGTGCATTTCATTTGATATTGAATTGCACACTTGGCTCCTTTGGCCATCATGCATTAGAATGCGTGATTGGTGGCCCAAGGGTCGAGAACCATATTCCTTTGAGCTCATGACATGATAGGGAGGGTGGTTGTGCATACATTGTCTTGAAAATGCATTGTCATGCTCTGTTTGTCCTCTGTTGCAGCAAAACAGCATTCTGCAGGAAGATATGGCCGGTCGGCCATCTTCAGTGCCAGTTGGCTACAAACACCTAGCCGAGAGCCCTATTTTTGGTCGATGACCAGCATACCTTGGCTGATGGCCTCATCTCTTGGTCGATGACCTTACAACATGCCCACAAGGTGGTTCAGAAGAGTCATAGAAGTTGGCACAATTTTCAGAGGAACAGAGCAGTGCAAACAAAGGCAACATGAAGCATGGCGATTGATTTCAGGGCAAAGCCGTCCGAGCATGCATTCATCCCTCGTCTCGAGGCCATTTCAGTATTTTAATAACTTAGAATAGTTATTTATTTCCATTTGGTTGTGTAATTAATTAATTAGCTTGTTAGTTAGTTGATTTGTATTATTCTTTCGGTCCCTCCGTCGAGAGGGCACAATTGTGTAATAAGCGTGTGCGTGTGTGATGCATGTCTTCAAACCCCCATTTCTTTCTCCTTTTTACTTACCTACTTTCAGTGGTTAGTTCAAGGGAATATTTCATTTTAGCATACCTTGTGCTATGCATGTTTGCATTCATTCATCAGTATCACATGCACCGGGCTCGGCGCATCGTACTAACTGCATTGTATTTCAATTCCTACTTGAATACATGTATCGAGTTGTCGCATCTGATATGCCATCTTAGATTAGCCGAGGCTATTTGAGTTGCATTTTTTGCATGTGATGCATTAGCCATTCTAACATGAACTAGGATCATGCATTGATTACTAACTAGTTTCTTGTTTTGGCTCGAAGTACACTGTAAGTGTTTATGCTTTAGCATCTTGCATGTGTGTGAGTGTTAACATGATAGCATGCATGCCATGAGGCTAAATTGCTTATGTGTTATAACTGCCTGAATGCCTGTGGGTGAAGGTTGGATTGCTTGAATTGGAAACATTCATTGAAATCCGTGTTTTAGCCTACTTGTGAGTAGCAAACTTCAAACCATTTCCAAACAAACGGATATGCGATGCTTTGTTCCAAATTAGGCGATCTAGTCTATACTTATGCGTTGTACACATCACATAGTAATTCTAGCTAATTAACCGGAATAAGAACATGTGTTTTCAAAAACTAAATATCATGCTGAGTAAAGGCCGATCTTTGATCGGGAGAGCGGGGGTGCTCATAGATGACCTTCCCCAATCGTACCCAAGTTCCCGAGCCGAGGCAACTTTGGTGATGATGGACACGTGGCCTTCGGCACGAGTCAGGATTTCCTAAATTCTCCCAAAATAAAATATTTAGGTGGTGACTCTGTATCTGGCAAAGCAGTCCATGTTTGGTACTACTTTCTTAAAAATCAATTTTCCAAAACGTTTTGCCGGATTTGGACTCTTTGGTGATTTATCAATCTCACATCGCACATTGTGAGATCAGATTAAGAACTGTGACATTTGAGTCCGAACTGTAGAAGCAAAGCCCTCGGGCGCATCTACAATTTCTGGTGACTCTGTTGGGGAGTTAGAGAACTTGACTCGAAACTCATGATATCTTGTTTTGATTACACTTATGTGTCTCTTTGCATTGCATTTGCATTAGTGCGCCTAGGACACCGTATTTGCCGTATGCTATTCCTGAACGGTTTGCCGGAGGCTTGCTTTGAGAAACATGCCATAAGGCTGACCAGTTATGGGCTCTGTCACGATGGGAACACAAATCCCTGTTTTTACCAGGGCACCCTTTTTGACCATTCGACCTAGTGCATATTCGGAATCCATAGTGACTATTCCAAACTAGGATAGGTTGCTTACCCGATAATAGGTTATTTGAAACCGCTGTGTGTAGTGAAACCGTAGCTCCTGACAAAAATAGAACAGGGAAACCCTACCCCAACATAGGGGTGTTTTGGCTCTCATTTGCTTGTTATGTGCTTTTAGAGTGTACCTCTACAAAGAATGCGCGTATCAGTTTGCAAGTCTGAGTATCAGGCCTACGGGCATCAGTATTTTGAGAATCAGTTATATCTGCGAGTATCAGATTCAGTTTTGGGGCAGTAATTTGGGGAACAGTGATTAGTGGTCGAATACAGTTATCCAGCTATGCTTATGTCTGTTCTGGTGAAATTGGGCTGAGATGCTGCTTGTTTTCTCTTTCAGTTCAGAGATTCAGTTCAGAGCAACCAGTGTTCTCATTCGCTAAGGCAAGGCAGAAAAGGGCCAGTCAAGGCTTACTGGTTCATCAGATCCATCAGCCACCAGTCACATCACCTCTGTTCAGTTCAGCAGACTCATGATGGCGCAGAATTCAGAAGAAATTTTGGTCATGACAGCAACACTAAACCAAGGAATCACCATACAGGGTGAGAACGATGTTGAGATGCAACGTCCGCCCAGGTCACCTGCCGCACATCCAATCTAGGAACCTCAATTATTTCAAACTCGTGAGCCCACCACTTTTGAGCTGATGGGAATGATCGATGATCTTCAGAGATCTGTTGCTGATCTAGCCTACGGAATATCGGCTCCGCCGTCGACCATGTCACATGCCGGGAACA
Source organism: Camellia sinensis (assembly GCF_055761805.1). Classification (NCBI taxonomy): domain Eukaryota; kingdom Viridiplantae; phylum Streptophyta; class Magnoliopsida; order Ericales; family Theaceae; genus Camellia; species Camellia sinensis. Next base: position 25,011,465 of record NW_028128987.1, read on the forward strand.
TCATACCGGAAGAGCCTCCGCTCTTCGGGCGGATTGTAATTGAACTCAACCAACTTGAACCCATCCTAAGTATAGGCAATGGCATGCCAACAACAACTGGGTTTCGCTCTGATATAGAAACCCAAGCCTTCGACCAAGCTGAGGCGAGTGGTAAGAACATGGTGGGGGCAGACATTGATCCCTATGAACAACTCCTACAAGCTGTTGAGGCTTTGAAAGCCGGGGGACTGAAAAAACAACAGGTGCTCGCAGTTGCTACAAAGATTGTGGATAACACTTTCCCCACTCAGACTGAGGGAAGTTCAAGCTAAGAGGAGAACCAGGAGAAAGGTCGTCATACTGGAAACGATCCTGTTAGATCTAATCCTGCACCCGGAAAAGATCAGGAAGCTAAGTCAGCACCTGCCGACCCTTTTGCTAGTGCATCCAGCAAAAATCCACAAACCTCGAAGTATCTATCCCGAGGTCGCAGGGTCTTCTATGCCCTCTACATACCTTTGTCTAAGGCTCTTCAAATCCTTACTGAAAAAGGACATCTCAAACCCCTTGAGCCTCGGCCTCTCCCTAGTCATCTTCCATCTAGTCATGACACTACCCCGTACTGTGCGTACCATCAACAAACTGGTCATAACACCGACAATTGCTTCCGTCTTCGCCACGAAGTACAAGATTTGATTGACAACGAGGTCATCCTCCCACTTAGCTCAGTAAATTCCATCGTCACTGGGTCAGTGAACTTCGAGGATAATACAAGTATGTGATCAGGAAATAAACCACCTGCGGACGGTGCTTAGTTTACTTCAAATGTGGCGTATGGCATGCACTATTTTGAGCATTTGCGAATGCTAGTTTTTGTACTTTCTGACTCGGGTATTCAGTCAGTTTTGTTATCTTGTATATAGTCAGTCTTTGTGTACTATGTTAGTTAGGTTTGTCTTGTTGTATCGAGTCAGTTCTGTTACATAGAAGCTGGGTGATTCCGGGCGTGTTACTTTGGATATCACTATTTTGATTTGTATTTGTCTTTTTGCTTTCTTTTGGGTCTATTTCTGCCATGGAGCCAGTTACACCAGAAGTTCTGAATGAAACAGCTGTGGCTTTCATGTTTTTGTGCTTATCTTTGCTTTGAGCCAGTTGTGTCAACAGATTTTGAATGAGACGACAGTGCATTTCACCTACTTCTTCTGTGTCTTTAAGTCATTGCATTGACCTAAGTTTTTCAAAACTTTTTGAACATTGTGACGAAAACGAAGAGGGAGGAATCCCTCGGGTTTTTCAAAATTTGATCAAATGAGAGAGAGAGAGAGAGAGAGAGAGAGGCGTGCTAAGCCCTTAATGAATGAGATCATGCTTGTTAGTGTGAGTACTGAGAAGGATCCTGGCTTGATCCAGATTGGTCCTACACAGTCTTCAGCACGAGTGATTTATTACTTTCTCAAAAAGATTTCAAAAAAATATTTTGCGCGGTCCTACGAAGACCTATGCGGAATCGCTCTTGAGATTTTGCAGCTTAGGATCGCTCTCAGCCTCGAGACTCGACCCCTTTTATTTTCAAAACCTTGAACCTGGATTCAGAATGTTCAAAAGCCAACCGCAATGTGAGGCTTGTGTGGCCATATTTAAAGCAGCCCATGAATTAGCGGCAACAAAGTCCGATCAAAAAAATCAAACGCAGTCAAAAGAAGTTTGCAAAACTAGATCAGAAGCCCCTCGAACTAGGGGTACAAAAAATATCAGACATGCTCGAAGAACCAAAGATGGATCATTTTGCAAATCAATGAAGATTGGCAAGAATGCCAAATCCTAGAAGGGGAGAAAGAACAAAGTTTTGTTGAAAGACAACCGAGTTCCTATCCATAACACTACGGGCAATTCAGCCCCCATTGGATGGACTCCTACATCATCAGCGAATAGCAACCATTCTCTTGTATTCAGATGGCTTCGATATCTCAAAACCATTTGACATGGACTAGCTACACTTTTACCCTTGAGAGGCTCGCTGGGCCGAAAACCCGGAAGGGCGACCCAGGCAAAAATTAGAGCAAGAAAAAAAAGAAAAGATGAAAAAAGAAAAATGCGAAGAATGAAAAAAAAAGAAATGAAAAGAAAAGAAAAACAAAGCTCGCAAGGTTGAAAACCCGGAAGGGCGGCCTTGGCAAAAGTTAGAGCGCAAAAGGAGAGGTTAATACCCGAGTGTACCTTAACCGGAACTACGTAAAGCTTGATTCCCATGTTTGGGATACGTAGGCAACTTCATTCTGAAGTCCAACTATAAATACTTCCAAATCGATTGTGTCCATGTAATGGTTTTGATAATCTTTGTCTTCGCTGTATCTGAGAATTCGGTTGTGATCGTTACTTTAAGGGCTGATTACCATACGCTACGGCGTTATCCAAACAAGGGGCAACCTTCCGTTGCCATACAGTATGCTGCGGCGTTATCCAAACAAGGGGCAACCTTCCGTTGCCATACAGTATGTTGCGGCGCTATCCAAACAAGGGGTAACTTTCCGTTGCCATGCAATGTACTGCGGTCAAACAAGGGGCAATTTTCCATTGCCAAACGGTGCCTGGACCTGAGGTTGTGCATCTCAAGAGTAGGTCTCGTTGAGTAGTGGACGTTTGCAAAAATAGTTTTTGAGAATTTTTACTGAGGTTGACTAATTTTCTCAAAAATTATTCCATTTTCCCAAAACTGGACCATTTCTTGGACCAAAAAAAGGAAAATTTTCAGTGCTCACAAACTAACTTGCATGATTTCAAATCAAAAAGTTGAACAAGTATGTTAATCTAACTCTCATATTGGTCAAAATTGTTTTAGTAGAAAGCCAAAACAAAAAAAATGGTCAAAATGATGAACTAGGGGCACAGTTGAGTCAGGCTTTCTGTCTTTTCCCCATTGTTAATGCTTCCCAGAAAGGGCACGACTGAGGTCAATAACAAGGGGCTATAAGCTCTCTCATCCTCTAAGCAGTGAGGTATGAAGCCAAGTGCGAAGCACAAACCGGAATGGATCAATGTATTCCACTCCCTCATCCAGGGCATCGACTAGACGTCGCCGAAGGGAATAGCCGCGAGCTGAATATGCTAGGGGCAGGAGCCCGCAATATCTTGTTTACCTATCAACCACCCAAGGGAGGGATAAAAAAAATAGAGAGATTAAAGAATAGAGAGGTGTACATTAAGAGAAAAAGTGAGCAAAGGGTTTTGAGGGAAAAACCGAGCCTGAGGGCCGAGTGATGTGAGCATTATATGTGAGATGGGGTGAGAAACAATACCTGCAATAGTAGTGGACTCCTCGCAAACCTAGCCGTCTCCCGGCAATGAAAAGCATCCAAGCCCATCAATGTTTCGGCTAGCGTCATGGAAATACAACTTTTGCCCTCTTTCAAGCCCTTGGTAACTTTGATCAAACGAGTGCTAAACCCTCCCGAGCCCGGGGCAAGCAAGAAGTGAGATAACATGCATAAGCAAAGTGTGTGTCGCCGATAACCCTGCCACTGATGGTCGCTGCGGTCACCAGCATCAGAAAACTGACAAACCAAGCTCGGAATGTCCAACTCTCCATCGCGAATCAATGACCGAGTGTCGTGCAAAGTAAGGCCGCACATCCGTCCTAAGGCTTGGACATGGCCGAACCGGAACTGAGGCAAGATTTCTTCATCGCGTTCGGATTCCATTAAAGCTTGGAAATCCTCGAAAGTGGGACACATCTCATGTCCGCTAAAGCTAAAGACGTGTGTCACTAGATTCCAAAACCTTGTCGCGGCATAGAGGAACGGAAAACACAGCGGGGTGCGACCCAAAGTGAATAGTGCATTTATGCCGAAACCCAGAAAATTTAGCTTTTCTGAGCCATCCAAGGTAGCAATCCAATTTGTGAGATTTTAGACAAGGAACTCTTCCATTTGGTGCAAATCAATGTTGAAATGAGGAAAACTATGAAGCTGAGGCTTTTTTAGAAGAGAAGGGGTTGAGTGGGTCAACATTCTGGAGGTTCTTGCCATTTTTGGCCGATTGGCTAAAAATGTTGGCCGGTGGTCATTTCTTGTGGCCGATGGCCTCTCCCTTTGGCCGATGGACTCTCTCTATGTTCTATGAGCAGTCTATGACTTGAATATGCTAAGAATTTGTGGTTGGTACCACTTCCAATTTCTTCCGGTGTTGATTTTGCGAAGTCACTTCTATTTGCTTATCGAGTTGTTGTACACTTGTTTATCGAGTCGTATTTCGTATTCTTTAAGTTTTCGTTTTGCTTATCGAGTTGTATTTACACTTGGTTAGCTTATCGAGTTCTTTGTTTTGCTTATCGAGTTGTCTTTGTCGTTAGTCGGTTCACTACCTGATTATTATGATACGAGTGCTTAGTTTTCAAAACAAAGTTCAATCTCATGTACATTGTTATGTAATGCGGTGCGGTGCGATGCGATATGATGCGTAGAATGCACAAATGTAACACTTTTTGAACAAAACAGCTGTTTCATTTCATCATATGTCTTTTGCAAAAGCACATAATTTCTTTTGAAAGAAAACAAAACCTGCCTAAGGCAGTACAATATGCTCAAACTACCAGTAAAAGGAAAACAAAACAAAAAAGGAAAACCAACAAAGTGTCTGAACAAAGCAAAAATGAAGAAAAGTAGCAAAGTCTGGATCAACATCGATGGTCTCAAACACGAGAATCGGTCCTGGTCCTCTTCCTGGACGAGGGTCCAGGATCACCACCGCCGTCAAAATCAGAATTTGAGTCATCTCCGGCCTCACCCTGAGAAGACTTTGCCTCTGCATCAGAATCATCGGGGGAGGGCTCTTGCGAACTGCTCTCAACATGAGCGTGCCTATGTCTGCCCCGGCTATGGAATGTCATCCCCCGCCTGGCTCCCCTTCCTCCTCGAGCAGGAACAGATGGTCCAACTGGAGCACCTCCCGTGGTCAGAATCTGGAATGGGACCTGAAAAGGAGAAATGGCAAATGCATCAGTTATGCTACGCAAAGCAGAGTATGAATATCGAATACAGTGTATGAATACAGTGTATGAATGTTGTGAGCAATGCATCAGTACAAAATATAGTGTATGAGTATAGTGTATGAATGCCGTGAGCATGGATGTGAGCAGTATGTAGGTTACAGTGTATCAGTGTCGTGAGTGTTGTGTATCAAGTGTCGTGTTGATAGTGTGATGCATCAGATTATGTATGAAACAGATTATGCAGAGTTTCAGACTGCGGTTGAAAGAACTTACCGGAATGCCATAGATGGTCAACGGGTCGATGCTCCGCTGCAGCATCCCCATCACAGAGGCAGTCAATTCTAGAGACTGACGAGTGTATTCCACGGAAGCCTGCAAAAGGGTTAAAAGCATTAGTATTCCGCGAAATATCAAGAGAAATGAAATGAAATGGCTATACAGAATTCAAAGTGTGGTAGTACATACCAGGGTCGAGCCATAGACTCCGACAAGCTCATGATCTGCTGGAGGAGGAGGGATAGGTATCTGGTAAGTCTCTCCACCCTGTCCTCGACAGGTCATCGTCGTGGGCAGCTCTGGCCATCCAGCTCCCTGCCCTCTCTGGGAACCATTCCTGCCTCACGCCGGGGGTACCCTCAGTGCCCTTACTCCTACTGCTGGCGTTGCTGGCCTCTCTCTCTCAACTCGGCGAGCAACGGTCAGAGGCCGCATGAGATAAGCCTGGATGTACTCGGCATAATCGCCCTCGTCTCTAAAGCGCTCATAGCTCCAGCCAATCGTGTAGTCTATCATCTCCTCTAAGGTGTACCTCTCGGTGTGCCTCGTGTGGGTAGGAGGAGGTGTTGGAGCTATCTGCTCTGGCATGCCCAAGGTCTGTCGTAGGAAGCGCTCCCCAAAGTACCAAGCGCGGTAGACCGGTCCCTCTAACAAGATCCTGAACCGGCCAGTCTCTCAAGTACCGGTATACTGCTCCCGAACTGCGTTAGGCAACGGGGCATAAGGCTGCTAGGTGATCTGCAAATAATACACAGTTTGTTATCTACTGTTATTGAGAGTACAATATAAAGCAAAGCTTAAATAAACTGTAATGTTTGACATACCTTGGCTGCGATGATGGTGTCAAAGTAGCTGCGGAAGAACATGAAGGACTCCCGTGGCCTCTGCTCACATCTCACATCGAAGCGGTGGGAAAACGGAACCATGGGGGGCGTCTCCACATCTGGCACTGGGGCGAGCCTAGGAAAGTAGGCATACACCCACAACTACAGAATGTAACAGAGTAAATATGAGTATGCTTATCAGATAAAGCAGTATACAGATAAAGCAGAGTGCAGTATGTGTAGTGTATTGTGCAGTGTGTGCGGTGTACAACTAGTGTAAAACAGATTGCCTGCACACAGTGTATGTGATGTACAGATAATGAAAAACAGAATTGAAAAGACAGAAAAGAAAACGTGTACCTCCCAGGCTCGCCAGCAGCCTCCAACCAACTACCCGCTGCGGCGGGAGGATGAGCTCATATATCCGTAAAGGGTGGCGAAGCCCGCGCCACCCTAGTCGTAGTCGCGGATCCGCGTCACATCCACAGGTGTGCTCAGTAGGTAAAGGGCCACAATGTTCGCCCGGTCGGCGAAGAGCGTGGTCCCCAGTAGGAACATGATGAAGTCACGAGCATACTGTTCCTCCTCCTCCCGAGTAGTAGGCGCCTGGATCCGGAAGTGATCCTTGAACCATGAGCACCTCACAAACCCTGGCCGGGCAAGAGGTGGCTGAGTGCCAAGCAAGTATAGCTGAGCAGTGTCCCACTCATCCATATATGTATCAAAGGGGATCGGATCACCCTATACTCCGATGCCTGTGAGCATGGAGAAGTCAAGGGGAGTCATCGTCATCTCCCCGGTGGTAGAAAGGTGGAAGGAGTCGGTGGTGTCCCACCACCTCTCCACCAAAGCAGTAAGAAGGGGCCTGCTCATAGTGAGGCGCGAGAGTCCAATGCAGAAGGTCCCAAAGCCGGCCTGGTCGACAATATGGCGAACCGCATCGGGTAGCTCCATGTACCATCCTCGAGCAATGATATTCCCATACCCCCGGAAGGCATGGGAATCTGCCTATGTTCAAAGACAAACAGATGTGAAGCAGTGTCAGATGTACAGTGTTTGAATGCCTTCAGAATTGGGGAAAATGCAGTGTGGGTGCATATGTTCGAGTTTACACAGATATTGGGTGGGCTAAGTATACGATGTAACAGTCTGTTTAGGTTATTCAGTTGAAAATGTAGTGTGTGTGCATGTGTTTGGGTGCGCTCAGAATTAATGAAAATGCAGTGCGGGTGCATGTGTTCAGTTTTAAACAGATATCGGGTTGGGGTGTGCTCATAGTGAACTACAGCATATGATGTATCAGTGTGTTTGAATTGTTCAGTTGAGAATGCAGCGTGTGTGCATGTATTCAGATTTAAACAGATATCGAGTGTGGGTATGCTCACAGTGACTACAGCATGTGATGTATCAGTCTGTCTGAGTTAAGTAGTTAAAGAACAGAATCGACTATCGCAGTTATATGTTCTACATTGCAAAAAATGAAACAGAGGAAGAATATACCTCAGTGGCGCCGTAAGACAGGTGTGACTTTGGCTCGCGCAACAAAAGCTCTAGTGGCGCGCCCCGCGCATAGCTCCTGAAGTGGCGGATGCCATCGAGAGGCAACAGTTGTATCGCTGGCCTGTAAGTCGCCGGATCGAACGGTCGGATGCGAAGAGGTAGAAGCTCAACCTCGGGGTCCACGTCCATCTCCGGGGGAGTCCCACCACATGGAATGTTGTCTGCCATCTCAAAAGGAGCGTGAAAATGGCTGAGAATGTGAAAAACGGGCAAGAATGCGAAAGGTCAACCCAAAAGTCAACCCCGAGAGGATGAAAAATGGAAGGAAAGGTCGGAGTGTGGAAAAGGCACGAAGATTGAGGTATGACTTGGGGGAAACAAACCCCAAATGGTGGAAACCAAGAAAAGGGCACTGAAACCGAGTTTTGTTCGGTTCAAAGTGTGCGAAACGGGAGAGGTTTTGCGAATCGAATGATGGAAAAGGGTCAAAAACAAGAGAAAAACACAGATCGAAAGGAAAAAAATCACCTAGAAATAAAGAGGAGGGATTTTTGAGCTTGAGGAAGTAAGGATATGGGGTTTGCAACCCCATATTTAAAGACCTATGGCTAAAAGACGAAACTGTCCCGAAACTGCCATTTTTGGCCGATCGGCCAAATTGTTAGCCGATCGGTTAAATATTTGGCCGATGATCTTATTTTTTGGCCGATGGATGGCCGGTGGCCTCCCCTTGTGGTCGATGCACCTCCCACACCCTTGTTTGGGTCAATTGTGTTGTTTGGGACCTTCATTCCTCAAAGACAGTGCAAGAAAGTAGACTTTTGAAGCTTAATCGACCTCCGTGTTGACCTCGAACCGTGTCTTTTGTGTGCAATGCTCGGTACGTGCAAGGTGTATCCTTTTTGTATCTTGTGAGTTTTGAAAAATGCTTTAAATATGTTGCATTACAATGCTTTGTCATGTTTGTAATAAGCGCACACCACGCTTGCATTGTTATGCACGTCTATATGCGTTGTAGTGCACACCACGCTTGCATTGTTATGCACGTCTATATGCGTTGTAGTGCACACCACGCTTCTATTGTTATGCACGTCTATATGCGTTGTAGCGCACACCATCTCTTGCATTGTTATGTAGGTCTATATGCGTTGTAGCGCACACCATCTCTTGCATTGTTATGCACGTCTATATGCGTTGTAGTGCACACCATCGCTTGCATTGTTATGCACGTCTATATGCGTTGTAGCGCACACCACGCTTGCATTTTTATGCATGTTTATATGCGTTGTAGCGCACACCATGCTTGCATTGTTATGCACGTCTATATGCGTTGTAGCGCACACCACGCTTGCATTGTTATGCACGTTTATATGCGTTGTAGCGCACACCATGCTTGCATTGTTATGCATGTACTATATGCATTGTCACGCACACCATGCTTGCATTGTCATGCACATCCCTTAGGTTGCATTGTCTTGCACCCCCTTCATCCACGTTGTTTCACATGTCACATTCGCATCATCATACACCTTATCATATTACATGCATTGTCATGTATTTCAGTTCATGCATTGTCATGCGCGTCTCCCATGCATTGTCATGCATTTCAGTTCATGCATCGTCATGCACTTCAGTTCATGCATTGTCATGCGCGTCTCCCATGCATTGTCATGCACGTCTCATTTGCATTGTCATGCATTTCAGTTCATGCATTGTCATGCACTTCATTTCATGCATTGTCATGCACGTCTCCCATGCATTGTCATGTATTTCAGTACATGCATTGTTATGCATTTCAGTATATGCATCATCATGCATTTTAGCTCATTTGCATTGTCATGCATTTCAGTTTATGCATTGTCATGCGCGTCTCATTTGCGTTGTCATGCATTTCAGTCCATGCATTGTCATGCATATCATTTGCATTGTCATGTATTTCAATAATTCGCATTGTCATGCATTTCAATAATTTGCATTGTCATGCCTATTTCATTCACATTGTCATACATTTCTACAATTTGCATTGTCATGCATATTTCCCTTGCATTGTCTTGCACGTTTCCTTTGCATTATCACGCACGTCTCCTGTGCATTGTCTTACACCCCTAATAACTTGTGCATTGTCTTGCACCCCTACTAACTTGTGCATTGTTTTGCACCTCCTTATAACTTGCATTGTCTTGCTCGTTATGTGCATTGTTTTGCACCCCCTTATAACTTGCATTGTCTTGCTCGTTATGTGCATTGTCTTGCACCTCCCTTCATAACTTGCATTGTCTTGCTCATTATGTGCATTGTCTTGCACCCCCTTATAACCTGCATTGTCTTGCTCGTTATGTGTATTGTCTTGCACCCCCACTAATTTGTGCATTGACTTGCACACTCCTATCTAACTTGCATTGTTTTGCAAACCCATCTAATTTGCATTGTTTTGCAAACCCCTCTAACTTGCGTTGTTTCGCATACCCTTAACTTGCGTTGTTACATTCGTTATGTAATGACCCCAAAATGCGTATAAGAAATCATCTTTATTTCCCTATGAAATGATGTGGTTTAATTTAATTATATCTATTAGAATTGAAGCATTATCAGTTGAGTTACGGACTTAAAATGGGAATTACCGACCTTTATGGGTTCAAAAATCAAAATTGAGTACTTGGATATGTTAATGGGAATTTTTGGAATTATTTGGGAAAATTAATTTGAAATCTAATTTGTCTGATTCGTTAATGGACGTTTGGGTGATTAACTTTATACTGCAAATTAAAGGCCTTAAAGACTTCAGATACCGGAACAGGGGACATATTTTTAATCAGCATAATTTTTAGAGTTATCTGGGAAGTTTAATTGAAATGTGATTTTGTGCGATTCGTAAGGGCGTGTTTGGCCCTTCCTATTTGTGGGAAGCTTTTATATATGCATATATGCCTTATGAGTTGTTGAACTCATCTATTTTGAACCAAACAAAAATAAAAATATCTAGAGAAAGGGGAAGGAGAACCATGAGAGAGAGAGGGAGAGAGAGAAGAGGCAAAGCTTCTCCCTAAGGAATTCAACATCCATGGAAGCTTGAAGATGGTTGAAGAAGATAGAAGAGAGAGGAAAGATCAACCAAAAGCTTGGGAAAAATTGAAGAGACTAAGGGATGAACAAAGGTTTGGGTAAGGTATGTGGCTCTAATTACTAACCTTGTATAGAATCCATCTACTATTTGAAATCATGGATTGATATAGAAGATGTGAGCTTTGAACCCATGAACCTTGATTTTCTAAGAATTCCTTGATTGAAAAAGTAAAATCATTAAATTTGTTTATTGTGAGATTATGGTGTTTGATGAAGAATAATAATGTGAAATTGGTCATGTATTAAAGGGTTTTGGGCTTTGATTTACATGTAATTAAGGTTTGATTTTTGGAAATGAGAAGTCCCACAATTTCAGCCATTTTCGGACTGCTGCTGTCCAGGGCCGCACGTGCGGCACTGTTCACCCGCACGTGCGGAGACAGCTCTGTCCATCCAACTTTGAATAGGTATATCTTTTGCATCCGGACTCCATTTTGAGTGATTCTTGAGCCTAAAATCAAGCCCCGGAAGTCTAGTTTCCAATGGCGCTAGTCTCACTCCAAAATTATAAATACAGAAAAAGTTATACCCAAATTAGTGGCGACTGTTCACGTTATGTCAATTAGTTATGTACCATTTCTTCACCTAAACCAATTCCTATCGATTTCTCTTGTTTTCTAAGACATGGATTACAACATATTAAAGAATAATGAGCTTGGTACCACCATGACTAATTGATTGAATGATCAAAGAGAATAAGTAAAGGATCGAGTATAACCTCATATTATGTGTTGTACACTGTTATTGTAGGTCGAGACGAGGGCATTGTACCATTACCACCGGAAACCGATCACTGTGAGTAGTAGTACAAAAATGTACATTTTTTTTCTACCATTGACAATTATTGTCACTAATGCTCTGTTCTTTGTAAGTATTATACGAACATTTATGACAATTGGAAAGCAATGTGAATTTATATGAACGCTGAAAGATTCGCGTACGTCGGTATGATTTCGGAATCCTTATGTTCTGTTAATGACGAATATTAGCCCTTTGTTATTTATCAGCATACTATGTTATTTCTTAAAGAATAAGTGGAACTTATGTTCATCCTTGAAGAATGATATTTGTGTGAATCTAAGATTATGTTACGAAGGGACCCAAGAACGTTTAGAATCTATGATATGAAAGTAAAGGTTTGCCATCAGTATGCAACCCACATAAGAATATGAATTATTCTATTTTGTTAAGTGCATGATAATGACATGATATAACAAGAAATGCTCTGTTTTCTATTAACTTAATGATTATTCATATATGTAGAAGTATTCACATCATCTTTAGCACAAGGCCCCTACCCAGGGGTAATAATACCGTGGTTCAAATAATTAAGTTACAAGTTTATGTATGTTCTAAGTCTAAGCCTGTTATAAGTTTACGTATGCTATAAGTCAAGAATGTTACAAACTCAAGAATGTTACAAGTTTATATATGTGACAAGTTCAAGTATGTACAAGTTTAGGGAAGGTTACAAGTACAAGTATATACAAGTTTAAATATGTTACAAGTTTTCAAGTTTAAGTATGTTATAAGTTCATGTATGTTACAAGTAGACACATGTTACAAGTTCACGCATGTTATAAGTTCAAGTATGTTACAAGTTCAAGTACGTTACAAGCTTAAGTATGTTACAAGTTTAAGTGCGTTACAAGCTTAAGTATTTTACAAGTTTAAGTACGACACAAGCTTAAGTATGCTACAAGATACGTTACAAGCTTACCTATGTACAAGTTCAAGTGTACTATAAGTTCACAATATTGAGGGATTTCTTTATGGAACTAACAAGAATGCTTTTTATTGATTTGCCAACGCTATTAAAAGGCTAAGTATAAGTAAGTATGAATTCTGATTTCTGTTAATGATTCAAGCATAATGAATATGTATGAATTTATTTTCGTTTATGGTATGACATTACATGTGTGGTTTGGTCTGTAAGACCTAATGATTATTGGTATGGAACAAAGTGCTACTTGGAACTAAGTGCTACATTGTGAGGCACCGCTAGAGTCCATGTGAGACACCTCTTGAGTCCATACATATGTGAAAGTTATGAGGCTTATAGCCATCCATATAAGTTGTTATGAAATGAAACAAAGTGCTACACGGAACTAAGTGCTACATTGTGAGTTACCTCTAGAGTCCGTGTGAGACACCTCTTGGGTTCATATATGCATGTCCAAAGGCTTCATGCCAACTTTTCAAGGGCCTTAGCGCCATATGTTACAAGGGCTTTATGCCATATGTTTCAAGGGCCTTAGTGCCATATGTTACAAGGGCTTTATGCCATATGTTTCAAGGGCGTTAGTGCCATATGCTACAAGGGCTTTATGCCACATGCTTCAAGGGCCTTAGTGCCACAAGTTTCAAGTGCTTATAGCCACCATGTTTCAAGGGCCTTGTGCCATCATGTTTCAAGGGCTTATAGCCACCATGTTTATGTTGCAAGATTGAACTTAAGGCCGTTATGTACGTAGCACAGAATCAGACTAACTATGTGAACTCTACATCTTTATATGCATTGTTATGTGTTATGTTTCAATTTAAGCATCGTTTTATTTATGTATTACTATTCACTGAGCTTGGCTCACTCTGTCTAATGTATGTTTTTGTAGGTAACCAACCAAGTGGTCAGTCCTAGTCATGACACCCGTTTTCTTTTGTCAACCTTCGTGGGTTCAGGCACTGCACAAAGCCATTTATTTTTGTAAAGTCTATTGAAATGTTGGCTTAATTTTGATTACCCATTTAAAGTTAAAGAGGTAGAACTTCAATAATTTTTTTTATATAAGCCCAATGATGGGGCTGGGTCTGTACATATGGTTGTTTATCACCGATGCTACAACATATGGTTTGGAGCTTTATCTATTTTCCATGATGAATGTGATGTATAAGAGGTCCTGACATGTAGATGTAGCTCAATGGAATTTATACGTATAGTTATTTTCCTACTTTATGCTTCCGATGAGGCCCCATATGTTATTTACTACAGGTTAAGTGTTCATTTTCAAACAGGTCATGCCCAAACTTTTAGGGGCAGGTTTGGGGTGTGACACGTTATTTACATTGTTATGTATACCCTTAACTTGCGTTGTTACGTTCGTTATATACATTGTTATGTACGTCTTTCACTTGCGTTGTTTCGCACGTTCTACCTGCATTGTTATGCATTTCACACCTCACTTGCATTGTCACGCACTTTTCACTTGCATTGCTATGCATGTTTCTAATGATATTGTACCTATTAAGTTTCTTTCTTTTACTGGCACGATATTATATGTACAGTTCATTTGAGGCTGGCGCGACCAGACGAACCGGACAGGTATTGTACACTCTCCGCGTGAGACGTAGCGAGAATTTTATAATTCTCTTACATCCTTTCTACATGTAATGTTGTTAGATTTGTGTTCGCCTGCTTAAAACTGTTGCATGTTTTGCTTCGTTACAACTTTCTTTGCATGATCATAAGTTATGTTCGGCATCGTGGATGTTCTTTGCATCTTGCCCCCGCCTTTGGGCACATATCTTTGCTTCTTGTATGCTTGTCTAAGTCTTCGGCCTTGTCAAAAATGGGTCGTCTCTAGGCTTTGACATTCACTCCCGTCATTGTTATGACTTTCGAGTTTTGTCAAAGAGGGGCAACTGTAGACACCCCATTTTTGACCATCCTCAAGACTTGGACGTCATCATTTGAACACTCGATGATCATTCATGCTCATGTTCGTTTTGAGTTCCCAGAGGTCTCGGCCGCGCGCCTTGCCTCAAGATCTCTCAACTTGTCTGTTTTGTGCTTGGTTGTGGACCAAGCACTTGTGTTTTTGCTTTTGAGGGAAGACATTGGCTTGTTTGCCATCCCCTAAACCCACTGGCCAAGGCTTGAAGCCATTGGCCTTGTTTTCTTGCCATCAATCAAAAGTGTTGGCCGATCGGTAATATTTTTGGTCGACTGGCCCTTATTTTGGTCGATCGGCCATTTTTGGTGGCCGAACCCTGTTCATCTGCTTTATGCAGATATTTTATGCCAGCTAGCACAGCTGGCATACACAATTCACCCCCTCCATACACGTGTATGGAGGGATTTGCCCTTTGCTTAGCTTCTCTTAGAAGCTTTAGAAATTGAACTTCTATAAAGAGGGAGCCCCTCCTCCCTCCTCAGGGGTTCAGAAAAATCACCTTTGAAGGATAGATATAGCCTTATATCTATCTTGCCTTGTTTCTCCATTTTTGTGCTTCAAAAGTGTAGTATTGTCTTAGTTTAACACACAAACACCTAGCAATACACCTTCCCTTTGTTACTGAGGTACTAGGGAGTTGGTTTTGGTGTTCTTGGGTCGGTTTGAACTCAGAAAAACTTGCTAGAGCTTTGTTCTTGAGGAGGTTCTGGAAGGGTGAGTTCTTTGCTTTAGATGCCCCATTCTTGCTTAAGCTTTTAGCCCTTCTTGCTTATTGTTTTAAGCTTAGATTATAACTGATAAAACTTCTAATTTTTAGTTCTTAAGACCTTTGTTTAAGGTCATTTTTGTGTTTGGGTTGTTTACTCCCTCTTAGGCCTTGTTTGGCCTTATTCTTGTGCTTTATTTTTAAGCTTTTAGATCACCTTGTTTTGGCCTTCTCACCACTGAAATCCAGAGGGATTTCAGTGGTGGGGATGATGTTTTAAGGTGTCAAATAGGAGAGGGTCATCCCCTCTCCTTGTTGTCTTGAATGTTTGCATAAATGGCTTATGTGAGTAGCATGTTTGCTTAGCTTGTTTTAGCTCAATTTCAGCAAGTATTTGGTGCTATTTTGCCATGTTTTACCTCTGTCTAAGGTTGGTTTAATGGCCTCTTACATGCTCCGTATACTTGTCTTGCAATCCCCTCATTTGCCTTAATAAGCATTATGTTGTAACATGTCATTCTAGCATTATTTTGGCTCAACTCTTTGAAGCTTTTAGCCGTGTTATGACATGTTTAAGCTCTGTTTGGTGTTGTTTTGATCATATATGCCATGCTTTGTATAGCCATAAGGCATTCTAGCGTGTTAGCTTTGAGTGTTCAAGTCACTAGCATGCTTTACTTGGCTCATTTCAATGATTTGGCATCACTTGTTATATTTCAGTCCATATAGTATGCTCATATACTTACATTTGTCACTCCTTTAATGTTTTAAAGAGTTGATGTTTTATGCCACATGAATGGGTCATTGTGTATGCCTCCATACTTAGGTCATTTGGATGCCATCTAAGTGGGTTTTTGGTCTTGTTTTACCTTACCATAACTCTATTTTTATTGGTTCATGTCATGCCATGTTTGGTTTTGATAGGTGTAGTGTAACACCTCTTTTGTAGCCTTGCATGCCTCATGCCTTTGGCCCTTTGTTCTAGCTTATTTTAGCTTTGGTCCTTGCATGTTTTAGCCTCATTTGGACCTGCCTTAGGACTGTTTTAGGTCCTCTTGGCCCTTTGGGGCTTGCTTTTGTATAGCCATGGTTTGAACCCTTTGGCTAGTTTCAAGCTTTAAGCTTTCTTGCATGCTTTGCTTGTGTACTTTGGTTGGTTTGGCACCTTTCCTAACATGATTTCAGAGCTTAACATGTTTGTCACATGCCCATATTTGTCTCTTTTAAGTGTGCTTAAGAGTTGCCCTTTTATTCCTTAGTCTTTAGGCTAATTAGCATGCATGTTTGTATGTGTATTTCATGCCTTTGTTGCATCACTTTGGCCATTGATTTGGGCCTATTTGAGAGCTGTCCATTTTGGTTTAAGTCCATCTTTTGCATGTTGTTGCATGCTTGCCTTGTATGTGGTCGCATGCTTATTGCATATTTGGTATCTTGCATGTTGTTGCATGCTAGTATGTTGCATGCTTGTTGCATGCTTATCCCTTTATCATGTTGTCACATGCTTGTCTCATTTTGTATGTTGGTGTATACTTGTCCACCTTTGCATGCCTTGCATGCTTGAATGTTCATGTTGCATCTTGCATACTTGTTTAGGTTACATTGCATTTGGCATGCTTGCACCGTTAGCTTTGTTTGGCATTGTCATTAACATGCTTATGTTGCATTGGATTTGCATCATGCTTGAGTTGTTTGCATGCTTTGGTTGCATAGCATTGTATGTGCATCCCTTGCCTCTTGATCAAGCATGATAGACGTTGGGGCTCCTTACGTGTTTTTGTGCATTTCATTTGATATTGAATTGCACACTTGGCTCCTTTGGCCATCATGCATTGGAATGCGTGATTGGTGGGCCGAGGGTCGAGAACCATATTCCCTTGAGCTCATGACATGATAGGGAGGGTGGTTGTGCATAGATTGTCTTGAAAATGCATTACCATGCTCTGTTCGTCCTTTGCTGCAGTAAAATAGCATTCTGCAGAACAATATGGCCGATCGGCCATCTTCAGTGCCGGCCGGCTACAAGCACCTAGCCGAGAGCCCTATTTTTGGTCAATGACCAGCTTACCTTGGCCGATGGCCTCATCTCTTGGTCGATGACCTCACAACATGCCCACAAGGTGGTTCAGAAGAGTCATAGAAGTTGGCACAATTTTCAGAGGAACAGAGCAGTGCAAACAGAGGCAACATGAAGCATGGCGATAGATTTCCGAGCAAAGCCGTCCGAGCATGCATTCATCCCTGGTCTCAAGGCCATTTCAGTATTTTAATAACTTAGAATAGTTATTTATTTCAATTTGGTTGTGTGGTTAATTAATTAGCTTGTTAGTTAGTTGATTTGTATTATTCTTTCGGTCCCTCACTCGAGAGGGCACAATTGTGTAATAAGCGTGCGTGTGTGTAATGCATGTCTTCAAACCCCCATTTCTTTCTCCCTTTTACTTACCTGCTTTCAGTGATTAGTTCTAGGGCATATTTTATTTTAGCATACCTTATGCTATGCATGTTTGCATTCATTCATCAGTATTGCATGCACCGGGCTCGGTGCATCATACTAATTGCATTGTATTTCAATTCCTACTTGAATACATGAATCGAGTTGTCGCATCTGATATGCCATCTTAGATTAGCCAAGCCTATCTGAGTTGCATTTTTGCATGTGATGCATTAGCCATTCTGACATGAACTAGGATCATGCATTGATTACTAACTAGTTTCTTGTTTTGGCTCGGAGTACACTATAAGTGTTTCTCCTTTAGCATCTTGCATGTGTGTGAGTGTTAACATGACAACATGCTTGCCATGAGGCTAAATTGCTTATGTGTTATAACTGCCTGAATGCATGTGGGTGAAAGTTGGATTACTTGAATTGGAAACATTCATTGAAATCCGTGTTTTAGCCTACTTGCGAGTAGCAAACTTCAAACCATTTCCAAACAAACGGATATGCGATGCTTTGCTCCAAATTAGGCGATCTGGTCTATACTTGTGTGTTGTGCACACCACATAGTAATTCTAGCTAATTAACAGAAATAAGAACGCATGTGTTTTCAAAAACTAGATATCATGCTGAGTAAAGGCCGATCTTTGATCGGGCAAGAGGGGGTGCTTATAGATGACCTTCCCCAATCGTACCCAAGTTCCCGAGCCGAGGCAACTTTGCTAATGACGGACACGTGGCCTTCGGCACGAGTCGGGGTTTCCTAAATTCCCCCAAAATAAAATATTTAGGTAGCGACTCTGCATCTGGCAAAGCAGTCCATGTTTGGCACTTCTTTATTAAAAATTAATTTTTCAAAACGATTTACCGGATTTGGACTCTTTGGTGATTTATCAATCTCACATCGCACATTATGAGATCAGATTAAGAACCGTGACATTTGAGTCCGAACTGTAGAAACAAAGCCCTCGGGCGCGTTTACACCTGGCTATAAAAGCAGGGCACCCCCGTGGGTCGCAAGTATGTGTAACATACTGTGAGCAGTAAGTTAATTCTTGTGAGTTAAGCACAATTTGTTATCTTTGAGAGATATTCGATTACTAACTTGATCGTCAGAGTGCCCCCGGGTGGACGAACCACCGCCAAATTCTTATCTTTTTGTGATAGGTTGTTTGGGCTTAATCTATTATACCAGTGCTCTCCAGCTGAGTTCCCCATTTGGTTGTGTGGTTGGAAATCAACACCCACAATTTGGCACCATTGTGGGAACATAAGAAAAATAAATGGTCAACGACGGGTAGAAAGAGAAGATTGGGGACGACATCCCTAGTGAGAGTGGTAAACATGCCGATCCTAACATAGAGGAGGAAAATCGTTATGAAGGGCCATGAGAACAAAATCTAGGGGAGAATGACGTCAACCAAGAGGCAGATGCACCGAAGAAGGCAGGCTGAGATGAGTATTACAACGAAAGCGACCTGTTGGTATGGAAAGATAGATGCCTGAAGAGGGACGGTTGTAGACACGCCCTTGGGCCCCATGCTACAGCTCGAACTCGATTTGTATCGGTTCTTAATCTGATCTCACAATGTGCAATGTGAGATTGATAAATCACCAAATAGTCCAAATTCGGCAAATCGTTTTTGGAAAACAGATTTTTGTAAAGAAGTGCCAAACATGGACTGCTTTGCCAGATACAGAGTCGCCACCTAAATATTTTATTTGGGGAAAATTTAGGAAACCCTGACTCGTTTGCCTAAGGCCACGTGTCCGTCATCACCAAAGTTGCCTCGGCTCGGGAACTTAGGTACGATTGGGGAAGGTCAGCTATGAGCACCCCCTCTCGTCTGATCCGAAGATCGGCCTCTACTAAGCATGATATCTAGTTTTGAAAACACATGTGTTCTTATTCCGGTTAATTAGCCTAGAATTACTATGTGATGCGCGTAGCAAAACAAGTATAGACTAGATCGCCTAATTTGGAGCAAAGCATCGCATATCCGTTTGTTTGAAAATGATTTGAAATTTACTACTCACGAGTAGGCTAAAACACAGATTTTAATGAGTTGTTCCAACTCAAACAATCCAACCTTCACCCACAGGCATTCAGGCAGTAATGTCACGTAAGCATATAGCCGCATGGTAGGCATGTTGTCATGTTAACATTCACACTCATGCGAGATGCTAAAGCATAAATACTTACATTGTACTCCGTGCCAAAACAATGGACTAGTCAGTAATCATGCATGATCCTAGTTCATGTTAAAAATGGCTAATGCATCGCATACAAAATGTCATTAGAATAGGCTCGGCTAATCTAAGGATGACATGTGAAATACAACAATTTGATGCACGTATTCAAGTGTGGAATTCGAAATACTATGCAGTTAGCATGATGCGCCGAGCCTGGTGCATGCATGACTGATGAATGATGCACGCATGCACAGCATAAGGTATGCTAAATTAAATGTGCCCTAATACTAACCATCAAAGCAGGTAAGTAAGAGGGAGAAAGAAGTGGGGGTTGGAAGACATGCACACACGCACCCACACTTATTACAAATTCGCCGTCGCTCGGAGGGACCAAAAGAATAATACAATTTAATTAACCTACAAGCTAATTAAATATTACAGATAATTAACTAGTTAAGCAAATTACCTAAGCTAATTAAGCAGTAAAAAATCAGCCTAGGGAAGAGGGTCCAATGCATGCACGCTCGGTTTCGCTCGAAAATCCGCCACCATACACAAGTTGCCTCTATTTCCCTTGCTCTGCTCCTCTGAAAATGGAACAATTCCCAAGGAACACTCTCTGGACATTGTGGAACATCACCGGCCAAGGGAAATGGTCACCGGCCATGGAAGGGTGGTCATCGACCATATATGGAGCTATCGGCCATTCATAAATGGTTGATCGGCACTTGGTGTAGTCGACCGGCCAAAGCTTCCTGCAGAATCTGTTTTGACAACAGCAGAGGGCAAAACATGGCATGACAATGCATTTCAAGCAATGTTTGCACCAACCACACTCCTTATCATATTCGTGACTTAAAGGGGCATGGTACTCAATTCCCGGACCACCAATCGCACATTTCAATGCGTGATGGTCCAAGAACCAAGTATGCATTTTCAATGTAGGATGAAATGCACACAAACAAACAATGCGCTCAACCTCTATCATACTCAATTCAAGAGGCAAAGCATGCATGCCAATGCCATGCAACCTAGGCATGTGAGCTACTATGCAACATGGCAATGCAAACAAACACACAAGGCATGAAGCATCAATGCTAGCCAACAAACTTACAAGATGTAATACGGATGTTAAGGCACACAAACAAGCATGTGATGGGCCAAGCATGCAACAACATGCAAGGCTAATGGACATGCAAGACATGATGCAATCAAAGCATGCAAAGTGTAAGGCATGTAAAGAGTGGGAGTGGATTTAGACTAATTTGGGTAGCTCTCAACTAGGTCCAAAACAGTGGCCAAAAGCCATAGAAATGAGGGCCAAAACACATACAAACATGCATGCATACGAGGTCCAACATTTAGGCATATAAAGACAACTTTTAAGCACACTTAAAATAGGAACATCATGGGCATATGGCATGCATTATAAACTCTGAAATCATGTTATAAAATGATGCCAAATCAATCTAAACAAGGCAATGAAAGCATGCAAGCAAAGTCCGAGGTCTAAGGCTCACCAAAGAGGTATCGAACTACCCTTAACAAAACCAAACATGGCATGAATTGAATGACCAAAATTAGAATTTTAGCATGCTAAAACAAAGCTAAAAACACAACGACGTGGCATCCTAGAGGCCTACACATGACGGCATACACAATGGCACATTCATGGAGCATTAAACAAGAAATCTTTAAGGCTTTGAAGAAACACCAAATGCAAGCATACAAGCATGCTAAATGGACCGAAATGGCATGATAAGTGGTTCCAAACCACTGAAACAAAGCAAGGATGGCATGCTAGAGCAGTCAATGCTCAAGGCATACAAGGGGAATTACATGGTAGCTATACAAAGCAAAGCATGGATGACCCAAATGACCAAAAACAGACCTTTAGCATGCTAACACACGCATAAAAGCTTCACAAAGTTAGGCCTAAATCATGCTAGAACAAGGCTCAAAGCACAAAGCATGTTAAGGCTAAAACATGGCATTACAAGACAAGTATGCAAGGCAAGCATGGTGTGTCTAAACCAAGTAAAAACAGAGTTAAAACATGGCAAAATACTACCAAATACCTACTGAAACATGGCCAACATCATCTAAAAAATGTTGCTCACACATGAGGCTTAAATGGCACATATTGAAGACAACAAGGAGAGGGGGTGGCCCTCTCCTTCTTGGGACCTCAAACCACCATCCTCACCACTGAAATCCCTCAAGATTTCAGTGGTGAGGAGGCCCAAACAAGGTGGTCCCAGAGCTCACCAAAAGAGCACAAAAATAGGGCCTAACAAGGCCTAAAAGGGGTCAAACAACCCCAAACAACAAAGCAACCTTAAGCAAGCATTTTAAGCAGGTAAAAATAGAACTTTTATATGTTATACACTAAGCTCAAAAAGAGATGCAATGTAGGCAAAAAGACTATGCAAAAATGGGGTAAAAAGGGCAAGAATCTTACCCTTGAAGACCTTCTTTACAAGGATCACTCCAGCAGCTTTCTTAGCTCCAAACCAGCTTAAGAACTTCAAGAACAGCCCCCTAATGCCTCAGCAATCAAGGTAAGGTGTAATGGTAGGTGTCCTAGTGCAAAACTAAGGACAAACACAGACTTAGAGCAAAAGAGAGGGAGAAATAGAGATAGAATAGATACACTATGCTAACCCTAGAACCAGAGCTCCCCTGGGATTTTTTGTAACCCTAGAGGATGGAGGAGAGGCCTTCTCTTTATAGAAGATCACTCTTGCAAAGCTTACAAAACAAGATTGACAAGAGTGAAATCCCTCCACACACGTGTATGGAGGAGGGAAAAGGTGTATGCCAGCTAGCACAGCTGGCATAAAAATATCTGCAAAAGCAGATACATAGTGATCGGCCAGCCGAAAATGCTATTTTGACCAAATAAATGGCCGACTGACCATCTAGAGTGCCGACTGGCCAAACATCTGGCTGATGGCAACAAAACACTAGCCAGTGGCCTCAAGCCAAGGCCGGTGATGTGTGGGGATAGCCCACAAGCCATTCCCTGCCCCTCCAAGGCAAAACACAAGTGTTTGGTACAAAACCAAACACAAAACAGTCGAGTTGAGAGATCCTGAGGCAAGGCGTGTCGCCGAGACCTCCGAGAACTCAAGACGAACACAAACGTGGATGATCACCGAGTGTTCAAACGGTGACGTCCAAGTCTTGAGGACGGTCAAAAATGGCCTGTCTACAGTGGCCCCTCTTTGACAGAACTCCAAAGTCATAAGAATGACGGGAGTGAATGTCAAAGCCTAGAGACGACCCATTTTTGACAAGGCCGAAGACTTAGACAAAGTATGCAAGACAAACAAAGATATAAGCCCGAAGGCAGGGGCAAAATGCAACTGATAATGCAAAAAGCCGAACATAACTTATGATCATCCAAAGAAAGCTGTAATGAAGCATAACATGCGACAGTATAAGCAATCAAACACAAATTCAACTACATTACAATGCAGAAAGGATGTAAGAGAATTATGTAATTCTCGATACGTCTCACTCGGAGAATACAATACCTACCCGATTCGTCTGGTTGCACCAGCCTCAAATGAACCGTACATACAATATCGTGCCTGAAAGAGAAAGAGAACTCAACAGGTGCAATATTGTTAGCAATCATACACGACAATGCGAAATGAATGCAAAATGCTAATGCAATATATACAAAACTATGTATAAACAATGCAAATGATATGCAATGTATTCGAAGCAATGCAAATGATATACAATGTATTCGAAACATGATCAAATCATAAGCAGTTCAAAACCACACAAATGTCATAGAGATGATGGTGATGCAAAGTCCGTCTATCATAGAAAAGGTGCCGCAACCCTCAAACCACAATATCAACAGTGGAATAGGCGCGTACACATGCAGAACTATAAGTAATGTAGACGGACACAAGAACAAACAATTGGGTGGGATGACAAAAGTGGGGAATGACCCACTAAAGAAAGAACATGATCCTAAATGTTGGACGCAACAAATCACACTACAATGTAATATACACAATGGATATGGCGCGGGGGCCAAACCAAATCTTGCCTAAGAAAGGTATGTACACAAACAAACCGCGTCTAACACAGAAAAGGTGCTGCAACCCTCAAACCACAATACCAGCACTGGAATAGGCGCGTACACATGCAGAACTATGCTTCGACGTGAAAATATGGGCACATACCAGGCCAAGCTCAACATGGAAAGGCGCAAGCCATAGATGGATATGATGCAGTGGATGCATTCAAGCTACAATGCAATATATACAATATGCACTAGATGGGTAAGATACAATGGATAAGGCACGCGGGCCAAACCAAATCTTGCCTAGGAAAGGCATGTACACAAACAAGCCGCGTCTAACACAGAAAATGTGTCGCAACCCTCAAACCACAATACCAGCAGTGGAATAGGCGCGTACACATGCAGAACTGTGCTTCGGCGTGAAAATATGGCCACATACCAGACCAAGCTCAACATGGAAAGGTGCAAGCCATAGATGGATGCGATGCAGTGGATGCATGCAAGCTACAACACAATATATACAATATGCAATGGATGGACATAAATGCAATATTTACAGTAAGATGCATGACATATCCACTATACACAAGGGAATGCATAACATATGCACTATATACAATGTAATGCATGACATATGCATTATTTACAGTGAATGCATGACATATGCACTAATTACAATGTATGCATGACATATGCCCTATTTACTTTTGTTTTGTTTTTTGAAATGCATGAAAGTGCATGGTGATGCGTGTTGTTTTGTTTTTTTTTTTTTTGATTTTTTTGAAAATGCATGACAATGCAAATGAAAGGGAAGATGCTTGACAATGCATGTTTTTTTTTGTTTGTTTGTTTTTCTGAAATGCATGACAAATGCATGAAAGGGAAAATGCATGACAATGCATGTTGCTCTTTTTTCGTTTGTTTTGCTTTTGAAAATGCATGATAATGCATGATTTTTTTTTTTTGAAAGTGCAAATGACGCATGTTGATGCATGATGATGCAAATGTGCTGCAACACACGTCTTTTGATATACATGACAATGCATACGATCTTGAATGCGCGACCACGCATGTCGCTCGAAATGCTTGTGAACTCGAATGTGCGACGACACGCATCGCTTGAAATGCATGATAATGCATGTGAACTCGAATGTGCGACGATGCGAGTCGCTTGAAATGCATGACAATGCATGTGAACTCGAATGTGCAATGACGCGAGTCGCTTGAAATGCATGACAATGCAAATTACCAAAAGTCGTTCGGGCACGACGAACACCGAAGGACTTGCACCTTCAGAGGATTTAAGGTCTCCTAGACCGAATGCTGGGGAAGAATGCATGACGATGCAAATTATGCGCGTTACAACGCGTGTAGACACGCATAACGATGCGAGGGATGATGTGTGCTACAACGCATGCAGTCATGCAAATACCGAAGGTTTTGCACCTTCAGAGGATTTAAACTCTCCTAGACCGGGCGTATTTAAGGTCTCGCTAGACCGGGCATATTTAAGGTCTCACCAGACCATCACTGGGTGCATAGTAATGCAAGTCGTGCGCGTATAACTTAACACATGCTCACGTCAAAGCGTTGTAAAACAACGTATGTGGGACAACTTTCGAATCTTGGAAGAGACAAAAGGATACAAAAAGGATACACCGCACCCGTATTCAAGTGCTATGCATAGAAGACACGGTCTGAGGTTAAAACGGAGACCGGTTGAGCTTCGAAAATCCACTTTCTTGCACTGACTTAAGCAATGAAGGCCCCAAACCACACATCTGACCCAAACAAGGGTGTAGGAGGCTCACCGGCCACTGGAGGAGATCACCAGCTGTCCATTGGCCATCAAAAACTTCCATCGCCGACCGGCCAACAGTGTGGCCGACCGGCCAAACAAGCCTGAATCGGGGCAGTTTGGTCTTTCAGCCACGAGTCTTATAAAATAAGGGTTGAAACCCTATTTTCTTCATTCCTTGTTGCTCGAAATCTCCTCCTCTTTCCCTCTAGACTATTTTTCCTCCTTTATTTCCCCGTTTTCCTCTGTTTTAGCTCCCGTTTCATCGTCCGATTGGCGAATACCTTCGCGTTTTGAACATTTTGAACCGAACGAATCTTCGTTTCGGTGCATCTTTTTCGATTTCTGCCACTCGAGGCTTGTTTCCCTCGAGTTCATCCCGATCTCTGTACCTTTTCCACATTTCGGCCATTTTCTGCCCTCTCGGGGTTGACTTTTTGGTTGACCTTTCGTATTCTCGCCCGGTTTCCACATTCCCGGCCATTTTCACTTTCTCTTCGAGATGGCAGACGATATTCCAGGCGGTGGGGCTCCCCCGGAGGTAGATATGGACCCAGAGGCCGAGCTCTTGCCTCTTAGCGTCCGTCTATTCGACCCGGCGACCTACAAGTCGGCGATTCACGAGCTGCCTCCTGACGGTCCTCGCCAGTTCAGGAGCTTTGACAGGAGGGTGCCAATGGAGCTGCTTTTGCGTGAGCCCGAGACACACTTTTCACATGGCGCTTTCGAGGCATATTCTTTCCCCGGTTTTATTTTCTGCAAAGTAGAATACTCAACTGCCATAGTCGATTCTACCTTTAACTATCTGACCCGGATACACCGGTATCTCATATGCTGTAGTTGACTGTGAACACGCTTGCACTGATATCTGTTTGAATTGGAACACGCGCACACACACTGCACTTGCTCTGAACCACTCAAACACACCGACACATCATATGTTATAGTTCACTGCGAGCACACCGGCACTCAATGTCTATTTGAATCTGAACACGTGCACGCACGATATATCAATTCTGAATATTCTTCAAAATTGTATATTGAATATTACTTCGCAACTGTTGTTTTTTAATACAGGGGGATTTCCATACCTGCCGGGGGTATGGGAATGTCATGGCCCGTGGATGGTACATGGAGCTACCGGACGCGGTCCGCCATATTGTTGATCAGGCCGGCTTCGATGCCTTCTGCAGGGGACATTCCAGATTTACCGCGAGCTGGCCTCTCCTTGCTGCTCTGGTAGAGAGGTGGTGGGATAGTATCCCCCCGCACCAAAGTGGGGTGCACTCACGTCGGGGGTAGCCCTCGGGCACCGATCCGAGATGATGATGAGTCGGAGGCCGAGGCAGAGACGAAGGCAGAGTCGTCCAAGGAGGAGACCGGAGACAACTCGGGCTCAGACGACGGTGTTGATGATGATGCTCCTGGACCTTCGTCTAGGAAGAGGACAAGGACAGACCCATAGGCCTGAGATGGTCGATGCTGATCCAGATTTTTGCTGCTTTTCTTTTTTTTTGTTTTACTTTGTTTTCTTTTTGCTGGTAGCTTGAGTACCTTGTACTGCCGCAGGCAGGTTCTTTTTTTCTTCGAAACTTTGTACTTGAAAAGATGATGAAATGAAACTAGCTTTTTGTCTGAAAAAGTGTTACATTTGTGTATTTCCTACATCGCATCGCATTGCATTGCATCATATTGCACAACAATGTAGATGAGATTGATCTTTTGTCTGAAAATCAAAGACTTGTATTGTAATAACCAGGTAGTGAACCGGCTAATGACAAAACAACTCGCACAATCCACTACTCATTCTGAACATACAGCCCATAACACAGCACTCGGTTTATTCTGCACACAGCGGATCCACACAGCTCATACAACACACCGCTTATTCTGAACACACAGTCCATTCTGAACTTATAGCCCACAGCAGCATATTGCTCATTCTGAATATACGGTTCATTCTGAACTCTGCAGAAGTTGAAACACACTCAAATGCTCCAAAATTTCTTGTTTCGCAATCCGGAACCCAAAAGCTTCAGATAGGTCCAAGTTTTTCTGTTCACACTTATCGGGGGGTGGGCCCTGCAGTCGTTGAAAGAACCAATCTTACTTTGCACAAATGTGGAGAGTGGAACAGCACCCTAAGCATAAAGCGATTTGAGGAAAGGGTTTTCAACTGGGTATTGAGCCTACGACTGAACACAGCGAAAAGGACTCAACAGAGAAAACAAAAAGGCACTCAACCTAAACAAATCAAGTAACACTCGAGACGACTCAAGACAAGAATCGACGCAGTTCAAAACAAATGACACGACACACACACGTGTTATAAAAGACAAGAAACCTCTTAGTTTGCGAGGAGCCAGTTTCTTCGGGTATTATTCCCACCCTTTCTTATTTGTAATTCTCACATCACTTGGTCCTTAGGCCCTGTTTTTCTCTGAAAACCCCTTTTTGCTCACTTTTCTCTCGACTCACACCTCTCTATTCTTCACTCTCTCATTTTTCATTCCTCCCCAGATATGGTCAGTGAATAAACAAGAGGTCGTAGGTTCATGCCCAACGCTGTTAGCTCGCAGCTATTTCCTCTGGTGACGTGTAGCCGATGTTCTTGATAAGGGAGTGGAGTATCTTGATCCATTCCGTTTCGTGCTTCGCACTTGGCTTGATACCTCGTTGCTCAGAGGTTGAGAGAGCTTTCGCCCCTTTGTTGACAGCTTCAGTTGTGCCCTTCTTGGCAAGTATGTTGAAAATGGGGGAAAGACAAGAAGCCTGACTCAACTGTGTCCCTAGTGCATTATTTTGACCATTTTTGTTTTTGGCTTTCTACTAAAACAATTTTGACCAAAATGAGAGTTCGATGAACATGCTTGTTCAATTTTTGATTTGAAATCATGCAAGTCAGGTTATGAGTACTGAAAATTTTCCTTTTTGGGTCCAAGAAAATGGTCCAATTTTGGAAAAGATGGAATAATTTTCGAGAGAATAGTCAACCTTAGTAAAAATTCTCAAAAACCGTTTTTGCAAAGGACCACTGCTCAATGAGCACAGAACCTACTCTCGAGATGTGCAACGTCGGATCGAAGGCAATGGAAAATTGTCCCTTGACTGAAGGGCACAGCACGGCAACGGAAAGTTGCCCCTGGTTTGGATGACGACTCATGGCAACGGAAAGTTGCCCCTTGTGTGGATAACGCCGCAGCATACTGTAGTGAGTCCTTATTAGTGATGATCGCAACCGAACTCTCAGATACAGAGAATACGAAGATGGTCAAAACCAATATATGGACACAATCACTTTGAAAGTGTTGGTGGCTGGACTTCAGGATGAAGTTGCCTACGTATCCCAAACATGGGAATCAAGCCTTACGTAGTTCCGGTTAAGGTACACTCGTGTATTAACCCTCACGTTTTTATGCTCTAACGTTTGCCAAGGCCGCCCTTCTGGGTTTTCAACCTTGCGAGCTGTGTTTTTCTTTTCTTTAATTCTTTTTGTTCTTTTCTTTTCTTTTTCATCTTTTCATTTCATTTTCTTTATTTTTTCTTCTTTTCTTTTTGCATTTTTCTTTTTCTTCTTTTTTGTATTTTTCTCTTGCTCTAACTTTTGCCTGGGTCGCCCTTCCGGGTTTTCGGCCCAGCGAGCCTCTCTAGGGTAAAAGTGTAACAGGTCCATGCCAAATGGTTTTAGGATCTCGAAGTCATCTATATCCAGGAGGGTGGTTGTTGTATTGACTTGCAGAAGGATCCATCTTCGGCTCTCCGAGCACATCGAACATTTTTGCTCCTAGTTCGAGGGGCGCTCCTGATTTAGTTTTGCAAGCTTCTTCTGATGAGGTCTGATCTTCTAGATCTGAATTTCTTGGCTTTTTGTTCGAGGGTTGGTTCAAATTTGGCCACACAGGCCTCATGTTGTAGTTGACCATTGAACATTCTGAACTAAGGTCCAAGGTTTGAAAGCAAGGGCTCAAGCCTTGAGGCTGAGAGCGATCCTAAGTTGCACAATCTTAAAAGCAATTCCATACAGGTCTTCGCAGGACTGCGCAAAACATTTTGTTTTTGAAAGTTTTTAAGAAAGCGACAAATCGCTCGCGCTGAAGATAGTATGGAACCAATCTGGATCAAGCCAGGGTCCTTCTCAGTACTCATGTTAACAAACATGATTTCATTTATTAAGGGCTTAGCAAGCCTCTCTTTCTCTCAATTGATCAAATTTTTTAAAAATCCCGAGGAATTCCTTCCTCTTCGTTTTCATTACCACAGTGTTAAAAAAGTTTTGAAAAACTTAGGTCAATGTAATGAATTCGAGGTGCAGAAGAGTAAGTTGGACGCTTTGCCGTTTCATTCAAACCCTCTGGCATAACTAGCTCGAAATAGTAGTATGCACGGAAACATGATAGCCGTAGCCATTTCATTCAGATTTTCTGGTTGCAACTGGCTCCACAGCAGAGACAGACTCAAAAGGAAAGCAAAATAATAATTACAAAACAAAACGGTGTTCGAGGCAACAACCCCAGAATCACCTAACTTCTATACAATAGGACTGACTCGATACAACAAAATAGACCCAGCAAAAAGACTGACTCAAAATAATGAGACAGATTCAAGACAAAACAAAGAACTGTCTTAAAACCTAAGCCAGAAATTACAAAACCGTATTCTCAAATGCTCAAAACAGTGTGTGCCATACGCCACATCTGAAATACACTGGGCGCCGCCCGCAGGTGGTCCAACCCCTGATCACATACTTGCAGTATCCTCGAAGTCCAACAACTCAGTGGTAACAGACTTTGCTGAGGTGGGTGGGAGGATGACCTCATTGTCGATCAAATCTTGCACTTCGTGGCGATGACAGAAACAACCATCGGTGCTGTGACCGGTTTGCTGATGGTATGCGCAGTACAAGGCAACATCATGTGTGATGGGGAGATTCTTCGAAAGAGTTCGAGGTTCGAAGGGTTTAAGGTCCCCCTTTTTAGCCAAAATTTGAAATGCCCTAGACAAAGGCATGTAGAGGGCACGAAAGACTCTGCGTCCTTGAGGTAGATACTTCGAAGTCTGAGGGTTCTTGCTAGACGTACTAGCGAAAGTGTCGGCAGGCATTGCCTTGGCTTTCTGATCTTTTCTTGGTGCAGGGTTGGGATTGGCTAGAACTATTCTGGTATGACGGGGTCTATCCCGATTTTCTGCCTGGCTTGAACTATCCTCGGCTGGAGTACGGAAAGCATCATCCACAGCTTTAGTGATGATTGCGAATACTTGTTGCTTATTCATCCCTCTGGCTTTTAAAGCCTCGACTGCCCACAGTAGTTGCTCAACAGGATCAGCATCTGTTCCCATTGTATTCTTACCTCTTGCCTCAGCCTGATCGAGGGTTTGGGTTGCTATATCAGAGCGAAACCCGGTTGTTGTTGGCACGTCACGGTCATAGCTTGGGACAACCTCAGGTTGGCTGAGCTCGATCACAATTCGCCCTAATAGCGGGGGCTCCTGCGGTACAAAATTCCCCGCATATGGTGCATTTGGTGGTGGAGCCGACATCCCATAGGCCAGATCGGCCACAGATCTCGGGAGGTCGCCGATCATTCCCATTAACTCAAACGTGGTGGGTTCATGTACTTGAACATCTAAGGTTCCCAGATCGAGCGCGCAGCAGGCGACCTAGGCGGATGTGGTACTTCAACATTGGTCTCACCTTGCAGGGTGATTCTTTGGTCTAATGCGGCTGCCATAACCACGATTTGCTCTGAACTTTGGGTCATCATAAGTTTGCTAAACTTGAACGGCGACTGACGGATCAGATATCTGTCTTGCCTCAGCAAAGAAGAACACTGGCTATTCTAAACTAACTCTCTGAACCTTGAAAGAGAAAACACGCAGCGTTTCAGCCCAATCAGAATAGACACAAGCATAGCTGAATAACTGTACTCTACTACTGGTCACTGTTCTCCAAAATCACTGCCCCAAAACTAAGTTTGATACCCGCAGATATAACTGATTCCCCAAAATACTGATATTGATGCCCTCAGGCCTAGTATTTAAACTTGCGAACTAATATGTGCGTTCCTGTAGAGATACACTCTAAAAGCACATAGCAAGTAAATGAGAACCAAAACACCCCTATGTTGGGGTAGGTTTTCCCTGTCCTATTTTGTTAAGAGCTAGGGTTTCACTATGCACGCAGCAGTTTCAAACAACCTGGCATCGGGTAAGCAACCTGTCCTAGCTTGGAATAGTCACTACGGATTCTGAATATGCACTAGGTCGCATGGTCAAAAATGGTGCCCCGATAAAATCGGGGGTTGTCCTCCCATACTGGCAGAGCCCATAACCGGTCAGCCTTATGGCATGCTTTGACAAAGCAAGCCTCCGGCAAACCATTTAGGAATAACAGATGGAAAACACGGTGTCCAAGGCTCAACAATGCACATGCAATGCAAAGAAGCGCATAAGTGTAGTCAAAACAGGATATCATGCATTCGAGTCAAGTTCTTTAAATCCCCAGCGGAGTCGCGAGAAACTGTAGCTGCGCCCTTGGGCCCCATGCTACAGTTCAAACTCGATTTGTGTCAGTTCTTAATCTAATCTCACAATGTGCAATGTGAGATTGATAAATCACCAAAGAGTCCAAATCCAGCAAATCGTTTTTGGAAATCAAAATTTTTGCAAAGAAGTGTCAAACATGGACTGCTTTGCCAGATACAGAGTCGCCACCTACATATTTTATTTTGGGGGAATTTAGGAAACCCTGACTCATTTGCCTAAGGCCACATGTCCGTCATCACCAAAGTTGCCTCGGCTTGGGAACTTGGGTACGATTGGGGAAGGTTAGCTATGAGCACCCCCTCTCGCCTGATCCGAAGATCAGCCTCTACTAACCATGATATCTAGTTTTGAAAACACATGCGTTCTTATTCCAGTTAATTAGCCTAGAATTACTATGTGATGTGCGCAGCAAAACAAGTATAGACTAGATCGCCTAATTTGGAGCAAAGCATCGCATATCCATTTGTTTGAAAATGATTTGAAATTTGCTACTCACGAGTAGGCTAAAACACGGATTTCAATGAGTTGTTCCAACTCAAACAATCCAACCTTCACCCACAGGCATTCAGGCAGTAATGTCACGTAAGCATATAGCCGCATGGTAGGCATATTGTCATGTTAACATTCACACTCATGCGAGATGCTAAAGCATAAATACTTACATCGTACTCTGTGCCAAAACAATGAACTAGTCAGTAATCATGCATGTTCCTAATTCATGTTAAAAATGGCTAATGCGTCGCGTAGAAAATGTCATTAGAATAGGCTGGGCTAATCTAAGGATGACATGTGAAATACAATAATTTGATGCACGTATTCAAGTTTGGAATTCAAAATACTATGCAGTTAGCATGATGCGCTGAGCCTGGTGCATGCAAGACTGATGAATGATACACGCATGCACGGCATAAGGTATGCTAAATTAAACATGCCCTAATTCTAACCATCAAATCAGGTAAGTAAAAGGGAGAAAGAAGTGGGGGTTGGAAGACATGCACACACGCACCCACACTTATTACAAATTCGCCCTCGCTCAGAGGGACTAAAAGAATAATACAATTTAATTAACCTACAAGCTAATTAAATATTACAGACAATTAACTAGTTAAGCAAATTAACTAAGCTAATTAAGCAGTAAAAAATTAGCCTCGGGAAGAGGGTCCAATGCATGCGCCCTTGGTTTCGCTCGAAAATCCGCCACCATACACAAGTTGCCTCTGTTTCCCTGGCTCTGCTCCTCTGAAAATGGCACAATTCCCAAGGAACACTCTCTGGACATTGTAGAACACCACCGGCCAAGGCAAATGGTCACCGGCCATGGAAGGGTGGTCATCGACCATATATGGAGCTATCGGCCATTCATAAATGGTTGATCGGCACTTGGTGTAGTCGACCGGCCAAAGCTTCCTGCAGAATCTGTTTTGACAACAGCAGAGGGCAAAACATGGCATGACAATGCATTTCAAGCAATGTTTGCACCAACCACACTCCTTATCATATTCGTGACTTAAAGGGGCATGGTACTCAATTCCCGGACCACCAATCGCACATTTCAATGCGTGATGGTCCAAGAACCAAGTATGCATTTTCAATGTAGGATGAAATGCACACAAACAAACAATGAGCTCAATCTCTATCATACTCAATTCAAGAGGCAAAGCATGCATGCCAATGCCATGCAACCTAGGCATGTGAGCTACTATGCAACATGACAATGCAAACAAACACACAAGGCATGAAGCATCAATGCTAGCCAACAAACATAGAAGATGTAATACGGATGTTGAGGCACACAACCAAGCATGTGATGGGCCAAGTATGCAACTACAAGCAGCGCTAATGGACATGCAAGAGATGATGCAATCAAAGCATGCAAAGTGTAAGGCATGTAACAACATGTAAAGAGTGGGAGTGGATTTAGACTAATTTGGGTAGCTCTCAACTAGGCCCAAAACAGTGGCCAAAAGCCATAGAAATGAGGGCCAAAACACATACAAACATGCATGCATACAAGGTCTTACATTTAGGCATATAGAGACAACTTTTAAGCACACTTAAAAGAGGAACATCATGGGCATATGGCATGCATTATAAACTCTGAAATCATGTTATAAAATGATGGCAAATCAATCTAAACAAGGCAATGAAAGCATGCAAGCAAAGTCCGAGGTCTAAGGCTCACCAAAGAGGTATCGAACTACCCTTAACAAAACCAAACATGGCATGAATTGAATGACCAAAATCAGAGTTTTAGCATGCGAAAACAAAGCCAAAAACACAACGACGTGGCATCCTAGAGGCCTACACATGATGGCATACGCAATGGCACATTCATGGAGCATTAAACACGAACTCTTTAAGGCTTTGAAGGAACACCAAATGCAAGCATACAAGCATGCTAAATGGACTAAAATGGCATGATAAGTGGTTCCAAACCACTGAAACAAAGCAAGGATGGTATGCTAGAGGGGTCAATGCTCAAGGCATACAAGGGGAATTACATGGTAGCTATACAAAGAAAAGCATAGATGACCCAAATGACCAAAAACAGACTGTAACAGCGCCCGCGTGGGCCTCATGCTACAGTTCGGACTCGCGATTTGTGTCGCGGTTCTTAATCTTGAACCAAAGAGTCCAAATCTGGAAAATCGTTTTGAGAAACAGATATTTGAAAAAGTAGTGCCAAACATGGACTGCTTTGCCAGATACAGAGTCGCCACCTAAATATTTTAAAATGGGAAAATTTAGGAAACCCTAACTTGGTGCCGAAGGCCACATGTCCGTCATAACCGGAGTTGTCTCGGCTCGGGAGCTTGGGTACGATCGAGGAAGGTCAGCTATGAGCACCCCCTTTCGCCCGGTCCGAAGACCGGCCTCTACTAACCGTGATATCCGTTTTTGAAAACTTTATGTGTTCTTAAACCAATTATTAGCCTAGAATTACTATGTTATGCACGCAGCAAACAAGTATAGACTAGATTGTCTAATTTGGAAGTAAGCATTGCATATCCGTTTGTTTTGGAAAATGTTTTGGATTTGTTACTCGCAAGTAGGCTAAAACACGGATTTCAATGAGTTCTTCCAACTCAAACAATCCAACCTTCACCCACAGGCATCCAAGCAGTTTATAACACATAAGCATCTAGCCACATGTTAAGCATGTTGTCATGGCAACATTCACACTTATGCGATATGCTAAAGCGGAAATACTTACATCGTACTCCGTGCCAAAACAAAGAACTCGTTAGCAAACATGCATGATCCAAGTCCATGTTAAGTGCCTAATGCATCGCATACAAAGTGTTGCTAGAATAGGCTCGGCTATCCTAAACATAGCATGTGAGAATGCACAACTATCACATATTCAATTTGTGAATTGAAGTACAAATGCAGTTAGCGTGATGTACCGAGCCTAATGCATGTAGTACAAATGCATGAATGCACGCATGCATAGCATAAGGTATGCTAATTTAAACGTGCCCTAATCTACCATCGTAAGCAGGTAAATAAAAGGGAAGAAAGAAGTGAGGTTGGAAGACATACACACCACCCACACACACTTATTACAGATTTGCCCTCGCTCGGGGGGACCAAATAAATATTACAGATTAATTAACTACGCAAGCTAATTAATAATTACAAATTAATTAACTTAATTAACAAATTAAATTAAGCTAAGAAAGCAGATAAACCGCCTCGGGGCGAGGGCCAGATGCAACACATGCTTGGGACTGGCTCGGAATCGCACTGCCATGCATAGTTTGCCTCTGTTTTCCCTGCTTTGCTCCTCTGAAAACTGCCAAAGTCTCAGGGATGCCTCTCAGGACACTGGGGATATCATCGGCTGAGCAGAATTTCCACCGGCAGTAGCAGTTAGTCACCGGCACAAAATAGATCCACCGGCCATCGATTGACTGCCGGTCGGCACTAAATACTGCCGGCCGGCAATAAATTTCTGCAGAACCTGCAACTCACAGCAGCAGAGGGCAAAATCTTGCATGGCAATGCAATTCAAGCAATTTGTGCACCTATCACATTCCTTATCATGTTAATGACTCAAAGGAGGATGTGCCCCGATTCTCGGACCACCAATCACGCATTTCCATGCATGGTGGCCCAAAGAACCAAGCATGCAACTTTGATTTCAAATGCATGCAAACCAAATCAAACCAAAGTGCTAATCCCTATCACCGAATCAAGGGATAAGGAATGCATGGAAAATGCAATGCAACCTAAGCATACAAACTAAGTATGCAACATGGCATGGCAACTAACTTATGCAAGCATACAAGCATACATATGGCAATGCAAATGGATGCAAAGATGGTCTTAAACATGAATTAGGCAGCTCTAAATAGGCCTAAAACAGTAGCCAAAATGCCCAAAGATGGAGGCTAAACACACATGCGCACATACACATGTTAAGACCCAACACTTAGGCACAAAGCAAGCAACATTCAAGCACACTTGAAAGAGGCATTCATGGACTAAAAGCATGCAACATAAGCTCTGAAAATCATGCTAATACATGGTGCCAAACCAAGCAACAAATCAAGCCAAGCATGCACCAAATGGCCTAAGTGTTCAAAGCAAATCAATGGGGCATTGAACTACACTTAGCAAGACCAAGCATGGCATGAGAGGAAGGACCAAAAACAGAGTTTTGGGGCATCAATACAAGGCCTAAGGACCACTTAGATGGCATCTAAATGACTCAAAATCAAAGGCATGCACAGATGGTCAAAACATGGAGCATGCAACACATGCTTTCAAAGCATCAAAGAGGCATGCAAGGCAATCAAGCAAGCATGAAAATGGGACTGAAATAGCATGTAGGGTGGCCCCAAATCACCAAAACAATGCAAAGGTGCCATGCTATACATGCACATGCTCAAGGCCAACAAGCCTAAATACAAAGGAGCTATATGATGCATGCCGAATTCGACCCAAGCAACCTAGGACAGACCTAGAACATGGCAAAATAAGCACATAATCTTCACAAGACTAAGCCTAAAACATGCTCCCACAAAGGCTAACAACCTAAGGCACATTAAGGCATAAACAAGGCATTACAAGGCAACTATGCTAAGCATGCATGGAGTACCAAAACCAACTTAAAGTCATGTTATATTATGGATATATAAGCATGAAAAACAACCTAAACATGCTCAACGGACACTCAAGCATAATGCTCTCTCAAGAGGCCAAAACATGCCCTTTTCAAGGACAACAAGGAGAGGGGGTGGCCCTCTCCTTCTTGGGACTTCAAGGCATCATCTTCACCACTGAAATCTTTTCAGTGGTGAAGAGACCCCAACACCAAAATCCTGGAGCTAGCACAAAATGGCTCAAAATGAGGCCTTTTAAGGCCTAAGGGTGGTCAACCACCCTCAAACAACAAAAAACTCTTAATAAACAATAAAGAGGGCTTAAAAACAGAACTTTTTTGTATTATACAATAAGCACAAAAATAGCTCTAAGATAGGTAGAAAATCAATGCAAAATGGGAAAAAATGAGACTAGGTTCTCACCCTTGAAGACCCCTTCACAAATGGTGCTCCAATGGCCTCCTTTAGCTTGAATCCAATGCCAAAACTTCAAAATCAGTCCCTTAGAACCTCAGTTCCAAGAGCAAAGTGAAACACTAGGTGTTTGTGTGCAATAGTAAGACACAAAACACCTAGTGCACAAATGAGAGGGAAAGAGAGATAGAAAATGTATCTAACTCAAACCCTAAAACCAGAGCTTAACAATGGCTATTTTTGCTCTCAAAATACCTCAACTCTCTAACCTAAGTCCTCTCTTTTTTGCTCTAAGAGAGAGCCTCTCTCTATATGTCTTGTAAAGCTTACAAGACAAGCTTTACAAGAGGGAGATCCCTCCATACACGTGTATGGAGGGATGCAAAAGCAAGACAGCTGTCTAAAAATATCTGCAAAAGCAGATGAACAGCAATCGGCCGGCCAAAAATGCCATCTTGGCCAAAAAGAGTGCCGGCCGGCACTAAAAAGTACTGACCGGCAACAAATAGTGCCGGCCGGCAATAAACATCGCCGGTGGAGACAAAAACCAGCCGGTGGCCTCTAGCCACTGCCGGTGGTGGGTGGGGATGGTCTACAAGCCCCACCCTGCCTCTCAAGGGCAAGATGCAAGTGTTTGGTGCAAAACCAGACACTAAACGGTCGAGTTCAGGGATCCTGAGGCAAGGCGCGCGAGCCGAGACCTCCGGGAACTCCAAACGAACACAAACATGGATAATCACCGAGTGTTCAAACGGTGACGTCCAAGTCTTGAGGACGGTCAAAAATGGGGTGTCTACACAGACCTTTAGCATGCTAACATACGCATAAAAGCTTCACAAAGCTAG
Source organism: Camellia sinensis (assembly GCF_055761805.1). NCBI lineage: Eukaryota > Viridiplantae > Streptophyta > Magnoliopsida > Ericales > Theaceae > Camellia > Camellia sinensis. The sequence goes on from NW_028128987.1 coordinate 25,049,920, forward strand.
GCCTAAATCATGCTAGAACAAGGCTCAAAGCACAAAGCATGTTAAGGCTAAAACATGGCATTGTAAGACAAGTATGCAAGGCAAGCATGGTGTGTCTAAACCAAGTAAAAGCATAGGTAAAACATGGCAAAATACTACCAAATACCTACTGAAACATGGCCAACATCATCTAAAAAATGTTGCTCACACATGAGGCTTAAATGGCACATATTGAAGACAACAAGGAGAGGGGGTGGCCCTCTCCTTCTTGGGACCTCAAACCACCATCCTCACCACTGAAATCCCTCAAGATTTCAGTGGTGAGGAGGCCCAAACAAGGTGGTCCCAGAGCTCACCAAAAGAGCACAAAAATAGGGCCTAACAAGGCCTAAAAGGGGTCAAACAACCCCAAACAACAAAGCAACCTTAAGCAAGCATTTTAAGCAGGTAAAAATAGAACTTTTATATGTTATACACTAAGCTCAAAAAGAGATGCAATGTAGGCAAAAAGACTATGCAAAAATGGGGTAAAAAGGGCAAGAATCTTACCCTTGAAGACCTTCTTCACAAGGATCACTCCAGCTGTTTTCTTAGCTCCAAACCAACTTAAGAACTTCAAGAACAGCCCCCTAATGCCTCAGCAATCAAGGTAAGGTGTAATGGTAGGTGTCCTAGTGCAAAACTAAGGACAAACACACACTTAGAGCAAAAGAGATGGATAAATAGAGATAGAATAGATACACTATGCTAACCCTAGAACCAGAGCTCCCCTGGGATTTTTTGTAACCCTAGAGGAGGGAGGAGAGGCCTCCTCTTTATAGAAGATTACTCTTGCAAAGCTTACAAAACAAGCTTGGCAAGAGTGAAATCCCTCCATACACGTGTATGGAGGGAGGAAAAGGTGTATGCCAGCTAGCACAGCTGGCATAAAAATGTTTGCAAAAGCAGATTCACAGTGATCGGCCAGCCAAAAAAGATATTTTGACAAAATAAATGGCCGATCGACCATCTAGAGTGTCGGCCGGCCAAACATCTGGCCGATGGCAATGAAACACTGGCCGGTGGCCTCCAGCCATGGCCGGTGATGTGTGGGGATGGCCCACAAGCCATTCCCTGCCCCTCCAAGGCAAAACACAAGTGTTTGGTGCAAAACCAAACACTAAATAGTCGAGTCGAGAGATCCTGAGGCAAGGCGTGTGGCCGAGACCTTCGGGAACTCAAGATGAACACAAACGTGGATGATCACCGAGTGTTCAAACGGTGACGTCCAAGTCTTGAGGACGGTCAAAAATGGGGTGTCTACAGTTTCCCCTCTTTGACAGAACTCGAAAGTCATAAGAATGACGGGAGTGAATGTCAATGCCCAGAGACGACCCATTTTTGACAAGGCCGAAGACTTAGACAAAGTATGCAAGACAAGCAAAGATATGCGCCCGAAGGCAGGGGCAAAATGCAACTGATAATGCAAAAAGCCGAACATAACTTATGATCATGCAAAGAAAGCTGTAATGAAGCATAACATGCGACAGTTTAAGCAATCAAACACAAATTCAACTACATTACAATACAAAAATGATGTAAGAGAATTATGTAATTCTCGATACTTCTCACTCGGAGAATACAATACCTGCCCGATTCGTCTGGTTGCACCAGCCTCAAATGAACCGTACATACAATATCGTGCCTAAAAGAGAAAGAGAACTCAACAGGTGCAATACTGTTAGCAATCATGCACGACAATGCGAAATGAATGCAAAATGCTAATGCAATATACACAAAACTATGTATAAACAATGCAAATGATATGCAATGTATTCGAAACAATGCAAATGATATGCAATGTATTCGAAACAATGCAAATGATATGCAATGTATTCGAAACATGATCAAATCATAAGCAGTTCAAAATCACACAAATGTCATAGAGATGATGGAGATGCAAAGTTCGTCTACCATAGAAAAGGTGCCGCAACCCTCAAACCACAATATCAACAGTGGAATAGGTGCGTACACATGCAGAACTATGAGTAATGTAGACAGACACAAGAACAAGTAATTGGGTGGGATGACAAAAGTGGGGAATGACCCGCTAAAGAAAGAACATGATCCTAAATGTTGGACGCAACAAATTACACTACAATGTAATATACATAATAGATATGGCACGCGGGCCAAACCAAATCTTGCCTAGGAAAGGTATGTACACAAACAAACCGCGTCTAAGATAGAAAAGGTGCCGCAACCCTCAAACCACAATACCAGCACTGGAATAGGCGGGTACACATGCACAACTGTGCTTCGACGTGAAAATATGGGCACGTACCAGACCAAGCTCAACATGGAAAGGCGCAAGCCATAGATGGATGTGATGCAGTGGATGCATGCAAGCTACAATGCAATATATACAATATGCACTGGATGGGTAGGTGTAGACACCCCATTTTTGACAGCCCATAAGACTTGGGCGTTACTGATGGTTTACTTGGTGATAAAAGGTGTGCAGGGCAAAGATCCAGTTTCTTCGGCAAGGAGAGAGATAGGTCTCAAATTCACACCCCATTTTGGACCAAAGCTATTTTGGATGGTTTTTAGACCTTAAAACCCTCTCTTTCAAAACTTTTTTGAAATAAAGTCTCTGCGTTGTTTCGAGGCTCGCATTTTGTCAAACGTTGCGCTTTTTGGTAAACCGAGCAGGGACGAAGTGGAAATGAATGAAAGAGAGATGAAATTTTTGAAAAATCTTTGAAAACACTTTGTTTAGGGGTTTGAAGTTGAAGAAAAGAGGAAAGGAGAGGAGAAAACTAGTTTGGGAGAAGTTCGGCATGAATCTAGGTAAGAGAGAGTTGAGCAGCTCTCGCTGAATCGGGCCTATTCATCTACATACTTGGATTTTAGCTATGGGGCCACCACCGTCAGAAATCTCACTTCCGGGGCTTCATTTTTCACTAAAGAATCTCTTAAATCCAAGTCCGGGTGGGAGAGATATGATCAGTTGAAGTTGGGCATCATCCCGGTTGGATCGAATCTGCGCGGCTTCACCAAAAAAGGCATAACCTTTTGCACAGGAGGAATTTTAATGCAAGGTTTGCTCCATTGGAAAGCTAACTTCTGGGGCTTCAATCTGGACACCCACCGGCCATTTTTTGACCTTGGCAACACCTATCGGCAATCTATTTATCCGGCCGGAAATTTATTGTGCCGACCGGCAATTTATTGTGCTGACCGGCCATTTTTGCTGGCCAACGACCTTCCGGAGTTTTCTACAGATTGAGTGGATGCCAGCTGTGCCAGCTGGAGGGCACAGACTGGATCCTCCATACACGTGTATGGAGGATCTTAGCTCTTGGTTTTGAAGCTTCTAAGAGAAGTCTTACTCCCTTGGCTCTATAAAGGAAGCTCTCCTCTTCCTTATACTAGGTTAGAAGAAAACCAGCTGGAGCATTACATACAATCCTCCATATATCTCATCCAAGCCTCCAAACCCTAAAATCCTTGCTCCATTTGCACTACACCCTATAGCACCACACCACCACTTCCATTTCCAGCAGCTGGAGGCTGTTCTTCAAAGCCTAAGGAGCCACAAACTCAAGCCAAGAAGCCATCAAAGTTTGGTCTTCAAGGGTGAGTAGCATTCTCTCTCTTTTGTGCTTTTTCTTGTATCATTTCTTAGCCATATTTTCTTACTGTTTTGGGCTCCGACCCTAACTGAAGTTAAGCTCATTTTGAGCCATTTTTCATGTTTCATTAAGGGCTCAACACTGTTTGAGCCCCCCCTCTTGCACTTGCTTCATTGTCCTTCTTAAATGCCATAATCTTGCATGTATTTTTTGGCCTATGTATGATCTGTTTTAGAGCCTGATGTAAACTGAAAATAGGCTTATTTTGAGCCTCTCTTCAACATTGAAGAAGGGTTCAACACTGTTTGGGACCTCCATGTTATACTTGCCTTTATATTCTCTTTTTGGTCCCATTTTTGCATGCCTTGGCAGCCCCTGATGTTGCTGTTTTTGGACTTTGGTCCGAACTAAAAACAGCCATATTTTTCCCCCATTGTCATGTTTCATTAGCGGTCTTTGGCTGTTTGTTGAATATTTTGTATACTTTCTGTTATAGCCTCTTTTGAGCCTCATTTTGCATGACATTTTGAGTGTATTTATATACTGTTTTTGGGGCTTCCATAAACTGTAAGTAGTCATATTTTTGGCCCCTCTTCAGTGTTGTAGAAGAGTCATTTTTTGTTTGGGCTTTGTGTCTACCACTTACTTCTTTGTCCATCTTTCGGTCCAATTCTTGCATAACAGCTTAGCCATACCTATGTTTGTTTTTGGGGTTTTTACAGTGCTTTAAAATGTCATATTTAGGGCCCTTCTTCAATGTTGTTGAAGGGCCCTAACCTGTTTGGGGTCAGCAACTGTGAGTTGCTTCATTATCTCACACTTAGGGCCATTTTTGCATGCTAGTTTTGCCCTATTTGTGTTTGCTGTTTGAGCATGCTTTAAACTATAAAAATGCTTATTTTTGGGCTGCCTTGCTTCTGTCTTTTCATTCCATGTACCAATTATGCATGCTTTGTATAGCTGTAAGCCATTTCACGTACCTAGTTTTGCATTTCGGGAGAAATTCCATGCATCGGGTGTCATTTCGCCTTGTTTCGGGGCTGTTTTGCCCCTCATTTTGCTAATTATTTTCATGCTTGCATATCATATTCCATGTCTTTGCCATGTCTCATTAGAGTGGCATTTCGATGCTTGAGGGTCGGTCCTCGGTTTGCGTGCACGCGTGCACGCATTTCGAGTTGTCTTGTTTTCATCTGATGGCCATCTGATGTGGGTGTGGTTGAGGTCCACTCACATTGGTGTAAGTCCATCTTGCACTGTGTATGCCATGTTTCAAATGCGTTGTGCATGTTATGTTGTTAGCATTGTGTGTGCCATGTAGTTGTATTGCATGTTTGTATGTTTGCTTGCATGCTTAGGTCGCATGTGCATTGTTGTGCATTGCCTCGCCTCTTGACCAACCATGATTAAGGTTGGGTCCCTTGTATGTTTTGTGTGCATTGCATTTGACATTGAAATGCATACTTGACTCTTTGGCCATCATGCATCGAAATGCGTGATTGGTGGCCCGAGGGTCGAGGGCCATGCTCCCTTGAGTCCATTACATGATTGGGAGTGTGTCCGTGCATACATTTGCCTAAAAATTCTATGCCATACACTGCTTGTCCTCTGCTGCTGCCAATTGCAGGTTCTGCAGGAAGCTTTGGCCGGTCGGTTAAATACAGTGCCGACCGGCAATCCATCAATGGCCGATAACTTCATCAGCGGCCGGTGACCATTTCCCATGGCCGGTGGCCATCCCTTCCAGCCGGTGGTATTCCCCAACATCCAGAGAGCATGTCCTTAGACTTTGGCAGTCCTCAGAGGAGTAGGGCAGTGAAAAACAGAGGCAACAGTGCTATGGCAGCGAGTTTCCGGGCAAGACGGGTTCGAGCATGCATCATTCGCGTATCTTGAGGCGAAGGCTGTGGCAATCTCTCTCCTTCATTTTGCATTCTTTTAATTAAGTAGAAATTCTGTAATAATTAATTTATTTGTTATTCGGACTGTAATATTTATTTGTACCCTCCGAGTGAGGGCAAATTTGTAATAAGTGTGGGTGAGTGTGTGAATGTCTTCCAATCCCCACTTCTTTCTTCCCTTTTACTTACCTGCTTATGATGGTAGATTAGGGCATGTTTAAATTAGCATACATTATGCTATGCATGCGTGCATTCATACATTTGTCTCGCATGCACCGGGCTCGGTACATCACGCTAACTGCATCTGTATTTCAAATTCCAAACTGAATACATGCTAGTTGTGCATTTTCATATGTCATTCATAGACTAGCCGAGCCCACTCTAATGACATTTTGTATGCGATGCATTAGGCATTTAACATGGACTTGGATCATGCATTGATTACTAACACGTTCCTGTTTTTAGCTCGGAGTACTATGTAAGTATTTATGCTTTAGCATCTCGCATGCGTGTGAATGTTGCCATAACAGTATGTTTGCCATGCGGCTAAATGCTTACGTGATGTTACTGTTTGAATGCCCGTGGGTGAAGGTTGGATTGTTTGAGTTGGAAAACTCATTGAAATCCGTGTTTTACCCTACTTGCGAGTAGCAAATTCCGAAGTGCTTTTCAAAACAAACGGATATGCAATGCTTGTTTCCAAATTAGGCAATCTAGTCTATACTTGTTTGCTGCGCACATAACATAGTAATTCTAGGCTAATAAATGGAATAAGAACACATAACGTTTTCAAAATCGGATATCATGGTTAGTAGAGGCCGGTCTTCAGACCGGGCGAAAGGGGGTGCTGATAGCTGACCTTTCCCGATCGTACCCAAGCTCCCGAGCCGAGACAACTCCGGTGATGACGGACATGTGGCCTTCGGCACCGAGTCAGGGTTTCCTAAATTTCCCATTAAAAAATATTTAGGTGGCGACTCTGTATCTAGCAAAGCAGTCCATGTTTGGCACTTCTTTTCAAAAATTCGTTTCTCAAAACAATTTGTCGGATTTGGACTCTTTGGTTCAAATATAGAACCGTGACAAAAATCGAGTCCGAGCTGTAGTGACCCCACGAAATGAACAGAACGGGAGCTCACCCTCCCGGGGCGTTCGGGGGACATCTACTGTTTCTGGCGACTCTGCTGGGGATTTAGAGAGCTTGACTCGAACTCGTGATATCCTATTTTGATTTTATTTATGTGTCTCTTTGCATTGCATTTGCATAGGTGCGCCTAGGAACACAGTGTTTGCCATCTGCCATTCCTGAACGGTTTGCCGGAGGCTTGTCTTGTCAAGGCATGACCATAAGGCAGACCGGTTATGGGCTCTGACAGTATGAGAACACAAACCCCGGTTTTACTGGGGCACCCCTTTTGGACATTCGACCTAGTGCATATTGAAATCCATAGTGACCATTCCAAACTAGGACAGGTTGCTCATCCAATGTTAGGTTGTTTGAAACCGCTGTGTGTGTAGTGAAACCCTAGTTCCTGACAAAATAGGACAGGGAAACCCTACCCCAACATAGGGGTGTTTTGGCTCTCACTTATCTGCTATGTGCTTTAGAGTATGCCTCTACAGGGAATGCATGTATCAGTTTGTAAGTTTGTGTATCAGGCTTGTGGGCATCAGCATCAGTATTTGGGGAAACAGTTTTACCCGAGGGTATCAATTTTGGGACAGATATTTGGGGAACAGTTATCAGTATTGAGTACAGTCGTTCTGCTATCCGTTCCAGTGAAATTGAACTGCGATGCTGTCTGTTTTCTCTTTTGCAAGGGGTAGTCCTGGAACTATAGCTTCAGAAGGCTCCGATATCCCCGGGGTACATTGGACTAGTGTTGATAGACTTTGTTAGGTCAGAAATTCAATTCAAGGGCAACCAGTGTTCTTTCGCTGAGGCAAGACAAAGAAAGGCCAGTCAGGGCTTACCGGTTCATCTGATCCATCAGTCGCCAGTCACATCACCTTTGTTCATACTCAGCAGGCCATGATGGCCCAGGGTTCGGAATAATTTGTGGCCGTGATAGCAGCGTTAAATCAGGGAACTACCATGCAGGCTGAGACCAGTATTGAAAAGCAACATCCATCTAGGGCATCTGCCTCACATCCAGCTTTGGGACCCCAGCCAAACTTTAACCCACTTCCGCCAGTTGAAGATTTGTAGTGTCCGAATCCTCGAGAAAGGTTGACTCCAGCTCAAGTGCTCAGACCCCTGGTGCAGCCTAATGAGAGGCTTTATTCCTTTGATGTTAATGAGCTCAATCCGACTGCAGTGAAGATTGCGAACCTTGAGAAGCAATTCAAAAAGGTGCAGGGCCTTAACTCCATTCCCGACATTGAGAATGGGCACACCGAGGCTGCCGTTCGGCTCCCAGACAGATTCAAAATGCCATATATTGACCGTTTCGACGGGTCTGGAGATCCAATGGTACATATCCGACTTTTCTTGGATGTCCTAAAGCCGATGGGTCTGACCAAGCCACAGAAACTCTCCCTGTATGGAAGAACCCTGTCGGGTGTAGCAGCCACTTGGTACGCTAAGTTAGAAGATAAAGTGAAGCAAAACTGGGAAGAATTGGCTGAGGCCTTTGTTGATCAGTATTCCTACAATACCCAAGTTGAAATGACCATGCAAGAGCTTGAAGCAACCCGCCAGAACCCAACAGAGCCTTTTGTGGAATTTTTTGCGAGGTGGAGAGCAAAGGCAGCACAGATGATAGATCGCCGCCCTTCTGAGAGGGATCAAGTACAGATGATGGTGCGAAACCTCGAGCATGATATGTTACAAAAGTTGATAGTTGCTCCGCTATTCACTTTCAAAGGTTTGCATAATCTGGGGGTTCAGATCGAGAATGCGTTCAACAGTGGGATCATTCCCAGAACAAGTGAACCGACGAGGAAGGTTTGTGCAGGGAGTACCAATGCTGGTAGTAACGCAATTCCCAAACCCACCGAAATCAATACAATAGCCACAGCCAACCCTTTTGCCAATCCAAGCCTACAAACAACCGGCCCAGCCCGAGCTCAGGGAAGAACTTTCACCCCCCTCTATATGAGCCTGACTAGCGCACTAAAAGCCTTGATGGAAAAAGGGCATCTCAAACCCCTCGATCCTCAACCTCTTCCTAACCCACTTCCAGCCAGACATAACCCCTCCAAGTACTGTATGTACCATCAGCAGCGCGGTCATGGCACCGACCGTTGCTACCGCCTTCGTCATGAGATCCAAAATCTCATTGACAACCGGATGATAGCTCCACCTTCAGCCCCCAATGACCAAGTACCTCATCCACATCTTAACCTAATCCACGTGCTGGCCGTCCCTTACGACCCCAGCGTATACATCACCCCAGTCCATCTACCCAAGCCTAATGTGTTTATCCCAGAGAGCCTGGACTTATGCATGATGGGTGCATCTGAACCCCAATCATCTCAAACCCATGAACCCACTACTTCTGAGCTGATGAGAATGATCGAAAATCTTCAGAGAACTGTGGCAGATCTGGCCTTTGGGGTTTTGGCCCCATCATCGACCACATCACGTACCAGGGAATTCATATCTAAAGGCTCCCCAACCTTGGGACGGGTCGCATTTGAAGAAGGCCAATCCCTTGGCAAAGTGGAGGCAAGTGGTAAGAACAAGGCAGGGGCAGGCATTGGTCCCCATGAACACCTTCAGTGGGATATTGAGGCTTTGAAAGCCAAAGGGCTGAACAAACAGCAAGTACTCGCAGTTGTTGCAAAAATTGTAGATGACACTTTCGCCACTCAGAGACGACCCATTTTTGACAAGGCCGAAGACTTAGACAAAGTATGCAAGACAAGCAAAGATATGCGCCTGAAGGCAGGGGCAAAATGCAACTGATAATGCAAAAAGCCGAACATAACTTATGATCATGCAAATGGCTCGAAAGCTCAAATCCAACCCTACTTGGCCAAATGACCAATTGAGCAAGGGCTGAGTGAAGATCGGGCAGTCATAAAATGTGCTGAATATGAGGTGGGAAAGGGATATAATCCCGAGGCCCAAAGAAGAAAAGATATAAATAGGAGAAACATCAGCTAGAAAGAGGTATATGAGAATTAGTGTACTTAACTTAGAATACAAGCATCCTCGAGTGTAGATACTAACTTGCCTGCCGGAGTGCTAATTCCGGCACCCCCGACCGGAGTGTTCATTCTTTTTCAAGTGACCAGAAGAGGATTACAAGCATTCCCCAGGATCATAAGAGTATTTACAAACTACTTCCCCACAGTATAGAAGCATGCACAGAAGAAAAACAGTAAACAAACATGAAGAGAAGCATTCAACACTTAGAAGGAAATATAAGACTTGCATTCAGAAGATGGAACTTATTCATAGGCAAAAAGGCGCTTTAACCTGGCAAAAAGATAACTTGTTCGGATACAAAAGAAGGCACACCAGCCAAATCGAAACTTAAAATTGTTCAAACAAAATTAAAGTACAACTGAAAGAAGAAAAGTTCAGAGTAAAGAAAAGAAACTTGTAAGTGTTGGTGGCATGGGCATCTGTCTCAGATTGTTCAACCTCGGCTGTTAGTGTTGTGTCGGCCTCGGTTGGCAATGTGGTTTCCTTTTCCGCCGCTATCTTAGCATCAATTTCCAGAAGTGTCTGGTCTAAGCTTTTCTCGGCTGAAAGAACCTCGGCTTCAGAAGTAGTTTGTTTGGGAGAAGCACCCTTGGAAACCAAGTCCTCTTCCTCATCATGAGTCAAGTCTAAGACTTGCTCGTTTAGAGTTAGGGACTTGGCCCCAATAACAGTTTCCTCTTCATCAACATCATCAGCCTCAGGGTCCTCATCCTTGGCTTCGTCTTAGGAATCCTTGGGAGCTAGAGGAAATGACAATTTGAGTTGATCGGTATCACGGAGAGGAGAGTCTGCAGGGACAAACAGTTTGTCTAGGGCCACAGTCCAGCCGAGGAGAAAGTCTCGGTTACAGGCTTGGGTAACCTGGGCCTTGTATGCATCACGGACAGCAGCTTGCCCCTCTGAGAATGTCTTCTTATCGATGGCTTTGATTTTGGCCTCCTTAGTGGCCAAGGCTTCTCTGAGCACTACCAAGGTTTTGGTGGTTTTAGTTTCAGCCTCCTTGGCCTCGGCTTTGAGAACCTTGGCCACATCCTCCACCACTTCAGCCCTCTCCTCGGCTTGGTCTTGCACACTTTTTGCAGCCTTGGCTTGATCTAGTAGAACTTTTATTTTTGCCTCAACATTGTTCAAAGAGGCAAGAAAGCCAGCAGCGTCTCAGGTTTTCTTTGTTAACTCCTTTTTCATCTCCTTGGCTTTCATCGTAAAGGAATGGGCATGTTGGATCGCCTAGAAGAAAAGGAATGAACATGTTAGTAAAATTTCTGCAGTATGAGAACTTGAAGTAAAAAGCCAAAAGTTTCAAGTATTGGGAACTTACTAAGATGGAATGTTGCATCATCAAAGAAAAATTTTCGTATTCAGAGATCTCGACCACGCGATTTAGATCAGTAGGCAGAAGAACGGTGGTAGAAAAAGCGACGCTGACTTCGATTTTGTCAATGGCACTGTTGCCGGCCCCGATTGGGTGGTCCCCAATAGCAATGGTAGCAGCCCAAGGTTCATTGGCCTGGAAAGCATTTGGGCTGGCTGTGGCTTTAGCCTTCGGCTTCTTCGACCGAGCAATATCAGATGGCTCGGCCTTGGCAGGCCTTTTCTCGGCAGCAGAAGCATTTTTCTCGACCTCAACCAGTCTGGAGATCGACAAGGTGTCTTTGGTGTCCACTTGGGTAACTGGGGCCTTTGCCTTAGCCCTTTTCACCCTCTTTGGTTTTGGCTTGGGCTGGGACTCTGATGGAGAGGATTGAACTGTCACCACTCCTGGCAGGTCGGCCAGGAGGTCCTCCACAATGGCTTTACTACGGCCCATTTCCTTGGCAGTTGTAGCGATGGTGATTTTGGTGCCAAAATGAATAGCTGGCAGGGCGATTAGAGGGTTTGCTCTGTCAAATACTGATTCTTTAGAATCTCATCGTATGCGACTTCGAGTTTTACCGGTAGGGATGTTTGGTGGAGCTCGACATCGGCATTGGCGTTGTGATATCAAGATGAGTTGGGGGGCAAATGTTGATGGCAACTCAACTGGATCAGAAGAGGAAGCCTGATCAGCTCTTGGTAAAGAAGTAACTGCAGGGGTTGAGGCAGACGGTGGAGTTTGACTTCTCCAAGGGACATCGGGCAATGCCGACTTGTATGTTGAGATGTAATTAAGTAGCAGAGGAGCTTTGCGCTGGTCAATAGGCAGGCCCAACAACTTTTTCAAGTCCTTGCTGGGGAAAAATGTTTGTCGGAAGTCCTTTGCCGGCTGGGGAAGAGCTGCAAAACAGACCAAGAAGAAAAGAAAAAACATTTAGAAAGAGATATATGAGTTGATAAGTCCTAACATAAATAGGATTAAAAGAATGACTCAGTTCTTACCATTACCCTCTTTAAACATGGATTGGCACAGAGTGAAGAGATGAAGATCATCATTAGGAGCAAACTCCCAGTTGCCTAAGACAATGAGGTAATCATCTCCCGCACCCTTGTTGGAGTCTGGGAGGTTGGCTATGATTTTGTATGTAGTGGATGTGGGTTTCAGGTAGTAAATGTAGCCTTTTTCTGACTTTAGGCACACATGATATCACAATACTGAATGTCGGCTAATGTTAACCTAGTGTTTTCTTAGCAGGATAGAGCAATTATACCATTAATAACCCTATAGGAATTGATGGCTAGCTGCATAGGGTTGAGTTTATAGTAGTGAAATAGTTCCTTAAAGAGAATGTCTAAGGGAAGCCGAAGTCTGCATTCTATGAAGGCCACAACGGGGAAGGGCATAGAGTCTCCATCTAGGATGATAGAGTCCTCCTCCCCAGCTAACCTAATCTGGACATCTGCAAGGATAGAAAACTCTCTCCTAAAGTACTCGAGTTTTTCTAGGATGTCTACCCTCCACCTGAACATACCCATTATCTCGGCAAAAAGGGCTTGGGTAACAGAGTGATGGATATAGGTTTGAAAACCTGGGCCAAAACCTAAATAAGCACTTGGGGCTAGGGTTTATGCATATCTATGGGGAGTTTGTTTCAGTTTCTCCTAAGTATTTGGTTTCTAGGCAAAACCCAATTTTAAGTCTACACAGAAACAAGAATTGAGGGAAAAATCTGAAATATAACAAGAAAAGCAAAAAAAGGAACAAGATTTAGAGTTAAGAAGCATCAAAGGCAAACAAAATTCAAGAATTGAACAGAGCAAAAATGTAGAAAGAAACACAAATATGGCAAGAGCAGTGCCAGACATTCAAAGTGACCAGTACAATGTGCTAAGGGTGTGCTTAGTCATACGGATGACAATCCAAGTACATGAAGAATTACAAACGTAGTGTGATTATGTGAAAGTAATGTGCACAAATCACAAGCAAGTGCAATGATGAATGTTCGAGGAACAACAAAGATTCAAGAACAGAGAGTGTCTCATACTAAACAAAATACAACAACAAAAATAGATGTAACTTCCACAGCAATAGATACGGAGTGGAATATATGGCAAAACTCAAAAAGAATAAACTGAGGACTTATCGAGTGAAACCGATAGAAAGGACGCTAGACTGAGTCTCACCAAAGTCAAACGGCGTAAATAATTGGAACCAAACGATGAATTGCTCGCCGGAGGAGATGATTGGAGTAGTTGTAGGAGCTTGGAAGCACAAAAATGGAGGTTTGAAAGAGAAGCGTTAGAAAGAGGAAATTTGAAGGAAAATTGAATTCTCAAAAGTGAAGAGACGGAGAGAGAGTAGGAGTTTTGTCAAAAATTCGAAAGGACGACAAACCATAATGGAATGCTTAGGACGACGTACCTGTCAGGCGGTATGGGCAGATCGACGTGACTTAGTGACGCATGAATAGTACAAGCCAGTAGGGGCGTGACACATGGAGGAAACGGTTGAGAAAACCGTGCATGACAACTTATGCGTAGATAAAACTCTTAGAATTCTTGCAACAACCTCAGCTAGAGAAACAATCTCGGTTAAGGCACTCAAAGAATTGGGTTTTTGATTTTGGTCATTGATAAGAGATGGACAGTTGAGTCTTGGGTATTTGAAACCAATGAGTCATGATCTCGGTCGAAAGGAAGAATGAATTTCAACCGGCATAAATATAAATAAGCAATGTAGGTTCCATCACCTCAGGTTGCCGAGGTAATAGAACCTAGGGGGCAGTTGTGGAGACATATTTTGTGAGTGACAGGACGTGGTCAAAGTGACATTGGAGTGTCAACCGAGGTGCCACATTGCCTGGTCCTAACACCGAGATGATCTCAGCTAGGCCGAGGTTATCTGCGGAGATATTGGAATCCGAGATGCGCAGATAAGGGACAAGAGTCCGAGAATAGGGGAGATCTCATTCTGGATAAAGATAAAGCTCTTAGGGAGTTTATCCCTATCTAGTTGAGAGTCCAAGATGAGCATTGATCCTGAGGCCATTGAAGTTAGGCCTCTACAAGGATCAGGTCATTGCTGCCTATAAAAGCAGGGCACCCCAGTAGGTCTCAGGTATTTGTAACATATTGTGAGCATTAAGTTAATTCTTGTGAGTTAAGCACAGCTTGCTATCTTTGAGAGATATTCAATTACTAACTTGATAGTCGGAGTGCCCCCGGGTGGACGAACTACCTCCAGATTCTTATCTTTCTGTGACAGGTTGTTCGAGCTTAATCTATTCTGCCGGTGCTCTCTAGCTGAGTTCCTTATTTGGTTATGTGGTCAGAAATCAACAGCCACACTACCTATACTAGGGTTCTATTACAAGACCTGATGGTGGCTCTCAATTTATTTATGGCTTCTCGGCACACATCAATGTTAAGATCCTCCAGAATCAGATATTACTGGATATAGATGTCATCCCTCTACTAGAGCTCATTATGGTGAACTAATTCTGTGTACGGCTCTACTGCTTTGAGTAGTGGTCAAGAAGTAGGTTGATTTTGCTTTGATTATTGTCTATTTGAAAACTAAGAAGAAAGCTAACAGTTGTCTATTTGAAAACTATGTTGTCAATGATTACTATTTATTTGGTTAAGAGGATGTTGAATTGCCGTTATTCCCTTGATTTTTCTTTTTGTAGTTCATAGAGTTTTCTTGTTTTATAACTTGTGATTAGGTTCATAAGTTTTCTAAAAAAAGATTTAGAAATTTTCTTTTTTTTTTTCAATAGGTTTTGCTCTGTTTACGTTCTTTGTTTGTGTGTGTGTTAGTTTTTACTTTTTCTTGGTTTGTGAACCTAACTGATCTTTTGGTTTTGATTGGTTTTGATGTAGGTGATGACTAATGGAAGTTTTAGGAGTGTATGAAAGAAGTTTGTACAAGGATTTTATATGGTGTGAATACAAGAAATCTGCTTACAAGTCAGTTAGGTCTTAGCTAAATGTCTAAAAGGGTTGACTTAACTTACTACATATATATATATATATATATATAAGAATTGGTTCTTTATTTCATCACCCTCTGTTTCCCCCCCCCCCCCCCCCCTCTCCCCTTTCCAATTTTCTTCAATTTTTTTTTTTTTTTTTTTTGTGAGAATTTTCAAATGATTTTTTGACTTGGTGGAATAATAGAATTTTCTTTTTAAACCAAAAGGCTAAAATTGGTATGATAAGGGTTTGGAAGTTCCAAAAAAAAAAAAAAAAAATTGTGGTGTTTCTTGAAAGAGCCACTAAATGTTGGATATGACATCATTAGTTAACAGAGACGAAAAAAAGGTGATAGACATTAGGATATTACGATATTGCAACGTTTTTCATAGTTGTCGTTGTAAGACATTATTGATGTTTTTGAAACGCTGTAAGCCTAAGATGGCAGCTGCATCTGTGATGCAATTTAGAAATGTCGCCTTTTCTTATGGTAGTGTTTTCTTAGACCTAAGGCGGCATTTTTGAAATGCTAAAAACCCCGCCACCAAGAGCATGATTTCCTATAGTGATACCATGGTTATACTATCTCTTTAGCAAAACCAAATTGTTGAAGTTTTCATTCTCTGCGAGTATTAACAAAATGTTTCAATTGTGTTAGGTCATCAAACCATCCTGTCTCACTATCCCAAAAATTGTTTTAAGTCTTTCCTTTGAAATATAGAGAGTTTCAGTGAGTACTTTCTAATAATATAAATGGGAGTTTATGCCATATACCAGGAACAACACAAGACAGAGCCTGCCAATACATGATGAACCTGCCTGTACTAAAAAACTTCGTTACGCTAACCACACACTATATCTCTTCAATTAAAGAGCTCTCTTACTATAGACAACACGCAAATTGAATGAACATACATTATTTTTTAGTGAACATCATACACAACATAACCACTATAGCAGAGCAACAAAAGCAAGCCTAACTAGTAAAAGAAAATTGAGATGGACATGGAGGTACATCAATTTCAATAACTCCTTCAAGCATCTGGGTGACCTTCCTCATTGTAGGCCTCAAAGATGGATCTTCTTGAATACACAAAATGGCAACCATCAAAAATCTCTCCAGCCTCTTCCAGTCATTTATCACTTCCATATCGTTTTCAACCAAAGTATCCAATTTTCCTTCCTGAAAGCAGTCATAAGCCCAATAAGTCAAAATTACTTTCTCTTCTTCACTAACCTCCAAATCGTTGTGCTTTTTCGACAAGAAATGATCCCCAGTAGCAACACACCATAGCTATAGACATCAACCTTTGCAGTAATTGGATTGTTGTTGAACCACTCTGTAGCAACATATCCTTTTGTCCCTCTAATAGTAATAGGATTGGTCTTACTCTGGTTCAACATTAGAAGTTTATCCAACCCAAAGTCAGAAATCCAAGCATTGTAATAATCATCCAGAAGTACATTCTAAGGCTTTATATCACAATGGATGATCTGGGTACTACATTCTTCATGCAGGTACCCAAGTCCTCTGGCAATCCCTAATGCAATTTGGGTCTTTTGATTCCAACTTGGCTTCTTTTCCCCAAAGAGAAAGCTTGTTAAAGTCCCATTGCTCATGAACTCGTACACTAACATCCGATGTTGTTCTTCGTTACAAAATCCAAGCAGTTGGACCAGATTCTTGTGAAGTGTCTGCCCAATTACATTTACTTCAGTTTTGAATTTTTTCTCTTTCTCTTGAACCACCCTATCTAGTTTCTTCACTGCAACAACTACTCTGGAACCCATTTGTATCGCCCCTTTGTAAACAATACCAAAAGCTCCGCTTCCCAGTTCTTCCTTGAAACCATTTGTAGCTTCTACAAGCTCTTCGTACGTAAAACAACAAAGATTAGTCTCCACAACATTGTGATTGACATGATGACTTTTTATGCTTTTCTTGTGGTAGATAAGGAAAAAACCCAAGCAAACAGCACCAATCAATACAAAATTGATGAACACAGAGCTACCCAACAGAACCGATCCAATGAGAATTAAGGTCCTCTAGTTCTTCTTTGTTTCTGGAACTGGAGGAGAAGGAAGAGTTTGAGGAGGAGGCTGTAATAGAGGAACATTGTTTTTCCTAAACATCATGAAAGCCTGACCATTAACAACACTGTCCTCTCTCCCATTTGAAAGTGGCAGTTTCTTCTTCCAGCAACTATCTCCTCTCAAAATGGCAACAACACAAAAAAAAGTCATTGATGCAAAACCTGTTGCACTGTGTTTCAGTCACAGGCACCAACTGTTCATAGTCAGATGTTGGCCAATCAGTATTGTAGACACCCCATTTTTGACCGACCTTAAGACTCAGACGTCACCAATTGAGCGCTTGGTGATGTTGCATATCGCGCTCGTTCAAAAGTCTCAGAGTCGCAGCCATGAGCCCTGCCTCCGGATTTCCGAACCCTCTTCTGTGCCTTGTCTCGGTTTGCGAACCAGACTCGGTTTTCTCTGTTTCTTTTCCTGAGGGGAGGGAGAGGTCCTGTAGACCATCTCTCAGTGGCCGTGGGCTACATTTTGTGGCTATAGGCCATTTTTCCCATTTCGGAGCCCGGTTCCCGATTTTCGGAGCTGTCAGGCCGTGTGCCTCGGTTCGGGACCGCTCAACCATCTCCATTCGCTCTGATTTTTGGCATACATCTTATTTTCTCCCTTTCAAGGGACACCAGGGTTTGAAAAACCCACTTTGTAGCCGAACGCCACTTTCGGTGCTTAGCAGCCCATTTTCGGGACCCCGAACTGTGTGTTTTGGCCCCCGAGCATTCGTTTTGCATCGATTTTCGTTCATTTTTGGCAGGTACCTCTGTTTTATCACCAAGAAGGTCACTGGAGGGTGGGAGGCCAGCAATTATCTTGGCAACCAGTTATTTTCCATTTTCGCCCTCCGGCACCCGTTTTTCTCACTTCCGAGCCAATGTTGAACACCTTGGGGCCACTTTCTTCAACCCCAAACCACATATTTGTGTTGTACACACATGGGAGGATCCTAATATCATATGGTCGGCCAGAAATTCCATTTGACCCTTTTGAACCCCTCTTGAAAATGGCCTATTCTCTCTCCTGTTTTACAGTTTGTAATTTTGAACCACAGGGTTGTGATGAGGAGGCATGGGAGGACACCAATATGTGGTGGCCAGCCACTAACACAACTTGGCCCTTTTGACCCTTGGCCGGCCGGCTAGGGGAGGTGGCCGGCCGGCCACCTGCAGCAAAAATGTCAGGCCGGCCTGCTTCTTCAGGTTGAGTGCATTCCAGCTGTGCCTTGGTTTTCCCCCAAAAATATCTACATCCGGGGGACCCTTTTGGAGGGAAAAGAAGCCTCATTTCCCTCCACTTTTGCCTAGACTCTTCTCTCCCTCTCTTGCCTATATAGTTGGCCTCCCAACTCAAGAAAAAGGGTTACAAGAATTGCTTTGAGGATATAGATACATATCTCTCCATTTCCTTCAAGTTTTGGCTCCATTTCTTCATCATCATCAAGCTCTACCACCACCCCTCCATTCCAGAAACAAGGGGAGGAATTCCAACAGCTTAGAGTCATCAAAGTTGGTCCAAGAAGCAACAAAAGCATTGGTCTTCAAGGGTAAGTCCACTTTCCCTCTTTTCTAGCTCATTTTTGCACCATTCCTCTAGCCATTTTGCCTACTGTTTTGAGCTCCGGCCCTAACTGAAAGTGACCTTCGTTTGAGCTCTTTTTCACTTTTTCTTAAGGGCTCAACACTGTTTGAGGCCCCCATATTGCACTTGCTTCAATATCTCCTTGTATGTCAATATTCTTGCATGCTTCACTAGCCTATCATTTTTCTATTTTTGGGCCATTATCAGAACTGAAAGTGGCCTTATTTTGACCTTCTTAACATGTTATATTAAGGGTCTTTGCTTGTTTGGTGAATTCTTTGTATACCTCATGTTATAGCCACTTTTGAGCCTCATTTTGCATTGCATTTCTAGCATGTTTGTGTACTGATTTTGGGGTTGCCATAAACTGTAAATGTGCATATTTTTGGTCCCTATTAAATGTTGTAAAAGGGCATTTTTCAGTTTGGGCTTTGCATATACCACTTGCTTCTTTGGCCACCTTTTGGACCATTTTCTTGCATAAGAGCTTAGCCATATCTATGTTTGTTTTTAGGGTTTTTATAGTTCTGTAGAGTGGCTTATTTTGGGCCCCTCTTCAATGTTGTTGAAGGGCCCTAACCTGTTTGGGGTCAGCAGCTGTGAATTGCTTCATAACCTCATATTTAGGGCCATTTTTGCATACTAGTTTTGCCCTATTTATGTTTGCTGTTTGGCCATTCTTTGAACTGGAAAAATGCTTATTTTTGGGCTTCCTTGCTACTATCTCTTCATTGCATGTCCATATTGTGCATATTTGGTATAGCTATAGGCCATTTCGGGTGCCAAAGTCCATGTTTCGGGACTATTCCATGCATCGGGTGTGTTTTCGCCTTATTTCAGGGCAGTTTTCCCCACATTTCGGTGCTGAAATTCCATTAGCATGTTTGCATATCATTTTCCATGCTATTGCATTGCATATGTCATTGCCTCGGTTTGCGTGCCCGTGTGCACGCATTTCGAGGCACTTCATTTTCATCCATCGGCCTCTTATGTGAGTGTGGCTGAGGCTCTCTCATGTTAGTATAAGTCCATGTTGCATTCTATATGCCATTTTAGCCATATTACATTGCATATGCCATTGCCTCGGTTTGCGTGCCCGTGTGCACGCATTTTGAGGCACTTCATTTTCATCCATCGGCCTCTTATGTGAGTGTGGCTGAGGCTCTCTCATGTTAGTATAAGTCCATGTTGCATTCTATATGCCATTTTAGCCATATTGCATCGCATATGCCATTGCCTCAGTTTGCGTGCCCGTGTGCACGCATTTCAAGGCACTTCATTTTCATCCATCGGCCTCTTATGTGAGTGTGGCTGAGGCTCTCTCATGTTAGTGTAAGCCCATATCATATTTCCATATCATTTGTATCGCATTCTGTCACTTTCTCGGCTTGTGTGCCCGTGTGCATGCATTTCGAGACATCTCATTTTCATGGCATTGTGCATACTAGGCTGTATCTTAGTTGCATTCATGCATATCATGCATATTGCATCGTGTTCGGGATAGGAGTTAGCCCGGTCACGGGAAACGAGGTGCGTTTCGTACTCCGAGTGACGGAACGTGTCTCAATTCCCAGTCACCGACACTCCGGATTACCCATGATGGACTCATCTGCCATCATACATCGATATGCGTGATTTGTGGCACAAGGATCGAGGCATGCATATATCTGTGAAAATACATTGCTATGTCCCTTTCCTGCTCTCTGTTGCAGCAAATGAAGAATCAGCAACTTTTTCAGAGTTTGGCACGCTTTCCAAGAAAAATCACAAAACAGAGGCTAATTGGGGCATCCCAGTGGATTTCCGCGCAAGGCAGCCCAGACATGCATCATTCATCAGAAGCAAGGCAGTCCCTGGCTTGCACGCCAGTTTTACAGCTTTCTTAGTTAATTTGATTAATTAATTAGGAATTTGTATGTTATTTGGACTGTATTATTTGGACTGTAATATTCTTTTATTCGGGACTGTATATTTATTCGGACCCTCCGAGCGAGGGCATAATTGTAATAAGTGTGCGTGAGTGTGATGTATGTCTTCCAACCCCACGTCTTTCTTCCCTTTTATTTATCCGCTTTTGATGGTTAGATTAAGACATATTTGAATTAGCATACAGTATGATAGCATGTTTGCATTCATTCATCTGTTTTGCATGCACCGGGCTCGGCGCATCATACTAACTGCATTGTACTTTCAATTCCAAATTAAATACATGTTAGCTGTTGCATCTCATATGCCATGTTCAGAATAGCCGAGCCTGCTATAGTTGCATTTTGCATGTGTTGCATTAGGCATTTCTGTACACTTAGGATTCATGCATAGATTTCTAATGAGTTTTTGTTTTGGCTCGGAGTACTCGGTGAGTTTTATGTTTTAGCATCCTTGCATGCGTGTAAGTGACTGCCATGAATAGCATGCTTACCATGAGGCTAAATGCTTATGTGATATATCTGCCTGAATGCCTGTGGGTGAAGGTTGGGTTATTTGGATTGGGACAATTCGTCAAATGTTTGTTTTAAGCCCACTAGATAGTGGCAAAACCATCTTTTCTAAGCCCACCTGCGGGTGGCAAAATCTGCATTTTAAGCCTACTTGCGAGTAGCAAACCATCTTTCAAATAAACAAGTATGAAATGTTTTGTTCCAATTCGGGCAACCCAGTCTATACTTATATGCTGTGTGCATCACATAGTAACCTAGGCTAATAACCGGAATAAGGACACACAAAGTTTTCAAATATAGATATCATGGTTAGTAGAGGCCGATCTTTGATCGGGCGAGCGGGGGTGCTCACGAAGTGACCTTCCCCAATCGTACCCAAGTTCCCGAGCCGAGGCAACTTTGGTGATGACGGACACGTGGCCTTAGGCAACGAGTCAGGGTTTCCTAAATTTCCCAAAATAAAATATTTAGGTGGCGACTCTGTATCTGGCAAAGCAGTCCATGTTTGGCACTTCTTTCAAAAATCTGTTTTCTCAAAACGATTTGTCGGATTTGGACTCTTTGGTTCAGATTTAGAACCGTGACAAATTTGAGAGTCCTGAGCTGTAGTGACCCCAAAATGAACAGAACGGGACTAACCCTCCCGGGGCGTTCGGGGACATCTACAGTTTCTGGCGACTCTGCTGGGGACTTAGAGAACTTGACTCGAACTCGTGATATCTGTTTTTGACTACACTTGTGTGATTCTTTGCATTGCATTTGAATTGGTGCGCCTAGAACACCATGTTTGCCATCTGCTATTCCTGAACGGTTTGCCGGAGGCTTGTCTTGTCATGGCGTGACCATAAGGCTGACCGGTTGTGGGCTCTGCCAGTATGGGAACACAAACCCCGGTTTTACCGAGACACCCTCTTTGACCATTCGACCTAGTGCATATTCGGATCCATAGTGACCATTCCAAACTAGGACAGGTTGCTTACCCGTTTATAGGTTGTTTAAAACCGCTGCGTGCGTAGTGAAACCCTAGCTCCTGACAAAATAGGACAGGGAAACCCTACCCCAACATAGGGGTGTTTTGGCTCTCACTTATCTTTTATGTGCTTTAGAGTGCGTCTCTACAGGAATGCATGTATCAGTGTATGAGTTTGGGCATCAGGCCTGCGGGCACCAGTTTGCGAATTTGGGCATCAGGCCTGTGGGCATTACTATCAGTATTTGGGAGTCAGCTTTACCTGTGGGTATCAGACTCAGATTTTGAGGCCGAATTTTGGGGCAGAATTCAGTAGAGGGCACACTCATTCAACTATGCTTGTATCTGTTCAGATGGAATCAGGCTAAGATGCTGTCTGTTCTCTCTTTTGCTAGGTAGTCTGGGAACCATAGCTTCAGAAGGCTCCGATATCCCCCCGAGGTTCATCGAACTTGTGCTGATAGACTTTGCTAGGTCAGAGATTCAGTTCAAGGGCAATCAGTGTTCCTTCGCCAGAGGCAAGGTAAAAAGGGCTAGTCGGGCACAAATCACCGGTTCAGTAGTTACCAGGTCAGCGGCCCTTATCCACCCCACCAGTGAACAGTCAGGCTGAGGTCTCAGTTTCTACTGCAAGGATAGATACCAATCAGTCAGATGGAACAGCAGAACACGTCAGGGATGGAGGCAATGATGCGCCAGATGCAAGAAAGTATGAGACTCATGCAGCAGGATGCTGCCCGTCAGGAGGAATTTGCTAAACAGAAGGCTGCGATCATGGCTCAGCAGGCCGAGCTCATCACCAAGCTACAACAGCAAAGCAGTGCATCCGCTTCACAACAAGTTCCTCCCCCAGTAGGAGCTCCAGCACCTGGGGAGACGCCAAACCTCCAGGATGATACGGACATTCCAGGTGGGCCGGCTCTGCCCCCAATTTTACCTCAACTATCCAAAACACCTACCAATCTACCGGACTCTCCCTCCGAGTTCGAGGTCGACCCCACAGCGTTGAAGTTGAGCAAGCTTGAAAAGCTGTTCAAGAAATCCCAAGGGGTAAAGTCCATCCTGGACATTGAGGACGGGTACACCGACGCAGCTGTAACTCTGCCGGACAGGTTCAAGATGCCTCACATCAACCGTTTTGATGGGTCAGGAGATCCCATGGTCCACCTGAGCTTGTTTTCAGATGTTTTGCGCCCGATGGGCTTGACAAGATTACAGAAGCTCTCCTTTTTTGGCAGGACCCTGTCGGGTATTGCGGTCACCTGGTATGCCAAATTAGAGGATTCAGTGAAACGAAGCTGGGAGGAGATGGCCGAGGCCTTCATCGCACAATATCCATACAATACCCAAATCGAGATTACGACCCGTGATCTTGAGACGATGAGGCAGGAGCCGAAGGAGAGCTTCTCAGAATTCGTAGCCCGCTGGAGGGCCAAGGCTTCGATGATGACCCTTAGGCCCATTGACAAAGATCAAATTCGGATGATTGTGCGCAATCTCCAGCCCAAGCTAATGCAGAAAATGATCGTGATCCCCTTCCCTACCTTTCCAGACTTGCATGAGATGGGAGTGCAGATCGAGGATGCTATGAAGCAGGGCCTCTTTGACCAGGAGAAGAAACAGCCCAAGAGGGCGTTTACCCGCAGTTCGAATGCGACCCCCAGCGGTGACGCAGCTGCAAGATCTTCTGAAGTGGGCATGGTCACCGCCACCGCACCAAAAACAACCACCCCATTCACCGGTGCATTCGGGAGTAGCTCGCAAGCAGCCAAATATCCACCCCAAGCCAAGAAGGTTTTCATCCCACTTTATATGCCTTTGTCAAAGGCTCTAGGGGCTTTGATCAAGAAAGGGCATCTGAAGCCCCTGGAGCCGCAACCATTACCAAAGAACCTCCCTCTCTCGCACAACCCAGCCGACTACTGTGCCTTCCATCAGCGAGCTGGCCATGACACTGACATGTGCTTTCGTCTCTGCCACGAAATACAAGATCTGATCGACAACGGGGTCATCCCCGCACCAGGACCTGCAAAGTCTATCGGCACTTGATCAGTGAACTTAGGGGATAATGTGATGTGATTGTAGACACCCCATTTTTGACCGACCTTAAGACTCAGACGTCACCAATTGAGCGCTTGGTGATGTTGCATGATGTGCTCGTTCAGAAGTTTCGGAGTTGCGGCCGTGAGCCCTGCCTCCGGACTCCCGAACCCTTTTCTGTGCCTTGTCTCGGTTTGCGAACCAGACTCGGTTTTCTCTGTTTCTTTTCCTGAGGGGAGGGAGAGGTCCTGTAGACCATCTCTCAATGTCCGTAGGCCATTTTTCCCATTTCGGAGTCCGGTTCCCGGTTTTCGGAGCCGTCAGGCCGTGTGCCTCGGTTCGGGACCGCTTAACCATCTCCTATTGCTCTGATTTTTGGCATACTTCTTATTTTCTCCCTTTTGAGGGACACTGGGGTCTGCGAAACCCACTTCGTGGCCGAACGCCACTTTCGGTGTTTAATGGGCAGTTTCCGGGGCCCCGAACTGCGTGTTTTGGCCCCCGAACATTCGTTTTGCATCGGTTTTCGTTCATTTTTGGCAGGTACCTCTGTTTTATCACCAGGAAGGTCACTGGAGGGTGGGAGGCTAGTAATTGTTGCAGCAACCAGTTATCTCTCCTCCGGAGCCTCCCGGCGCCCGTTTTTCCAACTTCCGGGCTAATGTTGAATACCTTGGAGCTAGTGTTGCCAACTTTCAACCACATAACTGTGATCTACACACCTTGGAGGACCCAAAAAAGTCATGGCCGGCCATTAATTGTTATTTCCATTTTTGCCCCTCCTCTTCCGGGCCAATGTTGAACACCTTGGGCCCACTTTCTTGAACTTTGAACCACATATCTGTGATGTACACACTTGGGAGGACCCTAAAAGTTTATGGCCGGCCATTAATTTTTCTTTCCATTTTTGCCCCTCCTCTTCAAATGCAATGTTGAACACCCTGGAGTCACTGTTGCCAACCCCAAACCACATATATGTGATCTACACACATGAGAGGACACCAAAAGTTGGTGGGAGGCTAGTAATTTTGCCAAAAAGCCAACTTCTTTTTGGTCAAAAGTGTTTCAGCATGAATCCGGGAAGGAGAAAAAGCTGCGCGGCTTCACCGAAACGGGCGTAACTCTTTGCACAAGAGGAATTAAGATATGAGGCCACCACCATTGGAAAGCTTACTTCCGGGGCTTCATTTTGCACTCAAGAATCTCCCAAGTCCAAGTCCGGGGGGGAGAGATGTGGTTGGTTGAAGTCCA
Source organism: Camellia sinensis (assembly GCF_055761805.1). Classification (NCBI taxonomy): domain Eukaryota; kingdom Viridiplantae; phylum Streptophyta; class Magnoliopsida; order Ericales; family Theaceae; genus Camellia; species Camellia sinensis. The sequence continues at coordinate 25,075,263 of NW_028128987.1, forward strand.
CTTGGACTAAATCTGCGCGGCTTCACGGAAAAGGGCATAACTTTTTCTACAGGAGGAATTTTAATGCAAGGTTTGCGCCATTGGAAAGCTAACTTCTGGGGCTTCATCCTAGGGGGTGACCGGGAATTTTTTCTGGCCGGCCGGCCATTTTTTTCTTTGACCTAGCCGGCCGGCTATGTTAAGTGGCTGGCCGGCCATCTGCAGAAAAAGTAACTGGCCGGCCTGCTTCTTCAGGTTGAGTGCATTCCAGCTGTGCCTTGGTTTTTCCCCAAAAAATATCTACATCCGGGGCCCCTTTTGAAAGAAGAAAGAGGCTCATTTTTCACTAGACTTTTGAAGAGGCTCTTCTCTCTCTCTCTTAAATTTTGTTGACCTCCCAACTCAAGAAAGGGGTTACAAGGCTTTCTTGGAGGAGATACATACATAGCACCCCATTTCCTTCAAGTTTTGGGTTCCATTTCTTCATCATCTTCAAGCTCTACCACCACCCTTCCATTCCAGCAGCAAGGGGAAGAATTCCAGCAGCTTAGAGTCACCAAATCTGGTCCAAGAAGCAACAAAAGTGCTGGTCTTCAAAGGTAAGTCCAATTTCCCTCTTTTCTAGCTCATTCTTGCACCATCTCTAAGCCATCCATGCTTTTTCTTTCAAGCTCCGGCCCTAACTAAAAAGGGCCCTCTTTTGAGCTCATTGTCACTTTTCATTAAGGGCTCAACCCTGTTTGAGCCCTCCATATGCTACTTGCTTCAATACCCTTTGTAAATACCGTTTTCTTGCATGTTTAGTTAGCCTACCATGCTTTTGTTTTCGGCCATTTTACAGGCCTATAGATAGTCTTATTTTGACCTATACTTCATGTTTTATTAAGGGTCTTTGGCTATTTGGTGATTATTTTGCATACCTTATGTTATAGCCACTTTTGAGCCTAATTTTGCATTGCATTTCTAGCATATTTGTATTCTGTTTTGGCTGTTTTACAGTTCTGGAAATATGCTTATTTTTGGTCCCTCTTCAATGTTTTAGAAGGGAATTTTTCAGTTTGAGCATTGCATATACCACTTGCCTCTTTGGCTACTTTTTGGTTCGTTTTCTAGCATGTTTAGTTAGCCTACCATACTTTTGTTTTCGGCCATTTTACAGGCCTATAGATAGTCTTATTTTGATCTATACTTCATGTTTCATTAACACTTTTTTTCTGTTTGGTGATTATTTTGTATACTTCATGTTATAGCACCTTTTGAGCTTTGTTTTGCATCACATTTTTAGCATATTTGTATACTGATTTTGAGGCTGCCATATACTGTAAATGTTCATATTTTTGGTCCATATTCAGTTTTGTAGAAGGAAATTTTTCAGTTTGGGTTTTGTTTATATCACTTGCTTCATTACCCCTTGAAAATACCGTATTCTTGCATGCCATTTTTGCCATATCTATACTTACTGTTTGGCCATGCTATAAACTGGAAAAGTGTTTATTTTGGGACTGTCTAGCTTCTGTATTTGCATTGTATGTCCATATTGTGCATGTTTGGCCTAGCTATAGGCCATTTCGGGTGCCTAAATTCATATTTCGGGACAATTTCATGCATTTGGTGTCATTTCGCTTCATTTCGGCACTGTTTTCCCCCATATTTTGTTGCTGAAATTCTGTTAGAATGATTGCCATCCATTTCATGTCATTACATCGCATTCTGCCATCGCCTCGGTTTGCGTGCCCGTGTGCACGCATTTCGAGGCACCTCATTTTTCTGCCATTGGCATCTTATGTGAGTGCGGCTGAGGCTCTCTCATGTTAGTATAAGTCCATACTTCATTTTTCATGTCATTTGCATTGCGTATGCATTGCCTCGGTTTGCGTGCCCGTGTGCACGCATTTCGAGGCACTTCATTTTCTGCCATCGGCATCTTATGTGAGTGCGGCTGAGGCTCTCTCATGTTAGTATAAGTCCATACTTCATTTTCCATGTCATTTGCATTGCGTATGCATTGCCTCGGTTTGTGTGCCCGTGTGCACGCATTTCGAGGCACCTCATTTTCTGCCATCGGCATCTCATGTGAGTGCGGCTGAGGCTCTCTCATGTTAGTATAAGTCCATTTGTCATTTTTCATGTCATTTGCATTGCGTATGCACCGCCTCGGTTTGCGTGCCCGTGTGCACGCATTTCGAGGCACCTCATTTTCTGCCATCGGCATCTCATGTGAGTGCTGCTGAGGCTCTCTCATGTTAGTATAAGTCCATTTGTCATTTTCCATGTCATTTGCATTGCGTATGCATTGCCTCGGTTTGCGTGCCCGTGTGCACGCATTTCGAGGCACCTCATTTTCTGCCATCGGCATCTCATGTGAGTGCGGCTGAGGCTCTCTCATGTTGGTATAGGCCCATCTGTCATTTCCATGTCATTTCAATAACATTTTATCATCGCCTCGGTTTGCGTGCCCGCGTGCACGCATTTCGAGGTACATATCATCGCCTCGATTTGCGTATCCCGTGCACGCATTTCGAGACACATATCATCGCCTCGGTTTGCATGCCCGCGTGCACGCATTTCGAGACACATATCATCACCTCAGTTTGCGTGCCCGCGTACACGTATTTCGAGACACATATCATTTTCTCGGTTTGCGTGCCCGTGTGCACGCACTCCGAGGCATTTCATTTTCATTGCATTCTGCCATTTTCTCGATTTGCGTGCCCGTGTGCACGCATTTCGAGGCATATCATTTTTATAGCATTATGCGTACTAGGTTGTATCTTAGATTGCATTCTGCCATTTTCTCGATTTGCGTGCCTGCATGCACGTATTTCGAGGCATATCATTCCATAGCATTGAGTATGTTAGGATTGCATCTTAGTTGCATTTCATGCACATCATGCATATTGCATCGTGTTCGGAATAAGAGTTAGCCCGGGCACGGGAAACGAGGTACATTTTGTACTCCGAGTGACGGAATGTGTCTCAATTCCCCCAGTCACCGACACTTCGGATTATCCATGATGGAGTTAGGTTTTAGCTGTAGTTTCATGTGCATTCATCCTATATTGAGTTGTGCATTTCGACTCCTCGGCCATCATGCCTCGGTATGCGTGATTGGTGGCACGAGGATCGAGACATGCATATATCTGTGAAAATACATTGCCATGCCCCTTTCCTGCTCTCTGTTGCAGCAAAACGAAGAATCAGCAACCTTTTGGGACTTGGCACGCATTTCAAGAACAGGTGTAAACAGAGGCTAATTGGGGCATTCCGGTGGATTTCCGCGCAAGACAATCCGGACATGCATCATCCATCAGAAGCGAAGCAGTCCCTGGCTTGCATGCCAGTTTTACAGCTTTCCTAGATTAATTTGTAAATTAATTAGGAATTTGTACATATTCGGACTGTAATATTTGGACTGTAATATTCTTTTATTTGGGACTGTATACTTATTCGGACCCTCTGTGTGAGGGCACAACTGTAATAAGTGTGCGTGTGTGTGTTGTATGTCTTCCAACCCCACGTCTTTCTCCCTTTTATTTATCCACTTTTGATGGTTAGATTAGGGCATGTTTAAATTAGCATACAGTATGACAGCATGTTTGCATCATTCATCTGTATTGCATGCACCGGGCTCGGCGCATCATACTAACTGCATTGTATTTTCGATTTAAAAGATGAATACATGTTAGCTGTAGCATTCCATATGCCATCTTAGAATAGCCGAGCCTGCTATAATTGCATTTTGCATGTGTTGCATTAGACATTTTTGTATACTTAGGATTCATGCATGATTTCTAATGTAGTTTCTGTTTTTGGCTTGGAGTACTCGGTAAGCTTTATGCTTTAGCATCCTTGCATGCGTGTGAGTGAATGCCATGATAGCATGCTTACCATGAGGCTATGTGCTTATCTGATATATCTGCCTGAATGCCTGTAGGTGAAGGTTGGGTTATCTGAATTGGAATGAATCATCAAATGTTTCAAGCCTACCAGCGGGTAGCAAACCATTTTCAAAAACAAGCATGAAATGTTTTGTTCCAATTCAGGCGATCCAGTCTATACTTGTATGCTGTGAGCATCACATAGTAACCTAGGCTAATAACCGGAATAAGAACTCACAATGTTTTTCAAAAATTGATATCATGGTTAGTAGAGGCCGGTCTATGACCGGGCGAGCGGGGGTGCTCACGAAGTGACCTTCCCCAATCGTTCCCAAGTTCCCGAGCCGAGGCAACTTTGGTGATGACGGACACGTGGCCTTTTGGCACCGAGTCAGGGTTTCCTAAATTTCCCAAAATAAAATATTTAGGTGGCGACTCTGTATCTGGCAAAGCAGTCCATGTTTGGCACTACTTTTTCAAAAATCAGTTTCTCAAAATGATTTGCCGGATTTGGACTCTTTGGTTCAGATTAGGAACCGCGACATTCAAGAGTCCGAGCTGTAGTGACCCCAAATGAACAGAACGGGAGCTAACCCTCCCGGGGCGTTCGGGGGACGTCTACAGTTTCTGGCGACTCTGCTGGGGATTTAGAGAACTTGACTCGAACTCATGATATCTTTTTTTGACTACACTTGTGTGATTCTTTGCATTGCATTTGCATTGGTGCGCCTAGGACACCGTGTTTGCCATCTGCTATTCCTGAACGGTTTGCCGGAGGCTTGTCTTGTCAAGGCATGACCATAAGGCTGACCGGTTGTGGGCTCTGCCAGTATGGGAACACAAACCCCGATTTTACCGGGGCACCCTCTTTGACCATTCGACCTAGTGCATATTCGGATCCATAGTGACCATTCCAAACTAGGACAGGTTGCTTACCCGTTTATAGGTTGTTTGAAACCGCTGCGTGCGTAGTGAAACCCTAGCTCCTGACAAAATAGGACAGGGAAACCCTACCCCTTTATAGGGGTGTTTTGGCTCTCACTTATCTGTTATGTGCTTTAGAGTGCGTCTCTACAGGAATGCATGTATCAGTGTATGAGTTTGGGCGTCAGGCCTGCGGGCACCAGTTTGCGAGTTTGGGCATCAGGCCTGCGGGCATTACTATCAGTATTTAGGAGTCAGCTTTACCTGTGGGTATCAGACTCAGATTTTGAGGCCGAATTTTGGGCAGAATTCAGTAGAGGGCACACTCATTCAACTATGCTCGTATCTGTTCAGGTGAAATCAGGCTGAGGTGCTGTCTGTTTTCTCTTTTGCTAGGTAGTCTTGGAACTGTCGCTTCAGAAGGCTCCGATATCCCCCGAGGTTCATCGAACTTGTGCTGATAGACTTTGTCAGGTCAGAGATTCAGTTCAAGGGTAATCAGTGTTCTTTCGCTGAGTCAAGGTAAAGAAAAGCCGGTCAGGACTCATATGTTCATCTAATCCGTCAGTCGCCAGTCACATCACCTTTGTTCAGACTCAGCAGACCGTGATGGCACAAGGTTCGGAAGAGTTTGCGGCCGTGACAGCAGCGCTAAGTCAGGGAACTGCCATGCAGGCTGAGACCAGTATTGAAACGCAGCGCCCATCTGGGGCATCTGCCTCACATCCAGCTTTGGGACCCCAGCCGAACTTTGACCCAATTTCGCCAGTTGAAGACTTGCAGTGTCTGAATCCTCGAGAAGGGTCGACTCAAGCTCAGGTGCTCAGACCTCTGGTGCAGCCTAATGAGAAAACTCAACCCTTTCATGTTGATGAGTTCAATCCGACTGCAGTGAAAATTGCAAACCTTGAGAATCAATTCAAAAGGGCACAGGGCCTTAACTCCATTCCTGGCATTGAGGATGGGCACACCGAGGCTTCCATCCGGCTCCCAGACAGATTCAAAATGCCATATATCGACCGTTTCGACGGGTCTAGAGATCCAATGGTACATATCCGACTTTTCTTAGATGTCCTGAAGCCGATGGGTCTGACTAAGCCACAGAAACTCTCTTTGTATGGAAGAACCCTGTCGGGTGTGGCAGCCACTTGGTATACCAAATTGGAGGATACAGTGAAGCAAAACTGGGAAGAACTGGCCGAGGCCTTTGTCGATCAATATTCCTACAATACCCAAGTTGAAATGACCATCCAAGAGCTTGAAGCAACTCGCCAAAACCCAACAGAGCCTTTTGTGGAATTCATTGCAAGGTGGAGAGCAAAGGCAGCACAAATGACAGATCATCGCCCTTCTGAGAAGGATCAAGTGCAGATGATGGTCCGAAACCTCGAGCATGATATGTTGCAAAAGTTGATAGTTGCTCCACTATTCACTTTCAAAAGTTTGCATGAACTGGGGATTCAAGTCGAGAATGCGTTCAACAGTGGGATCATTCCCAGGACAAGGGAACTGACAAGGAAGGTGATTTCAAGGAGTACCAATGCTGGTAGTAGCGCTATTCCCAAACCCACCGAAATCAATACGGTCGCTACAGCCGACCCTTTTGCCAAATCGAGCCTACAAACAGCTGGCCCAGCCCGAACTCAGGGTAGAACTTTCGCCCCCCTCTATAGGAGCCTGACTAGCACACTAAAAGCCTTGATGGAAAAAGGGCATCTCAAACCCCTCGATCCTCAACCTCTTCCCAACCCACTCCCAACCAGACATAACCCCGCCAAGTACTGTGTGTACCATCAGCAGCGCGGTCATGGCACCGACCGTTGCTACCGCCTTCGTCATGAGATCCAAAATCTCATCGACAACCGGACGATAGCTCCACCTTCGGACCCCAATGACCAAACATCTCCTGCCTACCTCAATTACATCCACATACTGCCATCCACCTTTGACCCCAGCATATACATCACCCCGGCCCATCTACCCAAGCCTGAGGTGTTTATCCCAGAAAGCATGGACCTATGCATGATGGATGCACCTGAACCTCAACCATCTCAAACTCGTGAACCCACTATTTCTGAGTTGATGGGAATGATTAAAGATCTTCAAAAAAACCGTGACAGATCTGGCCTTCGGGACATTGGCTCCATCATCAACCACACCACATACCGGGAACTTCATGTCAAAAGGCTCCCTGATGTTGGGACGGGCTACATTTGAGGAAAGCCAATCCCTTGGCAAAGTGGAGGTGAGTGGAAGGAACAAGATAGGGGCGGACATGGATCCCAATGAACATCTTCTGTTGGCTGTTGAGGCTTTGAAAGTCAAAGGACTGAACAAAGAGCAAGTCCTCGCAGTTGTTGCAAAAGCTGTGGATGACACTTTCGCTACTCAAGTTGGGGGCAGTCTGAATCAAAGGGAACATCGGGAGAAGGGCCGTCATACCAGAGACGATCCTGTTACCTCTAATCCTCCACTCGGAAGAGATCGGCCAACCAGGCCAACATCTGCCAATCCCTTTGCTGGTGCGCCCAGCAAAAATCCACAAGCCTTGAAGTACCAACCCCGAGGTCGGAGGGTCTTCTATGCCCTCTATATGCCTTTGTCCAAGGCTTTCCAAATCCTTGTTGGACAAGGCCATCTCAAACCCCTTGAGCCTCGGCCTCTCCCGAACCCTCTTCCGGCTACACATGATGCTACCCAGTACTGCGCGTACCATCAACAAACTGGCCATACTACTGACGACTGCTTCCGTCTTCGCCATGAAGTACAGGATCTATTTGACAATGGAGTCATCCCCGCACCAGGTCCTGCAAAGTCTATCGGCACTTGATCAGTGAATTTGTAGGGGATAATGTGATGTGATTGGAGGGATGAACCACCTGCGGGCAGCGCTCAGTTTACTCCATATATGGTGGATGGCATGCACTGTTTTGAGCATTGGCGAATGCTGATTTCCAACTCGGGTATTGGGTCAGTCTTGTTGTTTTGTTTTGAGTCTGTCTTTTTGTTTTGAGTCAGTCTCTTTTTATTTTGGATCTGTCTTGTTGTATCGAGTCAGTCCTGTTGTACAGGAGTCGGGTGATTCCGGGGGGTGTTACCTCGGGCGTCACCATTTTGTTTTGCGTTTGTCTTTTCGTTTTGTTTTGAGTCTGTTCCTGCCAGGGAGCCAGTTGTACCAACAGATTTGAATGAAACAGCAGTAATTTTTGCACTTCTATGTTCGCTTCTGCCGTGTGCTAGTTGTGACGGAATCTGAATGAAATGGCAGTACATTCTACCTGCTCTCTTCTGCACCCCAAAATCATTGCATTTAACCTAAGTTTTTCAAAACTTTTTGAACACTGCGGTGAAAACGAAGAGGAAGGAATTCCTCAGGATTTGCAAAACTTTGATCATTTGAGAGAAAGAGAGGCGTGCTAAGCCCTTAATGAATGAAATCATGCTTGTTAGCGTGAGTACTGAGAAGGACCCTGGCTTGATCCAGACTGGTTTCACACTACCTTCAGCGCGAGCGATTTGTCGCTTTCTTAAAAACTTTCAAAAAACAAAATGTTTTGCGCGGTCTTGCGAAGACCTGTGTGGAATCGCTCTTGAGATTGTGTAGCCCAGGATCGCTCTCAGCCTCGAGACTCAACCCCTTCGCTTCCAAACCTTGAACTTGAAATCAGAAGGTTCGACAGTCAACTACGATGTGAGGCCTGTGTGGCTAGATTTGAAGCAGCCCTCGAACAAGAGGCACCAAAGTCAGGTCAAGAAGATCAGATCTCATCAGAAGAAGCTTACAAAGCAAAGCAGCAGCCATTCTCCTGGATTCAGATGACTCCAGGATCTCAAAACCATTTGGCATGGACTTGTTATACTTTTACCCTTTGAGAGTCTCGCTGGGCCGAAAACCCGGAAGGGCGACCCAGGCAAAAGTTAGAGCAAGAGAAAAATACAAAAAAGAAGAAAAGAAGCAAAAAATGCAAAAAGAAAAAAAGAGAACAAAAAAGAAAGATGCAAAGAAAAGAACGAAAAAATCAAAAAAGGAAAAAGAAATGAAAAGAATTGAAAAGAAAAGAAGAACAAAGCTCGCAAGGTCGAAAACCCGCAACGGGCGCCTTGGCAAAAGTTAGAGCCTAAAAAGGAGAGGTTAATACCCGAGTGTACCTTAACCCCGAACTACGTGAGGCTTGATTCCCATCTTTGGGATACGTAGGCAACTTCATTCTGAAGTCCAGCCGTAAAACACTTCAAACTCAATCATGCCCAGGTAATGGATCTGATAATCTTTGCCTTCTCTATATCTGAGAGTCTGGTTGCGTTCGTCGCTCTGAGGACTGACTACAATACACTACGGTGCCATTCAGACAAGGGGCAACTTTCCGTTGCCATTCAATGCACCGCGGTGTCATTCAAACAAGGGGCAATTTTCCGTTGCCATTCAATGCGCTGCGGTGCTATCCAAAGAAGGGGCAACTTTCCGTTGCCATTCAGAACGCCGCGGTGTCATTTCAAACAAGGGGCAACATTCCGTTGCCATGCAGTGTCCTTCAGACAAGGGGCAATTTTCCATTGCCATGGATCCGAGGTTGCGCATCTCAAGAGTAGGTCCCATGCTCGTTGAGCAGTGGTCGTTTGCGAAAATAGTTTTTGAGAATTTTTACTGAGGTTGACTAATCTTCTCGAAAAGTATTCCATTTTCAAAACTGGACCATTTCTTGGACCCAAAAAAGAAAACTCTCAGTGCTCACTGCCTAACTTGCATGATTTTAAATCAGAAAATTGAACAAGTATGTTAATCTAACTCTCATTTTGGTCAAAATTTTTTTTTAGGAGAAAACTAAAACTAAAAAATGGTCAAAATGATGAACTACGGGCACAGTTGAGTCAGGCTTCCTGTCTTTTCCCCATTGCCAACATACTTGCCAGAAATGCCACTCTACCCGCCAAAAAAAAAAGGGGGGGATAACCGAAGTTAACAACAAAGGGCTGAAAGCTCTCTCATCCTCCAAGCAGCGAGGTATCAAGCCGAGTGCGAAGCACGAATTGGAATGGATCGAGATGCTCCATTCCCTCATCCGGCGCATCGACAGATGTCACCGAAGGAAATAGCCGCGAGCTGATTATGTTGGGTGTGAGCCCGCAATTTGCTGTTTATCCATCAACCACCTAGGGGAGGGATGAAAAATGAGAGATTGAAGAATAGAGAGATGTACGATGAGAGAAAAAGTGAGAAAGGGGCTTTTTCAGAAAAAACAGAGCTTGAGGGCCGAGTGATGTGAGAACCACAAATAAGAAAGGGTGGGAAACACTACCCGGTGAAACAGGCTCCCTGTGCACATTTGAGTGTCGTGTCTTTTTGTTTTATCTCGATTCTTGTTTTGAGTCGTTTCGAGTGTTACCCGATGTGTCTAGGTTGTGTGCCTTTTATTTCCGTGTTGAGTTGTCTTGCTGTGTTCAGTCGTAGGCTCGATACCCAGTCGAGAGCTCATTTATCAATTTCAAAATAAAATCGTTTCGCGCTCCGAGTGCCGTGCCGTTCCCCACATCTGTGCAAAACAAGATTCGTCCTTTCATAAAACCGCAGGGTTAGACCTGAGTCATGTGGGAACAGTAAAACAAGGACCTATTTGAAGCTATATGGGTTCCGGACTACAAAGCAAAAAAAAGGAAATTTTGAGCATCTGAGTGTGTTTCACCTTCAGAAAATTCTGAGATCGCATTCCATATGTACCTCTTCAGGCCTTGCTGGTGCCCTGAAGAATGAGTGTGCCTCTACTCCAAGCTTAAGCATGCTTCAAGTCAGAACGGCAATTAAAGCAGCAGCAGCAGATGTTATCTCTCGCCAATATGAACAGGGTGTGCCCCTTGTTGAGCTGAGTGTGTTGCAAAGTCCTCTAAGAGGTAAATCAGAGGCACCAGAGTACATATTTGATACTCCTCTACTACATAGAATATGGATTTTCATATACACTATTGTTGCATGCGTGCCACACATCGTTATGATTCGTGCATAGAATATGCTTGCTTTTGATTCATGCATAGAATATGCTTGCTTTTGATTCATGCGTAGAATATGCTTGCTTTCGATTTCGCATAGAATATGCTTTCCTTGTTTCTTGCATAGAAAATGCTCATATCTTTTGCATAGAAAATGCACTCTTCCATACTTGCATAGAAAATGCACCTCATTCGCATAGAACATGCATTCACTCGCACTATCTTGTGCACTTACACTTTGTATCTCACTAGCACTGTCTTGTACATCTTGTGGTTGTATCTCACTCGCACTATTTTGTGCATTGCATTTCAATCGCGCTGTTTAGCGTATCGCACTGTTTAGTGCATTTCAATCGCGCTGTTTAGCGTATCGCACTGTTAGTGCATTTCAATCGCGCTGTTTAGCGTATCGCACTGTCTAGTGCATTTCAAAATCAATCGCGCCATTTTGGGCATCGCACTGTTTAGTGCATTTCAATCGCGCTGTTTAGCGTATCGCACTGTTAGTGCATTTCAATCGCGCTGTTTAGCGTATCGCACTGTCTAGTGCATTTCAAAATCAATCGCGCTGTTTAGCGTATCGCACTGTCTAGTGCATTTCAAAATCAATCGCGCCATTTTGGGCATCGCACTGTTTAGTGCATTTCAATCGCGCTGTTTAGCGTATCGCACTGTTAGTGCATTTCAATCGCGCTGTTTAGCTTATCGCACTGTGTAGTGCATTTCAAAATCAATCGCGCTGTTTAGCGTATCGCACTGTTTAGTGCATTTCAAAATCACTCGCGCTATTTTGCGCATCGCACTGTTTTGTGCAGTTTATCATTCGTGCTATTTTGCGCATTGCACTGTTTCATGTAGTTTACATTTCGCACATCAATCGCACTGTCCTGTGCATTTCAAATCACTCACACTTTCTTGCGCATTGCACTGTTTTGTGCACTTTACTTGCATTTTGCATGCATTCCATCGCGCTATCTTGCGCATCTCACCTGTACTTGTTAGTGCATTGTATCGCGCTATCTTGCGCACCTTATTGGTATCGCACTGTTTTGTGCATTCACCTTGCTCGTACTGTTTTGTACACCTTTTAGCATCGCACTATTTTGTGCATCTGTTTAGCACTGTTTTGTGCATTCACTCTGCATCGCGCTGTCTTGTGCACTCCCCGGTCTAGGAGACCTTAAATCCTCCGGTCTGCGGAGACCTTAAATCCTGCATCTTTATTCGCACTATCTTATGCACTCCTGGTCTAGGAGACCTTAAATCCTCTAAAGGTGTAATTCCTTCGGTGTTTGTCGTGCCCGAACGACTTCCGGTGGCCCGGTATAGCCACCTGCCTGTGTTTGCAGTGAGTTCCTAGGAGACCAACTGCGACGGTGGAAACTAGAGTTCGAATGGCTCATGCCTAGAACACAAAGGTTTTGGATTTCCGTGACTAAAGTCTGGTTTAAATACCCAGAGGCGTGTCCTCGGCTTGAAATCTGTATGGAAGCCCCATAGGTTGAGATAGCGTGTATGCACCTCAATTCTGGATACTGAACCAACCTAGTTTGTCACCCCGTTGGAGAATAGGGAAAGCTGCGACCATAGTCAGGGAGAAAAGTGGTACCTGCAGTTCAACCAAGAAGAAGCGAAAGATCCCCAGCAGCATGAGGTAAGTCATTGCCAATTGCCCCTGTAAGGTACCTTTACCTCTTAGCCATTATATTGCATTTTAGCCACTACATTACAGTGCATTGCATGAATCCTCAATTTTCAAACCGGCTTCGCGTAGCGTATAAGTCCAACTTTCAAAACCGGCTTCGCGTAGCGTATAAGTCCAACTTTCAAAACCGGCCTCACGTAGCGTATAAGTCCAATCTTCAAAATCTTCTTGCGTATCATTTTGCATTTTGCCCCCTGCCTGCGGGCATGCCTGCGGGCGCATCTCTGTTTATCCTGTATGTTTGTCTAAGTCTTCGGCCTTGTCAAAAATGGGTCGTCTCTGGGCTTTGACATTCACTCCCGTCACTTGTGACTTCCGAGTTCTGTCAAAGAGGGGCAACTGTAGACACCCCATTTTTGACCGACCTTAAGACTCAGACGTCACCAATTGAGCGCTTGGTGATGTTGCATGATGTGCTCGTTCAGAAGTTTCGGAGTTGCGGCCGTGAGCCCTGCCTCCGGACTCCCGAACCCTTTTCTGTGCCTTGTCTCGGTTTGCGAACCAGACTCGGTTTTCTCTGTTTCTTTTCCTGAGGGGAGGGAGAGGTCCTGTAGACCATCTCTCAATGTCCGTAGGCCATTTTTCCCATTTCGGAGTCCGGTTCCCGGTTTTCGGAGCCGTCAGGCCGTGTGCCTCGGTTCGGGACCGCTTAACCATCTCCTATTGCTCTGATTTTTGGCATACTTCTTATTTTCTCCCTTTTGAGGGACACTGGGGTCTGAGAAACCCACTTCGTGGCCGAACGCCACTTTCGGTGTTTAATGGGCAGTTTCCGGGGCCCCGAACTGCGTGTTTTGGCCCCCGAACATTCGTTTTGCATCGGTTTTCGTTCATTTTTGGCAGGTACCTCTGTTTTATCACCAGGAAGGTCACTGGAGGGTGGGAGGCTAGTAATTGTTGCAGCAACCAGTTATCTCTCCTCCGGAGCCTCCCGGCGCCCGTTTTTCCAACTTCCGGGCTAATGTTGAATACCTTGGAGCTAGTGTTGCCAACTTTCAACCACATAACTGTGATCTACACACCTTGGAGGACCCAAAAAAGTCATGGCTGGCCATTAATTGTTATTTCCATTTTTGCCCCTCCTCTTCCGGGCCAATGTTGAACACCTTGGGCCCACTTTCTTGAACTTTGAACCACATATCTGTGATGTACACACTTGGGAGGACCCTAAAAGTTTATGGCCGGCCATTAATTTTTCTTTCCATTTTTGCCCCTCCTCTTCAAATGCAATGTTGAACACCCTGGAGTCACTGTTGCCAACCCCAAACCACATATATGTGATCTACACACATGAGAGGACACCAAAGGTTGGTGGGAGGCTAGTAATTTTGCCAAAAAGCCAACTTCTTTTTGGTCAAAAGTGTTTCAGCATGAATCCGGGAAGGAGAAAAAGCTGCGCGGCTTCACCGAAACGGGCGTAACTCTTTGCACAAGAGGAATTAAGATATGAGGCCACCACCATTGGAAAGATTACTTCCGGTGCTTCATTTTGCACTCAAGAATCTCCCAAGTCCAAGTCCGGGGGGAAGAGATGTGGTTGGTTGAAGTCCGCTTGGACTAAATCTGCGCGGCTTCACGGAAAAGGGCATAACTTTTTCTACAGGAGGAATTTTAATGCAAGGTTTGCGCCATTGGAAAGCTAACTTCTGGGGCTTCATCCTAGGGGGTGACCGGCCATTTTTTCTGGCCGGCCGGCTATGTTAAGTGGCTGGCCGGCCATCTGCAGAAAAAGTAACTGGCCGGCCTGCTTCTTCAGGTTGAGTGCATTCCAGCTGTGCCTTGGTTTTCCCCCAAAAAATATCTACATCCGGGGCCCCTTTTGAAAGAAGAAAGAGGCTCATTTTTCACTAGACTTTTGAAGAGGCTCTTCTCTCTCTCTCTTAAATTTTGTTGACCTCCCAACTCAAGAAAGGGGTTACAAGGCTTTCTTGGAGGAGATACATACATAGCACCCCATTTCCTTCAAGTTTTGGGTTCCATTTCTTCATCATCTTCAAGCTCTACCACCACCCTTCCATTCCAGCAGCAAGGGGAAGAATTCCAGCAGCTTAGAGTCACCAAATCTGGTCCAAGAAGCAACAAAAGTGTTGGTCTTCAAAGGTAAGTCCAATTTCCCTCTTTTCTAGCTCATTCTTGCACCATCTCTAAGCCATCCATGCTTTTTGTTTCAAGCTCCGGCCCTAACTAAAAAGGTCCCTCTTTTGAGCTCATTGTCACTTTTCATTAAGGGCTCAACCCTGTTTGAGCCCTCCATATGCTACTTGCTTCAATACCCTTTGTAAATACCGTTTTCTTGCATGTTTAGTTAGCCTACCATGCTTTTGTTTTCGGCCATTTTACAGGCCTAGAGATAGTCTTATTTTGACCTATACTTCATGTTTTATTAAGGGTCTTTGGCTATTTGGTGATTATTTTTGCATACCTCATGTTATAGCCACTTTTGAGCCTAATTTTGCATTGCATTTCTAGCATGTTTGTATTCTGTTTTGGCTGTTTTACAGTTCTGGAAATATGCTTATTTTTGGTCCCTCTTCAATGTTGTAGAAGGTAATTTTTCAGTTTGAGCATTGCATATACCACTTGCCTCTTTGGCTACCTTTTGGTTCGTTTTCTTGCATGTTTAGTTAGCCTACCATGCTTTTGTTTTCGGCCATTTTACAGGCCTAGAGATAGTCTTATTTTGATCTATACTTCATGTTTCATTAACACTTTTTTTCTGTTTGGTGATTATTTTGTATACTTCATGTTATAGCACCTTTTGAGCTTTGTTTTGCATCACATTTTTAGCATATTTGTATACTGATTTTGAGGCTGCCATATACTGTAAATATTCATATTTTTGGTCCATATTCAGTTTTGTAGAAGGAAATTTTTCAGTTTGGGTTTTGTTTATATCACTTGCTTCATTACCCCTTGAAAATACCGTATTCTTGCATGCCATTTTTGCCATATCTATACTTACTGTTTGGCCATGCTATAAACTGGAAAAGTGTTTATTTTGGGACTGTCTAGCTTCTGTCTTTGCATTGCATGTCCATATTGTGCATGTTTGGCCTAGCTATAGGCCATTTCGGGTGCCTAAATTCATATTTCGGGACAATTTCATGCATTTGGTGTCATTTCGCTTCATTTCGGGACTGTTTTCCGCCATATTTTGTTGCTGAAATTCTGTTAGAATGATTGCCATCCATTTCATGTCATTACATCGCATTCTGCCATCGCCTCGGTTTGCGTGCCCGTGTGCACGCATTTCGAGGCACCTCATTTTTCTGCCATTGGCATCTTATGTGAGTGCGGCTGAGGCTCTCTCATGTTAGTATAAGTCCATACTTCATTTTCCATGTCATTTGCATTGCGTATGCATTGCCTCGGTTTGCGTGCCCGTGTGCACGCATTTCGAGGCACTTCATTTTCTGCCATCGGCATCTTATGTGAGTGCGGCTGAGGCTCTCTCATGTTAGTATAAGTCCATACTTCATTTTCCATGTCATTTGCATTGCGTATGCATTGCCTCGGTTTGTGTGCCCGTGTGCACGCATTTCGAGGCACCTCATTTTCTGCCATCGGCATCTCATATGAGTGCGGCTGAGGCTCTCTCATGTTAGTATAAGTCCATTTGTCATTTTTCATGTCATTTGCATTGCGTATGCACCGCCTTGGTTTGCGTGCCCGTGTGCACGCATTTCGAGGCACCTCATTTTCTGTCATCGGCATCTCATGTGAGTGCGGCTGAGGCTCTCTCATGTTAGTATAAGTCCATTTGTCATTTTCCATGTCATTTGCATTGCGTATGCATTGCCTCGGTTTGCGTGCCCGTGTGCACGCATTTCGAGGCACCTCATTTTCTGCCATCGGCATCTCATGTGAGTGCGGCTGAGGCTCTCTCATGTTGGTATAGGCCCATCTGTCATTTCCATGTCATTTCAATAACATTTTATCATCGCCTCGGTTTGCGTGCCCGCGTGCACGCATTTCGAGGTACATATCATCGCCTCGGTTTGCGTGCCCCGTGCACGTATTTCGAGACACATATCATCGCCTCGGTTTGCATGCCCGCGTGCACGCATTTCGAGACACATATCATCACCTCGGTTTGCGTGCCCGCGTGCATGCATTTCGAGACACATATCATTTTCTCGGTTTGCGTGCCCGTGTGCACGCACTCCGAGGTATTTCATTTTCATTGCATTCTGCCATTTTCTCGATTTGCGTGCCCGTGTGCACGCATTTCGAGGCATATCATTTTTATAGCATTATGCGTACTAGGTTGTATCTTAGATTGCATTCTGCCATTTTCTCGATTTGCGTGCCTGCATGCACGTATTTCGAGGCATATCATTCCATAGCATTGAGTATGTTAGGATTGCATCTTAGTTGCATTTCATGCACATCATGCATATTGCATCGTGTTCGGAATAAGAGTTAGCCCGGGCACGGGAAACGAGGTACATTTTGTACTCCGAGTGACGGAATGTGTCTCAATTCCCCCAGTCACCGACACTTCGGATTATCCATGATGGAGTTAGGTTTTAGCTGTAGTTTCATGTGCATTCATCCTATATTGAGTTGTGCATTTCGACTCCTCGGCCATCATGCCTCGGTATGCGTGATTGGTGGCACGAGGATCGAGACATGCATATATCTGTGAAAATACATTGCCATGCCCCTTTCCTGCTCTCTGTTGCAGCAAAACGAAGAATCAGCAACCTTTTGGGACTTGGCACGCATTTCAAGAACAGGTGTAAACAGAGGCTAATTGGGGCATTCCGGTGGATTTCCGCGCAAGACAATCCGGACATGCATCATCCATCAGAAGCGAAGCAGTCCCTGGCTTGCATGCCAGTTTTACAGCTTTCCTAGATTAATTTGTAAATTAATTAGGAATTTGTACATATTCGGACTGTAATATTTGGACTGTAATATTCTTTTATTTGGGACTGTATACTTATTCGGACCCTCTGTGTGAGGGCACAACTGTAATAAGTGTGCGTGTGTGTGTTGTATGTCTTCCAACCCCACGTCTTTCTCCCTTTTATTTATCCGCTTTTGATGGTTAGATTAGGGCATGTTTAAATTAGCATACAGTATGACAGCATGTTTGCATCATTCATCTGTATTGCATGCACCGGGCTCGGCGCATCATACTAACTGCATTGTATTTTCGATTTAAAAGATGAATACATGTTAGCTGTAGCATTCCATATGCCATCTTAGAATAGCCGAGCCTGCTATAATTGCATTTTGCATGTGTTGCATTAGACATTTTTGTATACTTAGGATTCATGCATGATTTCTAATGTAGTTTCTGTTTTTGGCTTGGAGTACTCGGTAAGCTTTATGCTTTAGCATCCTTGCATGCGTGTGAGTGAATGCCATGATAGCATGCTTACCATGAGGCTATGTGCTTATCTGATATATCTGCCTGAATGCCTGTAGGTGAAGGTTGGGTTATCTGAATTGGAATGAATCATCAAATGTTTCAAGCCTACCTGCGGGTAGCAAACCATTTTCAAAAACAAGCATGAAATGTTTTGTTCCAATTCAGGCGATCCAGTCTATACTTGTATGCTGTGAGCATCACATAGTAACCTAGGCTAATAACCGGAATAAGAACTCACAATGTTTTTCAAAAATTGATATCATGGTTAGTAGAGGCCGGTCTATGACCGGGCGAGCTGGGGTGCTCACGAAGTGACCTTCCCCAATCGTACCCAAGTTCCCGAGCCGAGGCAACTTTGGTGATGACGGACACGTGGCCTTTTGGCACCGAGTCAGGGTTTCCTAAATTTCCCAAAATAAAATATTTAGGTGGCGACTCTGTATCTGGCAAAGCAGTCCATGTTTGGCACTACTTTTTCAAAAATCAGTTTCTCAAAATGATTTGCCGGATTTGGACTCTTTGGTTCAGATTAGGAACCGCGACATTCAAGAGTCCGAGCTGTAGTGACCCCAAATGAACAGAATGGGAGCTAACCCTCCCGGGGCGTTCGGGGGACGTCTACAGTGATTGGGGGGATGAACCACCTGCGGGCAGCGCTCAGTTTACTCCAGATATGGTGGATGGCATGCACTGTTTTAAGCATTTGTGAATGCTAGCTTTTGTGCTTTCTGACTTGGGTATTGGGTCAGTCTTGTTGTTTTGTTTTGAGTCTGTCTTTTTGTTTTGAGTCAGTCTTTTTTGTTGTTGTTTTGGGTCTGTCTTGTTGTATCGAGTCAGTCCTGTTGTATAGGAGTCGGGTGATTCCAGGGGGTGTTGCCTCGGGCGTCACCATTTTGTTTTGTGTTTGTCTTTTCGTTTTGTTTTGAGTCTGTTTCTGTCAGGGAGCCAGTTGTGCCAACAGATTTTGAATGAAACAGCAGTGATTTTCACGCTCTCGCATTCGCTTCTGCCATGTGCTAGTTGTGACGGAATCTAAATGAAATGACAGTGCATTCCACCTGCTCTCTTGTGCCCCAGAATCATTGCATCGACCTAAGTTTTCCAAAACTTTTTGAACGCTGCAGTGAAAACGAAGAGGAAGGAATTCCTCGGGATTTGCAAAACTTTGATCAATTGAGAGAAAGAGAGGCATGCTAAGCCCTTAATGAATGAAATCATGCTTGTTAGCGTGAGTACTGAGAAGGACCCTGGCTTGATCCAGACTGGTTTCACACTATCTTCAGCACGAGTGATTTGTCACTTTCTTAAAAACTTTCAAAAACAAAATATTTTGCGCGTTCCCGCGAAGACCTGTGTGGAATCGCTCTTGAGATTGTGTAGCGTAGGATCACTCTCAGCCTCGAGACTTGAGTCCTTGCTTTCAAACCTTGGGCCCATTCAGAACGTTCAACGATCAACTACAATGTGAGGCCTGTGTGGCTAGATTTGAAGCAGCCCTCGAGCAAGAGGCACCAAAGTCAGGTCAAGAAGATCAGATCTCATCAGAAGAAGCTTACAAAGCAAAACATCAGCCATTCTCCTGGATTCAGATGACTTCAGGATCTCAAAACCATTTGACATGGACAAAGCTACACTTTTACCCTTGAGAGTCTCGCTGGGCCGAAAACCCGGAAGGGCGACCCAGGCAAAAGTTAGAGCAAGAAAAAAAAAAAAGCAAAAAGTACAAAAAGAACAAAAAAGAAGAAAAATGCAAAGAAAAGAACAAAAAAAGAAAATGCAAAGAAAAGAAATGAAAAGAATTGAAAAGAAAAGAAGAACAAAGCTTGCAAGGTCGAAAACCCGCAACGGGTGCCTTGGCAAAAGTTAGGGCCTAAAAAGGAGAGGTTAATACCCGAGTGTACCGTAACCCTGAACTACGTGAGGCTTGATTCCCATCTTTGGGATACGTAGGCAACTTCATTCTGAAGTCCAGCCGTAAAACAATTCGATTATGTCCATGCGATGGTTCTGGTCATCTTTGTCTTTTCTGTATCCGGGAGTTCGGTTGCAATCATCGCTCTGAGGGCTGATTACAATACACTACGGTGCCATTCAGACAAGGGGCAACTTTCCGTTGCCATTCAATGCACCGCGGTGTCATTCAAACAAAGGGCAACTTTCCGTTGCCATTCAATGCGCTGCGGTGCCATCCAAACAAGGGGGCAACTTTCCGTTGCCATTCAATGATCTGCGGTGCCATCCAAACAAGGGGGCAACTTTCCGTTGCCATTCAATGCGCCGTGGCGCCGTTCAAACAAGGGGCAACTTTTCGTTGCCATTCAATGCGCCGCGGTGCCGTTCAAACAAGGGGCAACTTTCCGTTGCCATGCAGTTCCCCTCAAGCAAGGGGCAATCTTCCTTCGAATCCGAAGTTGTGCATCTCAAGAGTAGGTTCCGTGCTCATTGAGCAGTGGTCGTTTGCAAAAATAGTTTTTGAGAATTTTTACTAAGGTTGACTAACCTTTTCGAAAAGTATTCAATTTTCAAAACTGGACCATTTCTTGGACCCAAAAGAGGAAAATTTTCAGTGCTCACAGCCTAACTTGCATGATTTTAAATCAGAAAATTGAACAAGCATGTTAATCTAACTCTCATTTTGGTCAAAATTTTTTAGGAGAAAACTAAAACAAAAAATGGCCAAAATGATGAACTAGGGGCACAGTTGAGTCAGGCTTCCTGTCTTTCCCATTGTCAACATACTTGCCAAGAAGGGCACTCTACTTGCCAGAAAAGGGCACAACAAAGGGCAGAAAGCTCTTACATCCTCCGAGCAATGAGGTATCAAGCAAAGTACGAAGCACGAACTAGAATGGGGCAAGATATTCCACTCCATCATCTGGACAGATCTTATCACATCCAAACTCCCCAACAAAGCATCATCAACTGATGTTAGCTGCAGATTTGCTACACACCCAGTTGTAGCGCAACCTTTCCGTGGGAAGAATTCACTAACTGTGAGCGAAAGAAAGAGAATCTAGCAGAATGCTAGGGACACGAGCCCACAATTTGCTGTTTATCCATCAACCACCCAGGGGAGGGATGAAAAATGAGAGATTGAAGAATAGAGAGATGTGCGATGAGAGGAAAAGTGAGAAGAGGGCTTTTTTAGAAAAACAGAGCTTGAGGGCCGAATGATGTGAGAACCACAAATAAAAGAGGGTGGGAAACATTACCCGGTGAAACAGGCTCCCCTGTGCACGTCTGAGTGTCGTGTCTTTTTGTTTTATCTCGATTCTTGTTTTGAGTCGTTTCGAGTGTTACTCGATGTGTCTAGGTTGTGTGCCTTTTATTTCCTTGTTGAGTCGTTTTGCTGTGTTCAGTCATAGGCTCAATACTTGGTCGAAAGCTCATCTCTGAATTTCAAAAATAAAATCGTTTCGTGCTCCGAGTGCTATGCCATTCTCCACATTTGTACAAAACAAAATTTGTTCTTTCGTAAAATCGCAGGATTCAACCCAGGCCATGTGAGAACAGTAGAACCAGGACCTATCTGAAGCTATATATGGTTCCGGACTGCAAAGCAAAAGCAAAAGAGGAAAATGTCGGGTATCTGAGTGTGTTTCAACTTCAGTAAGTTCCAGGACTACATTCCGTATGTACCTCTTCAGGCCTTGTCAATGCTCTGAAGTATGAGTGTGCCTCTACTCCCAAACTCAAGCCTACTTCAATGCCAGAATGGTAATCGAAGTGCTCCCTCAGAAAACCAGCCCCTGCCAGATGCATCTTGGCTGTGTTTGCAATGAGTTCCTAGGAGACCAACTGCGACGGTGGAAACTAGAGTTCGGACGGCTATTGCCTAGAACGCAAAGGTTCGGAATTTCCGAGACTAAAGTCTGGTTTAAATACCCAGGGGTCTATCCTCGGCTTGAAATCTGTATGGCAGCCCCATAGATTGAGATAGCATGTGAATGCGCCTCGATTCTGGATACTGAATCAACCTAGTCTGTCACCCCGTTGGAGAATAGGGAAAGTTGTGAACATAGCCAGGAAGGAAAGGTAGTAACTGCGGTTTGGAAATACAAATCAAGAAAGTGCAAGAGGAACCCACTCTTTTCAGCTCAAAATGTTTCTGCGGAATTTTCAACTCATGTCTTCGATGTGTAGCTCATCGTCAGTCGGCATCCACGAGGTGTATCCTTTTTGGAATGTATCGTGACCCCTCCGAGAGGTAAATCGGAGGTTGCGTTTGGAATTTGGTCTACTTAAGGCTTGTATTCCCTTATTCAGTATTTTTGTTTCAAACGGGTGTTGTCACGCGCGTTCCACTGGCATTGTTATGCTCATTCGTTGCATTATTATGCACATCTATCTGGCATTGTTATGCTCATTCGTTGCATTATTATGCACATCTATCTAGCATTGTTATGCTCATTCGTTGCATTGTTATGCACATTTATCTAGCATTGTTATGCTCATTGCTTGCATTGTTATGCACATCTATCTAGCATTGTTATGCTCATTACTTGCATTGTTATGTACACTTCACCTGCATCGTTATGCACATTTTCACTTGCAATTGTCGTCTTTTCTCCTCTCTCATGCGGCGCGTTAGGACATCTTCAGTTTCGAACATTCGAACGAGTTCCGGTGTTCATTCATACCTTTTCTCTCTTGCATGTGATATGCTGAGAGGCTTTCTCTTGCGTGTGATACGCTGAGAAATTTACCTTTTCTCTCTTGTATGTGATATGCTGAGAGGTTTTCTCTTGCGTGTGATACGCTAAGAAATTTATCTTTCCTCCCTTGCATGTGATATGCTGAGAGGTTTTCTCTTGCGTGTGATACGCTGAGAGGTTTCCCTTTTCTCTCTTGCATGTGATATGCTGAGAGGTTTTCTCTTGCGTGTGATACGCTGAGAAATTTATCTTTCCTCCCTTGTATGTGATATGCTGAGAGGTTTTCTCTTGCGTGTAATACGCTGAGAAGTTTCCCTTTTCTCTCTTGCATGTGATATGCTGAGAGGTTTTCTCTTGCGTGTGATACGCTGAGAAATTTATCTTTCCTCCCTTGCATGTGATATGCTGAGAGGTTTTCTCTTGCGTGTGATACGCTAAGAAGTTTCCCTTTTCTCTCTTACATGTGATATGCTGAGAGGTTTTCTCTTGCGTGTGATACGCTGAGAAATTTATCTTTCCTCCCTTGCATGTGATATGCTGAGAGGTTTTCTCTTGCGTGTGATACGCTGAGAAATTTATCTTTCCTCCCTTGCATGTGATATGCTGAGAGGTTTTCTCTTGCGTGTGATATGTTGAGAAGTTTACCTTTCCTCTCTTGCGTGTGATACGCTGAGAGGTTTACCTTCTTCCTCTCCTATGTGTGATACGCAGAGAGATGTTGTGTGTAAGACTCCGGGTTTTCTCAATAGTCAATTTTAGCCTTCTCCGTGTGAGACGTAGTGAGAATTGCACGATTTTCTTACATCCTTCTGCATGAAATGTAGTTAGATTTGTATTCACTTGCTTAAAACTGTTGCATTGTATGCTTCATTACAGCTTTCTTTACATGATCATAAGTTATGTTCAGCTTCTTGCGTTGGCTTTGCATTTTGCCCCCTTGCCTGCGGGTTCGCCTGCGGGCACATCTCTGTTTATCTTGTACGTTTGTCTAAGTCTTCGGCCTTGTCAAAAATGGGTCGTCTCTGGGCTTTGACATTCACTCCCGTCACTTGTGACTTCCGAGTTCTGTCAAAGAGGGGCACCTGTAGACACCCCATTTTTGACCGACCTTAAGACTCAGACGTCACCAATTGAGCGCTTGGTGATGTTGCATATCGCGCTCGTTCAGAAGTCTCAGAGTCGCGGCCATGAGCCCTGCCTCCGGATTTCCGAACCCTCTTCTGTGCCTTGCCTCAGTTTGCGAACCAGACTCAGTTTTCTCTGTTTCTTTTCCTGAGGGAAGGGAGAGGTCCTGTAGACCATCTCTCAGTGGCCGTGGGCTACATTTTGTGGCTATAGGCCATTTTTCCCATTTCGGAGCCCGGTTCCCGGTTTTCGGAGCTGTCAGGCCGTGTGCCTCGGTTCGGGACCGCTCAACCATCTCCATTCACACTGATTTTTGGCATACATCTTATTTTCTCCCTTTCAAGGGACACTAGGGTCTGAGAAACCCACTTCGTAGCCGAACGCCACTTTCGGTGCTTAGCAGCCCATTTTCGGGACCCCGAGCTGTGTGTTTTGGCCCCCGAGCATTCGTTTTGCATCGGTTTTCGTTCATTTTTGGCAGGTACCTCTGTTTTATCACCAAGAAGGTCACAGGAGGGTGGAAGGCCAGCAATTATCTTGGCAACCAGTTATATTCCAGTTTCGCCCTCCGGCACCCGTTTTTCTCACTTCCGAGCCAATGTTGAACACCTTGGGGCCCCTTTCTTCAACCCCAAACCACATATTTGTGTTGTACACACATGGGAGGATCCTAATATCATATGGCCGGCCAGAAATTCCATTTGACCCTTTTGAACCCCTCTTGAAAATGGCCTATTCTCTCTCCTGTTTTACAGTTTGTAATTTTGAACCACAGGGTTGTGATGAGGAGGCATGGGAGGACACCAATATGTGGTGGCTGGCCACTAACACAACTTGGCCCTTTTGACCCTTGGCCGGCCGGCTAGGGGAGGTGGCCGGCCGGCCACCTGCAGCAAAAATGTCAGGCCGGCCTGCTTCTTCAGGTTGAGTGCATTCCAGCTGTGCCTTGGTTTTCCCCCAAAAATATCTACATCTGGGGGACCCTTTTGGAGGGAAAAGAAGCCTCATTGTCCTCCACTTTTGCCTAGACTCTTCTCTCCCTCTCTTGCCTATATAGTTGGCCTCCCAACTCAAGAAAAAGGGTTACAAGAATTTCTTTGAGAATATAGATACATATCTCTCCATTTCCTTCAAGTTTTGGCTCCATTTTTTCATCATCATCAAGCTCTACCACCACCCCTCCATTCTAGCAGCAAGGGGAGGAATTCCAGCAGCTTAGAGTCATCAAAGTTGGTCCAAGAAGCAACAAAAGCATTGGTCTTCAAGGGGAAGTCCACTTTCCCTCTTTTCTAGCTCATTTTTGCACCATTCCTCTAGCAATTTTCCCTACTGTTTTGAGCTCCGGCCCTAACTGAAAGTGGCCTTATTTTGAGCTCTTTTTCACTTTTTCTTAAGGGCTCAACACTGTTTGAGGCCCCCATATTGCACTTGCTTCAATATCTCCTTGTATGTCAATATTCTTGCATGCTTCACTAGCCTATCATTTTTCTATTTTTGGGCCATTATCAGAACTGAAAGTGGCCTTATTTTGACCTTCTTAACATGTTTTATTAAGGGTCTTTGCTCGTTTGGTGAATTCTTTGTATACCTCATGTTATAGCCACTTTTGAGCCTCATTTTGCATTGCATTTCTAGCATGTTTGTGTACTGATTTTGGGATTGCCATAAACTGTAAATGTGCATATTTTTGGTCCCTCTTAAATGTTGTAAAAGGGCATTTTTCAGTTTGGGCTTTGCATATACCACTTGCTTCTTTGGCCACCTTTTGGCCCATTTTCTTGCATAAGAGCTTAGCCATATCTATGTTTGTTTTTAGGATTTTTAAAGTTCTGTAAAGTGGCTTATTTTGGGCCCCTCTTCAATGTTGTTGAAGGGCCCTAACCTGTTTGGGGTCAGCAGCTGTGAATTGCTTCATAACCTCATATTTAGGGCCATTTTTGCATACTAGTTTTGCCCTATTTATGTTTGCTGTTTGGCCATGCTTTGAACTGGAAAAATGCTTATTTTTGGGTTTCCTTGCTACTTTCTCTTCATTGCATGTCCATATTGTGCATATTTGGTATAGCTATAGGCCATTTCGGGTGCCAAAGTCCATGTTTCGGGACTATTCCATGCATCGAGTGTGTTTTCGCCTTATTTCGGGGCTGTTTTCCCCAAATTTCAGTGCTGAAATTCCATTAGCATGTTTGCATATCATTTTCCATGCTATTGCATTGCATATGCCATTGCCTCAGTTTGCGTGCCCGTGTGCACGCATTTCGAGGCACTTCATTTTCATCCATCGGCCTCTTATATGAGTGTGGCTGAGGCTCTCTCATGTTAGTATAAGTCCATGTTGCATTCTATATGCCATTGCCTCGATTTGCGTGCCTGTGTGCACGCATTTCGAGGCACTTCATTTTCATCCATCGGCCTCTTATGTGAGTGTGGCTGAGGCTCTCTCATGTTAGTATAAGTCCATGTTGCATTCTATATGCCATTTTAGCCATATTGCATTGCATATGCCATTGCCTCGGTTTGCGTGCCTGTGTGCACGCGTTTCGTGGCACTTCATTTTCATCCATCGGCCTCTTATGTGAGTGTGGCTGAGGCTCTCTCATGTTAGTATAAGTCCATGTTGCATTCTATATGCCATTTTAGCCATATTGCATTGCATATGCCATTGCCCCGGTTTGCGTGCCCGTGTGCACGCATTTTGAGGCACTTCATTTTCATCCATCGGCCTCTTATGTGAGTGTGGCTGAGGCTCTCTCATGTTAGTGTAAGCCCATATCATATTTCCATGTCATTTGCATCGCAATCTGTCACTTTCTCGGTTTGCGTGCCCGTGTGCACGCATTTCGAGACATCTCATTTTCATGGCATTGTGCATACTAGGCTGTATCTTAGTTGCATTCATGCATATCATGCATATTGCATCGTGTTCTGGATAGGAGTTAGCCCGGGCACGAAAAACGAGGTGTGTTTCGTACTCCGAGTGACGGAACGTGTCTCAATTCCCACTCACCGACACTCCGGATTACCCATGATGGAGTTAGGTTCTTGTTGTGTTTACACGTGCATTCATTCTATATTAAGTTGCACATTTCGACTCCTCTGCCATCATGCATCGATATGCGTGATTGGTGGCACGAGGATCGAGGCATGCATATATCTGTGAAAATACATTGCTATGCCCTTTTCCTGCTCTCTGTTGCAGCAAATGAAGAATCAGCAACTTTTCGGAGTTTGGCGCGCTTTCCAAGAAAAATCACAAAACAGAGGCTAATCGGGGCATCCTAGTGGATTTCCGCGCAAGGCAGCCCAGACATGCATCATTCATCAGAAGTAAGGCAATCCCTGGCTTGCACGCCAGTTTTACAGCTTTCTTAGTTAATTTGATTAATTAATTAGGAATTTGTATGTTATTTGGACTGTATTATTTGGACTGTAATATTCTTTTATTCGAGACTGTATATTTATTCGGACCCTCCGAGCGAGGGCATAATTGTAATAAGTGTGCGTGCGTGTGATGTATGTCTTCCAACGCCACGTCTTTCTTCCCTTTTATTTATCCGCTTTTGATAGTTAGATTAAGGCATATTTCAATTAGCTTACAGTATGATAGCATGTTTGCATTCATTCATCTGTTTTGCATGCACCGGACTCGGCGCATCATACTAACTGCATTGTACTTTCAGTTCCAAATTGAATACATGTTAGCTGTTGCATCTCATATGCCATGTTTAGAATAGCCGAGCGTGCTATAGTTGCATTTTGCATGTGTTGCATTAGGCATTTCTGTACACTTAGGATTCATGCATAGATTTCTAATGAGATTTTGTTTTGGCTCGGAGTACTCGGTGAGTTTTATGCTTTAGCATCCTTGCATGCGTGTAAGTGACTGCCATGAATAGCATGCTTACCATGAGGCTAAATGCTTATGTGATATATCTGCCTGAATGCCTGTGGGTGAAGGTTGGGTAATTTGGATTGGGACAATTCATCAAATGTTTGTTTTAAGCCCACTAGATAGTGGCAAAACCATCTTTTCTAAGCCCACCTGCGGGTGGCAAAATCTGCATTTTAAGCCTACTTGCGAGTAGCAAACCATCTTTCAAATAAACATGCATGAATTGTTTTGTTCCAATTCGGGCGACCCAGTCTATACTTATATGCTGTGTGCATCACAGAGTAACCTAGGCTAATAACCGGAATAAGGACACACAAAGTTTTCAAAAATAGATATCATGGTTAGTAGAGGCCGATCTTTGATCGGGCGAGCGGGGGTGCTCACGAAGTGACCTTCCCCAATCGTACCCAAGTTCCCGAGCCGAGGCAACTTTGGTGATGACGGACACGTGGCCTTAGGCAACGAGTCAGGGTTTCCTAAATTTCCCAAAATAAAATATTTAGGTGGCGACTCTGTATCTGGCAAAGCAGTCCATGTTTGGCACTTCTTTCAAAAATCTGCTTTCTCAAAACGATTTGCCGGATTTGAACTCTTTGGTTCAGATTTAGAACCGTGACAAATTTGAGAGTCCTGAGCTGTAGTGACCCCAAAATGAACAGAACGGGACTAACCCTCCCAGGGCGTTCAGGGACGTCTACAAGTATCGATTAGTGTCTCAAAATCGTGGATATCTTCCGCAGAATTGATGTCATTTTCTAAGCAACCTTGTGCAAAATTTGGCTTGCAGCTTCCATACATATTGTTCGGATCAAGTAAGGAATACCCTCGCATGCATTTATAATCTGGCCTTTTATAATCATTGAGTTTGCAAATGCTGTTAAACCCACAAGCCCCACTGCCTTCAGTTCCACAACTATCAACACATATATTATCTGGTTGTGACCAAATAGGAGTCCACTTTGTACCGCTATTAAAAGTCTTCGGATGATAATATTGGGTGAAAACTCCATCAAAATTCAGAGTTGCTCTGTGAAAATTTTCAGTAGCTGGGAACAACACTCTACGGTGTCATATCAAATCTATGGTTATTCCTTCTCAATATGTACATGAATCCTGTGTCGTCGAAGATCACTCAGTAACCAGAATTGGACGAATTGGAGGGGATCATACGTGTCGTTGATACAGTAAGCATCATAAGCAAAATTGGCAGTGATATCTTTGGTATTAAGGACAAGATTCCCATCCGGCAGCAAATGGAATTGAAACCTTCCCTGCGAGAAATTGGTCTCTGAAAGGCAAGAAAATATTACCCCACGGGACTCCATAATCTGTGTAGGCAACATAGTATCAGTTGGATTTGTGAAACTCTCTCATAGATTGACAGAATCGCTGTGCACAAGTACAAAGTTGCCAGTATCATTCATAAAACTATAAGCAACATTGTCGAGAATAGACTGAGACTGCCACAATTCATTGCCTTGAGGGTCACTGAGCACTAGCCCTCTGTCAACAGTTAGGCCTAGTTTGGATCCAATTGAGACAGGGACACCATCATACCTATACCAGACAATGGTTTGGTCTGGTATTTGGTAATACCATATGGAGAGCAAAAAGAGACTCTTTTCCTCAAGTGGTTTAAACCCAAATGCAAAAACACCAGAGGGTAAAAACCATAGGGTGTCCTTGTTATTTGCAGTGATAGATGTACCCACGTCCACGGTACCATTAGTCCGAGCAACAATAGAAAATGGCAGGAGGAAGAGTAACAAGAAGACGAAGAATAGATGATGAGGTAGAGCACAAGCCATTGATAGATAGATCAAGCTCGATTTGGGTAGATGGAAATGAATGAATAAAAAAACAAAGACCAAAGTGTTTTTAGGCAAAGGAAAAGACTTTAAAGTCAATTTGTACCTTTCATCAAAGACTTCTATATCCATAGCACAATTTCAAATGTATCCCTTCCTTCTTGTTAGTCTTTGGTCACCATTAGTGAATATTATTACCCCTCAAAAAGGGCAACATTGTGGATCACTAGTATGGTTTCAATGACACAATCAGAGCCACATATATAGTTGTCTGGACCATTAAAAATCCATAAAATAAAATACCGATAATTGTCATAATGTTGGACTCATTTTCACCTCACATGATACGCGCAATACAAAAAGAACGAGTTTTAATGGAATGACAATTAATAAAAATGAAAATGGGTTAGCTTGTAATTTCAAAGAATTAAATAGAAAAAATGCTTTTATAATAATCATATTAATTGTGAATTTATCATATCTATAATGAATTGGGTATTAACTCGGCTATGAATCAATTAGTACAGTGAATAGATCAATATATGTGTACTAATGGGGAGGATTAACTTTTTAGACATGAAAAAAATTGGAAAATAAGATTCAAGCCTATATTTTCTTGAATCACTAAATATCATGCAAAATAAATAAATAAATATTTTCCATGCTTTCATATGTATCCAGTTAGTCACGCATTCTCAAGTGCACTAATCAAGTATTAAAATTGTATTACTTTATATTTATATCATATATTAGTTAAATCTTCAAATTGATAAGTATTAAAAAGTATTTTTTTAAATTTTTTGTCAACATTTGATTATTTCTAGAATTCTCAACATTTGATGGGTACATATGCAACGTTTTTGATCATTTGATTTTGACACCTTTACCAACAAAACCTTGTGTTCGTTGAATAGTCCACATGGTTTCGTAAGTTCAAAATTAAAATAGCCCACACAATTTCTAGCTTTTTTATTTTCTCCCATAAATCAAAATAAAAAATCCAAACATATCGTCAAAGTATCCCGACACATATAAAAATTCATTAAGATTGATGCAAGAAAATAAGGAAAATTCTACTTATATCACCAGTTTAACTCCTTACACGTTTAAAATTCAATTTTTTTTTATAGTATTAACACATGCTTAAATTTCTAATTTTTCTTGGGAAATTTGGCCAAAAACTCCTCTTATCTTCCTTTTCTTGTTAAAAGAACCAAAAAAAAAATTATACTTTCAAAACGCCCTCATAATTATAAAGTCATGTATAAAGGATAAAAAAATTTAGTTTTATATTTTGTGTGACAAATTTACCCCTTCACACACGCACTCTCTAGCTTTCTCCTCTTTCTCTCCATCAGTTTGTCATATCTCTCTCAACTCTTTCTTTCTCTATGTCTTTCTAAGATCTCTCTCCACCACCACCACCACCACCGTCTACACCACCACCACCATCACCATCTCTACTACCACGACTACCATGACTACTATCGTTTCCACCACCTCCGTCGTCTCCACCAACACCGTCTCAACCATCGATGTTGTTCATCATCACCACTACCACCACCGTTTCACCACTAGCATCTCAACCACCAGCGCCATTCGATGCCACCATCATCATCGTTAGCGTCCAAGACTTCAGATCTGAGATTGATGACCTTAGATTTGAGATCTATCATCTCAGATTTATATTCTCTCCCTCTTTTTCTCTTTGTCTCCTCATCATGCTCTGTTTTTTAGATAGTAAAATTTTACTCTAGCTTGAACCAAATCTAAGGCAATATATGTGCTCTCTCTATCTCTCTATTTGTCTATTTTTTTCTCTGGTATGTCCTCTGTTTTTGTTTAACAGAATGATAGTAAATTTTTACTCTAGTAGATGCTCTGATTTTGTTTGATAGAATGAGAGTAAAATTTTACTCTGGTATATGCTTTGTTTTTGTTTGATAAAATGAGAGTAAAATTTTACCTCTAAAGCAATATATGTGCGTAACGATATAAAATTTACTTTGAATCCTAGTAAATTTTACCCTGATTCAGATCTGAATCAGGGTAAAATTTACTAGGATTCAAAGTAAAATTTTACTCTGAAATATACTGGGAGGATGACTTTATAGGAGAGCTGATATATATATATATATATGAGGACAGTATAGTAAAAGAAACAAGTTTTAAAATATTAGGGGGTTTTGAAAGGATCTATATAATTTTTGTCATTTTGAAAGACAAATTAGATAGTGAGGGGTCTATCACCAAATCCTCCATTTTTCTTTTATTACAATTGTACCGTAAAATCAAATTATGGCTTCATTTGGGAAGCAAAAGTTGGGGCTTTTTTTGGCTATTTTAGCCACAAAAAACAAAATAGGCTTTTTAGCCCAATAAGTCAAAATATCACATCCAACCCATAATCATTACATTCTTTCTCTCACAAAAAAGCCAAAAAAGCCTAAAGTTCTTCCCAAACCAGGCATTTTAGCCCCAGGCTAAAATAGCCAAAAAAGCCAAAAAGCCAACTCACTTCCCAAACCAACTCTACATTAAAAAAGATCATTTAATGGAACACTCACCTATCAAATAAGAATTAGCACTACACAATATTGTACACCCACCCCCACCTCCACATCTAACTCTATGTATTTCACCTTTCTAAACCCTAAACATGTTACTCTTCAAAACCAACCAACATAAACCCCAAACTCGTTACTATTCATAACCATCTTAAACCCTAAATATATCGTCTTCATCACCATCATAAATCCTCTTGAATCAGAAACCTTGAACCAAAAACCTCTTTTCAAGTCCAACGTATTACTCTTTATCAGTTATTTCACCTTGTAGAGCAATGGAGGATGATGACAACAATTCTGATGAGGCTGGTGTTCCATTGGCAAGTTTATCTATCTTATATTAACATTTTTAGTCGTTTTCAATCATTGCTATTTTGTTCAAACTATTCGGTACTGGTTTGCTGACTGTTAAGATTATATTCGATAACACAGTACTAAACACAAATATTTAGTTCCATATATGGGTTCCGAGCAATATGCAGATAGTTGATACTATTGAACCGAATATAACCTTTATTTTCGACACTAGTGTGCCGAACGGTTCAATTTTTGTATCTTCAACACCAAATCGTGTTTTTCGTGAACGTTTTTCCCTCTAAAAGTCCCTTTTATGCCGAAATAAACCAAAAAATAAATAAGTGATAGAAAGAAAAGAGGCAATGTTGTTGATAAGATGGGGAGTTGATATTTACATAAGAGGAATTTTCGACGAGTTTTCTACAATGGTGGATAGGAATTTCCGACAAGTTTTCCGATGGTATTCTTTGGACACCGTCGAGTCGATTCCTCCTTTCATTGAGAGTTGATAGGAATTTCAATGATGGACCGTCGATGCAATATGCTCTTCACTGAGGCAATGGTGTTTACTGATGTAATGGCTGTCAGAGTTCTTTTCAACATGAGATGGACAGTCATCAAAAGGAGAATGAGAGAGGTGTGCAAAATTAGATGGGTGTGCCTTAGGTGTGATAATATTATGAATAAGGGTAAATTTCGGGGTGTTCAAAGAAATTTTATTGAAATTTAGGGTCTAGGGTGGGGGCTCAAAGAAATGGGAGGTCCAAAGAATTTAGGCAGGTGCTAATAGCAGCCCTCTTATTTTATTTTATATTTTTTAAATTTCTATAATTCTTTTATTACCTTCATCCCTAACCTTCCTCATTCTCTTTCTTCTTACACCCAAAACCTAAAAAACCCTAAACCTAATTCTCTTCCATTACCACCACCACCTCCATTGGCCCACTACCAACGCTGCTACTCTACCGCCACTCCGCCACCACTCCACTACCCTAATTTTATTAGTTCTTTACAATTACAGCCCAACAAGTAAAGAAAAACCCAACCTTACCCAACATAGATATGGGGGTAACTTATAAAGATTATCATAAATTGTAACCAAAACCATAAAGTTGAAATGAATTAATGATAGCATCAAGATCAAGGTCAACTTTTCCTATCACCATGCAACATCACAATTAATTCAATTCAATTCAATCAGGTTTTTTGATGGACACAAATTTGATTGAGGAACAAACAATCCATGAGATTTGTAGTCCATTACATACATATGTCTACAAATAGAGAGAGAGAGAGAGAGAGAGAGAGAGAGAGAGAGAGAGATGGACAGACCTTGTAAAACATGACCTTTAGGGTCAATAGAAGAATCACTATAGAGATCATAGACAATTCTGCCATGGATTTCCCAGTCCTAGCTCTCATACCACAAATCATCATCATCATGAGGATCGTAAAGACAAAAAACAGTAGTGGCACTAGTGGTTGGAGGGCTTGCGGCGATGAAGATGGTGGTTGGAGGTGATGGTGGGAGAGAATTGGGATTCGGGTTTTTTAGGTTTTGGGTGTAAGGATGAGGAGGAAGATTAGGGACATGGGGGTAATAAAGGAATTACAGAAATTATATAAATAAAAAATAAAAGTTAAAAAAGTTAAATTTTGAGGGTGTAAGGAGTTAAATTGGTGATATAAGTAGAATTTCTCAAAAAAAAAAAGTTAAATAAAAGGTAAATTACACTTTGCCCTTTTATATTTGGTCAATTTTTTATTTTGGTCTTTAAAGTTTATTTTTCCTACTTTAGCCTTTCATATTTTAACTTTCTTATAGTTTACTCCCAAATTTAACATATGTTCAAAATTAGGCAGAAAATATTACAATAATTACCACATATCATAAAAAATATATTATTATATTGAAATTTGAATTTATGTCAGAGGTGCGAATTATATATAATAAAATATTTTTATATCATGTAACTATTAATGTGTCATTTTCTGTCTAATTTCAAAAAAAAATTAATTTTAAAAATAAATTGAGAAAAATTTAAAATATAGAAGGTCAAAAACAAAGCGTGGCTTTTAGTCAACTGCTACATGTTGGTAATTTAGCCTTTTGAATATTTTACCATCTCTTTTGAGGTCTACCGATGGCGTTGCAGGTATATAATCGTTGTAGACATCCGTGGTAAGGTTTGCAAAGTAGCAAAAGAGGGAGCTCCAAATATTCTGATGTCCAATCTTAATGGTTAGGAGGACAATTCTCTTTGGTGGACTCTAGTAGCCTTGAGTTTTACAATTATAGTTTAACCACTACTATTTAAATGTTACTAGCTAACTGTTATTTATATCTATTCAACTGTTACTTACATATTAGGGCTAAACCTAACGTCTATACACTTCATCTCAAAGCGCCTCTCTCCCGATAAGGTAACAAGATCTTTCGAAAATTGAATCTGCTGAGGCAAAGATCCTCGTGCGGCTGCATTTTCATGCATGTGCCCATACAATGGTGGAGTGGCCACAAAACATACATAGTATGACCGTGAACCCATTTTGCGGCCCTTAGTGGGATGTGCGGGTGGACCAAAGATATACGAAGGCTTAAAAAACATGCATGCCTACTGGATGTGTGGGTCCATGCTTCAACTCTTGGACTATCTAGTTGCACAACAAAGCCCAATAAAACTCCATTTGATATCATGACAATAGTTTTTCATTTGTAAAATTTGTCAACTTGAATTTAATTGGGCCTCCTTCCTTCTCCTCTTTTTGAAAGATATTGAAATGACAAGTTTTGATGGAACAAAAAGATGTTCAACGAGCCCAACAGTGGCCCAAACACTATCTTTTGTCAAACTACACTATTTTTATCATCGGGAAGCATCCAAACACTCTTATGGTTAGTCAAAATGAGGTGTTTACACTGACAATTCACCCCAGTATTGTTCATAATGTACAATGTGAAACGAGTGAGGGTCCAAATCTGGTAAATTCGTAGAAAATTTACTAAGCTATCGAAATGCCAAATAAAGACCGTATCACTAGACCTAGAGTCGCCACCTAATCTTTTTGAGGAAACTAGAAAATCCTGACTCCTACCAATATAGGCCACCGATACATCGTGTCCAAAGAACTCGGTCTGGGAGTTTAAGTATGAATGTGATTTGATGAAATGATGTGACTTTGAATAATTGATTAGATGAATAATGATTTGAAATTGCTCCACTTTATACCTTGTTGAACTTGTTGAGAGTATCATTATATATTGTTGTTAGTTATGCTCTAATGTTGCTTGTTTAGAATATTTTGATAGAGATAACTGTTGTTAATAGTCGATGGAAGATTGCATTGTTGTAGAAATATCGCAACAACTGAAACCCAATTTGTTAATCATGTGGTTTAATTTTGATGATGTCTCAAATATTATTTGATAATTTGTGATTTTTTTAATATATATATATATATATGTTATAATAATTTGACACAAAATATAAAAATATATTATATCCTTTTGATACATGTTGCATCGAATTCAAATTTGTTTTGCATCTTTTAATAGTTTAATTGTATGTAAGACACACTCACGTGATGAGTATATCATAAGCCATTATTTTGCATCATTTGAATATTATATATATATATATATATATATCTTTATATATAATATAATTTAAAAAGATAAAAAAAAAATACTCAAATGGTGTCTCAAGGCGAATCTTTTATTTGATTGTGTTTAATATATATGATGTTACATGTATGTATATTGTTTATTGCAAATATATATATATATATATAATATTCAAAGGCATTGATTGTAGGAAAATGATTGAGTTTTATATTATATTTATATAATCAAATCAATCCCTTGGTAAAGTGTTTAAATTTGCCAGCTGCAAAGCTAGAAAAAAAGTAAAGTTAGCTGCATGTTATCTATTCAAGCGCTGTGTAGAAGAGTGTCTGTCTTCCCAACGGATAGATTTTTGGGTATCAATATAAGTGTTTTGTTTGGAGAAAAATCAAGAACTTTGAAAGAAAAAATTTGTGTGCATAGAAATCTTGATTGTACTTTCACTCTGCTCTTTCATTTTCAAATCTAAGTGTTGTCTCTGTTCTTACACTTTCATATCTACTCTTTGTGAGAGAATCATTATAAAAGAGATTGAAATACCTCTTATCTTTACTGATTATTTTGTGAGAGGATTTTGTAAGGGTAAGGCACTTATTGTTGAGTGAGGCTCAAAGGATAAAAGTAAGTCTTGTGTAAAATCCACAAGCTTGGTAAAGCTTTGGTGGTGTATTGATTCATTTTGATAGTGAAGAAATTCTCGAGGAGGATCCTTGAGGAGTGGACATAGGCCCGGCGTGCCGAACCACAATTAATCGCTGTGTTTGATTTTTTTTTTCCTTATCGCTTTATTTTTATATTAATTATTATTATTCTATTTTTTATTTGTTAAATTCGAATATTTTGGCTATTATATTTAGGGAGATTTACCAATAAATCCCAAATGTTAAACTTATGAACCAATTGGTCCCAATTTTTTCTAATAAACCGTTTAGTCCTTGGATATTTTGAGGGACCTTAATGCCCTCATTTAGATGTTATTAGATGCATGCTCTTTATGAGGGTATGTCACGTGACACACACAATGGGTGCCACACATCAACAAAATACACTAAGGCTCTTTATGCTTTTTGCCTTGGAGTGTCACATGACACACACAATGGGTGCCACACATCAACAAAGTACACTAAGGCTTGGAGTGTCACGTGACACACACAATGGAATGATGTATGTCACGCGACACACACACGGAAGGGTATAATTGACCACTCAATGTTACTAAACAAAGGAAATAGGATCAACTGGTAAGATATTTCCCCACTAATAGGACTAATCAGAACAATAGAAATAACCTTAGGACCAATCGGTAAAACTATTTGTGAGATAGGATTTATTGGTAAATATCCCTTATATTTAATATTGTGAAATTATTTTTGATAACCCAATTCACTCCCTCTTGGTTTGCCTACTTGGGTTAACAATTAGTATTACAGCAAGGACTCTAGTATTTTTTACTTAACCATTTTAGAGTAGATTATGGCAACTCCTAGCTATTCGTTACCAAAAGGACAAGTGTCTAATAGATCACTATTGTTTAGTGGCACAAACTTTAGTTATAGGAAAACCAGGATGACCATACACATACAATCTAACGATTATGATGCTGGAAAATCATTTGTAATGATCCAAAACCCCTTATCAAAACCGTAAAGGCCAAAAGATACCAAAACCTGAAAATGAGTAGACAAAAGCTGATACAAGAATTGCTCAATCCAATGGTAAAGCCACAAATATGTTGTACTATGCCTTGGATGCCAATGAGTTCAATAGAATTTCTACATGTAAGACGGCAAAAGAAGTTTGGGATAAACTCATAGTGACACATGAGGGAATAGACCAAGTTAAAGAGTCTAAAGTTAGCTTGTTAGTCCATAATTATGAGCTCTTTAGTTACTCAAATGTTTACTTGTTTTACTGATATTATAAATGATTTATCTTTCTTGGGAAAATATATACTAATGCTGAAATTATAAGAAAGTGCTCAGGTCATTACCAAAGAGTCAGAAGAGAAAAGTCATTGCCATCACAGAAGCCAAGGACTTATCAAAGCTAAATCTAAACGAGCTAATGGGATCTTTTCTCACACATAAGCTCATCATGAAATAAAGAGATGAAGAAGAAGACAACAAGAAAAAGAAAGGAATAGCTTTCAAACCACTGCTACTCATGAAAAGGATGATGAAGATAATTCATAATCTGATGATGAAGAAATGACCTTCTTAACAAAAAGGTTTCAAAAATTTATGAAAAACAATCAAAGAGAAAGAAGATTTTGCAAATGAGATTTTAACAAAAGAGAATATAGTAGAAAAGATTTGACAAAATGAGAAAATACTAAGAAAACTGAAATCACTTGTTATGAGTGTAACAAGCCTGATCACATCAAGGCCAATTGTTTGGAAATCAAGAAACAATACAAGAAAGACAAAAGAAGAGCCATAATTGTTGCATGGAGAGATAGCGACGAAAGTGACTCAGAAAATGATGATAGCAACCATGAAGTTGCCAACCTATGCCTAATGGAATTTGGAGATGATGACGAGGAAAACAATGAGTCTTATTCTTTTGATGAATTACAATTCGTATTTGAAGAATTGCATGATGAATTTCGAAAACTTGGCACTAAAAATATTGCTCTTAAAAAATTGCTTTCAAGTTCAACAAAAGAAAATGAATCTTTATCTAATAAAATTGAAGTATTACAAAAAAATAAAATAAATAAATAAATAAAAGAAGAAAATGAAATTTTAAAATCAAAAGAATCCCTTATTTTACAAAAGGAATTAAATGATTTCAAAATTGAAAATGATTCTTTAAAAAAAGGATAAAGTTGTTTTAACCGAAAATATAGAAGATTTAAAAAAACGTTTCTTTCAAAATTCACTCAAGGAAGAGAGACTTTAGATAAACTTCTTAAAATTCAAAATTGTACCTTTGGTAGGGCTGGAATTGGGTATAAACATTTTTCAAAAGAAAAAACTTTCAAAAATAGTTTTATTTATGCATCTTCTAGACACTCACATCTTACGTGTCATTTTTGTGGTAAAAAGGGTTATATTTCACCTTCATGTCCTGTTAAAAGAAATCCTTTTGCTATTGCTTTCAATGGTAGACTAGGAAATAAGGAAAGCCAGCTAGATAAAGGGCTAGAGCAAGCCTGGGTAAAGGCCCTAATATGATATTTCATTTGTTAATGTTAAGTTTCTCATTTTAGAGTACTTGTAAGATAATATCTATAGGTCTATCATCTTCTCCTAATAGTCGCCTAATTCCAACGATAGTAGGGCTAACTAGAGATCTTTCCTTGACTAGATAGAGATAGATAGGAATATCACAGTACAGTAAGACTTTTTTTTAATAACATGCTAACGAGTGTAATAGCAAGAAAGGCATAAGGAATAAGTTCTTTACCGAGCATACGAAGGATACCAACCTTGGCTAAGAGGCCTAACGTGGCTAATTTTTCTATCCTAGCATAAGGACACTTCAAAGGTGTCAAATTCTAACTTTTAGGAACCTAAGAAAATATGGGTACCAATAGAAAAATCAAATTTTTGTAGGTATATTTCAAGACAAAATCTAGTAACGATATATGGTATCTTGATAATGCATGTTTGAGGTACATGACTGGAGATAAAGCTACGTAACCTTCGACGACAATAGTAAACGGCGAGATTGTCGGCGGCAAGATCTTCAGATTTCGAGATCGAGTCTTTGAGAGATCTTCACTAATTAGATTTTCGAATATATGAGATCGTGTATATATGGATTAGATTTTCATATATATGATATATATATATATATATATGTGTGTGTGGGGGGGAGGGGGAGGGCAATATAGTCCACAAAAAAAGGAAAAATTATGGTATGTCCTTCCTGAGCTACTCTCCTCTTTCTCAATGACTTTTTGAAACTAAATTAGTTAAGTTGTCTTTTATCCTAGAAAAAAGCCAAAAAATGGGGGTTTCACCAAAAATTCCTTCTATCTAATTACACTCCAAAATCTTCAAAGAAAACTTATTATAATTTTATCCCTAACTAAAATTACTAAAAACCCCTTGAACCATAAAAACACAAACCCTAATTTGTCCCACCATTTTTTCAATCCCTTTCACCAGGCCACCTCCACTATCACCTGTCGCCGCCATCCCAGCCCCTTCTTCCCTCCCCACTACCACAACCACCTTCTCTTCTTCTCATTCTTCTTTATTCTTCTTCTCCAATTCCAAACTCTAGATCTGAAACCTCTCTCTCTCTCTCTTTCACACACACACGAAAGGCAACTGTGGGGGTTCCATTCGAAGCAGAGAAGATGACATAGGTTACCGAAGCAGGGATTTGAAAGGAGGGTCGTGGTATCGGGAGCGACTGGAAGGGAGATTGCGGAGACAGCTGTGGTCGAGACGATAACTGGAATTAGTTATCAAAAGAATGCCAAATTTGAAGCCTTTAAAAAACAAGACTTCGTTGCAGTGTGAATTGCACAAGTTCCTACTTCTGGTCCACGTAAGGGCACCATACAAAATGGCCTGGTCTCAAAATATTAAAAGTAAAAAGAAAAAGAAAAAACAAATGATTCTGTTACACACACAAGTTGTTGGCCAACATACATTATCAGATTCCTAAAGCGGTTGATGTGGACTTGAATTATCATTTTGTTTCGAAAGGTAATTAATTGATCATTGAATATCACAACTGCCTTAAATATCAAACATGGCTCTGCTCAGAACTGCTGGCAAGTCGAGCATTTTCTTGAATATGACATCTCTCTCTCTCTCCCTCCCTCTTTCTCTCTCTCTTTCTCACACACACACACAAAATAGATAAAATATAAAAAATATATACTGTTACTCGTTCTCCTCTAAATCCATTGGCATGGTTTTGAATGCTGCCAACACCACAGCCACTTTACATGCAAGAAATCCCAGCATCCCAAACACGACTTCTTTCGGTGTTAACACCATGCCACCACTGTCTCCAGAACCATATTTCACTGCAATAGTAGCAAATACAAATGCTAATACTAGGCTTGAAACTAGGCCCTTAAATCTTCCAAATATTTGAGCAAATTTCCCTCTTCTGTTTATTGATGCTGATGGTGCAGCAGGAGCTGGTAATCCATCAATGGACCTCTGCACCAATAACAGATATAAAAAGCCACCAATCCCACTGCCTAAGAATACAAATGCAACATTTTCCCCAACTGAAAAGGATGCAATTGACGAGCCAGCAAGTACAAGCAAACCATCATAAAGTAATAAACAATACTTCAAATCCGTATACTCTCTCATGCCTTCTTCATTTGTTATTCCACTGTCACTCACAATTGATGTAGGTTGCCAGAGGTACTCACTTAACCAGGTCAAGTTGTCCCAAGAAAACTCTCTAACTAGGCAAGGCCTCAGTTCCGCCATGGAAATATCATTTCCCTCACCGAGCAAGGTATCCTCGATCTCAAATCTGTGTTCAAAACCAACATATTGAATTTATTTTCTGCCATTTTCTTTCGATGTCGGTTGACACAGGAAAGTGACAATTAAGCTAACATATTGAAAGGATTTGCCAATGCAGATATACGTTGTTGGGATTTTTTATTTATTTATTTGTTTTCCCTTTATAATTATTGCATATAGAGCTCAAAATATATATATATATATATATACATACATATAAAATAAATGCATTTAGACCCTTGAATGTGTTT
This sequence comes from Camellia sinensis, assembly GCF_055761805.1. Lineage (NCBI taxonomy): Eukaryota > Viridiplantae > Streptophyta > Magnoliopsida > Ericales > Theaceae > Camellia > Camellia sinensis. Next base: position 25,116,781 of record NW_028128987.1, read on the forward strand.
GTTTGGCAGTCCTGGAATTCTCTATTATCCTGAACTAGGCCTATAACTAGCTAGATATCAGGCTTGCATTGAATTGAAATTTGAAACACCTTGCATCATGAAGAGACTATCCTGATTCTAGACTGATCCATAGTGCTTCAACTTGCCCCAGTTTAGGTCCCTCAAAGGCGAACTCATCAACAGAACCCCTTTGCAAATGGAGTACATCAGAAACAATCTTGTTCTCTAATTGATTAGAGTGTTCTTTAATCAGACTTGCCAGTATCCTTTGTAAGATGGAGTCACCATTTTCATCTGTCAAACAAAGCAGTATGCCAGCATTTAAATCACTAAGACCTGATCCATAGATATTACTTGTACATAGCTTGACTTTGTATAAACACTATTGCATCCCCCCCACTTTAGAATCTTCTCCAGTGAAGAATCTGCACAAACTTCAGGTTCTGCAGCTAGCAAAAGACGTGAAGGTTTTGCATAGCCCAGAAAATCTGAATCAGAAAGTAGTATAAATAATTGACGTGAAAGTTTTTCTCATCGTTGAATGGCAATTCAACGATGAGAAAAATCAACAAATTTTGCAGAATCTAAAATAAGACAAAGACAAAAATAAATAATTTCTATGTGCCAATGCTAGTTAATTACATTAAGCATAGTGAGGTGCTTGGATGAACACGATGTCATCAGGAATGTTCCCTTTTATTTCCACGCAACCATGGAATTTTGGAGTCCAGAACTGTAACCTACTGTTGATACCTAGGTCGTCAATGAATTAGATATGATTTAGGTTGTGTTAAAAAGCAATTTCAAGCCAAAAGATACAAGGACAAGGAGTTATGCATACATCTCTCTGTCTCTGTCCCTCTTCCATAAATTACCGTCTTTCATGCTCATTGACTGTTCTCTCATCATAAATTACAGTCTTTCACGCTCATTAACTGTCACATGGTCCCATTTTGATTTTAAAAGAAAAAGTTGTTCAGGTTGATAACATCTCTAAAGTCAGTTTCTATTCCATAAAACATGGTCAAGAAAAAAGGTTCAATGACTTGGCGCAAAAATAAAGGATAAATGTTGAAGTACAGTAAGTTTCTTAACATATCTAGCAAATCCAGATCAAGACCGAATGCCAATAGAAATGACAAAGCACCAACAGAATTGTGCCTAGAAAAGGTGAATAGGCCAATTTTAACAGTTGATGCTAATTATGAAATTACCCAAATGATTAATTGATTTCATGCCAATTCAAAACACAATCATCAACCAATCAATTAATCAAGCTAACAATGTGGAAATTAAACAATCTAATCCTTGAATTCACCCATTGAGTCATTTAATCAAACACATAGCAATTAATCATGAGAGTCAAGAATTTACGTGGAATGGAAACCCTATGAGATAACTCTCCCAAGGGATGAAAACCACAATCCCAACACCCTCAACAAATCCACTAATGAATTAGACAGTTACAAGACTCAAGATTAAGGAATTACAACCCTTACCCAAGTTTACCTCACCATTGAGTTCACCACAAGCTTCAACAAGCTTGATCCCCAGTCCAAATGTAATAACCCTCACGCTATCCTAACCATACTTATATGCATTCATGTGATTCTGTCTTGTAAACTTGCATTTCGAGTCTTGTCCTTGTTCGTTTAAGTGTTACAGCATGTTTTGTACCCTGCTTGGTGTGAGGTTAGCCGAGGGCGTTTTTAGTCTAGAACTTCCTTGGAACCACTTTGTTTGACCTCTACCTTCGCTTTGACATACTGGCCAAAATGTCATTATCTAGGCCGAGGTGTTCATCACTAAGGCCGAGGTGTAAATTATCTAGGCCGAGATGTTACCTTTGCACCAAGTGATCTTGTCCTAGAGAGGTATGACCTAGACTGAGGTGTGGCACAGCTTAGTCAAGTGTTGTCCTTCCTAGCCGAGGTCATTGTTCCCTACTTGCCGATGTCTTGTTATTAGCCGAGATCATTACTCGCCAGAGTGCCCATACCGTCTTGCTTGTTGAACACACTTTGTCATAGTTTTGTCTTGTCACTCAGCCACCTTTCTGTGTAGCACCAACCAGCCACTGCCACGTGCCTCTGTAGAGGGTTAAGTCAGCCAACAGACTTAGAAATGTATCAATTGCTATATGTCTTTGTTTGTGAGGAGAGAGAAGCTCTAGAAGAAGAAGAAGAAGTTTAGAGTGAGAGAGTGAGTTTCGAGCTTGATTCCTAGAGATCAAACCATTAGATTCGCGTATTGAGGTTAGATTCTTGATCTACTCTTGTCATTCTTATTGATCATCTAGCTGCATTGCATGATCGAACCCGCTTTGCATGTCATGCATCGATTTAAAGTTGGTTTTAGAAAGAGAAAATGGTGTTCATGTGTTCTTGAAAGAAAAGTCTTGTTTGATCTGAAAGTTTGCATTAAGTTTCGTGTTTTTGTGTTTGTTCTCACTAGATCCTTGAATATGGGTACCCAGGTCCATGTTTTTTTAACCCATAGCATGAAATCTCAAATTTTGTAATAGCAAATCACGATCTTTGCATTCATCTCCCTCATATTCATGTTCATCTTGTTCTTCAAGGAAGGGAACCCAGATTTTTCCCGACTTCATTCCTTTGAATGTGACCATCGAGGCCATACCTTGGCCAGGGGATGTAGAACCTCGGCCTAGACCTGGTAGTCGCCCAACATGTTTTTCCGAGATAAAGAATTGTGTTTGTTTTGATTTGACTTAGTCTTGGGGAATGCCGAGATCATCTGCATGCATGTGAAACTTGTTTGAAAGTGCATTCAATAGACTTTGCCATGTGTTTGTAGGGTTTGGACTTGCCTCGACCCCGATGTTTGAAGAACTAAGTAAGTGGTATTTTTAATAAAGCTATGTTATAATGCTTTGATAAAGCCTTGTTTTGCTTCGTTTTGGAAAGTATTTGTAAGCATGAATGGTTATTCCTAATTGGAAAATATATACACATCTTGTTTTGATGACATTCTTGGAAAGTCCGTACGTGCTAAGGGACTATAAGCACTTGTAGCACAAAGTTTGAAAGTCCGTACGTGCTAAGGGACTATAAGCACTTGTAGCACAAAGTTTGGAAGTCCGTACGTGCTAAGGGACTATAAGCACTTGTAGCACAAAGTTTGAAAGTCCGTACGTGCTAAGGGACTATAAGCACTTGTAGCACAAAGTTTGGAAGTCCGTACGTGCTAAGGGACTATAAGCATTAGTAGCACAAGTCCTTAGTGTCCGGGGACTATAATGCAACGACACCATTGAATTGAGATATCTCCCTTGTCTTGCCTTGTCTTGTCTTGTTTGCCACTGACGGTTTACCGCGTGGGTTTTGTTTGCCGAGATGTCATCACTTGAATTATAATGATGTTAGTAAGCATCCTTTGAAACTTGACAGATTTGGAAGATGGACTTGGTTCATCCCTTGACTTGTACCAACTATGTTATGTATTTGTTTGATAAAGATCTTGAATACCAGTCATGCAAACCCCTTTATTTCTTACACCATTCACTGAGTATCCAAGCTCACCCTCTCTATATATATGCAGGTGATGAGCAGGAAGGTGGTGACGCCTAGGTGTGACTCGCAAGCTTGTTTTGGGTTTTGTTATGTCGGCTTAACTTGTTTACACGTCGGCGGTCTTGAAAATTTAGCTTCTCGGCTCGTAATACTTGTAATGCTTGTAATTCACACATGTCGGCTGAGAAGCCTTTTGACCAAGATGTAAATGTATTTTGTACTTTATTGTATATGTATCCAAGTTGAATTATTATGTAAAGTTGTATGCCATTCCATGTAACTTACGCACTGCTCTTATGGATCACTTGTATTTTAAGATTATTGCTTCCGCACTTGTGAGCCCCATATATATATATATATACTCTGTCTGTGTGTGAATTTTGAAAGTTGGCCTTCGGTAATCTCGGATTACTGGCCACCACGGCACCAAACTACTAGGGGCTGTTTGGGGTCGTGACACCAAAGCAGCTTTGACAATGTCAACCTCCATTGATTCAATAGCAATCACGAAGCTCCTCACTCCAATCTCTGCCTTCGATGGCTTCGATGCTTATGAAAAGATGTTTGAAGGTTTTGATGTGTATAGAATCAATCTAGGTAGAACAATTCATTTCAAACCATATTTCAAAGATTTAGATTCCAGAGCAAATAAGATTCATCAATGAAGACTGGATGAACAAGCTATGAAACTTGTAGAGATAGAGAAAATAGATCTCAGAAATGTATAACCGTCTATCATATCTGGAAATGATAAAATCTGACATTTTAAAACGATTCAGGGGCAAAATGATCACAAAATCAACCACAAGTATGCCGACAACACTCAAGCTGCTTGAGCCTAGGTCGGGCACCTGTCAAGCACTATCCCCAACATCTCAAGCACCTGAGCTCTTGTCAAGTGCACATTAAGCGCTGCTTCCAGGCGCTTCAGCTCATGTCAAGCTCAAATCAAGCATAAGGGACTTGAGCTACTGTGAAGCTCAAATCAAGCAGGGACCAAGTATCTTTAGAAAAGCTTTATGAAAAGAGGCTTGAAGTACAATTAAGTAAAATCCTTGAAATGGGTTAGTGCCTGAAAATGAGAGAGACAAAAACAACGTTATGCATGGGTTCAGACCGAGTCATATAGCTTTCAAGCAATGGAACCGTTGCAACATTTTTCAAAGAGAATCTCTCAAAGTGGTGAACTCAATCACTCTAAGACACTAAAAATATTGCCAACCCAAACACCCCCAGATTACGGACTCCAAACGTTTTGGTTAACGAAAATCCTAACAAAGGCTTAGACAGACACTAGAATGTATTGATGCGGTTGCGTTATGCAATATAATAAATGCTTTGTAGTTTTGGTATTTCTCCAACAAGATGTTGTATACTGTAGTAATTTCCAAAGCATAGACTCATAGTGGCGACAAATCAGAAACAAAACAATAACCCTAAACTATTTGAAATCACCCATTTAAAAGCACTATCAGCAAGCCTATGTCCACACTTTAGGAAAACAGAAGTTAAGGCTTGGTGATTTCCACCGATCATTATAGATCACATCTCCTGTATTTACCTACTTAGTAACCCCTACAATTATAATCACTATCATTTGGTTTTTAGATTGTTTTGTGAACTAGTTATTTTAGTTGACTTTTTGGTTTTTTGGCTTTTTACGAAAAGACATGCAAAAAATAGAGAGAAGAGTTGACTTTTTGGTAGTGACTTTTTGACTTTTTAGCTATTTTAGTATGTTTCCAAACTATTTATATAAAAGACTAGTGTAAGTAAGTCCAATAGACTAGGTTGTGAATGTATAATCATAAGAATAAAGAAGAAAAGTGAAGCATATTTTTCATTTATTTTCTATCTCTTCTTCTTATTTTTCGTTGTTGTTGTTGTTTTTACATTTCTTTAATTATTATCATATCTTTGGAAATATAACTCAGGGGCTGCTGATTGGTGCAAAGGGAAACACTCAGGCTATCATACATAATAACATGATTTGAGTCTAAAACTTATTCATGAAGCAGGGTTAGGGGTAGGGCACATAGAAGAGTCTAAGATAGGGAGTGTTTAGAGGAGCATTAATAAATAGTGTTAGGCAGCCCCCTTAACTGTCTGTTGATTCTTTCCTTATTTGTATATGTGCAAATATTCTATTACATATATTTAGGCCTAGATTTAGGATTACATTTGATTATGATTACACCTAATTTCTATAATGCCTTTTTTATACTCATTGCAACAGCTATATACCTCTATTGAGATGAATACAATGACTGAATTCTCAAATCCTTACAAGTATTATGTAAAAAATATTTTTGTTGCTTAGTCATAATATTTATGTTAAATGCCTCCAACACATGACCGGTTACACTGATAACAGAAGCATAGTAAATATTTGCAAATCAAGCGACCCCTTTGCTAGGGAAGATCAAGACTCCACAATTTCATCTTTTATATTTTGTTTTGTAATTTGCAAAAGGATTGTATTTAATTTAGTATAACATTTGATGGTGATCAATTTGTTGGCTCTTAATGGGTGGTTATTCGGCTATATATAAGCTTGTCATTATAAGGGTTTTGGTTCTATGTAATGAAATGAGCAATAATTCCCTTTTTATAATAGATCGAATTTTTATTTATTGCTTAAACACATTTATTGATATAAGTTATGGATTAATAACACATGCAAGACATAATACGTTAATCTCTGAAGTTTATTTTTATTATTATAAATTTATATATATTGATGAGCCGAATACGAAAGGCTAAAGATTCTCTCACATTATAGAGCAAAATATAGAGCAATGAAAACATATCCAAATTATAGAGTAAAACATGACCCAATTACAAATATATGCAATATTCAAGGATTGCTTCATGGATCCAAGGAGTTCATTTTGTTTAAAAAATAAAAAATAAAGAAGTTAATTTGTTTTAACTGTCTTAAAAAAAAAGTTCAAACAATAAATACATTAGTTTAAATGATAAATTTTATGCTGCTTATGTAGTGTGAAATAAATCTTATGTGAAATTATTAAGATATTATCTATAATAACATTAATTTTAGAGATATGGTTTCTTTTAAAGTATTTTATCAATGAAAATTATATTTTTTTGGTTAAATGTTTTTATAATATCTTAACAATTTAGAATTTTTTTTTTAATATTGTATAGAATTTAATAATTTTGTTCAACATTACTAACCTATGTATGGGACTTTGTCAAATTTTTTTTTTTTTTTTTTTTTTTTTTTTTTTGTAAAACCTCAAGGAGGTGGGTGAAATTTACTATTTGAATATGTAAGGGCAATATTGAGATTTCTGACTCATAATGCATGGCATAAGCATATTCTATTAAATAAACAGTGGAGAATCTTAATAATAGTTTCAAAAGTAAAAGAGATTAGTGTTATTATTGATATCACAGTTAATTGTTAGAAACTTAAAGGAGAGGGCAGGTAAATGTAATTTACCCAATTCTTAAAAATCCCTAAACTCCAAACATGATCCGCATGCATCTATCTCATCATCAATAAGCAATTTTAACCATTATTTGGCAATCCAATGCCACCAAAGGCCAAAGCTATGAGGAAAAAGAAAAAATTAATAAAGAGAGCTGCACAATGACACACGCAAAAGCTACCCCATATACAACAAACATGCATGTCCTATGAATTCATAAACTATTCAAAGAAACACAAGCAATTGGTTTCAGGTGAATAGGTGTTGAAGGCTCAAAAGAAATGAATTAGAAATTGAAAATTTAAACAAATGATGCTAAAGAAGAAGAAGAAAATTAATCTACCTTGGAAAGCAGATTTTTGGGAGCGTAGAACAAAGCGAAAGTGGGTGTCTTGATTTCTGAATCTATTTACACTAATGGGTGTTGATGTTGATGATGATGATGATGATGATGATGATGATGGGTATCTCGTGAGGATGCTGTTGTATGTTGCAGAAATCAGATGCCTCATCGAAAGTGATTCCATTCCCCTGCAAATTCGTCACTTCAAACTATGGAAACAACAACAACAATAATAGAGAATACTAATTTTAGAGTTCTAAAAACACCACTAATAACACCACTAATAACATGACACTCAATAAAAAAAGAAAAAAAATACAATATCAAGACCAAAACATCAAATCATTTATAGTAGGGCCTACTACCACATCATTAGTGGGAGCACTAATTGGTACTCCCACTCATGCTGAACAGAGAGGGACAGAGAATAATATATGATTGAGAATATATATTTATTTTTTTATTTTTTAAATCATATAAAAAATATTAACCTGCATTTTTAAAAAGAGAATTATATGTAACTAAGAATTGGAAAAAAAATTTATCAACATATGAGAGGTGCAAGTGTGCTTGCATTTACAGTCTTATATTTGTATCCCATTACAGACACACTTGCACCCGTATGTGTTGTTAATTTTTTTTTTCTTTTCTTACCTGCATGTAATTCCTTCTTTTTTAAATATGTATTAAGTAGAAGTTTAATGCCTCAAAGATAAAAGTTAAAATTTGAAAATAATATATGATTGAGAAACTATAAAATATTATATATATTTTTACATATGAATAAATAAGTAATGTAAATTTTCGGGAAAAAAATAAGTCCATTTATTTCAACTTTTTTTTAAAAAAAATCAAATAATAAATGATTATTTAAAATGATAAATTTTACGTCATTTATGTAGTGTGGAATAAGTCTTATATTAAATTATTAAAATGTTATCTAACACTAATTTTAAAGAGATTGTTTATTTTTAAATATTTTATCAATAGAAATTATTATTATTTTTTTTTCATTAATTGATTTAATAATGCCTTAACAATTTAAGGCTTTATTTAATATTACATGAAATTTAAGAGTTTTATTAAATAATGCTAAAATATGTATGGATTTTGATAATATATATGCGAAACTTTTGGGGAGGTGAGTGAAATTTCTCATTTGAATAGATAAGGTAAATAATGGACAATTCGTCATTTTTGGTATTATAATCTATAACATTAGTATGACATCAGTAAATTCTGTTATAGCCTAACAGAGGGGAACAGTGGGAGAATTCTAATAATAATTTCAAAAGCAATAGAGGTAAGGGTAATTATTGAAACGATAAGGGAGGTAAGTGGGGCTAGCCACTTGGAATAGGCATAGGACCAACTCCCTGGGCATTTTGATGATTCTGAAGGTTCCGATTTTGAAGATCTTGATTCTGAAAGTTTTGAGAGTTCTGGCTATCTCTGATTTCTAATGGCTAAAACCTAGGAGGTTGCCCCTAAGTTCAACACCTTGCGCCCTTAAGAATTGGGCTGTTAAAGGAAGATATCTAAAAAACTCCAGTGGTGGTTCAAAAGTAGTAAAGAAGTTGTTTTGTGGATTATGTTTCTGCAAAGACATTGGTTGGTCTTGTTATAGGTAAAACTAGAGCTGATGGAAGGGACAGAAAACCATTTCACCCAAAGTAGCTATCATGTTGGTGATGGCCTACACCAAAACAGATTGGGAGTACGCTATCTCTCGCAGTGGAGTAACCAAAGAATGAGAAATTTCTCGGGAAAGCTCTATGTTGGCTGCAATGAATTTCTTCAACTTTTCAATCTCATCTAGTTAATCCTTTAGGATTGTGTTGCATTTTTGAGGGTCGGGATTTCTCAAATCCTAGACTTTCAAAATGGGATACATTTCTTGTTTAACTACTACATGTTTTCCTCTACCTCTACCAACCATGCTGACATTAGTAAATTACAAACCTAGCACCTCATAAAATGAAAGTGAACATATAGGCCAATGTGTTATGAATGCAGTTGTGCCATGACCGATGAACTTGGTCCAAGGTTGGATTTATGATTAGGGATTTTTGACTTTAATAGGACTTGGTCTTCTCCATACTTAGCATCCATTACTTGACTGTCACCAATGACTTCCATATCTTTCCCATACTCAAGAAGACCAGTAGAAAAACCACTGTCTTTGATAGGCCTCTTACTAGAGTTCCCAAGGTGACCAACATCTTTCACTGTTTTCTCGCTAGTATCACCAAGGTCAGTCTATTTCTTTTGCACCATTACTCTAAATTAGAAATGTCCCACTATGCGTGCCAATCAATCGATAGAAGTTAATCGACAGAAAAATAGATCAGACTTGGAGTTGAGTTATGATGAGAACAATGTCCCACATCACCTAAGAGGGACTCTCACTTCCACCTTATATGCGTACTAGCCTCCTCCAGCTTGTATGAAGCCTTTAAAATCGTGAGGAGGAGACGACAAGATCTGTCCCTTAACCCCTAAGCGGACAGTATCATACAAGGTAAATGAGACGGGTCAGTGGAAACAGTCACATGCCCTGCCCTCCCTCCTACATGAGCCTTTTCCCCCAAGGAGGAACAAAATTGTGAGGAGGGAACGACAAGATCCGTTCCTTAACCCCAAAGCGAACAATATCTACAAGGACATGAGAGGCCAAGTATGCAAATTTGGCACTAGAATGAGGGCTGTCTGGCAAACTCTCTCACTGTTGCGGCCTAGTATGCTGGGGGGTTATGATGAGGACAATGTCCCACATTGACTGAGAAGGACTCTCACTTCCACATTGTATGAGGCCTTTAAAATTGTGACGAAGGGGGACTACAAGATCCTTCCCTTAACCCTGAAGTGGACAGTATCATGCAAGGTGAGCAAGACGGGTTAGTGAAACAGCCGCATGCTCTACCCTCCCCCCTGTATGAGGCCTTTACCCTCGAGGAGGAACAAAACTGTAAGGGGCGACGACAAGATCTGTCTCTTAACCCCAAAGCAGACAATATCTGCAAGGGCATAAGAGGCTAGGCATGCCCCTGTAGATATTGTCCTCTTTGGGGTTGAGGGACGAATCTTGTCGTCCCCTCCTCATGGTTTTAAAGGCCTGATGCAAGGTGGAGGGGGCTAGTACGCTTATAAGGTAGAAGTGGAAGTCCCTCCCAGACGATGTGGGTCATTGTCCTCATCAAGTTCTATGCCTTAAACATATTAAAGACTTCTTTGAAGGTACAATAAAGAAGAAATATGGTAGAAATAGAATTGATTTGTATTAATTAAGTAAAATGTCACTTGTTACAAGTTACATAAACTTCAAATAAGAACAAAGAAATGAAAAATACATTAATCGACAGAGAAAAAGAGTGAGAAAACTTATCACTAATCTACTCCTAAAATTATTAAGTTGACTACTCTTAAAATAGAAGTTACACCTAATAATCACGATATGTGAGTTGTGTGGGATTTTTTTTCCTCCCTTTGTTGAAACCTTCTCTTTTATACTGGTATGGCCACTTTCTGATGCAGCCATGATCTTCCTTGATTTTCTACTTCCTTTCGTCCATATCCCTTTATTTTAGGAACTACCTACAAAATCTACTCTAACTTGATCTTCAATCCCTTGATTTCAGCATTGACTCTAACTACTTGCAATAGCCAACTCTTCTGGTTTTTCTTGGCATTGATTTAATTCTTTAAATGCCATGTCACCATGCTACTTCATGCTATACTACTGGCATATCTGTCATGCCACGCCATTATTCCTATTGATAGGTAATTTTAAAAAATTCAACAGACTGAAAGGGCTTTAATTATGACATCAACACTGCAAAAAAAAAATTCATGACTTGCATATTTTAAAGAGTATGTATTATAAATTCTACCCACAAAATTTACTATTCAGTGGTAATTATACAAAATTATTATATTGTAGACACCCCTTTTTTTACGGCCCTTTAAGACTTGGATATTCTTGCAGGTACATTCGATCATGAGTCTATTTGATTGCCAAACGCTAGAAGTCTCTAGCAGAGTGCCATAGCTTTGAGCATTTCAAATCCTGCATCTATTTTGTCTTATCTTTGGACTGTGCCTGAGTGTAGACACCCCATTTTTTACCGTCCTTAAGACTTGGACGTCATCGCTTGAACACTCGGTGATTATCCATGTTTGTGTTCGTCTTGAGTTCTAGGAGGCCTCGGCTACGCGCCTTGCCCCAGAATCTCTCGACTCAACCTTGTTGTTTCTGATTTTGCACCAAACACTTGTGTTTTTGCTTTGGAGGGCAGGGAATGGCTTTTGGGACATCCCTACACTCCACCGGCCGTGGCTTGAGGCCACCGGCTGTGTCTTGTTGCCATCGGCTAAATGTGATGGCCGGCCGGCCAATTTGACTGCCGGTCGACCACTCTGATGGCCGGCCGGCCAATTGTGGTTTTCAACAGATATTTCTGTAGACAGCTGACAGTTGTCATTCCAGGCCATACCCCAACCCATGCCTGGACGTGGGACTTCTGAGGGGGCTACGGATTGATATATCTTTATCAATCAAGCTCTCTCAAAGGAGATAGACAAGAGGAAGAAGAAGAGATATAGGATATTTTGGAGCAAAAAATCTCTCTCTCTCTACATTTTCTGCCTCTCTCTCTAAGGTTTAGGGTTTGTTTGTGCTTAAAAGTGCATTTTCTTTGCACTTTTGCACACAAACACCTAGTTCTCTACTCCCTTTATTGGGCTGAGGTCCTTGGAGGTGATTTTTGGGGTGATTTGAAGCCTTTTCTTGGTCCAAAAGCTGCTGATTTGCTATTGTGCTTCAAGGGTGAGCTTTTACCTCTTTTAAGCCTTGTTTTCATAGATTGTTTTGCCATATTTGCAACTGTCTTTGAGCTTAACATATAACATAGAAAAGTCTTATTTTTAAGTGCTCTAAATAGTTTGTTAAGAGTGCTCTAAGCTTTGAGGTTGTTTGACCTCTCTTAAGGCTTGTTTGGCCCTTGTTTTGTGCCATTTCGGTTGAGCTCCGGGACCATTGTGTTTGGGCCTCCTCACCACTGAAATCTTGAGGGATTTCAGTGGTGAGGATGGTGCCTTGAGGTCCCAAGAAGGAGAGGGCCACCCCCTCTCCTTGTTGTCCTTGAAAAGGGCCATTTTTAGCCTCTTGAGGGAGCATATAGTTTGAGTGTGTATTGACCATGCCTTGACTGAATTTCATGCTTATTATGTCATAATATAGAATTGTTGTATGTTGGTTTTGGTACACCATGCTTGCTTAGCATACATGCCTTGTAATGCCATGTTTAGGTCTTAACATGCTTTAGGCTTTGGTCCTTGTTCTAGCATGATTTTGGCCAAGCTTTGTGAAGCTTTTGTGTTTGTTTTAGCATGCTTAAGCTCTGTTTTCAATTGTTTTGGTCGACCATCACATGCTTAGTGTAGCCACCTTGCATTTTGGCTTGTTAGCCTTGGTTGTGTGAGTGTGTAGCATGCATTACTTGCAGCGTTTCAGTGGTCTGGAACCACTTACCATGTTATTTCAGTCCCTATAACATGCTTACGTGTTTGCATTTGATGCCCCTTCAATGCGTTAAAAGGTTGTTGCCTTATGCTCCATGAATGTGCCTCTTTGTATGCTTGCATATTTAAACCACTTAGATGACATCTAGGTGCACCTTTAGCTTTGTTTAGGTCTGCATTAGACCTGTTTTAAGTCTCCTTAGCCTTATGAGGCTTGGTTGACTTAGCCTTGGTTTAAGCATCCTTGGCTTGCCTTAAGTACTTGGACCAATTGTACGCTATGTTTGTCTTGGTTAAGTTGGTTTGACACCATCATTAGCATGGTATTCAGAGCTTACATTGCATGCCCTTAGTCCATGTTTGTCTTCTTTCAAGTGTGCTTAAAGGTTGCTTATTTGATGCTCAAGTGTTAGCCCATTCGCATGCATGTGTGTGTGTGTGTTGGCTCTCATTTCCATAGCATTGGCCACTGTTTTAGGCTTGTTTGAGGGCTGCCTAAATTAGTGTAAGTCCCTCCCTTGCATATTGATGCATGCTCACCTTGTGTGTTGTCGCATGCTTGTGTGTTATTGTATGTTTAGGTGGCCTAACACGTTGTCATATGCCTTACCTACTTGCATGCCCATATTACATCTTGTATGCTTGTCATTCCATACCTTGCATGATTGATTCCATAGTTTGTGTGCCTAGCGTCATTACTTGCTTGCATGATCATGTTGCATGCCTAGTTCACATGCCTAGGTTGCATTACATTAGCATGCATGCCTCACCTCTTGATCAAGCTATGATAGAGGTTGAAAGCTCCCTTATATGTTTATGTGCATTGCATCCCATATCAAAATGCATACTTGGTTCCTTAGGCCATCATGCATGGAAATGTGCGATTGGTGGTCCGAGAATCGAGAGTCATATCCCTTTGAGTCATGAATATGATAAGGGGTGTGATTGGTGCATACATTGCTTGAAATGCATTACCATGCCATGTTTTGCCTTCTGCTGCTGTCAAAAATAGACTTAACAGGAGGATTTGGCCGGCCGGCAGTGTTGAGTGCCGACTGGCAAATAATGGATGGCCGATATCTCAAACAGTGGCCGGTGATCATTTATCATGGCCGGTGACAAATCCCCTCAGCCGGTGGTTCTTCACAGCATCAAGAGAGCACACCCTCGGATTTTGGCAGTCTTCAGAGGAGTATAGCAGGGCAAAGCAGAGGCAACTTGTGCATGGCAGTGGCTTTCCAAGCAGAGCCGAGCGCACATTGCATTGGGCCTTCTTCCCGAGGCCGTTTACTGATTTCTTTAGATTAGTTAATTTGTTAATTAATTAATCGGCCTGTAATATTTAATTAGCTTGTAGGTTAATTAACTTGTATTATTCTTTCGGTCCCTCCGAGCGAGGGCAAATCTGTAATAAGTGTGGGTGCGTGTGTGCATGTCTTCTAACCCCCATTTCTTTCTCCCTTTTACTTACCTGCTTTTGATGGTTAGCATTAGGACATGTTTACTTTAGCATACCTTATGCTATGCATGCGTGCATCATTCATCAGTATTGCATGCACCAGGCTCGGCGCATCATACTAATTGCATAAGTATTTCAAATCTAACTTGAATACATGCTACTTGAGCATATTCACATGTCATTTATAGACTAGCCGAGCCTACTCTAGTGACATTCCGTATGCGTTGCATTAGGTATTTAAACATGGACTTGGATCATGCATGATTGCTAACATGTTCTTGTTTTGGCTTGGAGTACTCAGTAAGCATTTATGCTTTAGCATACCACATGCGTGTGAGTGTTGCCATAACAACATGATTACCATGAGGCTAGCTGCTTATGTGATATAACTGCTTGAATGCCTGTGGATGGAGGTTGAAATACCTAAATTGGAATAATGCATTAAAACTGTGAGTTTTAAGCCCACTAGATAGTGGCAAAACCATCTTTTCTAAAAGCCCACTTGAGGGTGGCAAAACCTGCGTCTTAGCCTACTTGCGAGTAGCAAACCATCTTCAAAACAAACATGCAATGTTTTGTTCCAATTTAGGCGATTTGGTCTATACTTTTTTGCTGCGCGCATAACATAGTAATTTTAGGCTAATAAAGGGAATAAGAACACATAACGTTTTTAAAAACGGATATCACGGTTAGTGGAGGCCGATCTTCGGATTGGACGAGAGGGGGTGCTCATAGCTGACCTTCCCCAATCGTACCCAAGCTCCCGAGCCGAGGCAACTTTGGTGATGACGGACACGTGGCCTTTGGCACCGAGTCAGGGTTTCCTAAATTCCCCCATAAAAAATATTTAGGTGGCGACTCTATATCTGGAAAAGCAGTCCATGTTTGGCACTTCTTTTCAAAAATCTGTTTCTCAAAACGATTTGCTGGATTTGGACTCTTTGGTTCAAATTAAGGACCGTGACACAAATTGAGTCCGAACTGTAGTGAGGCCCACGGGCGCGTCTACACTGAGTCTTTTCAACCTGAAGTTTTAGCCATTGATGTGCATTTCCTGCCATGAATGAAGCCTTGCCGGCCACCACTAGTGGCCGGCCGACCACCATTGTATACTGTAGATATTTTGTGATATTTTGTGCCAGTTGTTTGCACATATTCATTCATCTTCTTACACGTGTGTGGCTAGATGTTTGTGAGAGAAATTTGTGTTTTCTATATATAGGACCCCTATCTCTAGTGTGTGGGGGTTAGAAAATTTTGAGACATAAAAATTTTCTCTCTCTCTCTCTCTCTCTCTTGCAAAATTGTGTGTGTTTGTCTAGTTTCTCTACACTTTTGCCTACTTTTCCTAAACCAAATCCTCTCACCTTGAGGTTCCGTGGGGCCTTGTTGGAGCTCTTGAAGGTGGTTTTGGCTTGAACTTGTGCCTAAAGTGTTCTTTGCTTCAACAGGTAGAATACTAGTCTTGTTATCTTATCTTCAATACTTGTTTTTTTATCTTTTTGAATTGTTTTTGGGGCTGGTTTTGAACTGTAAAAAGCTCTGTTTTGTGGCTTAAAAATTGTGGTTTGAGCCCCTTTTTTTAGTCAAGGGGTAGTTCACCCTTCTTGCTTCTTAGTTTATAAAGTTTTTGTCTTTATCCATCACTTTCAAACTAGCTTTTTTAGGCCTTTTAACCACTGAATTTCATAGATTTTCTAGTGACAAAAATCTCATTTTGAAGTCCAAAATTAGAGGGGTTAGCCTCCCCTCCTTGTGTCTTGTTTGCATGCTTAGTTAGCTTTACATATTAGCTTGTTTTTCTAGCTTAACTTAGCTTAAGTCCAGCATGTTTGAGCCTCTAAAATAGCCTGCTTTAGCTTTGTTTTGGTCTGTTTGGTTCATTTGAACTTTATTTTGTGTAGTTATAGTGTAAATCCTTGTACTAGCTTGTTGTTTTAAGGCTTTAAACATCATTGGTGTGACTTGACTGCATGTTTTTAGTACTTTTATCACTCAATTTCAGCACCTAAATCTCTACAACCTCCCTCTTTGCTTCACTCTTTCATTTTCTTTTGAGGGTTGTTTCAATCTTGGAATCCTTCAAGCTTGAGATTGAGGTCATGGTCAATGGTTTAATCCTCTTTGAGGGTTCATTATCAAAGGCATGATCTCTCTCTTGCCTTACACTATCCCTTGGTTGACACTTCCTTCACTTTAGAGGACACTCACCAATGGACAAATTGATTAAAGAATGATTTGGTAATTAAAATGTGTAAACAAAATTGACAAGTAAAAGTGACAAGATAAACATGTCGTTGTATTGCATTGCATGTGTTTAAATCGGACGTTAATTTGAATACAAGGAAAATGGGACAGTTCATACTCAAAAGTGATGAAATGTGCCACTTTCCTAGGTCCCCATTGCCCTTGATCATGCGTGATAGGGTGGTGGTCTTGTTGGTCATATTTGTGCATTTATCGAAATTGTACAACTTGGATCTTTGGCTATCATGCTATGAACTTGCTTGATTGGTGGTTTTCGGATCCAAATGTGTCACTCCTTTGAGATATTAAAATGATAAGGAGGGATACAGTACAAACAAATCCTTGGAAAAACCCTCTTTTTGCTCTGTTTGTACTCTGTTGCACTATGATGACCCCAGTGCTTCAGTGGCTGGTAGACCACCATTTATGGTTAACAGTGCATTATTTCTGGCCAGCAGGACACCTCCCTGGCCGGTAGAATCCATCCATGGCCGGCAGAATCCATCCATGGCCGGCATGCCACTGATGTAAACCTCAATAAAGATTTGGTAAAGTGGAGCAGAAAGGTTCTGGAAATGCTCAACCCTGCAAACAGAGACTTTCGAGAGCAAAATGGAGGTCTTTTCGGGGCGAAAACCGAGCATGTGCATCTTCCACTTCCCAAGGCGAAGCAGTGGCAGCATAGTTTAATATCTTAAATGCTTAATTCGTGTACTTTTGTGTTGTAAATTAATTAATTAGTTTATTGGTTAGTTAAAGTGTTGTAATAATTAGTAATTAGCTTAGCTAGTTATTCATTTGGCTTGTAATATTGTCTAATTAGCTTAATTAGATTAGCTTTGCTCTTATTTATTCGGACCCTCCTTCGCGATGGCATAATGTTGTAATAAGTGTGCGTGCGTGTGTGTATGTTTTTCAACCTCACGTTTTTCTCCATTTTATTTAATCTCTTTCGATGGTTAGATTAGGGACATATTTCAATTAGCATACCTTATGCTTGCATCCAGTCATTTGTATTGCATGTACCGAGGCTCGGCGCATCATTCAAACTGCATTGTCATTTCAATAAATTCTTTGAATACATGTTTTATTGCATGTTATTCAAATTATTTCATATGCCATTTTAGTAGCTGAACCTATTAATTGCATATTGCACGTGTTGCATTAGGCATCTTACATAGTTAGGAATCATGCATAGTTTTCTAACCCATATCTTTTTAGCTTGGAGTACTATGTGAGTTTTTACGCTGTAGCATGCTTGCATGAATGTGAATGTTGCCATGTTTAGTATGCTTGCCATGAGGCTATGTGCTTAAATCCTAAACTGCATGAATGTCTGTGAATGAAGGCTTGTTGTTTGAATTGGAACAATTCAACGAATGTGAGTTTTAAGTCCACTTTGTTGAGTGGCAAATCATGTTTTAAGCGTACTATGTTTGGTGACAAAACCGCATCTTTAAGCCCACTTGAGGTGGCAAATTCAAACCATTTTCACAAGCAAACATGAATTGAATTGTTTCCAAATAGAGCAAACTAGTCTATATTTGCTTGTGCACATCACATAATAAAGTTAGACTAAATAATCGAAACAAGAATGCATAATGTTTATAAAATTTCATATCATGATTAGTAGAGGCTTATCTTTGATCGGGCGAGCGGGGGTGCTCAATTCATGACTTTCCCCCCTCATATCCAAGTTCCCGAGCTGAGACAACTTTGGTGATGACGGACACGTGGCCTTTGGCACGAGTCAGGATTTCCTAAATTTTTCCAAAATAAAAAATATTTAGGCGGCGACTCTGTATCTAGCAAAGCAGTCCAATTTTGGCGTTATTTGATTTAAAATTGATTTTCCAAAAATATTTGCCAGATTTGAACTCTTTGGTGTTTATCAGTTTCACATTGCATTTGTGAGACTAGATTCAGAACCGCGGGAGTCCGAACTATGACGCATTCTTTTCAAACCTTCTGAAAGGGGCTGCAAAAAAAGGCGAGTCCGCATATATATTCATGAAAAAATTTATAATTTTAATCATTAATGTTTATAAACTTTACCATTTATTTGTAATTATTTTTCCAAAAAGCCTCCACTGAATTTGAAATTTTTTCATAAAATTTGCCTCCCTCATGCTCTTGGTTTTCATCAAATTTTTTAAACATCATAGTTAATTGGATTAAATTAAAAAAAATAAAAATTTAGAAGGATAACATTAAAAAAATTTAGAAAATTACAAAAAAAAAAAAAAAAAAAACCCAATGTGTGAGTCTTGTAACAAAATAGATTATGAATTTTTAATTTTATCAATATAAGCCCTAAACTTTTAAATTGCTTTTAATCTAAATTATTTGTCTATTTTTATTAAGTAAAATCGATGAAAAAATAAATATTTTAGTTATTAAACTCAGTGAAAAGGGTATTGTAGACATTTAATGTATAACCATATTGAGTTTAATAACTAAAATACTCATTTTTCGCCAGTTTTACTTAATGAGAATATGTGAATGCTTTAGATTGAAAATAAATCAAAATATTAGAGTTTAAATTGATAAAATTGAAAATTCAGGTTTTATTTTGTTACAAGGCTAAAACCTTGGTTGTTGTTGTTGTTTTTTTTTTTTTTTTTTTTTTTTTTGATAATTGTTCCAAAAATTTAAAATAATAGGCATAAAAATTAATACAATAAATAAAATTAGAAGAATCTACATTTAGGGAAGAGAATGAGGCTGGGATTGGGGTCATTGTTTGAGATTGCAATAGGGAAGTGATTGCTTCTATGGTTGAAGAGATTGGAAGTTTTGATGGTCATTTAATTATGTTAAGACAAGGAGTGGACATTAGCCCACTGGCCTGCCATGTCTAGCCTTATTTTTTTAAGGCTTGGTGGCTTATTTTGATCAAAAGGATTAGGTTGGGTTAATATCTTAGGCCCGTTTAATAAATAAGTTGGACTTGGGCTTCAAGCATGCATTCTAGCCCGTTCGACAATAATAATTTAACTATTTATTTTACTCTCTTATTATTAGGTGCTCAACCAAAAGTTTAAAATTATTTTTTTGGGCCAAAAGTGCAATCGCAGAAGAATAATGCTAAATGCACCAATTAGTGTACTAACTAGTGTACCAATTAATGATGTGACATAATTTAAGAGGTTTTTAGTATTTGTAATGTGATTAATAAGTGAGGTCAATAATAATATCATAACTAGTGTTGGTACACTAGTGAATACACTAATTGGTATATGTAACACCACCAATTGTAGAATAGTTTATCCATGAGGACAATCTGAAACAAAATGACCAAAATACCCATCTATATATATATACCAATGAAGCTCGATCTATCACAAATCAAACAATCCGTCTCTCTCTCTTCCCGATCTAAACCCTAGGTGCGTCGTTTCTGCCACCACTGTCAACGCCTCCGCTGTTACTGCCTCCTCGTCGCCACCGGCACCCCCATAATCACCACCCACCACCCACCGTCGTCTACTCATCGACGAGAGAGCCTTAGCCGTCGCCCAGGTGATGCCGCCATCTTCCTCCACACCACGATTTGACGAAGCGCTCGATGGTCATTCTACAAAGCTCTCATTGCGGAGTTCATAGCTACACTTCTCTTCCTTCGATTTCAATACTTTCTTTCTTTGATCTCTTCTTTCTCTCATGTCTCTCTTAGGTTTAGAAGAGGCGGTGTCAGTGACCTGATAGGGAAAAAGGCAGTTGGATTTTGCCTTTTTTGAATTTTTGATTAAATCTCTATCCCTCTCTCATTCTGCTTCAATGAAGCTTTGGGATGTGATGATGTAACGATCCCAGTTTTGCCACTTCGCTGAGTACGTCGGGGATCGAGTTGCCTAGTCAGCTCGTGGGAGTCTAGAGGGCAGCAACCCTTGGTGGGTCCTAGTGTAGAGCCCTAGCGGGGTTGAGGGGCAGCACCCCCGAAGTAAAAATGCAAAATGCATTAGAAGTTTCTTGTCTGCTCGAGCGGCCATTTATGCGCTCGAGCGGAGAATGTTTTGTTTCAAAAGTTTGACCTGTCTACAAAAGTACAGGGAAAGTGTATTGGACGCTCGAGCGGGGATTTCTACGCTCGAGTGGACCATGTTATCTCAGTTCGTGAATCTGATATTTTAGATCACTTTTGTATATCTCTTCCTCTCTAAAAACCCTTTTCTCTCCCTTCTCTCTACATTTCCCTACGCCAATTAGGATCAAAACCTTGATTTCTCAAGATCCATTAGAGTTCTACCATAAGTTCTTCATCAAAGTTGGTTAACTTCTCAAGGGCTTCATTGTGTGCAGTGACGATCGAGTTTTGACATCGTTGATTTTGGGTGTTTCATCTCATTTCTTCTTCAAAACTTGAGGTAGGCATTTTCTTAGAGTTATATATATATATATATATATATATATATTTTTGCAAGATCTAGATGATTTTCATAATCATCCTTTCATAGCTTTGAAAATTGATTATTGATTCAAGAAGTTGAGCGATTTTGAAAGTGGGTTTGTCTCTTGTTCTTTTAAGATGATCTTATGGGTTTTGATCTTCGTTGATTAAACAAAAGATGATTTTAGAAAGTTTTCTTTCAAAAGATTTGAGTTGTATAGTTTTGGTGAGAAAACCTAGAATTTGGAATTTTTTTTAAAAGAGACTGAAAATCCATGAATGATATTGTTATATTTATTTTGTGTGTCAAAATAAATGGATGTTTGGAAAATTTCTTATTTATAATTATATAAATGATGAATTTCAGGGAATGTGGGAATTGTTGTTCATTTTGAAAATTATTGTTCAAAACGTTGAAATAGTCTTGAAATGACTAATTGTTGAGGATATTTGAGAAGAGGGAATTGTGTTATTCCTTGGATGATGAATTGGAATAAAAGTATTTATATTCATCTTGTGTTATTGGCGTATCAATTCATTTGATTACATTAAACTTTGAAAGTTTATTTGAAAACTTGCATTGAGAAAAGAATGTTGGGAAACAAGTTTTCATGAATTGGTTTTGGGATAAATACGGTGGTAAGTCTTGACAGGTGATGTAGATAAAATTGAATAGGTGTCGAGCCTTCCAGTTAATACCGGTAAAAATGACAAATTATAGGTGTCGAGCCTTCCAGTCAATGCTGGTAAAAATGGCAAATTGGTAGTACTTGTATAGTTTACTTGCAAACACCGACCTAGGGATTACCAGAGTCATATTTAACGCCCTTGAAATAAATTGTTAAGTTTGGAACAATTAAAATTGCATGATATCATTAAGCATGATGGTTTTCAAAGGATGAAAGGGTGATTTATCTTCAAAAAGGGCATAGCATGGCATGTGCATTTCATCTCTTGAGACTTGTATAAAATGTATATACTTTGTTAAGAATTTCTTAATGGGCTTTATGCTCACCCTACGGGATTTTTGTGCAAGGAAAGGATGTGGTGATCCTACCCAACTAGGGGCGTGAAAGTATGTGTGTTGGGAGTACAATACTCTCATTTGCTGTGACTCTGTGTGTAAGCCAAGGGCTATGTTTGTGTGGGTTTGAATAGTCGTTTTGTGTAACCAGGCTCAACCCTTGGAAACTTGTAAACCTTTGGGCGTATTTATTTGTTTATTTACTTGTTGTTGGATTAATGTATTGTTGCATGAAAAACTATTGTATCATGTAATGTAAGTTTGAAGATTTATATTCGGTTTTCCTTGAAAGAGCCATGATTGTTGTCTTATCATTTGGGCTAAAAATTTAAGGCGTTACAGATGATGAGTTACTAAGTTGCAAATAAATAGGCCAAAGCCTCGTTGAATCCGCCGCATCCCCGCCACAGAGCTTGTTTGGAAACACATTCAAGAAACGACCATAGATGTTAATCGTGTTGAGCTCTGTCGGAGACTCCTCATCAGCCTCTTTTTTCGCCGCCTTTGCCTTTATCTTCATCTGCATCTAAACCTTGGAGTTTTTCTTCTACATCTCCAAATCTTTCAACAACGGTAAATTTGACATTGGTGGTTGAAGTTCCTTAGTCCCCCCCTCAAAGGGCAGCGTTACCATTTAGGGTTCCATTCAAATTCTCTCTATTTCTTCTCTCTCTCTCTCTCTCCATTTTGCTTGTTGCACAATACAATACTAGTGAGCTTTGTTTGGACGACAAGTCTTAGTCACAGAAAATGAAATCTGTTAAAAGTCATCATCGACTTTTCTAGAATTATCTAGGCTATTAAGTGTAAATGTTGAATAATCTAGAAGACTCCGGAAAGATCTAGAAGACTCTAGAAAGATTTAAAGAAATCTAAAAAATTCTAGAACATTGTAAAAGATTTCAGAACATTAGAGAAGCTTGTAGAAATCTAGAAGGTTCTGGAAGGTTCTAGAATATTTTAGAAGCATAGAAAGTACTATTATATACTAGAATAATTTAGAGAGTTCTAGAATATAGGAAAGTATGAGTATATGCTAGAATATTCTAGAGGGTTAAAAATAGCCCTTGGATCAAAATGATCTTAGCCATCCATTGAGGAGGTGGATGACTTTATAAAGGAAAGTGACCTCATTTGGAAGGTACAACACACAACAATCAAGAGTGGAGTCAAGTGCTTGAGTGTGAGTGATTCCAAGAGTGAGGTGTCCTTGAGAGTTTCCTTGTATACTTGAGTGTATCTTTGCATCTAAATAAAGATTCACTTTTGTATAACCGTCATGTTTTAACTCAAATAAATCAACTCCCAAATCCTCTCTCTCTCTCTCTCTCTCTCTCTCTCTCTCTCTCTCTCTCACAATCTGCAAATAGATCCATTTCCTTTTTTTTAATTTTTTTTTAAGTTGATGACAATGATGATGAAACAAATTGAAAATAGATTAAACTTTTTTTTTTGACAGATTGCAACAGATTAATTTTTTTTAAGTTTGTCTACTTTGATCCAATTTCTCCCTTTGTATTGTGTTCATCATAGTTCTTGTTTTGGTAGAGAAATCCGAAGTCCAGAGCAAACACAACTATCAGAGAGAGTAGTCTGGTTTGATTGCTTACAAAATTTATACAGATATGAAAATTTTATACAGATAAAATTTGGATAGAAAATTTATTGTTGCAGTTGTTGTTGATGATGATTGCAATATATATAAAAAACAAATATGTGGTGTAACAGATAAAAAAAGATCTGTTCAAAATTTGAATAGATAGATGCTTGGCAGTAGCTTGGTGTATTTCAATAACAATATTTGAATAGATAAAAAAAAATAACAAATAGAATTCAGGAAAAAAAAAATAGAATTTAGGAAAAAAAATCAACAAATAAATAGAATTTAAGGAAAAAATTGAAGAGATGGATATATTTTAGGATAAAAAATTGAACAAATAAATAAAAATTTGAACAAATATATATAAATTTGAATAGATAGACAAAAAAAATTAAATAGATAGAAATAATTTGAACAAATAATTTTTTTTATTATAAGTAGATAGGTATAAATTTGAATAGATAACAAAAAATCAAAGAGTAAAATTAAAAATAAAACGTTCTCTAAGACTTCTCACCAAATTATTTCACAAAACTTGGATCTCTCATCAACAAAAAAATATTTCTTTGACCTAATGTCTTGTATCCTTCCTAGATTGGATTTATCACCAATTAACCCATTATTATTTACTTTCCTAATATTAAAGTGCTCATGTCGAATTTGGTGACTATAGTGTGTAATGAAGTTAATTTTGCTTGAACGCAAAAATGAATTGAAGTGATCTAAGCGTCTATTGTGTTTTGGAATCACTTGACAGTCAACAAAAACTTGAATAAGGTTTGATAGTCAACAAAGCTTCATTAGTTTGCAGACCATCTTTGTTGATACTACTAAGCTGCAGGAACTCTACAGAAAAATTCTAATGTTAGGTCAATCTTTGCAAAATTCTTGCCCCTCCGAAAGGAGATGTTATGTCACGCCCCGTATTTTATCACTCAGATAACATTACCAATATTCATTAATTAATTAAATACATTTACAAATAACATTTCATCCTTGGGTGAAATGATGAATAATTAAATATACATATTCCCTCTCGTTATATGACAATGACATTTACATGCGAATAAAAGAAATGTCCTGAGGCTTACAATAAAAGAGAGGACACTACTCTTTATAAAAAAAAAAATAGTACGCAGCCACATAACAAATGAAGTAGTACAATCCATCACTGTATTACACTTATGAAATGGTAAAACCTATTGTTTGATCTTCAAATCCGAAAAGCATTCCCTGTACACATGTACAGGTGAGGGTGAGCAATCACTAGCTCACCAAGTAATCTCATATTAAAACATTAGAAAATATGCGGGTACCAAAATACTCGTACATATACGTGAAATCATATCATGTCAAAACCATATGATTTTATTACATAGTCTCTTAAATCCAATTTATTTAATTAACCACAACAAGTTAAATAAATAAACATGTTTCAATAGCAACAGGACATCCTTTTCAATTCATTCAATTATCTAATTATCAATTGAATCAAATAATTAAACAATTCATCAAATCCATTTTATACAATCTTATGAGACGAATGCATATGCCGTGTCATGCTCAAAATATTTTCTCATCTTTTGAAAATCTTACGCACAATGCCAATTTGAAAACACATTAATCCAACAATTTCAATAAAATTCCAAGATGGTAAATACGACTTAGGTAATCCTTAGGCTGGTGTTTGCAAGTAGACTATACAAGTGCTACCAATTTATCATTTTTACCAGTATTAACTAGAAGGCTCGACACCTGTAATCTGTCATTTTTACTAATATTAACTGGAAGGCTTGACACATGTAATCTATCATTTTTACTAGTATTAACTGGAAGGCTCGACACCTATCATCTACACCACCTTTCAAGACTTACCATCATATTTACCCCAAAATCATTTCATGAAAACTTGTTACCCAACATTCCCTTCTCAATGCAAAGTTTTCAAATCAAATTTCAAAGCTCATCATTATTAAATGAATTGATATGCCAATGCAATGATTAATAATACAATGCAATATTTTTTGCACTTTCAATACTTCCACACAATAGTCCCATTGTGATCAAAATTCTCAATTCTCATTTCTCATTTCAATATAATTTCTCAAGATGAATATAAATACTTTTATTCCAATTCATCCATGGGACAACAAAATTCTCACGTTTAGAGTAATCTCAACCATTTAGTCACTTCAAGACTATATCAACATTTTGAACAACAATTTCCAAAACTTCAACAATTCTCATATTCTATGAAAACCATCATTTATATATAAGCAAATAAACAATTTTTCAAATATCATTTATTTTACACAAAATAAATATAACATCTTCAAAGATTGTCAACATCTTTCTTAAAAACCCTCAATTTCTAAATTTTCTCACCAAAACCACTCATCTTCATTTTTTGATAGAAAGTCATCGAAAACATCTCTCTTCAATCCTCATAGTTCAAAACCCTCAATTTTTATTTTAAAAGGAACAAGAAAGTAAACCCACTTTAAAAAAAAATCTCTCATCTTCTTGAATCCACAATCAATTTTCAAAACAAATCAAAGGATGATTGCGAAAATCATCTAGATCTTGCAAAAATATATATATAACTCAAAGGAAATCCCTACTTATTAAATATTATCATTTCCATCCTACTATGCCAAAAGCTATGGTATAATCTTAAAAATATACTTTTAACCAAAACTAAATTAATCCACTAAATTAGTAAGTTTATTATATTCAAAAAAATTTAAATTTATAATACCAAACCTAACTTCACATGACTCATCCCTCAAACATCATTATATTTCAACTTAACCATTTTTCATGCCAAGCTATTTGAAGAGGTAATATTTTTACCAAATTCTCTACCAATAACAATTTCACAACTTTTTTTAAAATTACTTAACCAACATGATATTTACATCAAAAATTATGAAATATGCCCAATAGTAACATTTTCAGGGTAATGAGTTTGAAAGTCTACATTTCACATTTTTGTTTTCATAAAAATGAACACAACTTAATCATCAACGTATCATCTGTTATAAAAAAAATCATGAACATAACACTTTTAGAGTTTTTAATCCCAAAACAACTTTTTAATTCCTACTTAAGCATTTACTCCATATTCCTCAACATTAATTTATTTTTCTCAAAAATAAATTCCAGATCAAAGATAAAAAAAAAAAAATTCAACTTTATATTTCTCAAAATAAATCATCTAATCATAATATGATGTAGATACAATCCATACAACTATTAAATTCTATTTTCGGCTTTCCTTTACAAAATTAATAACACAAAATGATTTTCTCAAAATCAATCTCAAAATACCAACATTCTTAATATTTCAACATAATTTTTCTTCCAAAAATTACCAAACAAAAATCTGAAAATATATCTATATGCAATACCTCTTATAATGATATATTTTCTCAAAATAACCCTAACATAGCTTTAATGTAAAAATATAAAGAAAGTCCCTACTTCAAATAATGAAAAAGAGCAGATCTGGAAGGCAAATCTTGCTCGATCATGAATCTAAGACTACCATTGCGAAGATCACGACGAGTTCTTCGACTTTCATTTACAAACATTTTAACAAAATCTCACTCTAAGGACTCCCATTTGAAACTCAAAGATTGAGCAACGATGAAGAATAAAGAAAGAGGGAGAGAGAGAGAGAGATGCATGCTGGGAGAAAAGAATGAGAGCCAGCTCTCTGCCTAACAAAGAGCAAAGCAAAAAGGAGCGGAAAAGGAGAGAGACATGGGGGAACAACCCCATGTGGGTTTCGCTTTCCAAAAAAAAAAAAAAAAATTGGTTTCTCCAAAATATAATTTTTTTGTAATGATACCTCAAAATTTTATAATATAAATGATAAAATGATATAATTTTTCTCACCACAAAATATAATATTTTGCTCACTACGAAATATACACATTTTCATTCTTTATAAAATATATAATTTTTCACCATATAATACACACCATAAAATCAACTATCAAATATTTATTATAACCCTTATATAATAAATAATAACAGCTCCCAAGGTGGTTACTACCAATCACATAATTAAAAAGGGCCAAACAGTTAAACAGACCTCAAGTCATGGCCTAAACACCCAAAACTTAATATAAAATTATGTTGTATACTAGACCGAACACTGATCAATCTGCGAATTTTTATAAAATAAATACTCATCAATAAATTCTGAAATATTTACCCAACGTGCTAGACTCATATGGGAACAACATATAAACATTTCATAATTTTCGGAGATTGAGAACTATTTTTAAAAAATACAAAACCGAACTGTTTTCGCACAGAATTTACACAGCAATCAAATTCAAAAATTTGCTCAATTAAATTATGCATTGGCTATTTTAAAAAAAATAATTGGGTCATTACATGTTATGAGTTCAAGCCCCATGTGGGGCATTGGGGTGACCCCTTTCCCTTAGATTTAAGTTAGAGTAGGTTATTAAAAAAATAAAAAAATTATTTGGTGGTCTCGATCAATGATCCACACCTCAACACATGAGAGAAACATAGACACAGATACGGATGCGAATGTCGACACTAACCCGGACACAGATACAGGACACGGTAATTTAAAAAAAAAATGAGGACATAGACATGACGATGACATGGCAATAAAAAAAATTAATATATTTTATTTGCTATGTAGATTAATATTATATCCACAAACAATCAAAATTAACAAAAAACAATACTAATTTAATATAATAATTAAAAAAAACTCACTCTTAAATTAACTCATATCATTTGCCTTCTTGTTTTAGCATTCAACATTCAACCAAAAGTACTAAAAAATGATGGGGGGAGGGGGGAATGAGTTGGCCTGTCCTCAAAAAATATAATTAAATAAAGAGATATACCATGTGACATGTCTCATATGTGTCCCTATCATGTCTTTGTGTTTGACACTGCTACGACACAAGTTTTAGAGTGTTGCTGTTGTGAGTAGCTCTCCTCAAGATTCCATCATCTCCTCAAGATTCCATCATCTCCATACCCCTCAAGACTTCAGTTCGTGGGCCTGATGAGGCCCACAGCAGTGATCCAAACAGTTCATCTCGTAGTCCTCAAAAAGAACAACGTATATATAAATTAGTTTGATTGGATATTGATACACATACTAATTTATTGTATTTTATTTTATAAAGTGGACAATTTTAGTTTAAAATCATATTTACCACTCATTTCATAAAACAAAACATGATTGGTTAGTTTGTCTAACAATGTCCACACAAGCTAATTCCCCCCCCCCTCCCCCATATATATGTTGTTCTCTTCAAGGACTACGAGATAAATGGTTTAGATCACCATTGTGGGCCTAGTGAGGCCCATGAAATAGTCTTGTGGGGCATGAAGATGATGTAGTAGTCTTAAGAGGAGATGCTCCTGTTTGTGCTTTATAGACATGAGATTTGTCATATTGTCTCCCAAAAGTCAACACAAAAATATTGAGTCCCACTATTTTAATCAACAGAAAATAAAGTTGGGGCAACATATAGACTTGCCCCGAGGGCCACAAATTATTTTCCCTCCAAAAGAGCATCATTCCTACCATTTATGATACACCAATCATTCTAGATACACAAGACTAAGGATGGAAATTTTTGACCCACAAGGTAACATGCATCAAATAGTATACGAAGTTAGCGGGTTAGGTTTGACTATTTTGTACATTAAAATGAATATGACACCACATAATATGGCGAATATTAAGTGAGTTAGGTTAATGTCTAACCTGCATAACACGATTGACACTAATAATCTATTTAATGAAAAATTAGATACATTTTAATAATATTTCCTTTTGTTGGAAATTGGGTCGGGTTTAGAGCTCGGACACAATTGGGTCGCCCATGGTGGCAGGACGCGATTAAGAAAGATCCAAATATTAGTAATATATTATATATCAAGATATGGGATAATCTTGATATGTGATAATTGTCAATATAATATATGATAATTGTAAATCAAAGTATAAAAATGCAGCGGATAAAATATTTAGATCATACCTTTAGATGATAGAACCTTGTGGGTAAATCACATGCTTCCAGAATCTCATAAACCAACCCAACAGTGAAGTGATATTACAGAATGAATATCACCCACACAAATTACAGTGCAAATGACTTGATCGTTGTTTTTGGGAGAGAGTCAGTATATGGGGAAAACTCAGATCATACGTTGTTTCTCTCTTAATCACCCATAACCCATATACCAGATATATAATGTGTTATTATTATCTATCCATATCAGTTAATGGAGATAATATCTGTATCCTGAGTGGTTATCCTAAATAGGTTTGAATTCAATTTCAAAACCTATTTGGATAAGATTTAAATTCAAATTCAAATGGTCATGCCACATGGGCGCCCATTACTAACATCTCCCACTCGTACATGAGTTGGCATAACACTGCCACATCTCTATCTCAATCTCCCAAAAAATGAACAATCTCATACTAGCCACTACACCGTGCGACTGCTAAGAACACCTGCATGTGGGAGCTCTATAATAGAAACTCAAAATGAGCCAGCATAGAGACATCAACCCAAAAAGAACAGAAATAGTGTCTCATATACCCCAGATCCATCTAATTACACCAGTCCAAAAAAAAACATCTCTAATCCCTCAAAAGGAGCATGTTTGACCCTCTCAATTCTTGCAATATATTTACACTCAATTCGCCTCTCATACAGAGCGATGTGAGTTGCCGGCAGTGAATATACAACAGTGGTGTAATACTAGATGATCTTCCCTTTGCACTCATGCCATTTAGTTTAGGATTGACCGCTTTCCCAGTGATGTCCCTTAAGGCCGAATCATGCATGACCGCAGGCAACATACCAAAGTAGCAGAACATCAACCCCTTACCTTATGACATAGTCAAAAGTCACAAAAGGGTACAAAAATGAAAGTCATATCAATAATGACACGTAAGACTCACACGGTGAGGAAGCAGGGATCCATTCTCTCACCTCATTACACGGTCGCCAAGCACATATAGTATGAATACATGCTACGGTGGAGTAACTCTTCCATAAAGAGTGACGTCATACTAGATACACCGTACAGATATTAGTCTAGTCGCTTTCTAGCGCCTAACCTGAATTCTCTATTTGCTCGCCTTCTAGGCGCCAAATGAGATCTCGCATCTGGCTAATCATAACAGGCACAACATGGAAAGTGGGTACTAACATCCATGTTTGGTCCTTAACACGACCTCATCTTGGTTATAACCAAGGCGACATACATAGTGGATGATGTAAGCCTCTCTTGGCTCCAAATAAAAATAAACCACCAGTCTCATCCTTGCTCGCTCCCAAGCGCCAAGGGCGATTGCTCGTGTGAGTGAGCCAATCTTGCCTGCTGACATCATCATTTGCTAATCATTATGACATAAACCATAATAGTGTCAACATCTCATCATCTCAAAATAAGTGATCGATTTTAAAAAAAATTGACCACAGCTTGCGCAATTATAGATTCTAAACATAAGCCTTATCAGCACCTCTTGCAATAAGTATATACAATGGAATCCACCATGTGCGCCTCACATGAAGTAATTTAAGATCACTACCTCTTGCGCAATAACCTCTCTAAAGATATTTTGGTGACCAATTTGCGTTCATTCTTAGTGCGCCCAACTAGCATAGATGCGCCCAACTAGCGCATTGCATCTTACAATGAGCAAATTAATATACTACTAGTAAAGCATTTTATCCACAGTCTAATGAGCAAGGTCAATGTCTAAACAACTCAGTTGACCATTTACCAAAGATAACACTTATCATGCCGAATACGCCCACATAGCGTACTTTAGGCTCCCACTACAAAGAAAAGATCGAGGAATATAGGTCATCTGTTTCTCCCAAAGACAATCCGAGGATTCACTTAATAGCTAAGGCTCTGGCTTTTACCGATAGGTAAGTCAATGGGTTTGTAATTTTGCATCTAGAATCGTTCTAGGATATTCCTTATGTAAGTCATCGAAGACAAAACATGAATTCTCCCAAAGCAATCCCTAAGGATCGTACATCCGAGCATATAAATTACATCACCCATGTCCATCATATCTAAAATAGAGGACTGCCCACCCTAGGTGGTGACAACCTTATAAATTCCTGGCTCATAATGACTAAGTAAGGAAAAACTTCTTTTGGACCATTGATCATGCCTTAGTGGTCTTCATCGATCATCGTTGGCCTATCATGGCTTGACGAAATCTAAGAACCACTATTTGGATAACTGTTTTATGCTATAAAAGATTTATTGGAACTAGCAACCTTTTTGCGCTCCTAACTTTTCACCATAAAAACATAAGGTAAATCCCTACGGATCTACTTATCCAATTCTCCAACGAGAAGTTGGGTCACAATGTCCACAAATCAATGTTCCGAACTTATGTCAATCATAGCCTAAGTCAAAATAACCTCACTCCCCAGGAGGAAGTCAAGGAGGAAGTCAAAATAACCTCACTCCCCAGGAGGAAGTCTTCTCATGGTCTACACTTTCCTCAATGGTGCGACTTTTCGGTATCTAGCGAGCCTTATGCCTCAACAATGACTATCCAAATTACGCATAACTTTATAACAGTTTTGTGTCATATTGGAAAGTCAACCAAATTATAAAAAAGTTAATCCTCAAAGACTTTGTCTTAAACTGCGCAACATTGATCCACTTTCTAAAAAATAAGGGACTAGAGCCTTAGGCATTATCCTAGGCTCTTTATCATCTTGCAGAGCAATCATGAATGTTTCCCTCTCAATTACCCAGTGATGACGTGAAAATTTTTTCACATTTGCTACCACGCAACTAAGAATGTAGAGTATTCTTCTCTAATGGAGTAATCCATTAGTAGGCATATCGCTCCCACTGTCCCTAGGATATTGGAAATTTCTTCCATTCTCAACTAGGCTACATAGAGCGCTATGTTTAGAATTCTCTATCTTATAGAGTTCCAAAAACTCTATTCACGTCACCTTTACTAATAAAACTTTATGTGACTTAGTTACACTACCACAAAGCTGCTTACCTATATGCACATGACCCGGAAGGTTTGCATGACCGCATACAATAATGCGCCACACGACCTTTTGTGTTTACAAGACAGCATACAATAATGCGCTATAGAACCCTAGGTCTTAACTTCACAATCTTATGAGAAGTAAAATAAAGATAAGCTGCTTAACGGTTACAGATCGCCCATAGATGGCTCTCCACTAACCTATTACTCAAAATTGGAGTGTAAAATCTGATATGGAGGGCTCTTAGTTGGGGATATAGGCAACAAACTAGTGCAATTTCCAATTGGGAAACATCTTGCGCCATTATCCACCTAACATTAACAATATTTAATTCCTTATCTCTACTACACCATTGTGTTGTTGAGTACTAGGAATAATCAATTTTCTAAGCATCCATCTCTCTTCACAGAGTTTTCTAAAAATAACTCAAATAGATACTCGCCACCTTGGTCAAAACTAAAAGCATGAAAGCTGTTATCTAATTGATCTCAACCTCATATGTGCAATGTCAAAAATCATCTCAAAACTTTTGACTTATGGGAGATCAAATAGTCTTGACTCAGATGCGTATCGTAATCTATAAATGTGTCGAGATGGAGGCTTAGCTATCATACCCTTACACATATCTAGTCACAAATATCATAGTGGACTAAATGCGTCGAAACAAATGACCTTCTACGGCTTTCCTACTTATTTGTGCGCACCCATTGCGAACAAAGTTACACATTCACATGAGAGCAAGATGTCATAAGCGGGTGGGCCCGAGAAGGCCTACTCAAACCATCGTCTCATCATCTTATTAATGTGATTAAGTATAATAAGCCACTGGTTCATGACCAATGTCATAAACTAATTCCAATCATCTTAATGTGTGAGTTCTCGAAGACAAGTTTTAAAGGTTTAGGCCCAACTAGGAAATGACTCACGACTAAGTCATATTCACTAGATCATAAAAAGGATGTCATGGAGATATCAAGTGCGCCTAAGTCGCCAATTTAACTAGTAAGTGTTAATCCCCTGCACCTTCAAGTCAATTTTATTCTCCATACACTTCACTGCATCTAGTTGAAAGATGACGACATTCCTCTTGCCATCTCTATTTCTCGCTTCATAGTTACTTGCAATTAATTCTACTATCCACAAGAATGAGAGAATAAGCTATCAACTATGACAGCCCCTGAAGTAACTTAAGTGCGAATTAGGCCAAAGAGTCTAATTCAACACACTGCTCTTACAAGCGATGCGTCAAATTCTTAGAGTTACAACAACCTTGTCAGCCTTGACTTTTTCATTACTATGCTGCAATGTTTGCGCTTAGTGGTAAACGTTATTCAAAACGTTAGCCTAGCTAAGGAATCATACAAAGAAGCCCCTCCTCATGTCTCACACTCAAGTGTAGAAACAGTAAGTGTCCAGACTAGGACAAGTCGGCAATGCTAATAGATTTTGCAGCCACTAAGCGCTAATCTTTTCACTTAGTGTTAATAGATTTTGCAGCTTCTAAGCGCTAATCTTTTAACTTCACGTGACATTTCAACGCACACTATTATAGTGCATGAAATTTTTGCTCCATCCACTCCCAATAATTGGGTAGAGAACAAAATACTGCTCAAACTGGCTACTCGTCTTACACTTAATGACTAATTTATTTAAGCTCGCATTTCTTGAATGACGTGACTCATGAATGTTACTTCATCCAATGATGTAACATTATTTACAAGTCCAATTACAAAGTCAATCCGCGCAGCTCAATAGTCAAGATCATATACAGATCTATTGAGGGCTTACTAATTTCATAACTCCAAAACTCGCCAACTAAAACTACGTAGCTTGCCGCTAACCATAGCGCACACATTAGTTTTTATTATGCCAAACAAGGCAACAAAACCACGGCGACTTTGAGTCATGTTTCCTTACTTTGGCTCAATTAAGACTTGACCTAAAGTCTTCAAGACTTTTGCTCATGTAAAGAATGCGATTAGATTGTTCACATTTGAACATCTTTACTAAGTCTAGGTCAACCAATTGACTTCCATAAGCTAAGTCAATTTAGAGAGAAATTCGCATTGGGATTAATTTGATTAGCATAATATAATTTTGCCACAAAATCTAAATTAAATAGTGACAATATTACACAAGTCGCAAGATCGAAAATCCGCTATGCTCGTAATCATCTCTTGCACCACAGGTGACAATTATCCAAAATTTAATTTAATTTATGCGCAAAATATTGGTTTTCGGGAGTAAATCTACAAAGATTTCTCTCAACCGAACAACCTCCCACTGACTATGGCATGTCAAAGCATGATAAATTCCATACAATAGCACCTTAATGTAAATTTACGAATAACTCATGCTATATTCATTTAATAATGGAATTCAATTAAATAAATAAATAACTAATCATGCTTTTCTAATTACAGCATATTAGAAACCCAAAAAAAAAATGCTGTATTAAATACTCAAATTATGCCATAACAGAAAGTACATCATCCTGAAATTTTCTGAAATTTTTCTGAAATTTTAAATAACTAATAAACACACATAAAATTAGAAATAAATATTTTAGAATCTGGTAAAATGCTACAATTATATCAGTAAACATTAAACCATAACAGTAGTCTACAATAAAAAATTCAGCCCCAGAAACTTAATCATGCAACACCAGATGCATTTTAAAGCAAAAATAATGCATTATTATTTCAAGAAAAATATTTTTTATTTTCATAAAATTTTCATAATTTTACAGAAGATATAAAATTTAATTCTGAGTCTAACGGTACCAACTATGCTTAAAACAAAGCTATAACGAACAAATTATGGCCAATTAACGCAATTCAGAATTAAAAACAAACAAACAGAGCCTTAGAGCCAAGCTAGCGCGGAAAAACGGCTTGGCTTGGCTCGCCGCCGCTCAGCGCAACTCGACGCGAGTCGGCTCAACGCGGCGCGGCGCATGGCTTACGCGCGCGCGTGGAAGGGAGGGGACAGCTCGCGCGTGGGGGCGCATGGGAAGCGCGCCTAGCGCGTCTCAGCGCGTGGTGGCGCGTGGCGCTGCTGGGCGGCGTCATACAGCACGTGAATCACACGCGCCGCCTTCCCGGGTGTTTTCTGCTCCGATTTTTGTACTGTCGGACTCCATTTTTCACAATAAAAACATTTATGGCATTAAAAATGACATTTAAATAACATAAAAAAGAGGTATATCACTCTCTCAATCTAATGGAGTTAAAATGTAAAAAACCGTGCACTTCATCTTCCTCCTCCATTAATATTCATGCATATACATGTATATATATTTATATAAAAAATATACACATATTTTAATGCATAAAAATAAGCACGAGAATATCCATATTTATGGCTCTGATACCAATGTAAATCAAAGTATAAAAATACAGCAGATAAAATATTTAGATCATACCTTTAGATGATAGAACCTTGTGGGTAAATCACGTGCTTCCAGAATCTGATAAACCAACCTAGCAGCGAAGTGATATTACAGAATGAATATCACACACACAAATCACAGTACAAATGACTTGATCATTGTTTTTGGGAGAGAGTCAGTATATGGGTAAAACTCAGATCATACGTTGTTTCTCTCTTAATCACCATAACTCATATACCACATATATAATGTGTTATTGTTATCTATCCATATCAGTTAATGAAGATAATATTTGTATCCTGAGTGGTTATCCTAAATAGGTTTGAATTCAATTTCAAAACCTATTTGGATAAGATTTAAATTCAAATTCAAATGGTCATGCCACATGGGCGCCCATTACTAACAATAATTATTGATTATATATAATAGATATGAGATAGATATTATCTAGGATAATATATCTATCATATGGGTCTCCTAACTCTCCTATATAAACAAACATTGGAATCTGTATTTTGATATAACAAAAAACATACGTTCTCTTTTCCCACAAACCATTATGCCTTTGTATTGTAATTGGTGTGGGTAAAACTCTAGTAGTTTTACCCGTATGGAGATTATTCAAAAGTACATGATTCACCTTCTAAGCTGAATTCATTATGCATTCTGTTTACCAACAAGGTTTGTCTAAATCCATATTATTTTCCACTATGTATATAGTATTATATTTCCATCATTGGTATTAGAGCCATTATTAAGGTGTTTTCGTGCTATTGAATATCTATGAAATTAGTATTTTATATTAATATATGTATATATATTATTTTTGTTTGCATAAAATACTGATGTTTGGTCAAAATAATTTTATTAGTTTTTTTTTTATTCTGTTTATATTTTGTATGAACATTCACATGTATATAATATCTGTAAAATTAAATTAATAAATGATAAATCATTATTGATAATTTTATGTTTCAAAGTTATGAGATATTAATGAAAGTAAGGCACGTGAAATCAGTATTTAAAAAAAAAAAAAAAAAAAAAAAAAAACTGATAATAGCGCAGCACGAGACTGCTGCACTGTGTACGCTGACATCAGCGCTGAGACAAGCACCAGCACATGCGTTGCTTCACGCGCCCGAGGCAAGTATGGGATTAGTATTGATAAGGCTTTGTTTGTTTGTTTTACTTTAAAAAAAAACTACGTTAAGTGCTCCTAAAATATTCTCTATAATTCTGTTTTTAGTATGGCTTGTATGGTTAGTCTTACAATTACTTGGCCTATAATATGGTTAATTTTCCGATTTTTTGAAACGAAAAAATATTTTTCTAATTTATTAATTCAATATATTTTACGTTAAAATGCTTCCATGCAAGCATAATTAAGTTTCTGGACTTGAATTTTTTACAAAAGTATACTGAAATCATATGCTATTTACTGGTATAAGATTTATACTATTTTAGTTTCTGAAATATTTATTTATATTTTTTGTGTATTATTTTATTAAAGAAATCACAGAAAATTATAGAAAAATCCAGAAAATCTCTGAAAATTATTTTTTGCTATTTAAGAATATTCTGTTAGGAACATTATGATAAATTTTTTATGTTAGAACTCATGTTGTTATCCCCAAAGCATGATTAATATTAATTAAAATTTTATGACAAAATATTATTTATCATTTTTCGGATTGTATTACCTTATTGAGATGTTCATACGTGAATTTTTTTTTTCAAATCATGCTTATTACATGTCATATGAACTGGCGGATTATTCTTTTAATAAATTTGTTCATTTTTTTTTTGTGCATTAAATTAAATTGAATGTTTGATAAAAAAAAAATCACTAGAGGCGCAAGAGATGATTATAAGCTTAGCGAATTTTCGATCTTGCGACGTGTATTTTTTATTAAAATTTAATTTGAATTTATGCAACAAATTTATTCTGTATCATGCTAAAATTTAATCCCTTGCGTTTTTTTTTTTTTTTTCTGTGGATATAATTAACTATGGCAGCAAAAGGCATTGTAGCTGATTTGACTAAGGCAGAAAAGCTGGATGGCGATAACTATGATATTTGGTGTCATAAAATCCAGTATCTCCTGAATGAGCAAGAGGTCTTGGAGACTCTTGATCAAGTGATGACTGAGCCTGAGCAAGGAACTATAGCTCAACATCGTCATGATCTTGAGGCCTATCAAAAATGGCGCAATAAAGATTGATGTGCGTGCTTTACGATGTTAAGCAGCATGCATAATGACTTGATAGTAGAGTTTGAAGGTTCCTTGACTTCTTTTGAAATGTGAGAGGCTCTCAAACAGAAATTCGGCATCACCTCATTGGCTAAGTTGCACGGGTTGACCATGAAATTTGTTTCCTAATAGAAAAAGGCACATTATTCAATGAAGCAACATATGAGGGTGATGTCAACTATGATACACGAGTTGACGGTAACAGGTCATAATTTGACACAAGAGCAACAAGTTCAAGCAGTGATTCACTCACTTCCTCATTCTTGGGAAGAAATGAAGCGTCATATGACATACAATGATAATGTTAAAACATTTGAGGACATATCACATCATTTGGAGCTTGAAGCTAAGCGCCTAGAGGCTGCTAAACCTAATGACATTGCTCTTGTTGCTGAGTCTAACTCGCGCCTGGCATTACTCTTTTTGTTGAATCTAACTCGCGCCGGGCATTTGGCCCTTGGCGTAGAGGGGCTAAGCGGGCTCCCAAAAAGAAAGATAGGGTTGACCCTAGGCTAAAGTGCTAGCACTTTTAAGCGCAAAAGAGGTAAGAGGGCTTGCAAGAAAGCAAAGGCTAATATGGCGTGCTTTAATTGCAAGAATGATGGACACTTCACTCGGGATTGCCTTGAACCGAAGAAAGTACTCCCTAACTTATTTTCTCGCTTTGACTGTTATCTTCTAGTCAAGTTTTAGTTGCTCACTCTCCTCATTTGTGGGTTGTAGACTCAAGAGCAACCTGCAACGTAGCGAGGGACATAGTTGGGTTTGTTGAGTATCATCGAGTTCCAGCTGGTAGCAAACAAGTATACATGGGGAATGAATCTAGCGTGGAGGTGCTTGAGATTGGCACTTACAGGCTGAAATGTGACATGGGCGCACTCTATATCTTCATGACGTACTCTATGCTCCAGAGATTCGACGAAACTTATTATCAGTTATTAGCATGATGAGTCTTGGTTTTAATTTTTAGTTTGAGAGTAAACAAGTTAGCATTTTTTTGGGTACAATTTATTATGGCAGTAGTTTTATTTTAGATGGTTTTTTAGTTCTAGATGTTAATAATTCTAGTTTGAATAATGCCAATGACTCTATTTCATATATTACGTCTAATTGTGATGTTGATAATGATTGTATTAAATGGCATGCTAGATTAGGCCACATTGGAAAAGACATAATGATTAGCTTAGCTAGAGAAGGCCTTTTAGGCCCACTCACTAGGGTCAATCTACCCACTTGTGAGCATTGCCTTGCTGGCTAGGCAACCAGACAACCATTTGGAAAAGCCAAAAGGGCATCTTTTCCGTTACAGGTAATTCACTCTGACATATGCAGACCAATGAATGTTAAGGAAAAAAATGGAGCTCCTTACTTTATCAGATTTATAGATGACTGTACACGTTTTGGTTATGTCTATTTGATCTCTCATAAGTCAGAAGCATTGGATTGCTTTCGACGTTATGTTTTGGAGGTCGAGAATCAATTAAACAAAAGCATTAAGGCTTTAAGAACAGACTGAGACTGCAAATATCTATATGAGCTATTCAAAAAGCTTTGTGAAGAGAAAAGAATAATTAGACAGTTGACAATTTCTAGCACTTCGCAACAAAATGGTGTTGCGAGAGAAGGAATCGAACACCGCTGGATATGGTTAGATTGGTAATGGCGCAAACCAATCTTCCCATTTTCTATTAGGGAGATGCTTTGCTAACTATGGCCTATATCCTTGATCGTGCGCCTTCTAAATCAGTACCTTCTACTCCTTATGAATTATGGACCGGTGAAAGGCCAAATTTGGACAAATTGTGGCCATGGGTTCAGCAGCTTTCATACACAACACTTCTCATAAGTATGAAAAGTTAGGTCCTAGAGGAAAGAAACGTATT
Organism: Camellia sinensis; assembly: GCF_055761805.1. Taxonomy (NCBI): domain Eukaryota; kingdom Viridiplantae; phylum Streptophyta; class Magnoliopsida; order Ericales; family Theaceae; genus Camellia; species Camellia sinensis. The sequence continues at coordinate 25,156,940 of NW_028128987.1, forward strand.
TTCATTCCCTATTGTGAGCATTCTAAGGCAATGTGTTCATTGGAGAGTAGCTGGACGGGAGTGTGACTGAAATTGAGTTACTTGATGTGGATTTCCTAGAAAGAGATTTTCCTGGGAAAGGTGAGGTTAGAAGAGATGTAGATCTTTATGAGATGGAGGAACCACAACATGGCACACCAAGTAGCTTAGTTGAGAATGAGGAAATCTCTCAAGTTCCTAGGGACAGTGGGAGCGACATTATGGACTAGGTCCAGCAAATGTAGATTCTCAAGAACCTCAACGTTGTAGAAGCGAGCGTGGATCCATCCCTCATTGTCGTTTTGAGATTGAGAGGGAAGCATTCATGATTGCTCGAAATGACATTGCTGAGCCAAAAATAGTAAAAGAGCCTCTAGCATCTCCTACGAGTAATGAGTGGAAAGTTGCGATGCTTGATGAGATAGAGTCTATGAGAAAGAACCATGTTTGGGACTTGGTTGATCTGCCACTTGGGCGCAAGACCATTGGGAACAAATGGGTTCTCAAGATCAAACGCAAGGCAGACGGTTCCATAGAAAGGCATAAAGCTCGCCTAGTGGTGAAAGGTTACACCCAATTGGAGGGTGTAGACTATGAGGAAACTTTTTCTCTAGTAATAAGGTTTGCCTTCATTCACCTTATTTTGGCAATAGTAGCTTGGTTGGACCTTGAGCTATATCAGATGGATGTTAAAACTACATTTCTCAATGGAGAACTAAGTGAAGAAATCTATATAGATCAGCCAGAGGGCTTTATAGCAACTGGAATAAAGCACAAAGTTTGCAAGCTTCAAAAATCTATTTATGATTTAAAGTAATAATCTAGACAGTGGTATTTGAGATTTCATAGAGCAATTATCACCGATGGGTTTATGATGATCAATGAAGACCACTGTGTGTATGTCAAACAATCCAATAACATTTTTTTGATTCTGTCATTATACGTTGATGATATACTATTGGCCGGAAATGATAAGGAGATGATTGGCGCCACCAAAGGGTGGCTGTCCTCAACCTTCGAGATAAAGGACATGGGTGAAGCTAGCTATGTATTTGGGGTTAAGATCCTGAGAGATTGCTCTAAGAGACTTCTTAGTTTGTCTGAAGAGACTTACATTAAGAATCTTTTATAGTGATTTTGGATACAAAGTTGCAAACCTGTTGACACTTCTTTAGCTAAAGGTGAGAGCCTAAGCCTTAACATGAGACCTAAGACTCTAGAAGAAAAAGAAAGGATGGCCTAAGTGCCCTATGCTAATGCAGTTGGAAGCTTGATGTATGCTATGATATGTACTCTGCTAGATATATGTTATGCAATAGGATTGGTAAGTCGTTACCAGTCCGATCTAGGACCTGCTCAATGGAATGCAGTCAAGAGGATATTTTGTTACCTCAAAGGGACTGCAGATTATATGCTTTGCTACCAGAGTATGAATTTACGAATAGTTGGCTACAGTGATGCTGATTGGGGCAGTGATATAGATGAGCGAAAGTCCACATCTGGATATGCATTCCTGCTCGGTGGTGGAGCCATTACCTGGAGCAATAAGAAGCAATCATGTATTTCCCTATCTACCATGGAGGCAGAGTTTGTGGCATGCTCAACTACCATGTAGGAGGTTGTTTGGTTATGAAGGTTCTTACAACATTTGGGAGTAGTCTCAGAAGCCTCAGACCTGTCATTATTTATTATGACAGCACGACTGCACTCGCCTATGCCAAAGATCCTAAGTATAATGGAAGAACCAAACATATAGACATAAAGTTTAACCTCATCAGAGAAATAGTTACACAGAAGCAAGTTGTCTTAAAACACATTTCTACTGGTTGTATGGTTGCGGACCTATTGACCAAACCCATTTCGAGAGATGCTCATTGTACTCATGTTAGGTCTTTGGGTTACATAGATAGTAGTGATACTTATGTATTTTTTGACTTGGATGATTACTTATGTACTTTACATTGTTTGGGATATTATCTATGCAATCAGTATTTATGTTTGTTCTATTTATTTTTTTGTGTTTGGATATGACTTGTGAAAGAGCATATATAGATTTGTTGATTGATGTTAATAGGCAAGATTGACTCACTCACACGAGTAATCATTTTTGGAGCTTGATGGAGCGAGCAAAAATGAGACATGTGGTTATTAGATCATAGTGGGAGTTGTTTCTAACTTAGATCATCCACAGCTAAAGTCGCCTTGGTTTACCAAGATAAGGTCATGTTACTTGACCGACCATGGATGGAAATTTGTGCTTTCCATGATGTGCCTATAAATGATGGCCATATGCGAGATCTCATTTTAGCGCTTGTATAGTGGCAGAATAAAGAACTCGAGTTAGGCGCTTGAAAAGCAACATGTGTGGTAGTTAGTGACTGAACTAAGATCTGTACGGTGTTTGGAGGATGACATCACTATTTGGAAGAGTAACTCTACTGTAGCATGTATTCATACTACATGTGTTTGGCGACAAATTAGTGAGATGAAAGAAAGGATTCCAATTTTTCCTCATTGTGTGAGTCTAAATACGTCAAAAATATGCTTTAAATTTTGACATTTGTATTATACCCTTAACAACTTTTAGACTATGTCATAAAGTAAGAAGTCAATGTTAGCTACTTTGGTATGTTGCCCATGGTCATGTATGATTCTACTTTAAGGAACATGTCCAGGAAAGCAATTGACTTCGAACTAAGTGACATGAGGGCGAAAGGAAGATTGTCTAGAATTACACCTCTGCTTTATATTAACTGTCGACAACTCACATCGCTTTATATAGGACGCGGATTGGGTGTGAATACATAGCATGATTAAAGGAGTAAAGCTTGCTCATTGAGGGATCAGAGATGCTTGACTCGGTGTGACTATATGGATCTAGGGTATATGAGATACTATCTTTGGGTTGATGCCTTTATGCTGGCTCGTGACGAGTTTGTAGTGTAGAGCTCCCACATGCAGGTATCCTCAGCAATTGCACGGTCCATTGGCTAAGTATGATTGCGTTTATTGGATAGATTGAGATATAAAAGGTGCATTGTCATGCCAGCGCATGTCCGAGTGTGAGATGTTAGAAATTGGGTTGGGTTTAACACTCAGACTCAATTGGGTCGCCCATGGTGACATGCCCCGATTAGGAGAAATCCAAATATCAGTAATAGATTATATATCAAGATATGGAATAATCTTGATATGGGATAATTGTCAATATAATATATGATAATTATTGAATAGATATTATAGATATGAAATAGATATTATATGGGACAATATATCTATCTTATGGGTCTCCTAACTCTACTATATAAATAGACCTTGGGTTCTGTATTTTGATATAACAAAAAACATGCGTTCTCTCTTCCCATAAACCATTCTGCCTTTGTACTGTGATTGGTGTGGGTAAAACTCTAGTAGTTTTACTCCATTGCTGTCGAGATTATTCAGGAGTATGTGATTCACCTTCTAAGCTGGATTCATTGTTCATTTTGTTTACCAACAAGGTTTGTTTGAATCCATACTATTTTCCGTTATGTATATCGTATTATATTTCCATCACCTCTAAAGGATGCCATGATATTTTTGAATACCTTATCTCCATCTAACTGATTAAAAAATATGTAAAATTGGAATATATATATATATATATATATTTTAGGAGTATATATATATATATATATTGTTTTTAATTAAGAAAATCTATTTTTTATCTACTTTTTAGAGTCAATATAGTTAAAAAAAAATATAAGAATAAGATACAATTTTTGTAAATTAGGAAAATAAAATTGAGATGAAATTAAATGTTTCTATGAATAATTTTATCTAAGGTTCGGTTTTTTTGAAGTTCAAATCTAAACTTGACAGTCATGTTCGGGGTTGTGGGGTTACTATGGGTCATGTTTGAATGATCTAAACCATTCATTTTGTAAGGTCTTCCATGTATATCATTCACGAAAAAAAATTAAGTCGATTCAATAATTGTAACATTTAGTTTTATCATATTCATGTATAAGAAAATGAACTGACAAGTATAATTCTTAAAATAAGTCATCAATTTCCTGGGGTGTGATAATGTGTGGGTCCTATAGTGGTGTATTATGTGACAATTTTGTTATCAGTTCTATACACTATGTGTTTTTTTCTATGCTAATTCTAGGTTTCCTAGATTTACCTAGCTGTACACGGGTCAAACATGGCATCGTGAACAATGAGTGTAGATTGGGTCTTTGCCAAAAATAGAATTCTAGAAAGAATAAGTGAAAGCTAACTATAAGATTAATAATTTTTCAAAGGAAAAGAAACAGGGAAAATGTGAAAATGAATTCATTTTTGGAAAACCAAAGGAGTCTTCGATTCAATAGGTTAGTTGACAATAAAGTTTGCACCTTGCAAAATCTAAACTGCCCAACATAAAGTATGTGCATACATAGGTTCCACGTAGAAAAAGAAGGGCCATATGTGTATAGCAACTCTATCCTTCACCTATTTTGATTTGGTGAAGTGGGAACTAGCATGAACGAGATTGTGACAATAACTATTATCCTAGCTATTAACAACCCTAAAAGTCACCAAGACTTATTCAAAACCATTAATATATATATATATATATAGCAACTTTATCTTTCACCTATTTTGATTTGGTAAAGTGGGAACCAGTAGACATGAATGAGATTGTGACAATAACTATTATCCTGGCTATTAACAACCCTAAAAGTCACCAAGACTTATTTAAAACCATTAACCTAGTTAGATAATTAAAACCTAAGGGACCTAAAATTTTTGATAAAATATTAGCTAAAAATGACAATAACCAAGTTCAACTCTTGATATTATATTTACTTTCTTCTCGGACCTAGCAAATGTTCACCATAATAATAACAACGGTTGGATAATATCTCAAACTCGTTAGATCCCTCACCTGATCATATAGTGAAGAAAAATCTTGAAACGAAGAATTCCATGCCCATGGTAGCCACAACTTCATCAAACCATCCATACAAGAAAAATGGGTTATTGCGGCGTTTATAAAATAATGTTTTTATGGTGTCACTAAAATTTTACGTTAGGAAACATTTTAAAAAACACTATATTAGGAATGGACAAGTTTTTGATGTCTGGTAGCTATGGTAAACGGAATTCAAATGGAATTTAAAGAGTCATTGTTTTGTCATTTCCCGTCTCTTTCTCTCTCTCTCTCTCTCTCTCTCTCTCTCTAAGTGTGTTTGAAATTCCTTTATTCTCATCATTGCTTTAAGATCTGGACTCTCTTTCTCTATATTGAATGGAATATTTCTCATTATCTTTGTTACTTTATCAGATTTGGAACCGTCAGGCTTGTCTCCAATCCACACTAAAAGGTACTATTAGCCTGTGATGCGCATCGCGGGTTCTTTTTTGATAATCCGAACAAGTCAAAGTATAGAGCTCATTGAATACTTTATCCCACGTTGATTAGATATCGATAGCTATTTAATTAATTGAATCTGATTTTTATCAATAATTTATTTTGAAAATTTTGTTAACCGCTGGTAGAAATATGATCCGATCAAGTAGCTATCGATATCCGATTAATGTGATATTTGAAAAAGATAAAGTACTCGACGAGTTTTACATATTGACAGTTCAGATTATTGAAATAGGACCCATGGTGGACCCCCACGGGTCCAACAGCATGCTCCAGTCCAATCTCATATTGGAGAGAAGCCTGGCCCGTATTTGTCACACCCCAAACCCCGGGTATGACTGGTCGTGGCCCACAGGGCCTTAACTCAAGGCACACATAAGCCTAAACACGAATCCATAATCGCATTGAAGAACTATACAATAGTTTAGTAATAAATAACCAAACTCAATCTAGTGACATGCCACAAGTATAAACGGCAAAACCAACCGTAATCAATACCATTCAAACTTGTGGGATATAAAGAGCCCACATATCAAAATAATCCTAAATGAACCTCAATAAAAATAAAAAGAAATATGCACAAACTTGACGAAACAATCTAAAATAATATAAACGAATGTCCTGGAGGTCCATGCAATTGAGTCCCCAATATGCCATGTGGCCACTCTAAGTCTTTCTAACACCTGGGAATGATAAACAATGAGGTCAGCTGATAGATTAGTGAGTAGCTACATGGATAGTAAATACAATTTTGAAAACATGGTTCAATTCCAAAATAAGATATATATCACAGAAATTAAATTTGCATACAGTTTTGATAAAGTCAATCTATTTCAAAAATAAGGTTCCACAGTTCAACAATTAAAATACTCATGTCTCTCAAGAACATGATAACTGACATTTCCCACTTAAAACATATTACAACATGAACACCGATAATTTTCTAGGTACCAAGAATAACAAGAAACATGCCACACAGTTCTCAAGGCAATAAGCTTGTTGGATCTAATATCGAACCAAGAGTCATCCTCGGGGTGGCAATCTGGGCCATTTCTCTAAGATGATCCGATTGAAGGTCACCTAGCCTAGCCTATGTCTTTTCCTTACAATTGATGAGCACTAGAGTCATCATGGCCTAACCTGGATCTGTTTCCTAGTGGCCAGAGTCACCACACATAGTAAAATAATTTCCCTGGACTAAAATATACAGATGGTCCCAATAATCAATACGCATCGGTTTCACAAAACATGGTAGTTTACCATTATAAACATGAGATCATAACAAATAGTTTACAATATGCCAAGTTTACACATGCTTCAGAAATAATTTAATTCCATTGATAATATAATAATTTATCAAAACAATTTAGTCCTGAAACAACAATTAAATTTTTCAATAGTTCAGGGTAGGGGAACATTTATCAAAATATGTAGTGTGAAACTACTCACCTGAAAACGGAATCATGTTATCCTCGAATAGAGTATAAAGTCGAACTAGTGCCCTGAACAAAGTATTAAAACTACATGTCACTACCAATTCAACATACTAAAAGGAATAATAAACTAAGTAACCCCAAATTAAAGCGCACTGACACAGCTCAACCCAACTCATTGTTACTATTAAATAATATATAAGTTCATGTTCTTCAAGGTCTAAAATTACCCAAGACATGGGTTCAGATCGAAACTTGATTAAAAGTAACCTTAAGTTAAAATATAATTTTAAACAAGTTTTTCCAATCTATTCGCTAACTTTGAAAATTAAAAGCCCACTCCACGCTATTAGAAAAATTACAAAACCCTTCAGATATCAACTAATATATCCTAAGTTTCAAACCCAATTGGTTTTACTTGGTTTGCTTATCAAAAAAATTATTCACAATTAATTATATCCAAACAGATTGTTTTCTGCAGCACTTTAAAAAATTTAATGGTTCTTTTAGTATACACAAGAAATCAACGCAAGGCCAAATAGTTGGAAACTAGACTCGTAACCGGTTCTAACGATATTAATTTGATAATTTTCGGATTTATACCCAAAGAGGACAACACTTTCGAAGTTACTGGTTTAAACCAGTTTTCTAGACAGATTTGAACGCATCAGTTTATATGGATTTTGAGTCCCAAAAATTATAATAAAATTCTAGTAAACAATTCAATATGTAATTAATCTACTGTAAAAATTTTAGCTCAAAACTCATCCATTTGTTATGGTTTCTTGATTTTTAAAGTTTGTGATTTTGTGTAGAATTTTTGAACTAAGAATTACACCCATTCTTTATACATGAATTTAACTCCTCAGATTTCTTAACAGTATATATATATATAGACACAAAATATACACACCTACAACCTCTCCATCAATGAATTAAATAACAATAGAATAAGGATAAAGAACAAAGAAGCAAGAGAAGAAAACCTAAGAGGCCACAAGGCACAATGCACACAAAGCTCTCCTTCTTGGCTACAACAATAATCTTGATGATTGAATCACCCCTCCTTTCCTTCCTAACCCACGACTGCTAGGGCTGCTAGTGTTGTGGAAAACAATTATAACAAGAGTTTGGGTTTTTGTTATCCTTATATACATAACCACCAATCCACTTAGTATTATCATCTAACATTATTATTATTATTATTATTTATTTTAATAGTAAATCTTGCCTCTAAATTAGAAATTTTCACTATAAATTTATTTTAGGTTTAAAAATTAATTAAAAGAGCCTCCAATAATATTTAATTTGCACTTTAGGATTCACCATCAAAATATTTGAGATTGTAAAATTATTATTATTTAATTATTTACTTTATTTTTATATTCGGGTTCTCACAGTATTGGAGATGTCTATTACACCAAATATATCGTTTGTTTATTTACCATCAATTTGTCTAATGGTTACAATTTTCTTTTGGTTGCATTATCTTCAATTTAGAGATTTGCAAATTTGAGATGTGTGCAACCTTTGATGTTTCTGCTGTCGTTTCTTCCAAACCTGCATTTTTTTTTCTGCTATCAATTTCCAAATCTAAATCTCTGTGTGTGTGTGTGTGTGTGTTTGAAAGTATTTTTTTCTGTTTTTGTCCTGCATTTGTTGTTTCCTGACTAGCTTTGGGTCTTTATTTATTTCACTGTTTGATCATTGATCTCTATATATTTGGTGTAAACTGTAAATGTACCTTTCATGGAATCCTTGTATACTATTGATTGGTCTTGTGGTGATATATGCAACTTAGATTTAGAGAAAATTTGACAGCTTCATTTGATAACCTATTGGGATTATGCTTCCATATTTATGCTCTTGTATTGCAGGTTTGCTTCCATATTTTTCACTTCCATATTCATGCAATTAGTTGTTTAAATAGTGGCCACTAATAATGCTGGAATGGTAAGTATTGTCTCAATGGCGTTGAGTTTTTGTTATCTTTTTACCCCCTTGGTGCATTATGGAGTTTGAAGTAATATGTCTGTTAACTTTTGGGCAAAATTTAGGTATTTATTTAATTTTTCAGTTTTCTAACCCATTGCTAGGTATCAACCTGCCCTAACTTTTCTAAAGTGCCGTATTACTTATTGTAAGGTATTCTGACGTTGTTTTGACTATAATAAATTACACACTCTGCCTCAAAACAAGCACAACAAAAACCAACCCCTTCTCTCTCTCTAATTGATGTTTTGGATTGTGGCATTTTCTCTTTTGTCTACATGGCCACTTGAAATCATTTGAATTGATCTTTGTTTCAGTCGGAATACTTGTCACGTCCCGAAAATAAACTCACATAACTATTACATCAACCACTTCCGAAATGAGATATTGCTCAATTTCATTTGGATGGTTCCAATATTTACCAAAGTATTCTCACATGCCATTATACATTTATTTACAAACTAGAACATGAACCGATAGCAAGTAAAAGAAATTATTAAATCACAACAAATAAGGCCCTCAAGGGCTTACAAGTTCCAAGGCAATAGCCCGGTTACACATAATGGTCTCTCGGACCCAAACACATTAGCCCTTGGCTTACAACAAATATCACAACAAAATAAGAGTCAAACTACTCTTCTTCAAACATCTCCACGCCCTTAACTTGGCGGGGTCACCACATCTTTACCTGCACCAATTCCCATAGGGGTGAGCATAAAGCCCAGTAGAGACTCCTCACAAAGTATATACAGCTATGCGAATACCATCAATCGTTAAAAAAAAAAGGCATATGTAATGCCATGCAAGGGCCCATATTGAAGGAAAATTTTATTTCAATGCACTATTTCAAAATCACCATGTTCTTAATAATGTTATGCAATTTCATCAATTTCAAACTTTCAATATTCAAATCAACAAGGGCGGTAAATACGACACTGGTAATTCTTAGGCTGGTGTCTGCAAGTAGACTCTACGAGTACTACTAAACTGTCATTTTTACCGGTATTAACCGGAAGGCTCGACACCTATCCGCGCGGCTTTCGGGTCTTTCACCTTGGACACTCAAGCCAACTTATCAAATTCATCTACACCCCCTATCCGGACTTACCAACGTATTTACCCCATACACATTTCCATTAGTTCTCATTACAATATAATTCTTCTCAAGTAAACATGATGAGAATACAACAATGGTAATAATTCACTTCATAGACAATGGTGGTATTAAATCAAATGGAAATGAGAGGCAATTATTAATATCTCATAACACTTCTCTATTTTCAAAATGCCTTAACAACAATAATAAACAATACCTTTCTCACTTTCACAAATGTGTTTCTCATTTCGCAAAATAATCATGTGTCTTCAACACACCATCACAATTTCCCAACAATGATTCATCATGATCAACCCTTTCAATATGTCCAGCATGTCGTCTTTCACTTTATTTTTCCCATTTCATTAATATCAAACATTTTTACATCATCTATGGCACTCAACAACTTGCCATCTTATAACTCTACACATATATACATTTATCAATGGACTCTAAAAATGGACCTTCATTTTATACATACATCAAGAAATTGCTATTAGCAACTACATCATAAAATCAATTATCATTCATCTTTCAATCACAAAAAAAGAAGAACTTCCATAGGCCTTTCTACTTTTTAAGAAAATCCCCAATTTCTAGGGTTTTTATTAAAAACAAAACTCCATCATTTTCTTATAGGAACTCCATCACACCATTCTCCATGAGTTTAATAGGGGAAAACCCACAAAATAATAGCAAAAGGTTGAAATACAAACTCACATTCAAGACCCTCTTTATTTTGAAATCGAAATCAAAATCAAAGAAATCAACTCAAAGCTTCAAAACCCTTTTTAAATCAACATTAATCTAGCAAAACTTGTATATATAACCCAAGAAATCCCTACCTCCAAGTAGAAGCTCAAAAGGAAAGATGAGAGATACCCCAAGGTGCTCCAAACTCGTATTTTCTTGGATCAAAAGAAAGCCCACACCAAACTCTAGCCTTTTTGCAAGGATGGAGGGTAGGAAAGCCCTAGAGCATGGAGTATTTTTAGAGAGAGAGAGAGAGAGAGAGAGAGAGAGAGAGAGTCAGATCTAGGGTTTTGGAGGAAGAAGATAATGAAAAAGGGGTAAAATTCCCGCTACTAAAATCTGATATATGCGAAGCTCGCTTGAGCGAAGGAGTCGTCGCTCGAGCGACCAGACACAATGAACGGACCTCACTCGAGCACAAGAAGATTTGCTCGAGCGAACAAAGCAAGACTTTAGGTCTACAACCCACCAACGCAGACGCACGCTCGAGCGTAAAAATGCTCGCTCGAGTGAAGGAGTACAAAGCTCGCTCGAGCATGAGAAATCTAGCTCGAGCGAAGAATGCCACTCTTCAGGTCTAAAAGAGACGCAGACGCACGCTCGAGTGCAAGAATTCTTGCTCAAGCGAAGAGACACACCAAACAAGGCTCGCTCGAGTGCAAGAAATCTCGCTCGAGCAAAAAAATAAATACCCAAGGCTCGCTCGAGCGCAAGAAGTCTCGCTCGAGCGAAAAGGCAAAAACCTAGGCAGCAACCACTTGCACAAACTCGCAACCAACCTCTTCCAAACTCGCTCAACACATCCCAAAGCTCAAATATAAGGAAGCAAAGGGTGGAAACAAGGTATAAACCACAACACACAATCACGGATCACTATAATACCCTGGCATAACACAATGCACAAGCTGGATGTTTCATTTTGTTTCTTTCGCTTGATCTAATTTCTTTTATGGTTGTATAAAAAATACAAGAAACTAATCGATTTTCTATGGCTGAGGAAAAAAGAAAGGCATTTGTAGTTATAAACTCTAGCTAATTGTTTTTATTGGATAATGTACTTGTGTTTATTCAATTTCATTGCCATAGTTGGTGGGACTTATTTGTGAACTAAAAGCTTTTCAATGGAACTATGCTTATGAGTAGAATTTGTATTCTTTGTGGTTGCAAACATGGCTATTTTAGAGGGTTCTCGATTTGATGCTTGTCAATATGTTATGCTGAAATGAATGTGATGCAGAATATAAGAAGTTCGAGGAAGAATAAATTCAAAGAAGATGCGATATTTGGAAATTGGAATGATTTCAAAGAGAAATCGATAGGAACAATACATAATCATGTTTCTAATATTATTATAGTTCTATTTTATGATTATTTTCATGTTTTCTAGGATTTTTAGGCAAGGGGTATTTTGGTAATTTTATATTTACTGACATGGGTTGTATGGGTTGCCCATCGGTCGTCTTGTGGGCCAAATTTAATTAGTCTTTGTTTTTGTTACTTATTTGGTCTTAAATTAGTTTTAGAAATTAAAGATATTCTAATAGTTTCCTTTTTTGGTATTCTAGAGTTGATATTTTATAAAAAGCTAAGTGCTTTGAAACTTCTTTATGGATTGTGTGATGCAATCAAACCCTCGATGTGATGCCTATGGAATTTAGATGTGATGCATAGATCTATCTTCTTCTCTTCTCTCTTCTCTCTTCTTCTTTTCTGTTACAATTTACCCTCTTAAAGTGCACTTTTCAACCTCAACTTTACCCAATCACCCCAAAATCAACCCTAATCCCTTCCCATATCTATTAGCCTTCAATTAACCCTTAAAATCCTAAATTACTCACTGTTTAGGCCATCAAATAACCTCTGTTTTGAAAATCTAGCACTGTCCCTATTTGTCCTACATCAAAATGACAAGTAAGTTTCAGTTATTTGATTCCATAAACATTCATTGTTGTTTCACTGGCAATAAGATGGTATTACTTCTTGTTTCTTTATGTAATTATAATATATAAACTTTTCATTCTCATTATCATACTACTGATGCCTATGGTATACTTTTTTGTTAAAAAATAATTCATAAAAAATTTCTTCTATAAGAACTTTTACATGTTTCCTTGACTAAATGAAGGGCCACAAGGTTCTATTATGGTGAATATGGTGGTGTTTCAAACAAACCTGTTTTTCTTTGTTTTTGAATTGTTGAACTCACATGATATGTTTGATGTGCCCTGTCATAATTGGCCATATGATTAAATTTGAAGCAAGGAAGGATTGGCCTATGAAATTTAGGAATTGAAATTTGATCATTATGTTTGTTGATAATAACTAAATGTCAATTGATGAAACTTACCTCAAATATCTTGTTATACAAGTTCATTTATAAAATGTTTTTGGTATTTATAATAGGTTAGTTGGTGTTGTGACAATGCATTGAGGAAGTTGCATTTGGAATTTATAATTGTTTCTTATTTGGAAAGTATGATTTCTCTATGTTTATCTTTGTTAGGTTTTTGTAATTGGCAGTCCCGTTTGATAAAACTCCTATCAATTGTAACTTTATTTGCTTTTTTGTTTCAGTGAGGATGTGAGTGTTTAGTTGCGAATCCAACCCGAATTGTGCCTATGTAGAGAAGTTTGTGATCTTGAACCTTGCATGTTTTCCACTTCACTGACTATGTATAGGTATCGAGATGTTTGATCGCTTGAGTGGTCATTTGTGTGCTCGAGCGGTGAATAGGAGCATTCAGTATCTCTGCCAGCAAACTGAACTTCTGGGAAGCAAGTTTTATAGCTCGAGCAGTGAATGTTGCGCTTGAGCGGTCGGCCTATATGTTTTGCATCGCCTTTACTCATATCACTTGAGTGGTGAAGTGTGCGCTGGAGCTGTCTTCCTGAATCTGTTTATTATAAAGTGCACCGTTTGTTATTTTTAGGGTTGAAGCCGTCCAAATTCTAGGAGAGCAGAGCTACCAAGGTTTTCTATATTGGAAGGTATTTTTGTAAGTGTTTCCTTGATGATTTGAGAGTGATTGGTAGATCTACGAGTTTCATATTGGTTTCATCAAGTGGTTTATCTTTAATCTTTTATTCACAAAAGAGAGTGGTATTCTTTAGTGGATTCTAAGAAACTTGGGCCTGAAGCTTTGATGGATTCCGGAATGGCTCATTGTCATGGATTCGACATCAACGTTGTGGATTCAACGTTGGGTAAGACAATTCCAAGGAGAAGAAGGTGGTGGAAGAGGCACATTGGGGTCGGTTCAATTTGGGCGTGGATTCGCTTGGTAATTGATGGTACACATGTGTAATTCCATTTTATCTTCTTAGTAGATTGTTTTGTGGCTTTGGCCTGTGGATTTTTTTATTACAATTGGAGTTTTTCAAAGTTAAATCGTTGTGCGCTTTGTTATTAATTGTTTGATTGTGATTGGAATTCACTATTTAAAATTGAAATATAATCACGAATCAATATCTCCGGAGTTTTTAGATTTTTCACTCTTTAAGTGATATCTTCTTACCAAAATGCATATTTGGTATGAACTTTTTAGAAGATTGTAGAATTTTAAACACCTTTTATCTAGTGAATTGGTGACTTGCTGTTTGTTTTTCTTGTTTGCTATGTGTTGATGTCATGGATGTTTGACACAATCTTTGTTAATATTTTCTGTGAAACTGTTAGCAAATGCTTTAGTGATAATATTGAAATTTTCCTTTCTTGCATTATTTGTTTTGTCACACAAGTTTTCTTTTCTGTTATAGTTGATACGTGCTTATACTAGGAGTTCTGCTGGAGGACCTAATGGGGGCTCTCAATTATTTATGGCTTCTTGGCACACATCAATGTTAGGCGGTCCTCAAGAATTAGATATTACTGGATATAGATGTCATCCCTCTGCTAGAGCTCATTATGGTGAGCTAATTCTGTGTATGGCTCTACTGCTTTGAGTAGTGGTTAACAAGTAGGTTGATTTTGCTTTGATTATTGTCTATTTGAAAACTAACAAGAAAGCTAACAGTTGTCTACTTGAAAATTATGTTGTCAATGATTACTGTTTATTTGGTTAAGAGGATGTTGAATTGCTGTTATTCCCTTGATTTTTCTTTTTGTAGTTCATAGAGTTTTCTTGTTTTATAAACTGTGATTAGGTTGATAAGTCTTTTAAAAAAAGATTTGGCAATTTTCTTTTTTTCTTCAATGGGTTTTGCTCTGTTTACATTCTTAGCCTTTTGTTTGTGTGTGTGTGTGTGTGTGTGTGTGTGTGTGTGTGTGTTTACTTTTTCTTGGTTTGTGAACCTAACTGATCTTTTGGTTTTAATTGGTTTTGATGTAATGACTAACAGGAGTTTTAGGAGTATATGGAAGAAGTTTGTACAAGGATTTTATATGGTGTGAATACAAGAAATCTCTTACAAGTCAATTAGGTCATAGCTAAATGTCTAAAAAGGTTGACTCAACTTACCACACACACACACACACACATATATATATATATATATATAAGAATAGATTCTTTATTTTAGCGCCCTCTCCACCCCAATTTTCTACCATTTTGAGCCTAAAACAATGGATTGTGTGGTTTCAAGACAATGTTTTGTAGGAATAATGGTAGCCTTATGATTTTTTTTTTTCTTTTTCAAATGATCAATTTTTTTTAATTTTTTTTATTTTTGGTGAGAATTTTCAAATGATTTTTTAATTTGGTGGAATAATAGAATTTTCTTTTTAAACCAAAAGGCTAAAATTGGTAGGATAGGGGTTTGGAACACTACAAGAAATTTGACTTTTAGCGGCATTTCAAAAACGCCGCTATATGCTTGAAAAACGCTGCAATAAGTTTTTGCAACGTTTAATATTTTCGTCGTAGATATGACCGCCGCAATATCTTAGCGGTGTTCAAAAGCGTCACTAAAAACATTAGACGACGTTTTTCAAAACGTCACAAAATCTTTAACAGCCATTTACTTTTCCGTTACAATTAATATATGATGTAATGATGACGTCATTCAGTGGTGTCTTTTGAAAAACCGCCACCTTTCTTCATTTTTAATAGTTGCCTCAAATGTGATGTCATGATGACAACATTTAGTGACATTTTTGTTGGAAATGCCATTTTTTTTATTTTTTTTTAAGAAATAAGTGAAGGAAATAGCAAATTAAGTCAGAAGAAAGAGGAAGACCAGAAGCCAAACTCATAAAAGTGAACTATTGAGAAAAAAACAAACAAACCTCAAAAGACCAATGATGTCGGTCTAGTGAAGGAACTTCCTTGAGAATGAACAATTGCCATTGAGCCTAGTTGGAGATTAGTCACACTTTCACCTACAGTCTCCACAATTCTAAGAAGGGACAATATAATTGAAATTGACTTGTGGTGTTGGATTAAATATTAGAAGTGACCTGAAAGCTAGTTGATTGAATATTTATGCCAATGTGACATTTACCTAGTTATTAAAAATTGTCTTGATTGTTTAAAATTATTTTTATCGGTTTGTAACCGAGATAAGTTTGTTTGAGGGTTCCAATATTAGATTAAATATTAAAAATAAGTCTAGAAAATTTAGTTTGAGTCGATTTTTGTTCCAACAATTCTTGGTTTAAGAATATAATACATCTTATTTTAATAACTCAATATAATAATAAAAAAAAACAATAATCCTAATGTTTATGGTGCTTTTTGTCTATCAATAAAAATATTTATAAATATTAACAGAATTACATTTGAACAAATTCTAACATAAATTTTTTACTTTAAAACTCTAAGACCTACATATTTTGTTTGATTTTATCTACATCACTAACCTTTGAAGGTTTAATGAATATTTTTTTTTTAATGGAATGTCAGTTTGCTATAATATAGATATATAGATTGGAATACCGATGCATATAACATTATTAAACATTAAAATATATATATATATATATATATGAAAGATGTAGGTTAATTCCTATATTTTAGTAGTATCAAAATTCAAATTCAAATTTATATTTTAGTAGTGATTTCTTTTTTTCTTTTCTTTTTTAGTAGTAGTCTCCACAACTCAACAGTCAACCAGACATAGAAGGAGGATCAAATTAAGTTGAAATTATCTGTACCCGGATGTATTAGACAAAACACATAAATAAAAAGATAATTAAACTAGTGACTAGGTACAATTTAGTTCACGAGACTTGTTCACAACCAAAAACACATGTAGTATGGGAAATATGGTAAAAGTAGAAACAGCCCCGCTGCATACCCCCAGTGGGGGTCGCGCCCCCAGTGACATGGCGCGCCCCCACTGGCCGAAGACTCAAAAAAAAAAAAAAAAAAAAAACAGTTTATTTTTTGGGCCAATCCCCCAGTGACACCTCACTAAGGGTCGACCCCCAGTGGGGGTAGGAAGCATTAATCAAGTAGAAAAGGTAGTACCTGCCCTCTTCCCATTTCTTGAATAGCTTTGTGGAATATTTGTTCACTGTTACCGGTTTCAATCAGGTGGTCGGTTGTCTGATACAGTCAAAAAAAATTTCAGTTAGGATAACATCCGTAGTTCCATTTCACCATTACAGCCTAAATATTGATCTCATTATTTTGGCTCACCTTTTCATCTGGTCTGGTTCCTGTGACTGCTCAGTCATCTCAAAATTAAAACACAAAGTGAAACATAGCCAATAAAAACAAGATCAGCCAGCAACAAGCAAAATGATTACGAAAGACATCATTCCAACTTCAAATTTTAACCGTAATTTTTGTTTATATGCAGACAACAATATTCAGACCTGTTATGACCCTTCGCTCCACGACCTCACGGTATTCATCTTGGATCCTTTGTCTCAGAGTCTGATCAAGGAAATTCAGTTAGTGAATGAAAAGAAAGCAACTACCAAAATGAATATATATCCAAATATACTTGAAATTCAATCATTAGGTCCTTGAACTTTTTTGTCACGGCACTGCGTTTCAAGAAAATAATTAAATATGATTCTAAAACAACAAATGTGCAATAATCTGAAATTCATATGCTACAGAAGAAACACACTTTGTCATATTTGTCCTTGATTGATCAACACCTGTTCCCTTTCCACACCCAGGTTTCTGTCGATTGGCTAAGTTCTAAAGAGAAAGAAGAGGGAATCAGTACACACTGCCATACCAGGCTAACTACCATCAGATAAGATTTTGATAGACATAAAAATAAAGGAATTAAGAAATACATCTTTGCTTATTGCTTCTAGTTTTGCTTTGACATCTCATGGAATCTTTCCCACTTCATCAACATCTTTCTCCATTCGCTTTTTGATTGCTGAAAATGAGAAATCAGATCAGATTGTTGCAGACGAAGAACTACAGCAAATATGAGCAGTTAGCTAACTAAACCTAAAATTTTGTCAACCAGTTGCTGAAAAGGATAAAATTTGGTTTTCTTGCATATCACCACAAGACCAAAAGAAAAAGAAAAAAAGGGGGGGGGGGCGTGTGACTAGGCCAATATCACTACATAACTAGCTAAGATAATCTTAACTGCATTACTCAGCATGCCACTGATGCACAGAGAATGTGGCAATGAGATACAAGTGTGTGATAAGAATAATAGCTCTTGCTTCTGCAGGACAACAATAGCTCTTGCTTCTGCTTGCTTCTAGTTTTTCTTCTTTTTTTTTTTCATATTGCTTTCGTACCCAAAATAATAATAATAATAATAATAATAAAAGGGGAAACTCATATCCCAGTTTATAATGAATTTTTGAGATACAAAAAAATGAGATACAAAAAAATTGAAGTAATAATTCTATGAATAAAGCATCAAATAATAAACTGTAAAGGCAGATTAAGGCCAAGTTTGGCATCTACAAAATAATACAAAAAGTTAAAAAATCACTATCCTATTTGAGTCACATCATCTTATTTAAATCACATCACCTCTCTAACACATCACATCAAACCCAACCCAAACCCAACCTATATAAGCCAATAAGTCAAAAAGTACACTTTTTTAGAACATCCCAAACCAACCCTAAAGCTTATGGAAATTAATGCATCCAAAACAATAAACATGGTTTTTCAAGGAATAAAGCTACAAATGAGAGGTTAAAAGAGATTCGATACACATCACCAGTAGAAAATAACCAGGAAGAAATAGATTCCCCTTAAGCTCATTATTAAACTTGGATTACAAAATGAGAAAAGGGAGGATGAAAACCAAATAGATGTTTGTAATAAATAATCAATCATGACAGAGTGAGGACAAATGAGAGATAAAGAAAAAAAAAGAAAAAAGATGAAATGTATCAGACCACGATAGAGCAGGTGTAGATTAAGAGATAATAACCCCCTCAATCTAATGATTAAAAATCATGGCAATTTGATAACAGAAAAGAAAACACCCCCCTTCCCAACTGAAACAAATAATTCAATATTTTAACCGCCCCAAAAAAACCATATGACCAATGTTAGTCAGGCTAAATCTAGTGTTTTAGAGTAAAGATTGAATTCATTAATAGTGCAATTTTTATCACTGCTATATGCACTTCAAATTAGACGAGACGCACTAAATGGATAGCAAACACATAAGCTTTATAGGGAAGTGTAAATCATGATATATGATTCCTTTAGGCAAGTATGTATGCTTTCTTTAGATCATTGATTCCTTTCTTGTTCAACTTTAGTCAATAATTGAATTATGTCTCATCTTAAAAATTTCACGTAGATGTAAACAAGCCATGAAACACAGATTGCAGAACATAAATGATATAACAATATACATGTAGCAATTTCTGCAATTAGAATGCGTGCCTCTTCTATAGGAAACCCACAAACTGCTGGAGTTGGAAGAAGGGAAGACAATACCTCAAACTGGTAACAAAGCAAACTCGTGTAAGAGAAACTAAGCAACTAGACATCCATTATCAACATATGAAACATTCAAATCTAAAGTCAAATAATTATATATATACACACCCATCAATAGATTATATCATTGGTAACAACCTTGTGCATCAATTTTTAACCAAGTAGTAGAAGCGGTAAGGAGATGCTTAGAAATATCACCCTTAGACGAGAAAGCACTAGAAGAACTCTGGGGGAAGAGGAAGTGAGAAAGACCACTTTCCTTTTCCATTGAAACAATGATATTAACATCATGAAAGGGATTGAAGCAACCTTAAGTCAAAAGAGGGGAAAAAATCTTATTTCTTTTCAAGTAGTGGTGGTGGTAGTAGGGATCCAGAAAATCCTTGGAAGTAGTAGTAGTAGGAGGAGGAGGAGGAGGGACCTAAAAATCCCTTTACAAGAAAGAATTGAAACATATGAAGGAAGCAAACAGCTTGCCTGTAGAATTTGGCATAAAGGTCTTTATCACTAACATAAGCAAGCAACTTTACCACCTACAGGAATGAAATGAACACGTTAGAAATTACCATGACAAGTCAATAGATGCAACAGAAATAGAAATTGATATTAAAGAAACAGGAAAGCCACCTTATCTAATGTGTCCTCAATGGTTTCATCATTCAATTTTTCATTCCCACCCTTCTTGAGAATATTATCACAGAATGAAGCCAGTAGCTCTGCACTAGATTGGGGAAAAAATGCAAGTGAATTTACAAACATCAACCTAAATATACTCCAAATCGTTATTTTAACCATGAGATTTACAGATCTTGAGTGAACTTAGCGAATCCAAGTCAGAAAGCCCTTACCTTGAGCCCTAGATCGATTTAGATTAGAAGGATTCGAACAATCTCGAAGATATACGCTTGAGTAAAGAGGGAGAACAAGCTTTTCTAGCTCAAGTAACTTCGCATCTCCACCAAGAAAGACAGACACTTACAGATCATACATAAAAATCGATTATACATAAAAAAAAAAACAAGAATAAACCTTTTTCCAAACCCGATCTACCATGAAATTTACAGATTTATAAAAGCATAAACCTTATCTCATACTTGATCTACCACGTATCTAATTTCAACCAGATCTAGCAAAAAATAGAACCAAAAAAAAGAAGAAAAAAAATTATGAAATTAGAGATCTAGAGAACAGATTTGATACCTTAAGGGCCTAAGGAGCAACCTCCCAACCCAAACGTGGTCTCTTTCTGGGATGACGATCCATGTAAGCGTGTGGAAACTCGATCACACGTTCCCATTCCATGATCGAACACAGATAGATCCAAACAGAGTTGAGAGAGAGAGAGATTTGCAGAGAGATCGAAGAGAGAAGAAGAGAATCGAAGACTGATAATGATCTGATCTGAGATGAAGAACAGATCGAGATCGAGTTTGAGTACGATGAAGAACAGCTAGAGCAAAGCCCTAGAGTGACAGAGATCGATGTTTGACCGAGGAATGTAGATCGATGTTCGATTGCGTGAGAGAGGAGCGGTGTGTGAGAGAGTGAGAGGGAGTGAGATCTGTGAGAGTGAGATATGAGTGTAAGAATGAGAGAGACGGACCATGACGGAGATACGAGTGTGAGAGAGTGAGATCTGTTAAGTGACTTTTTCTTTCTTTTTCTTTTTTTTATGTAAAACACGAAAAACACAAAAAAAATGGCGTTTTTTTGAAACGATGTTGTATAAACGTTGTTGTATGCCAATTTTCTTGTAGTGGAAGTTCTCAAAAAAAAAAAAAAAAAAAAATGTGGTGTTTCTTGAAAGTGCCACTAAATGTTGGATATGACATCATTAGTTAAGAGAGACGGAAAAAAGGTGACAGATGTTAGGATATTAGGATATAGCAACATTTTTCATAATTGTCGTCGTAAGACATTATTGATGTTTTTGAAATGTCATAAGCCTAAGACGGCAGTTGCATCTGAGACGCAAATCAAAAATGTCACTTTTTCTTATGGTAGCATTTTTCAAACCTATGGCGGCATTTTTGAAATGACACTAAGAGTGTGATTTCCTGCAGTGATACCATGGTTATACTATCTCTTTAGCAAAACCAAATTGTTGAAGTTTTCATTCTCTTCGAGTATTAACAAAATGTTTCAACTGTTTGAGGTCATCAAACCATCCGGTCTGACCATCCCAAAAATTGTTTTAAGTCTTTCCTTTGAAATATTGAGAGTTTCAGTGAGTACTTTCTAATAATATAAATGGGAGTCTATGCCATATAACAGGAACAACACAACACAGAACCTGCCAATACACGATGAACCTGCCTGTACTAAAAAACTTAGCTAACCATACACTGTATCTGTTCAATTAAAGAGCTCTCTTACTACAGACAACACACAAACTGAATGACCATACATTATTTTTTAGTGAACAACGTACACAACAGAACCACTATAGCAGAGCAACAAAAGCAAGCCTAACTAGTAACAGAAACTTGAGATGGACATGGAGGCACATCAACTTCAACAACTCCTTCAAGCATCTGTGTGACCTTCCTCATTGTAGGCCTCAGAGATGGTTCTTCTTGAATACACCAAATGGCAACCATCAGAAATCTCTCCAGCCTCTTCCAGTCATTTAACGCTTCCATATCGTTTTCAACCAAAGTATCCAATCTTCCTTCCTGAAAGCAGTCACAAGCCCAATAAGTCAGAATTACTTTCTCTTCTTCACCAACTTCCATATCGCTGATGCTTTTTCGACAAGAAATGATCTCCAGTAGCAACACACCATAGCTATAGACATCAACCTTTGCAGTGATTGGATTACTGTTGAACCACTCCGCAGCAACATACCCTCTTGTCCCTCTAATGGTAGCAGGATTGGTCTTACTCTGATTCAACTTCAGAAGTTTAGCCAACCCAAAGTCAGAAATCCGAGCATTGTAATAATCATCCAGAAGTATGTTCTGAGGCTTTATATCACAATGGATGATCTGGGTACTACATTCTTCATGCAGGTACGCAAGTCCTCTGGCAATCCCCAATGCAATTTGGGTCCTTTGGTTCCAACTTGGCTTCTTTTCCCCAAAGAGAAAGCTTGCTAAAGTCCCATTGCTCATGAACTCGTACACTAACATCCGATGTTGTCCTTCGTCACAAAATCCGAGCAGTCGGACCAGATTCTTGTGATGTGTCTGCCCAATTACATTTACTTCAGTTTTGAATTCCTTCTCTTTCTCTTGAACCACCCTATCTAGTTTCTTCACTGCAACAACAACAATGGAACCCATTTGTATTGCCCCCTTGTAAACAATACCAAAAGCTCCGCTTCCCAGTTCTTCCTTGAAACCATTTGTAGCTTCTACAAGCTCTTCGTAAGTAAAACAACGAAGATTAGTCTCCACAGCACTGTGATTGCCATGATGACTTTTTATGCTTTTCCTGTGGTGGATGAGGAAAAAGCCCAAGCAAACAGCACCAATCAATACAAAATTGATGAACACAGAGCTACCCAATAGAACCGATCCAACGAGAATTAAGGTCCCCTGGTTCTTCTTTGTTTCTGGAACCAGAGGAGAAGGAAGAGTTCGAGGATCTCTTTTCCTAAACTTCAAGAAAGCATGACGATTAACAACATTGTCCTCTCTCCCATTTGAAAGTGGCAGCTTCTTCTTCCAGCAACTTCCATCTCCCAAAATGGCAACAGCACAAAAACAGTCATTGATGCAAGACCTTTTGCACTGCGCTTCAGTCGCAGGGCTGAAATGTTCATAGTCAGATGTTGGCCAATCAGTATTGATTAGTGTCTCAAAATCGTAGATATCTTCCGCAGAATTGATGTCATCTTCTAAACAGCTTTGTGTGAAATTTGGCTTGCAGCTGCCATACGTATTGTTCGGATCAAGTAAGGAATACCCTGGCGGGCATTTGCAATCTGGCCTTTGGTTATCATTGAGTTTGCAAATGCTGTTAAACCCACAAGCCCCACTGCCTTCACCTCCACCAATATCAACACATATATTATCGGGCTGTGACCAAATAGGAGTCCACTTTGCATTGCTATTGAAAGTCTTCGGATGATAATATTGGGTGAAAACTCCATCAAAATCTAGAGTTGCTCTGTGAAAATATTCAGTAGCTGGGAACAACATACCTTGTGGTGTGATATAGAATATTTCGTTATTCCTTCTCAATATGTACATGACTCCTTTGTCGTCGAAGATCACTCGGTAACCAGAATTGGACGGATTGGAGGAATCAGACGTGCCGCTGGTATAGTAAGGATCATAAGGAAAATTGGAAGGGATGTCTCTGGTATTAAGGACAAGATTCCCACCCTGGAGCAAACGGAGTTGAAACCTTCCCTGAGAGAAATTGGTCTCCGAAAAGCGAGAAAATATTTCCCCACCGGACTCCATAATCTGTGTAGGCAACATGGTATCAGTTGGATTTTTGAAACTCTCCCATAGATTGACAGAATCGCTGCTCACAAGTACGAAGTTGCCAGTATCATTCATAAAACCATGAGCAACATTATTGCTGAGATTAAGCTGAGAGTTCCACAATTCTTTGCCTTGAGGGTCACTGAGCACTAGCCCTCTGTCAACAGTTAGGCCTAGTTTGGATCCAATTGAGACAGGGACACCATCATGCCCATACCAGACAATGGTTTGGTCTGGTATTTTGTAATACCATATGGAAAGCAAGAAGAGATTCTTTTCCTCAAGTGGTTTAAACCCAAATGCAAAAACACCAGAGGGTGACAGCCATGGGGTGTCCTTGTTATTTGCAGTGATAGATGTACCCACAGCCACGGTACCATTAGTCCGAGCAACAATAGAAAATGGCAGGAGGAAGAGCAACAAGAAGTGGGAGAGTGGATGATGAGGTAGAGCACAAGCCATTGATTGATAGATCAAGCTCGATTTGGGTAAATGGAAATGAATGAATAAAAAAAGAAAGATCAAAGTGTTTTTTCAGGCAAAGGAAAAGACTTTGAAGTCAACATGTACCTTTCGGCAAAAACTTCTACATCCATAGCATTATTGGTCTTTGGTCACCATTCTTTAACGACTCTATCAGAGCCACATATATAGCTGCCTGGACCATTAAAAGTCTATAAAATAAAATACCGATAATTCTGATAATGTTGGACTTATTTTCACCTCACATGATACGCTCAATATAAAAAGGACGAATTTTAATGGAATGGTAATTAATAAAAATAAAAATTGGTTAACTTGTAATTTTAAAGAATTAATGAGAAAAAGACTTTTATAATAATCATATTGGTTGTGAATTCACCATATCTATAGTGAATTGGGTATTAATTCGGCTATGAATCAATTAGTACAGTGAACAGATCAATACACATGTACTAAGTGGGGAGGATTAACATTTTAGACATGGAAAAAATTTGAAAATAAGATTCGAATCTATATTTTCTTGAATCACTAAATATCATGCAAAATAAATAAACAAATAAATAAATATTTGTCATGCTCCCATATATATCCAGTTAGTCACGCATCCTCAAGTGTACTAGTCAAATATTAAAATTGTATTACTTTATATTTACATCACATATTAGTTAAATCTTCAAATTAATATGTATTAAAAAGTGTTTTATTTTTTAGGCAAAGGAAAAGTCTTTGAAGTCAACCTGTACCTTTCAGCAAAGACTTCTACATCCATAGCATTATTGGTCTTTGGTCCCCATTCTTTAATGACTCTATCAGAGCCACACAAATAGCTGCCTGGACCATTAAAAGTCCATAAAATAAAATACCGATATTGCCATAATGTTGGATTTATTTTATTTTCACCTCATGATACACACAATGCAAAAAAGATGGGTTTTAATGGATTGACAATTAATAAAAATGAGAATTGGTTATGTGTGGGTGATTTTTCGACCACACTACCCGCTTAGGAATTTAACTGGAGAGCACTGGCAGAATAGATGGCACCCGACTGACTTGTAACAGAAATATAAGAATCCCGCGGTGGTTTCGACCACCCGGGGGCACTCCGACGATCAAGTCAGTATATCTCTCAAAGATAAATCAAGCACTAAACTCACAAACTTGAGTATAAAAACATACCTTAGACTCATGGGGATGCCTCTCTTTTATAGCCAATACAATCCTAGTCCCAAAAGGAGCCTGGCCCTAATGGACTTAGAATTACTGCTAATCTAGGACTCCTAGTGGGATTAGGATAAACTCTCTAAGAGTCTTATCTTTACCCAAACTGAAGTCTTCTCCCAATTTAGGACTCTTGTCCATATCCAAGTTGAGTTCCCTCATCATTCTAGGACTCTTGTCCCTTATCCCCTTATCTCGGATTCTGATATCTTCGGAGGCAACCTCGGCCTAACCGAGATGACCTCGGCACAACGACCAAGACACGTGGCACCTCGGCTGACACGTCGACGTCACCTTGCCACGTGTTGATACTCAGAAAATATATCCCCACAACTGCCCCTAGGTTCTATTACCTCGGCATTTTGAGGTGATGGAACCTACACTGTTCGTTCATCTGTGCCCCTCTGTCCGAGATCAAACTCGCCGACCTCAAAGTTCTCTGGACTTTACTGTCCACTGGTGTCAAGAATCAAGTTTCATGCTTTCCAAGCTGCTTGAAATCGCACCTCCTAGCCGAGATTCTAGTTCCATTAATTCGTAAACTCCAAGAGTTTTGCAACTGCTCCACTCACACTCTCTGGTGAGTTCCTGATTTCCAGTCACCTATTTGACCCCGGCGATTTTCATATCGGCGTTCATTTCACTTGGTAGGTTCATAAACTCTTTACTTGCTATTAAGCTCAATCTTTCATAACTCTTCTGAATCTGTTTACTTGCCATCTGTTGCCTTCTATTTTCGTCTGTTTTCAAGTTTTGAATTATTTGAATGCCTGGCATTGTCCTTGTCATATCCGCTTTCTGTTGCTAGCAACATGTTTGGGTCATTACTTTCTTGTTCTTCACATACTTACTTAGTGCCTGTGCACTTGGCTTTATTCTTGAACTTTGTCGTCTTCTTGACTATTTTTCTTTTTTTTCATTTAATCCTCTGGCTTTTTTTCCTTTCTAGCTCTTTTGCTTAAATCCGTCATTGTTCCAAGCTTTCAAGCTCTGCAATTGTTTTCGTTCCTCTCCTCCGGTGAAGCTTACGTTATTCTGTCATTTTCGCATCCGTCGTCAGACTTCGGTAATTCTCATTTCGGCTTCCCTCTTTCTGGTAAGCCACTTTTCCTCCTGGTTTTATTTCTTGTTGCTTTCTAAGAAGCTCTGCTTCATTGTTAACCACTATTGTTGTTTTACCCGTTGTTTCCAAATCATCTTCTTAAATAGACACTGTTCACATATCTGTTGATTTCTGCCACTGTTCTTAGCTTGACACACTTGTACAATCTTTTTGTCTTCATTTCCTGATAGCTTCATCACCATTTTTAATTTACGAATTACATTCTTGTTTCTATTTTCTGTGTCTTTTTCCAGATTCTTGCTTTCAATCTTTGCCTTCAAACTCCGAGGTGCCAGTCGCCGAGAAGAGCCTTGATCAAACTTTTCAGGAGATCAAGGCTGAGCTCGAGGCCGAGAAAGCTGCTGAGAAGTCTTCCCAACTGTCTTCTATATCCTGCCATTGATGCCGAGTAGTTTTGTTTTCAGTTCTCTTTCTTCTTCGGCTAAGCCTGAGCCAAGAAGAAAGAAGCACTCTTCGTCGCCCTCCTGGACGTGTATTTTCTTCAGTGTCTCTTCACTCTTTTCGGCTGGCTCCTTGCCGACATCATCTAGGACCTCCATGTCCTCGTCTTCAATCTCTGCCTTCCCTGGTTCCTGAATGTTGTAGGTAGTTTTCATTGCTGCCATGGAGCAATTCTTTGCCTGCAGTTGGTCTCCTCTGACTTCTTCAATCCCATGTTCTGTGGGGAACCGCAATAGTTGATGCAACGTTGAGGGAACTGTCCCCATTGCATGCAACCATGGCCTTCCCAAGATGATGTTGTAAGGTGAAGGCGTGTCAATTACGACGAATTCTGTTTTTATCTTCTTCTAACTGCTCTTGCATGATTCTATACTTAGAATATTTTGTATGCCTTTCATACTTTGCCTCCTTTGTACAATTTTCTCGGGGTTACATACCTCGGGTATAATAGCTACAAAACTTTTACTTCGGCAAGATACTGACCTGCAAACTTTTCATAAATTCTAACAAGTGTGAAACATATACTACTCAATGTTAACTTTGCAAACTTTTTCTCAAGTTTCAACAAGTGTCTAAATGGTGATCTTGGTCTAGCCTACTTGTAAATTGCTACAAATTTCAACAAGGATTAACATATACTGTAATAGGGATCAACAAGGATTAACATAACAAGTGTTAAACAATAAGCTATTTGTAAATTGCTACGAATTTCAACAAGTGTTTAAACAACATACTTAGCTTTTTCCTCAACCTGTAAATTGCTGCAAATTTCAACAGATGATCATATGTCGGCTTAACGTCATCTTGTAAATTGCTACAAATTTCAACAAGTGTTAAGCATCTTCTTTGGGTTAACCAACTTGTAAATTTCTACAAGTGTTTAACCAATAACCTCGGCTTTACTTCGGCTTATAAATTGCTACAAATTTCAACAAGCGAAGAGAAACAGTAATCTCGGCTTAACTTCAACTTGTAAATTGCTACAAATTTCAACAAGCGAAGAGAAACAGTAATCTCAGCTTAATTTCAACTTGTAAATTGCTACAAATTTCAACAAGTGAAGATAAAGAATCAGCTTAACTCCAACTTGTAAATTGCTACAAATTTCAACAGGTGAAGACAAGGAATAATCTCGGCTTAACTTCGACTTGTAAATTGCTACAAATTTCAACAAGTGAAGATAAGGAATTAGCTTAACTCCAACTTGTAAATTGCTACAAATTTCAACAAGTGAAGATAAGGAATCGGCTTAACTTCGACTTGTAAATTGCTACAAATTTCAACAAGTGAAGATAAGGAATCATCTCGGCTTAATGTTAGTTAAGCATCATCTTGGCTTAACTTCGGTTAAGCATCGTCTCGGTTTCACTTCGGTTAAACATTATCTGGGCTTAACTTCGGTTAAGCATCATCTCGGCTTAGCTTCGGTTAAGCATCATATTGGTTTAACCAACTTGTAAATTGCTACAAATTTCAACAAGTGGTAAACGCATTCTTATTCTCTCTGCCCCCCAGTGTGAACTTAAAATCTACTTGGGTTCTCATCATACATGTAGCTTCGACCTTGTCGCCGAGGTTTAATTCAAGCCGAGGTTGTCGGCCTTGGTTTCTCTATTGATCTTACTTGGCTCCAACCTGAGTTTGATTTTCGGCCTCGCATCGGCGAGCCGCTTCTCTTTTCTTGTTCCGATGCCTTTGTTCCCGGCATGCCCTCCTCGGCCTTAGTATACTTCTCAATTCTGGCCAACTTTAGTCTGATCTTGTGTGCTTCCTTTTTATCTTCTGGGATCTGAGATCTGCTCATTGTGCTCTTCTCTTCTCAGACTCAGGTGCCGAGATCTTATCTTCTGGAATCTTGGATTTGCTCACTTAGGTTGAGCTCTCGTATTCTCGGGCCTACTTGTCTAGGCTGAGATCATGTCTTCTCGGATCCGGGATCCATGATCTGGAATCCGGGATCTGCTCACTCAGGATGAGTTCGTCTATACTTGAATGTTATTGTAAAACCCAAGTTGTGTGTAGGATTATTTTATTGGATAGATTAGTAATTAAATTAATTTATATGGGTCATTTATTAATATCAAAGAATTAGTTGTGAGATGGCATTATATTTCCTATTACTTAGATGGGTAATTTTGTAACTTTGTGAAATTAGGTTAATAAGCCCACCTATTGTGGCTTAAAGTCTTGGAGAACAAACAAAACAGAGGCTGTGAATTGCTCCATAGGCGGCTAGGGTTTGAGAAGGCAAAAGAAAAAAGAAAAGAAAAAGAGAAGAGAGGCTTGTGCTGCAGAAAGGGTTTGGAAGAGTTGAAGTTGAAGGCAGCACGTTGGTGATTTTGGGACACCCATTGGTTAAGGTAAAATCTGTCTTTACTATTAATTATTAAGTTTATGTTGAGGAATTTAACAATCAATGCATTAAGGAGATTTGGAAGATCTATAAGTGCCTACTTAGGTTTTGAGAATTGGGTGCAATGTGTAAGTGTAACTTTGGGTGGGTAATAGAAACAATGGAGTTTTGTATCATGGGTAAAGGTGTGTTTGGCTATAAAGTTGGGTTGAATGGTTTGATCTCTTGGATATTAAAGTAATACATTAATCTAATATAGTGGTGCTTTTGTGGGTGTTTGTAACATGTAAAAAAATATTAATTTATTTGCGGTGTAATATTTTATTAGGTTTGTGAGATTGAGGTGGATCTTGGTAAATTGATATTAGCTTGGAAAATATTATTTTAGCTGTTTGAAGGTAAGTAACCCTCTATCACTGTTGGTTCATTTTTATTCCTATCGAATCGTTTAAAATCAGAAATATTTATTTATATCCTTCATGTTCTCTTAAAATAAAATATGGGTCAAGTATAAAACAACATCGAATATTATTATGAAAATTATTTGAATATTTGATGAAACTATTTTGAAAATTGTACTAAACATTTATTCTGAAAATATCGAATGTTTTATTTGAAAGTTGTGTATTGTTTGAATTTTGAACATCACTCTAGTCTGACTATGATTTGGACCCTAGCCAATGGGGGTTATTTATTGGCACAGAAACTAGTTTCTTTTGGGGCTTTACCACCGGCCTATGTGTGGTTCTGGGCCTTGTCACGGGCTAAGTGACCGTAGTCACCAAGACTTGGGTTTTGTGAATTGCATCATTGAACCATTTGAATATCGAACCATCAATTTTGAACAACGAAATTTCATTGAATTACCTCATTGTCTTTTCAATTAAAATGTATTGCTACACTGTTTATTTTCAGCTACGAAACATCTTACAAAATAATTGTTCATTTATTGAATGGTAGCAAAAAAATATATTTATTGGTTATCGATTATTTTTTTTTGTATACTTGATCCAGCTAACAGTGATGGTTGGTTATTTACTGGGCTGTCTAGCTTACCCTTATTTTATTTTTCAGATTCTGAGGAGTAGAGCTGCGCGGGGTTTTTACGTGTGGGAGTGCCGAGAGTAGGACTATGATTTAAGTACTTGGATTATTATTAGTATTTCTTTTATTAGTGGATTTGGTGGGCATTTTCATATGAGAACTATTTATTTTTATGGATTCTGGCATTATGACAATTAAGGATTTAATTTGAGTATTTTATTTTATGGGTTATGTGATTGGATTCTTAGCCTTGCATGCTCACTTATATGAGTGTGCGGCGTTGTCACAGAGCTTGGGGCGTGACAGTTATCTCCTTGGAAGCGCTCATGCCCCCTGTCTTTGCATCTCTTCTGGAAGGGTCTTCGTTCCTCCGCAGGTATCTAACCTTCCATACCTGGAGGTCGTCTTTGTTGCTTCGATCTGTTGTCTTTGGTGTGTCACCTTCCTGGCCGGCTTCTTTCACTCTATGACTCTGGTCACGAGTTTCTGTGTTGCTATTGTCCCCTTCAACGTCGAGGTTGATAGATCTCCCATTCCCAGCAGGATCGTTGTCTCCAGTCTGATTCTTTTGTCCGTCATTGGCCATCTATTCTTTTTTCTTTCCCACAGACGGCGCCAAATTGTGTGGGTGATTTTCCGACTACACTGCCCGCTTAGTAATCCAGCTGGAGAGCACTGGCAGAATAGATGGCACCTGACTGACCTGTAACAGAAATATAAGAATCCCGCGGTGGTTTCGACCACTCGGGGGCACTCCGACGATCAAGTCAGTATATCTCTCAAAGATAAATCAAGTACTAAACTCACAAGCTTGAGTATAAAAACATACCTTAGACCCATGGAGGTGCCTCTCTTTTATAGCCAATACAATCCTAGTCCCAAAAGGAGCCTGGCCCTAATGGACTTAGGATTACTGCTAATCTGGGACTCTTAGTGGGATTAGGATAAACTCTCTAAGAGTCTTATCTTTACCCAAACTGAAGTCTTCTCCCAATCTAGGACTCTTGTCCATATCCAAGTTGAGTTCCCTCTTCATTGTAGGACTCTTGTCCCTTATCCGCTTATCTCAGATTCCGATATCTTCGGAGGCAACCTCGGCCTAGCCGAGATGGCCTCGGCACAACGACCAAGACACGTGGCACCTCGGCGGACACGTCGACGTCACCTTGCCACGTGTTGGTACTCAGAAAATATATCTCCACAGGTTAGTTTGTAATTTTAAAGAATTAATGAAAAAAGTACTTTTATAATAATCATATTGATTGTGAATTCATCATATCTATAGTGAATTAGGTATTAACTTGGCTATGAATCAATTAGTATAGTGAACAGATCAGTACACATGTACTAAGTGAGGAGGATTAACTTTTTAGGCATGAAAAAAATTTGAAAATAAGATTCAAGCCTATATTTTCTTGAATCACTAAATTTCATGCAAAATAAATAAATAAATATTTGTCATGCTCTCATATGTATCCAGTTAATCACGCATCCTCAAGTGAGCTAATCAAGTATTAGAATTGTATTACCTTATATTTACATCATATATTAGTTAAATCTTCAAATTGATAAGTATTAAAAAGTGTTTTATTTTTTATCTTTTTATTAATGAATTCTCAACGTTTGATGGGTACATATGCAACGTTTCTGATCATTTGATTTTGACACCTTTACCAACAAAACCTTATGTTCGTTGAATAGTCCACACAGTTTCGTAAATTCAAAATTGAAATATCCCACACGGTTTGCAGCTTTTTTATTTTCTCCCATAAATAAAAATAAAAAATCCAAACATACCATTAAAGTATGGTGAAGCACCAATAAATCTGAGTTTGTGAACTTGTGCAATAGTTAGTCCTGGCCTTTTTTAGTTAAACCAAAAGGTCCTAAAACAATCCGATTGACACATCTGTCCTCTTCTATGCACGTTTTTATGTGTTTTATGGGGGCGAATGTGGAATTTTCTTGTGGGTGAAATTACATTTGTGGACATAAAGCACGCTATAGATATTTTTTGGTTTCCTTCTTTTTGATTGAATGTTTGATCTGCATATGGAAACATTGTCAAGAAATATTCTCACATTAAATCATTTCTATGTTAGGGGATTGGAACACTAGATGTGATTGAGGGTTTTCCGAAGAGTTGTTCCCCCAAATTCCACATTTGTGTTTTCGACTGAAACCCTAATTAGAGGAACCTCTTCACCGAAAAACCACCCTCAACAGTAGCCGATCAATCTCTGCCGGTGAGGGTTTGACATCGTCGTCTCTAGAGATATACATATAGACATAGTGGACAGTGTTCGTCATTGTACACGCCAATTACACCATTGCTGTAATTTCAAATGTCGACAATGAAAGGCGAAGGTTTGTAATGTTTGACACTTTAATTGTTGATGTGTACTGCAATTTGTTACTTGTTATTTGTATTCGATTTTGGTTTTGTGGTTTGAGTGGTCGTTACATGCCCTAATTGGTTGATGTAATGTGCAATGTGCGATTTGAGGTAAATTTAACATTGTGATTTTGATATATGATGATATACGCACATCGAATGTGTATGATTAAAGGTGATGTTCATATGGTTTTAATGTTATGGTGTTGTGTATTGAATGTTAGTAGTCAGAGTTATCTATTAGTTTATGGTAGAAGAGGTATGTTGATATTGTTGTGTGTATTTATAGTCGGAATAATGCCCTGTTTGGACGTAGGATATGCAATCTATTGTTGTGGTAATTTATACGTGTGGGTGTTGTTAACATCATCTATCCAATGCAGACAATGGGGTTTTGCTTCCCGACATTAGTTGTGCATGCTGGTTTTAGAGTGAGATTGGAGGGTACGTGGTTATGTTTCCCGTGTGTCATACCAATATGTTCAATGTGGAAATATGTTGTGTACTATAAGTGTATGTCTTGTAGTATGGTATTTCATTTTATAATGTTTGTGATTTATGATGGACACGTCGTAACATGCTTGTTGTGTGATGCTGTACGTTGTGATGTTTTCCAAAAAAAAAAAAACAAAATTGATTCTCATGTTACAAGAAAACAACATCAGCAATTGAAACCCATCCACTGTATATCACTCTACAAAAATCAAACACACAAAAATGAAAATATAAAACTTTACCCTCTCAATCATTACACACAAATGAGAAAAAAAGAATCCACCAAAATCATAACAAGAGTAAATGTGTAAACTCCACCCATGCCAAATCAAAGGAAAATGTTCCTTGCCAATTAAATAGGACCAAATGGTTCATAAGAAAAAACACAAGACTAAATGGATCATCATTTCCTAATTTGGGATTTATCGGTAATTTCTCCTTAAAGGGTATCACGACACATTAAAATTCATTAAGATTGGTGCAAGAAAATAAGGAAAATTCTACTTATATCACCAATTTAGTTCCTTACACCTTTAAAATTCAAATTTGTTTAGAGTACTGCCGTCACACCCCAAACTCGGGTATGACTGACTGTGGCCCACAACGACATAGCCTAAGGCACAAGTAAGCTTAAACATGAACCCAAAATCACAAAGAATAAATGTGATGATAGCCCAAAAATAAATAAATCAAAACTCAAACCAGTGACAAGTCACAAGTATATACAGCAAAACCAACTGTAATCAATACCATCCAAACTTATGAAATATAAACAACCCACATATCAAAATAATCCTAAATGAACCTCAATAAAAACAAAAAGAAATATGCACAAACTTGACATAACAATCTAAACAAAATAATGAATGTCCTAGAGGTCTATGCAATTGAGTCCCCACTATGCCATGAGTCCACTCTAAGTCCTTCTAACACATGGAAATAATAAACAACTATGTTAGCTGATAGCTCAGTGAGTAGCAACATGGATAGTAAATACAATTCTGAAAACAGGGTTCAATTCCAAAATAAGATATATATATATATATATATATATATCACAAAAACTAGATTGGCATACAGTTTGATAAGGATAATCTGTTTCATAAAGAAGGTTCCACAGTTTAATAATTAAAATACTCATGTCTCTCAAGAACATGATAAATGACATTTTCCACTTAAAACATATTACAAAATGAACACCAATAATTTTCTAGGTACCAAGAATAACAAGTAACATGCCACACGGTTCTCAAGGCTATAAGCCTCGTTGGATCCAATATCGAACTAAGAGTCATCCTCAGGATAGCAACCCAGGCCTTTTCTCTAAGATGATCTGATTGAAGATCACCTAGCCTAACCTAGGTCTTTTACTTACAATCGTTGAGCACTAGAGTCATCACGGCCCAACCTGGATCTGTTCCTTAGTGGCTAGAGTCACTATACACAGTGGAATAATTTCCCTAGACTAAAATATACAGATGGTCCCAATAATCAATGCACATCAGTTTCGCAAAACATGGTAGTTCACCATTACAAAGATGAGACCAAAAAAAAAAATAGTTTACAGTATGCCAAGTTCACACTTGTTTCAGAAATAATTTGATTCCATTGATAATATAATAATTTATCAAAACAGTTTAGTCCTGAAACAACAATTTAATTTTCCAACAGTTCTGGGTAGGGGAACATTTATAAAAATATAAAACTACTCACCTGAAAATGAAATAATATAATCCTCGAATAGAGTATGAAAGTCCAACTAGTGCCCTGAATCAAGTATGAAGACTACACGTCACTACTAATTTAAAAATACTAAAGAGAATAATAAACTAAATACCCCACACTAAAGCGCAATAACACAGCTCAACCCCACTCACCGTTACTCTTAAATAATATCTAAGTTCATGTTCTTCAAGATCTAAAATTACCCAAGATATGGGTTTCGATCGAAACTTAACTAAAATTAACTTTAAGATAAAATAGAGTTTTAACACTACAAGAAAAATTGGTTTAGGCGGCGTTTTTTTAACAGCGTTTTATTAAATGCCATTGTTATTAATATTTAACGACGTTTTATAAAAACGTCGCATATTCATTTAATAAAACGACGTCGTTTTGAAATAGGAGGCGTTCAAAAACGCCTCCAAATATGTTGTGCTTCACGCGCCTATTTTGAATCTGACAATACTTTGTTAAAGCTTTGTAAACCCTGTCACGCTTTCACAATCCTCACGCTTCTCTCTTGCTCACCCCCAATTGCTTCTAACCCCTTGAGAGCGATTTCGATTCAGATCGATTTTCTTTCAGATTCATCTTTGAGATTCATACAGATTCATTAGAGCGATTTTGATTTGAAGCTCTGAAGCTCCACTGTCTCTCTTTCTCTCTCTCGATTCATCCTTTGTTCTCTGCGATATCGCTCTGAAGCTCTGGGAGATTGCGAAGAGAGAAGAGGGGTTGGTTTCGATCGCAGAGGAAGTGATCTCAGGAGAGGCTGTGCTTGATTTCTCAGATCGATCTTAGACTGATTTCGATTTTGAAATTCATGTCAGAGCGATTTTGATTTTGAAGTTCTCTCTCTCGATTTCGAAGCTTCACCGCGAGGTATTGATTTTCTCTCTCTCTCTCTCTCTCTCTCTCTCTCTCTCTGTCTCTCTCAAGCTCTTCCTTCCCGTCTCTCTCGATTTGGTTATTGAGATCGATTTCGATGTAACTTACTGTAAGGCGGTGAAAAGTTCATTTGCCCTGGTGATAAATTACTGATCAAAGTCATGAAATAACGTGGTGACATAAGCACAAGTGGATTGAATCTATCTGAGTCACAAGTTTACCATTTTCTCTGCTTTTTGCCAAAAATCTGACAGCAAGACACGAAAATATTTTGTAAGAATGGATTATAAATTATTGATTTGTTTTCTATCCACCTAAACAGTTCATTGCTATATATTTTAAATTCCTAGTATGATTCAGAAATGTACATTATAGATGAGGTGATTCACTTTGGATAATGATATGAAAACAGAATAAGTTTTGGCCCAAAGAAAATGATATGTCATACTAGTAAGAATAGCTTTTCTTGGATATATTCCATGCTAAAAACCTACAGCAACCATTTATATGTGTTCTCAATGATTATAAATACTGTCATGTTATTTACTTTGTTTTGTTTCTCCAGTGTGAGCAGTTCATTGCTAATAACATGTATGTGCTTCGCATGCTACTTATTCATTATTTATCAGACACAAAAATTTGGTATGCACTGCCTACCAAAAGTCTGCAAAGAAAATCTAAAATTTGAGAAAACACTTATATTAAATACACTATTTTTGTTATTATTGTATAGTGTACAACTGATGAGACTACATTATAATTCATACTGCACACAAAAATGCATTTTAGAAACTCATGCATTATTTTTACTAAGACCATTTTTCCACTTCACATTTCAATTTTAAATCACCTTCTGTGAACAAAGTTCTAATCATATTATACCGAGTACATTTAATGGAGAACTTCACATTTATGTCCATGTTTGTATTCTAGTTTTGTCCATGTTTTTATTCTAGAATACCTATACATCGTATATATTAAGACAGTCTGGCGGCCGCCACATTAACCCCATAAATAGATTTTTGGCAACCTATAAACATCAAAATGCGACATTTGTGTTAGGTACTTGACTTTCAGAATTTTTTTTCCTGAATCTTCTAGGGTTTTTGGGAGAAGTTTTTCGTGGCATTTGGAATGGGACAGATGTTGCCATTAAAGTTTTTCTTCAACAAGATTTAACTGTTGAGAACATCGAAGACTTCTGCAATGTGATATCTATTCTAAGGTTTGTCCTAATTGATCTATTTGCAATCATAGCTTCTCATATTCCCCTCCTCCACTTTGTTGTTGTCCATGCGATTGACCTTTTCTTTTCTTCTTTTCATACACAGCCTTGTACGCCACCCAAATGGTAATACCCTGCATTTGTTTGATCAACTTAACTCTGCCATATTATGTGTAACGCCCTCAAAATAATAACATTAGACCCATCAAATAAGACATGCATTGACACATAAACTAACCACATTTCTTTATTTCTTAGAGTTCCATTACATAAGTATTACATGTTAACATCAAAACAAAATGCCTTACAGGCTTACAGCTTTCCAAGTTAACACTTGGTTTCAAACAAAGAGTACTAACTCGTTTACACAAAAAGCCCTTGGCTTGAGGTTACATGTAATACATCAAAAGTTAAGCAACAAAGTATGCCCGCCACTAGCCTCCCAGCTATGTCCTTGGAGGTGGCATGCTTCCAGCACCTGAAAATGATATTCCCATATAGGGTGAGCCACAGCCCAGTAGAAATACACTAAACCAACCATGGACAATGACTAAAATATTAGCAAATTGATAGATGGTCAACACTGAAACATTCACATAAATTACACATTTATGTCATACAACTTATGAGTCTAAGTTACCTTCCCTTTTTTTTTTAACAGATAAGCATGCTAGCTCTATCATCATTTCCACAGATATGTATAGAAACTATATCTTACATTCCGATAAGCACAAAAGCTATATCCACATTCTCAACAGATATGTATAACGACAATATCCACAGATAAGCATATGAGCTATATCCACACATCACAAAGATAAGCATATAAGCTGTATCCACACTTCTCTAGACAAGCATATGAGCTGTGTCTACGGAGTTCATCCCCTATCTTCTCCCAATACTTATCCGGTTTAGAGGTACATCCCCTATCTTCCCCTAAACCGCGGAGTACATCCCCTATCTCCTCCTCTACACATAACGTATACAAACACAATGGTTCTATATACAATCACCCAATACATACAGTTAATGTATTCTATCAACCGTCAAGTTCCATGACACATTTCATTGATTAGTTTCAGTTTACCTAATCATCATGCATTGTCTACAACAATCACGACTATCCTCCACCGATAGCCCAAGCAGTTATTTCTAAACAGAAAATAAGTGCACAATGGATATTCAATCAACATTTCATTTCCTCTTTTCTCACCATTAATTATCCCAATTAATTAAACAATGTAATTAGGCCATTATCCATAATTACCATTTCAACCCTTAGGTCCCATTTTCATCAATGATTTAACATACATTCAATTTCTCTATGCCAAACATGCATTCAGGTTTATTATGAATAAAACCTTAACTTTTGTAAAATTACACAAAAGCCCCAAACTTTCACAAAATTACCAAACCAAACCCAACATCTCAAAATACCAAAATTTAAAGACAAAACCCATAGAGAGGAGTAGGATATCCCTACCTCGAAGTTTAAGCCACAAAGGAGATGAAGACTCGAAGATCAACTTGCTCCAAATCCAAACGTTTTCAGATTAAATCGAAGCTCTCAACGCCCTCTATCTTTTTAACAAAGGCCCTAGGCTAGATTCACACCCTAGGGAGATCAAACCTTAGAGAGAGTGCAAGTTTAGAGAGAGAGAGGCTCGGATTAAGGGTTTTGGACCAAAAAGAGAGTGAAAAAGTGATGTTTTAGACGCTGCTGTCCGCTGATATAAAACACGCTCGCTCGAGCCAAGAAGTTCTCGATCGAGCGAAGAAAAATCCAGACCGCTCGAGCGAAGGAAAGCTCGCTCGAGCCAAGAAAGACAGCTCTCAGGTCCAGAACCAGGTGCAACACTACTCTCGCTCGAGCGACAAACTCCTCGCTCGAGCGAAGGACCAAAAATCTGGGCAGCAACACTAGGCTCCCAAACACAACCAACCTGTAACAAACCTGCCCAACACATCCCATAACTCAATATACAAAGTACAAAGGATGCAAACACGATAATAAACAACAACCAACATCCA
The DNA here is from genome assembly GCF_055761805.1 of Camellia sinensis. Taxonomy (NCBI): domain Eukaryota; kingdom Viridiplantae; phylum Streptophyta; class Magnoliopsida; order Ericales; family Theaceae; genus Camellia; species Camellia sinensis. The sequence continues at coordinate 25,196,318 of NW_028128987.1, forward strand.
CGGACACATGTCCGGATCACTGTACAACAAGGGTAAACCCGGTGTTTACACTTTATAGGATTTGTGAATGGAAAAAACACTCAATTTTTTTCTTTTGATGTTCATATCAGAAATAATTGTAGTGTAGTGATATGAAGAAAATAATACATTTTTTTTGCAGTTATTTTATTCCTTGGTGCCTGCACAAAGCCTTCTCGGTTGTCCATGGTGACTGAATACGTGGAAATGGGATCATTGTATCGTTTAATCCATGTGAGTGGGCTGAAAAAGAGACTCAGCTGGAGAAGGAGAGTGAAAATGATATGTGATATATGCAGGTACATTTGACCATCAACTTTTCCATTGCACTACCTCATTGACATTGCACATTTATGTTGGTACTACTGCTAAATAAGTAACTTATGGTTGCTTTTGGAGCTCAGTATATTTTCTTATGTTGGTATATTTGCTTTTGCATTAATGAATGAGCATTCCTTCACTACAGGAAATATCTGTTAAAGCATATTGGTGGCTTGTTGCACCAGTAAGTAAGGGTAAACTCATGACTTAGATAACCTCTGCATTACAGCTGGATTTGATTTGTTTATTTCTCTCTCTCTCTCTCTCTCTCTCTCTCTCTCTCATGTTTGTACATGTGCATATGATTTTGTACTTGAGCTTCTAGATTGGTTAGTGGAGGATTGCTATAAACTTGTACATATTAATTTTATTCTACCGACAGTAAATATCATTTTCCATAACCTGATCCCCTTCATTTAGATGTGATGCCATTACAGTTTACCAATTTGCTGTTAGAGTTTTGGCATCAACATACTATATATGATCACTTTGACAGTTGTAGTAGGGCATTTCTCCCATATGCTAAGGTGAGCACCACCGTTTCGCTCTCTCTCGATTTCGAAGTTCTCTCTCTCAAACTCTTCCTTCCCGTCAATTCTTCTCCTCCATTTCTACTCTTTTCTCCATGCAATAGATGAAACACAAAGAATTATACCTATCAATTCTGATCAACAATAGATGGACAGCAAAGACCATTCTGCAGGTAAATTATTTTTTCATTTATTGTACAGTTGTTATTTTTAGGGATTTCATAGTTTATGTACTAAACAATTTGATGTTCTCAAAAGTTTCAAGGTCGAGTCAAATGAGTTCTATATGCATCTAATCGTTATATTTAATGGTGGATATAGTGGTAACAGGAATATTATAATAACAGATCATATATATCTCTTCTTTTCAGAAAGGTCAGGAAGAGAAAGGCTGCCACTAAGGCAGATAAGGGTGGCAAAAGTCAAGCCAAGAAGGGAAAGTTTGCTAAGAAAAACCCCAACAAGCCTAAGAGGCCTCCCAGTGCCTTCTTTGTATTTCTGTCAAAATGTGCCACTTGTTACAATTGTTTTCTTAGCTAGCATGTATGCTCTGGACATTTTAAAAAATATGTATGTCTATGTTTTGGACACTTGAAAATTGGCCACAGCTTTGTTGGAAAGCTGAAAATTGTTTGGTTTGTGTTTATGCAATTTGCAAAAACATCTTGTTCCTTGCATATTTTCTGTCAAGGGTTCTACGGAGTCTTTCAATGCTGCCATTATGGTATGTTCAGATTGCAATGTTGTGTTATACTGAGTGTTCTATAAAAATAATACTTTTCATTAGTCAAAATTTTGGTATCCCAGGCAAGGCATGGAACTCGTGCTCCAACCAAGGAAAAGTTAAAAGAGTTAAACGATTTAGCCATGCATATGGAAGTTCTTCTACAAGATGCAAAAGAGCAGAAGTTGGCTTTGCAGAAAGTTCCTGTCTGGTTTCGGGGATGGAAATCTCCTTGGCAAAGGAAGCTCACAAGGGTGGTGAATTAATTAGCGAAGGAGAAGATGAACTGTATAATCTGGGGGTCAGAACCAGAGACAAGTTTCCACAACTGTTTAATGAGGATTACCACCCGGATGTGTATGCAATAAAGGCAACTCAGGTGGGCCGCATTCTACTTTACCTTCTATTCACTTTTGCAAATGGTTAGCTTTAGTGATGATAATTCATTGCGAGTTTCAGCCAATTGTTCTATCTATTGCCTCATTACCATAAATGCTGTTTGGATCAAGTTTCCCCTGAAATTGTTTCATTCCATCAAAAGGCCGATTGCATCACACTAACTGTGATATTACATTTTTATAAAAAAATTTCCGTTGCTTTTAGAATTCATTATTCTTATACATCTCTTTTTCTTTGCCATGAATCATGAAATAGATTCCTCGGGCATCAGCTAGTGCAGTAGTATTTGGCATGGGGCTGTTAAGTGGGAGGGGAAATCTTGGAACAGGGTGCAATCAAGCTTTTGCAGTAACCAGTGAAAGCCGTGCAAGTGATAGGTTATACCTAAAGAATTACCTAAAGAATAGGTAATTCTCAGCATAGGTACATCTCAGCATAGGTTATACCTAACGAATTACACATAGTTTCACACATTGACATATTTTCTCTCACTCTCATGTAGTTGAGGTTTGCTTTTTTAATTTTCAATTTGGATGCTTGAACTCTAGTAACTTATGACATCTATTGTATGCTCATGAAAACACGGAGGCAACTAGGTAAAGGGTTTCCTTGAAAAGAGTTCTTGGTTACTGTATGTGAGGTTATCATTTGACACTGACCTGAGTTGTCATACATATGGCTTGGTACTATCATTAAGTACGTAGCAGAGTACTACTCTCTTTTTAATGCTTTTCATTTGATTTTTGCATGTTGCTGATTCAAATCACATGATGATGTATACTTTAAATCCTTGTCGGAAACCATTGAACTACTTGATTTACTAATGGTCGTCGTAAAAACATAGTGGCATTAAACTGCATGCTTAGATGTCGTGGATAAAAAATTATATGTCCCCGGGCTAGTGGCATAAACCCATGGGAATCAGCTTCATAAGTTGGAGCCTTGTACTCTGAATACAACCTTATTTTTCTATTAAGTTGCATTCTGACACCCAGATGTATTAGCTTATTAAGAAGTGGGTAATGCATCCGTGTTAACAAATTGGAATTGGTAAACTGTCAAAAACCACAACTATATGTTTTGGTTACTTAATTACCTTCAAATGTCTTTTCAAGCTTCTCTCATTATTATGGTTGGTTTACCTTTAATATATTGGTTTTAACATAGTAATTTGGTAGGTACCTTACTTACCAAATAAATATGTATTGACATTTAAAAGGGAAGTAAACCTTAGGTATGTGGGTGATTCCTTTTTGTTCGGATCTTTATGCATTTTGTACTAGGAAATTGAAATTAAACTTTATACTGCTAGATAATAAGCTTAAGGAACCTATTTTGGATGAAATTTTATGCATTAGTGAGGTAGTATGAGCTGAATTTTACAACACATGATACTTCTTTGGTTTTATTGTGTATATCTCTGAATGCAGGCCAATAGAAAAGTCAGGAGCCTAGTGTTCTTAAGCTTAAGGAACCTGCATTGGATGAAATTATCCATGCATTAGTGGGGGCGTTATAATCTGAATTTTACAAGACAAGATATATCTTCTCTCTGGTTTTTGTGCAAACAGGTGATTGTTTCTTTCCTTTCCTTTCTTCTCTTTCATTTTCTTTCTCACAGTCTATCTGATTGCAATTCCTTTGTAATTGTTCATTCAAATTTTCAATTTGGCAGGAAGCATCCTTATTGAATATAACTGATCAAGTGTGTGCTCTGTTCACTCCATCTGAGGTATGTAGCTTTGGTACGTACATATCATGGGATCCATTGTGTTCCTATAGATGTTATCCACTAATAAGTGCAAATTATGTATGTTATCAGTTCATGCTTTGTTTCTTGCTCATTATACACTTGCTAACTTGCCAAATATAAACATTTTTAGGTTGTCTTGTTGGAGTGGACAGATGATTTGGAGTTGTTCATTATACACTTGCTAACTTGCCAAATATAAACATTTGTTTCTGTATCTGTTGTAAACTTTATATATATATTATTGATCGGCTTTGTAAACTTTGTGTAGTATCTGGATGGTGAACAATAAAAATAAAAATCTCTGTTTGACACCACTTAGAATAAGCTTTAGGAAAAGGTGCATAATTCAAGTCTCAGTTGGGAAATAATACTAGTTGTAAAAGTAAGTGTGGATGATTTACCTGGAAGATAGTAGTCTGATTGGCAACTCGTATAACATCTCGCATTCTTACACAAATTTTATCAACATGGGAGTATGTTTTTAGTGTCCAATTTTCTCTAAACTTTGGAGTGTATACTTTTAATTATATGCTCATAATTACATATTACCTATAAATAAAAAAAAGATTCACGATTATAGAGATAGTGTTGCATTCATCACCATTGGATTGCCTTGTTCTGCGTAGAGTAATAAACTTTGTTTAGTAGTGTCCTAGGCGTGGATTTCCGTCTGCGGTAACTGTTTTGCACATATATAGAGCTCATAACGGCCATAATGTAGTTGTGGAAATCTCATGCAAATGTATAGCTTTGGATAAGCTTTGTTTGCTCTTTTCTTATTAGTATTGTTATTATATGATGTAGCTGACAGGAATGAAGAAAACAAGCAAGTCAATGCTGTGCCTGCATACTTGCGTTGGCCTCTGAAAAGAATGAAAGACTTTTCTAACTTTTCTTTTTATTCAATGAATCACATATACACTGTACAAGATATTATATAGGAAAATATCTAACTAACTCAGTAACTAACTAACCAACTTAGTAACTAATGCAGTAACTAACTCAGCTAACAAACACTCTAACCATCTAACAAACATTACAACTATAGCTATGTTTGTTACAGATATTTTCCATTCATTCAAATGGTAGAGTTATTCTTAGGTGGTTCTTTGGTGGCAGTAGTTGTAAAAAAATCATATATATTAGCTTCTAATTATTTTTTTGGATAACAATTTTAGTATTATTATTATTTAAAATTTTTGCTGTTTGTTGCTCCCTATTCTTCAATTTGTGTTTATTTTGGTGAATCTGATTGCAGTTTATGTTCTGCAATTTTTCAGTTTTTCCTATAATCCCATCAACTTCCTATCAAGGAATTTCCTTTTGCACTCAATAACTATATTTGTGGAAAGTCTTTTATCTGCTTGCCTTAGCATTCCTGGATCTCAATCTTTTTGTTGTCATTGTTGACAGATTCAAGGATTATATCCCTGCAAAGTGTCATTCCTTATATGAGCAGTATCTTAAAAGAAGTGACAACGCAGTCGCCATGTGAAGTAAGAAATTCTTCCATGTAAAGTATTTATATAAACCAAACCAAACCAAACTAAGACTTAAGTCCCATCATATCTTTTTTGTCCTTAGCAGTACCTTGTTGAAATAGAAACAAATGTTAGCTATATACTTATATATATATATATATATAGAGGGAGCACCCAATTTGGTGTTCATGAAGTTTTGTGGACTTTTATTTTCCAAAAGTAAAACTTGACTTTCCACTTACAAATAGTCACAACTACTTTATATATATATACATATATATTATATTTTGTTAATTTGGCACACAGTGTGTGCCTCACCTTCTAGTACGATGAAATGTAATACTGCTACAGGTTGTTGAGATTTTAAGTTGAACACAAGTGATACTGGCATATTGAATGCAATTTGAGTAAACTAGTTTCAGAATTAAATTATTATTTTTTGCTTAAAATGCTTTGCAAGATAAACTCTTTGAGAGCAGAATTTTATTGTTGATTTACCATGATTGAACCTCCTAGTTTTACCATTAGTATAAGTTCATCCTCTCTCTCTCTCTCTCTCTCTCTCTCTCTCTCTCTCTCTCTCTCTCTGTGAGCAGGTTGGCTATACAAAAGGTGATGATGCTGGTCTTTCAAATGAGCACATGATTATGGCAGAGATTCCAAATGCTTCAGAAGCCATGGTATAGGTGCATGACTTGGGGTGAAAAAATAAATTTCTAGCAGTATGGTGGTTCTTGCTTTATGCAGGAAGGGTAATATTTGATGTGTATTATTAATACTCTGTTCAACTCTGAAAATTTGGAGACATTGATTAGAAAATCTGGACATTAATGCTTGATGCTTTGTGTCTAACCCAATGAATATGAAGGCATAATTATTTCTTGGCTAAACACAACTTTTAGACCCAATGACAAATGTTATCTGTCCTAATTTATGGTATTGATTTGAGTAGTGGAAATCATTATAACTTCTTCCCAACCCTATTTGCCTTAGGCACTATTACTTTTTATTATTCAACTGTTAATTTCACTTTTATCTTTAAATTATTCTCATTTTATTTTTTGGGATTGAACTTATTGGATTTTTTTCTTGAAGGATGTTGTATGGGGTACTATTATAGATGTGAGGGAATATTAATCTCACATAAATATATGTCTATACAAAGTTTTATTCATTATTGCTATTTTACTGGTATATTTTTGAAGTTAATCTCACAAAATTAGTAGTTCAAAAAAAAAAAAAAAAAAAAAATCTATTGCGGCGTTTTTCAAAGCGCCACTATAGTTATATTTTTAAAATAACAAAAAATCTATTACGACGTTTTTGAAGCGTCGCTAATGCTTATGTGACGTCATGTTACCGTTGACTGCCACATTTAGCGGCGTTTATAAAAACGCCGCCTATACTAATTTTACGACACTTTTAAAGCGTCATAAACTTACAGCGACGGCCGCGTCCTCGACGTTTGGTAGTAAGCGTCACTAAAGGAATTAACGGCGTTTTTCAGACATATAGCGGCGTTTTTGAAACGCCGCTAAAAGTCATTTTCCCAGCAGTGTAAACAAGCTTTCCCAATCTATTTACTAATTTTGAAAATTACAAAACCCACTCCACGTTGTTTGAAAAATTCCAAAACCCTCCAGATATCAACTAACATATCCTAAGTTTCAAACCCAATTAGTTTTACTTGATTTGATTATCAAATAATTATTTACAATTAATTACACCCAAACAGGCTGTTTTCTGCAGCACTTTAAAGAAATTAATGGTCCTCTTAGTATACACAAGCAACCAATCCAAGGCCAAAAATGTAAGAAACTAGACTTGTAACCGGTTCAAATGACATTAATTTGATAATTTTTGGATTTATACGTAAAGAGAATGATACTTCTGAACTTACTGTTTTAAATCAGTTTTCTGGACAGATTTGAACGCATCAGTTTATATAGATTTCGACTCCCAAAAATTATGAGAATATTCTAATATACAATTCAATATGTAATTAATCTACTGCAAAAATTTCAGTTCAAAATTCATCCCTGTGATATGGTTTCTTGATTTTAAAAGTTCGTGATTATGCGCAGAATTTTTTAACAAAGAATTACACACATTCTTTATACATGAATTTAACTCCTCAAATTTCTTAATAGTATATATATATATACACACAAAATATATACACCTACAACCTCTCCGTCAATGATTTAAATAACAATAGAAGAAGGATAAAGAACAAAGAAAGAAGAGAAGAAAACCTAAGAGGCTACAAGGCACAACACACACAAAGCTCTCCTTCTAGGCTACAACTATAATCTTGATGATTAAATCACCCCTCACTTTCCTTCATAACCCACGACTGCTAGGGCTTCTAGTGTTGTGGAAAACAATTATAACAAGAGTTAGGGTTTTTGTTATCCTTATATACATAACCACCAATCTACTTTAGTATTATCATCTAACATTATTATTATTATTATTATTATTATTATTATTATTATTATTATTATTATTATTATTATTATTATTATTATTATTATTTATTTTAATAGTAAATCTTGCCTCTAAATTAGAGATTTCCACCATAAATTTATTTTAGGTTTTAAAATTAATTAAAAGACCCTCCAATAATATTTAATTTACATTTTAGTATTCACCATCAAAATATTTGAGATTGTAAAATTATTATTATTTAATTATTTACTTTATTTTTATATTTGGGTTCTCACATTCTCTCCCCCTAAAAGAAAAGTTTCATCCTCGAAACTAACCTGAGTAAATCATGAGAATAGATGTGGGTACTTCTCGCACATCTCATCCTCCCGTTCCCAAGTCGCCTCTTCAACGAAATGATTACGCCACAGTACCTTAACCAATTTAATGGCCTCGGTACATAACATTTTCTCTTTTGAATCGAAGATCTGAATAGGTATCTCCTCATATGAGAGATTCTCTCTAATATGAAGCAGTTCATAATCTATCACATGCGACGGATTGTGCACATATTTTCTCAATATAGACACGTGAAACACATTATGCACTCCTACCAACCTAGGGGGTAAAGCAACACAGTACGCAATCTCACCAACCTTCTCCAATACCTCAAATGGTCCAATGTGTCTAGGACTCAACTTTCCTTTTTTTCCAAACTTGATGACTTCTTTCCATGGTGATACTTTCAAGAATACCATATCCCCCACATGAAACTCTAAATCTCTCTTACAATGATCAACATAACTTTTTTGTCTACTCTAAGTAGTCAATAATCTCCTGTGATTGTGATAATTTTATGTGTAGCATCCTCTAACAAATCAGGTCCCAACATTTGCCTCTCACCAACCTCATACCAACACAAAGGAGACTTACATTTCCTCCTATACAAAGCCTCATAAGGAGTTACTCCCAAACTAGAATGATAACTGTTATTACACGCAAACTCCATGAGCGGCAAATAATCATCCCAATTACCTCTCCACTCTGAAGCACAAGTCCTCAACATATCCAATAGTCCTCTCTGATTGCCCATCTATCTGAGGGTGATAAGCTGAACTAAAATTTAACTGAGTACCTATAGCTGACTGTAATGCACCCCAAAACTTAGACACAAAACAAGGGTCCTGATCTGACACTAATGACACAGGTACACCATGCAATCTAACAATCTCCTTCACATACAACTGTGCAAATCGAGCTAGAGAATAGTTCATCCGTACTACAATAAAATGTGCTGACTTGATTAATCTAACTGCATCATGATTACTACTAGTACGAGGTAATCCACACACGAAGTCCATGGTAACATGATCCCACTTCCACTCTGGTATAGGTAAGGGTTGTTTCCCGTAGGTTTTGATGTTCTACTTTAACTTGTTGACACACCAAACACTGAGCCACAAATTCTGCAATATCTCCCTTCATACCATTCCACCAAAAATGTTCATAAAGATCTTGATACATCTTAGTGCTTCCAGGATGAATGTTGCAACTAGAACTATGTGCCTTCGTCATAATCTCCTTCCTCAAATCACCACTAACAGGAACAAAAATTCGGCTATGAAATCTAAGCAACCCATTATCACTAACCAAAAAGTCTACATGCTTACCCTCTGCCATCTCTCCTTTAATACGCTCACACTGGAGGTCAATCTCCTGAGCTAAATGAATCCGTTCTCTCATAAGGTCGGCTGAATTTCAATTGACTACAATAAGCCCTATCACTAGGCATAACAACCTCAAGCCTCAAACATCTCATGTCTTCCACCAAACAACTCTCAATAGACAAAGCAGCTACATCTCCAACTGTAACCTTCTTACTTAAGGCATCTGCAACCACATTTGCCTTCCCCGGATGATATAAAATATTCACATCGTAATCTTTTAGTAACTCAAACCATCTTCTTTGCCTCAAATTTAGTTCCTTCTGTGTGAAAATATACTTCAAACTCTTATGATCAGTGTAAATCTCACATGACTCTCTATACAAATAATGTTGCCAGATCTTAAGAGTAAAAATCACAGCTACTAACTCCAAGTCATGTGTACGATAATTTCTCTCATGTACTTTCAACTGCCGTGACACATAAGCAATCACCTTCCCATGCTGTATGAGCACACATCCTAAACCTTGTTGTGAAGCATCACTATAAATCACAAAACCACCACCATCTGTAGGTAAGGCAAGGATTGGAGCTAATGTTAACCTTTGTTTAAACTCTTGGAAGCTACGCTCACAATCATCATTCGACTCAAACTTTACCCCTTTCCTAGTGAGACTGGTAAGTGGCAAAGCAATACGAGAGAATCCTTCCACAAACCTTCTGTAATAACCAGCAAGCCCTAGAAAGCTGCGTACCTCTTTCACAGAAGTAGGTTGTGGCCAATCAACAATTGCTGCCACCTTCGTGCGATCTACAGGTACCCTATATTTACTCACCACATAACCCAAAAAGGATACACTGCTCAATTGAAATTCACACTTCTTAAATTTTGCATAGTCTCTTCTCCTTAAGCGTCTACAGTACTACCCTCAAATGTTGCTCATGCTCCTCCTTACTCCTCGAATAAATTAGGATGTCATCAATAAACATTACCACAAATTTATCTAACTGGGGTTTAAATACTCTGTTCATCAAATCCATGAATGCGGTTGGTGCATTTGTGAGACCAAAAGGCATCACTAAGAACTTGTAATGCCCATAAGGGGTTCTAAAAATGGTCTTAGGAATATCCTCATCCCTTACTTTCAACTGGTGATAGCCTAACCTCAAGTTAATCTTAGAGAATACTTGAGCTCCCTGCAACTGGTCAAATAAGTCATCAATGCGTGGCAAAGGATACCTATTCTTCACTATGACTTTGTTCAGTTCTCTATAATCAATACACAATCTCATAGACCCATCATTCTTCTTCACAAACAGCACAAGTGCACCCCAAGGTGAGACGCTAGGCCTAATAAAACCTTTGTCCAGAAACTCCTATAACTAAGTTCGTAACTCCCTTAACTCCAACTGTGCCATTCTATAGGGCACTTTAGAGATAGGTGTTGTATTGGGGACCAAGTCAATGGAAAATTCTACCTCACGATTTAGAGGAAGACTAGGTAGATCCTCTGGAAAAACATCAACACATTCACTCACTACAGGCAACTCCTCCAACTTCTATTTTGGCTGTTCAATACCCACTGCACAAGCTAAGTAACCATGACACTCTTTTCTTAACATTCGGTTAGCCTGAAGGGAAAAAAATAAAACAAATAGAAGACCCTTTCCTATATCCTTGAAAGAAAAACTCAAGTTGCCCCGGTATAGAAAAAACTACCCCCATTCTAAAACAATCAATAGAAGCATGATGCTTCGTCAACCAGTCTATTCCCAAAATCACGTCAAAATCCTTCATCTCTAATGAAATCAAATCCACTGGAAAAAATCCTACCACCCAAATCTACCTCACAAGATCTGCAGACATCTTCTAACACTAACGTTTCCCCTAATGGACTAGGCACGGTAATACAAACATCTAAAGGCTCGTAAGGAAAAGACAATCTGTGTAGATATCTAGGTGCCAACTCTTAACCTTCAAAATGAAATCAAGAAAGATTCAACACAAATTTAAACAAAACTAACTCAACCACACACTACTAGCGACTATAGGGACTCGGACCTCGTCTAAATGACGAAATGAAAGACATGTAACTTGATCAACCTATAGCTCTAATACCACAATTGTCATACCCCAAGCTCGGGTATGATCGGCCGTGGCACACAGGGACTTAGCCCAAGGCACACGTAAGCCTAAACATGAACCCAAAATTACAAAGAATAAATGTGATGATAGACCAAAAATAAATAAATAAAAACTCAAACTAGTGACAAGTCACAAGTATAAACAGCAAAACCAACCGTAATCAATACCATCTAAACTTATGGAATATAAACAACCTACATGTCAAAATAATCCTAAATGAACCTCAATAAAAATAAAAAGAAATATGCACAAACTTGACATAACAATCTAAACAAAATAATGAATATCCTAAAGGTCTATGCAATTGAGTCCCCACTATGCCATGAGTCCACTCTAAGTCCTTCTAACACCTGGAAATGATAAACAACTAAGTTAGCTGATAGTGCAATGAGTAGCAACATGAATAGTAAATACAGCTTTGAAAATAGGGTTCAATTCCAAAATAAGATATGTATATATATATATATATATATGTATATCACAGAAACTAGATTGGCATATAGTTTGATAAGAATAATCTATTTCAGAAAGAAGGTTTCACAGTTCAATAGTTAAAATACTCATGTCTCTCAAGAACATGATAAATGACATTTTTTACTTAAAACATATTACAAAATGAACACCAATAATTTTCTAGGTACCAAGAATAACAAGTAACATGCCACACAGTTCTCAAGGCTATAAGTCCCGTTAGATCGAATACCGAACTAAGAGTCATCCTAAGGGTGGCAACCCGGGCCTTTTCTCTAAGACGATCCGATTGAAGGTCACCTAGCCTAACCTAGGTCTTTTCCTTACAACTGTTGAGCACTAGAGTCATCAGGTCCCAACCCGAATCTGTTCCCTAGTGGCCAGAGTCACCATACACAGTTGAATAATTTCCCTGGACTAAAATATACAGGTGGTCCCAATAATCAATACTCATCAGTTTTGCAAAATATGGTAGTTCACCATTATAAACATGGGGCCAAAACAAATAGTTTTCAGTATGCCAAGTTCACACATGTTTCAGAAATATTTTGATTCCATCGATAATATAATAATTTATTGAAACAATTTAGTCCTGAAATAACAATTTAATTTTCCAATAGTTCTGGCTTGGGGGAACATTTATAAAAATATGTAGCATGAAACTACTCACCTGAAAACGAAATAATATAATCTTCGAATAGAGAATGAAATTCCAACTAGTGCCCTGAACCAAGTATGAAGACTACATGTCACTACTAATTTAAAAATACTAAAGAGAATAATAAACTAAATACCCTAAACTAAAGGGCACTAACATAGCTCAACCCCACTCACCGTTACTCTTAAATAATACCTAAGTTCATGTTCTTCAAGGTCTAAAATTACCCAAGATATGGGTTCCGATCGAAATTTAACTAAAATTAACTTTAAGATAAAACAGAGTTTTAAACAAGCTTTCCCAATCTATTCGCTAACTTTGAAAATTACAAAACCCACTTCACATTGTTCAAAAAATTTCAAAACCCTCCACATATCAACTAATATATCCTAAGTTTCAAACCCAATTGGTTTTACTTCATTTGCTAATCAAAATAATTATTTACAATTAATTACACCCAAACAGGTTGTTTTCTACAACACTTTAAAGAAATTAGTGGTCATACACAAGCAACCAATGCAAGGCCAAAAATGTAAGAAACTAGACTCATAACCGGTTCTAATGACACTAATTTGATAATTTTTTGATTTATACGCATAGAGAACGATGCTTCCGAATTTACTGTTTTAAATTAGTTTGCTGGACAGATTTGAACGCATCAGTTTATATAGATTTTGACTCCCAAAAATTATGAAAAAATTCAATTATACAATTCAATATGTAATTAATCTACTGTAAAAATTTCAGTTCAAAATTCATCCTTGTGATATGGTTTCTTGAGTTTAAAAGTTCGTGATTATGCGCAGAATTTTTTAACAAAGAATTACACACATTCTTTATACATGAATTTAACTCCTCAAATTTCTTAATAGTATATATATATACACACAAAATACATACACCTACAACCTCTCCGTCAATGAATTAAATAACAATAGAATAAGGAAAAAGAACAAAGAAAGAAGAGAAGAAAACCTAAAAGGCTACAAGGCACAACACACACAAAGCTCTCATTCTAGGCTACAACAATAATCTTGATGATTGAATCACCCCTCACTTTCCTTCATAACCCACGGCTGCTAGGGCTGCTAGTGTTGTGGAAAACAATTATAACAAGAGTTAGGGTTTTTGTTATCCTTATATACATAACCACCAATCCACTTAGTATTATCGTCTATTATTATTATTATTATTATTATTATTATTATTATTATTATAGTAAATCTTGCCTCTAAATTAGAGATTTCCACCATAAATTTATTTTAGGTTTTAAAATTAATTAAAAGACCCTCCAATAATATTTAATTTGCATTTTAGGATTCACCATCGAAATATTTGAGATTGTAAAATTATTATTATTTAATTATTTACTTTATTTTTATATTTAGATTCTCACAACTGCTAGTAACACAAGATATGTGCAATAGAAAAAGGACACGTTTGAATGGAATGACAATTAATAAAAATGAGAATTGGTTAGCTTGTAATTTCAAAGAATTAATGAGACAAACACCGATAATTGTCATGATGTTGGACTTTATTTCACCTCACATGATACGCGCAATACAAAAAGGACGAGTTTGAATGGAATGACAATTAATAAAAATGAGAATTGGTTAGCTTGTAATTTCAAAGAATTAATGAGAAAAGCACTTTTATAATAATGGTATTGATTCTGAATTCATCATATCTATAGTGAATTAGGTATTAACTTGGCTATGAATCAATTAGTATAGTGAATAGATCAATACACATGTACTAAGAGGGGAGGATTAACTTTTTAGACATGGAAAAAAGATCGAAAATAAGAGTCAAGCCTATATTTTCTTGAATCACTAAATATCATGCAAAATAAATAAATAAATAAATATTTGCCATGCTCTCATATGTCACTACAAAAAATTAAGATTTTAGAGACCAAAATTTAAGGACAACATTATTTTTTAAGGACCAAATATTTTTGTTGTGAAAAGTGTTATTATATTTTTAACAACGAAAATTAGACATTATGATGAATTATTATCCTTTTGGGACCAAATTTTTGTCTCAAAAAATAAACTTTTTTGAGAACAAATTATTTTGCCTCTAAAAGTCTATTTATTAATGATACTTTCAAAATTTTGTCGCTAAAAGCTTTATTTTTGACTTTTCGGGAGTCCTTTTAGCGACTATCCTCGTAACGATAGAAATTAGTTCTTAAATGTCTTTTGGAACAAAATTTTCACTTTTAAATTCCAAAACATTTGGTCACTAAAACTCTTATATGTTGTAGTGCGTATCCAGTGAGTCATGCATCCTCAAGTGTGCTAAACAAGTATTAAAATTGTATTACTTTATATTTACATCATATATTAGTTAAGGGGCAATTTGGGAAGGTAACTAAAAGCTAGCTTTTAACTTTTAATCTATTTTGAGTCACATCACCTTTCACATTTTTTACACACAAAAAGAAAAAAAAAACCACAAAAAAAAAAAAAAAACTAAAAAGTCCGCTTTTAACCAACTTCCCAAATCACCCCTAAATCTTCAAATTGATAAGTATTAAAATGTGTTTATTTATTTATTTATTTTATTTTTTTATTAGTGAATTCTCAACATTTGATTATTTCTAGAATTCTCAACATTTGATGGTTACATATGCAACGTTTTTGATCATTTGATTTTGACATCCTTATCAACAAAACCTTGTGTTCGTTGAATAATCCACATGGTTTTGTAAGTTCAAAATTGAAATAGCCCACATGGTTTCCAGCTTTTTAATTTTCTCCCATAAATAAAAATTAAAAACCTAAACATACTGTTAAATAATCACGCCACATATAAAAATTCATTAATATTGATGCAAGAAAATAAGAAAAATTCTACTTATATCACCAATTTAACTCCTTACACCTTTAAAATTTAATTTTTTTTTAGAGTACTGTTATTAACAAATGCTTAAATTTTTTGGACACCCTAATTTCTAATTTTTCTTGTACTATAATTATACCCTAAAATCAAATTACATTAAAAGAGATCATTTAATGGAACACTCATTTATCAAATAAGAACTAACACTATACAATATTGTAAACCCACCCCCACCTCCACCTCCACCTCCTCCTCCACCTCCTCCTCCACTTCTAACTATATGTATTCCACCTTTCTAAACCCTAAACCTGTTACTCTACCTCTAACTATATGTATTCCACCTTTCTAAACCCTAAACCTGTTACTCTTCATAACCAACCAACATAAACCCTAAACTTGTTACTCTTCATAACCATTTTAAACCCTGAATATATCCTCTTTATCACCATCATAAACCCTCCTAAATCAGAAACCTTGAACCAGAAAGCTCTTTTCAAGTCCAATGTATTACTTTTCATCAGTTATTTCACCTTATAGAGCAATGGAGGATAATGACAACAATTCTGATGAGGTTGGCATTCCAGTGGTAAGTTTATCTGTCTTACATTAACATTCTCGATCGTTTTAATCATTGTTGTTTTGTTCAAACTGTTCGCTACTGATTTGCCCACTATTAAGATTATGTTCGATGACACATTATTGAACACAAACATTTAGTTCAATATATGGGTTCCGAACAGTATGCAGATAGTTGGTACTGTTGAACCGAATATAACCTTTATTTTCGGCACTAGTGTACCAAACGGTTCAATTTTTGTATCTTCAACACAAGATCATGTTTTTCGTGAAGGTTTTTCCCTTTAAAACTCCTTTTTACACTGAAATAAACCAAAAAAAGTAAAAATGTGATAGAAAGAAAAGAGGCAATGATGTTGATAAGCTGGGGAGTTTACCTAAGAGGAATTTTCGACGAGTTTTCTACAATGGTGGACAGGAATTTCTGACCAGTTTTCTGACGGTATTCTTTAGACATCGTCAAGTCGATTCCTCCTTTTATTGACAGTTGATAGGAATTTCAATGATGGACTGTCGATGACATATGCTCTTCACTGAGGCAATGGTGTTTACTGATGTAATGACCATCAACGTTCTTTTTAACAGGAGATGGACTGTCATCAAAAGGGGAATGAGAGAGGGTGTGCAAAATTAGGTAGGTGTGCCTTAGGTGTGATAATATTATGAATAAGGGTAAATTTGGTATTAAGTGGGGTGTTCAAAGAAATTTTATTGAAATTTAGGATTTAGGGTTAGAGCTCAAAGAAATAGGGGGTCCGAAGAATTTAGGCAGGTGCTAATAGCAACCCTCTTATTTTATTTTATATTTTTTAAATTTCTATAATTCTTTTACTACCTTCATCCCTAACCTTCCTCCTTCCCCTTCTTCTTACACCCAAAACCTAAAAAGCCCTAACCCTAATTCTCTCCCATCACCACCACCTCCATTGGCCCACTACCAACGCCGCCACTCCGCCACCACTCCATTACCCTAATTTTATCAGTTCTTTACAATTACAACCCAACAAGTAAAGAAAAACCCAACCTTACCCAACATAGATATGGAGGTAACTTATCAAGATTTTCATAAATCGCAACCAAAACTATAAAGTTGAAAAGAATTAATGATAGCATCAAGATCAAGCTCAACTTTTCCTATCACCAAACAACATCACAAATAATTCAATTTAATTCAATTAGGTTTTTTGATGGACAAAAATTTGATTGAGGAACAAACAATGAGATTTGTAGTCCATTACATACATATGTCTACAAATAGAGAGAGAGAGAGAGAGAGAGAGAGAGAGAGAGAGAGAGAGAGAGAGAGAGAGAGAGAGAGAGAGAGAAACATTGTAAAACATGACCTTTAGGGTCAATAGAAGAAACATCACAGAGATCACAGACAATTTTGCCATGGATTTCACCAGTCCTAGCTCTCATACCACAAATCATCATTATCATGAGGATCGTAGAGACAAAAAGTGGTAGTGGCACTTTCTTCAACAACAACTCCATTCGATGGCAGTGACAGTGAGCGGGTGGTGATTGCATGGTGGTGTCGGCGATGGCAGTTGCAAAAGGCGACAACGGATAACGAAATCAAGGTTAGGTTTGGGGCAAAAGAAAATAAGGTGGTTGGAGTGCTTATGCTGGTGAAGATGGTGGTTCGAGGTGATAGTGGAAGAGAATTAGGATTTTGGTTTTTTAGGTTTTAGGTGTAAGGATGAGGAGGAAGGTTAGGGACAAGGGTAATAAAGGAATTATACAAATTGTAAAAAGGGTGATTCTACTTACACTACTATTTTACCTCTTTACAACCTCCATAGGAGTTTTTTTTTCCTCCCAATTTTATCCATGTGCGAAATTACCTTTAAGGACAAAACACTAAAATTAAATATATTTTGTTATCTCCTTACACCCCATGGTCTTCAATCCCTACACCTCTTTTTCCTTTCTTAATTTTTCTTTTCTCTTACACATCTCTTTTCAAAAAGTGAGAATCATAGTATTTTGATCATTAAAGAAAGCAATGGATGAAGAAATGGTGGTGAAAAACCATCAAAAAAGTGAAATGGTAAGTTTTATTTATTTATTTGGTAGATTTTTGTTTCGTTTTTCTGGACTAGTGTTCGACTTTTGTTCAGTGGTTCGAAATCAAACAAAATAAAATAGTCCAGCATCACATTTCCGAACAAAAATATAAGTCTAGTAACCAACTACCGAATAAAAGATACATTTCTGATAACCCCAAACCGAATTTTTTTAATTTGTTCGACTTCTTATTACAATGTATTTTTAGTTTCATTTTTTTATATTTTTTATTTTTTTTCCTCGAAGGATTATAATTATACTCATTGCAACAACGCAAGTACTGCAATATTAGTGGACTCTAGTCATGAATTTATTACAGACGGGATTTTTTAAGTTTTTTTTTTTTTATGAATACAATTTTTTTTTATAAAAAATTTGTATTGAGTTTTATTAATAATTTGATGTATAAATGTATTTATTATCTTTAAATTTTTCGTAGTCGTGAATCATTGATTAAATGGGCTTCTGACATTGGGAAGAAGGCTGGATTTGTCATTGTTATAAAGACATCAGATGCGGGAGGCAATGACAGAAAACCAAGACTTATACTTGCTTGTAAAAGAAGTGGTTACTATAGAGATAACATGAAGATTAAGGGGGAACGATTAAGGTTGATAGGTTCTAAAAAGTGTAGATGTCTACTTCTATTAAGGAGGGAAAAATTACCTACAAATTACCAAGACAAATTGTGATAACATGTTTGATACATAAATGCAAACAATGACAGATTTTATGGACACTTTATGGATGTTCGTACACTTTATGTATAGCGATCCTGGTCTTTCCCCATTTGGTTGTTGTATCCGGACTTAGGTTCCATGGAGCTTGTTGTATATATCTTATTGTCATCCTTTAATTCCTTATTTTTGAGTTATAGGATGTTTTAGGCAGGTTTGTTACAGGTTGGGTGTGACTGGGAGCAAATGGTTGCTGCCCAAAATTTTGGTTCTTCGCTAGAGCGAGGCTGTTGTCGCTTGAGCAAGCTCTGTGTTTTAGATCCTTTGCTCGAGCCAGGGTTCCTTCGCTCGAGCGAGAGTTGAGTTTTGTATCTGGTAGCTCGAGCGGGAAGTCCTTCGCTCGAGCTTGCGTCTGCGTCTGGTTCTGGACCTGAAGGTTGCAATTCTTCGCTCAAGCGAGTGAGGTCTATGTTTTGGGTTTCTTCGCTCGAGCGAGCATTCTGTCGCTCGAGCGTGCTTCTGGGTTGTAGACCTGAAGCTTCGCATTCTTGGCTCGAGCGAGACTTTCTACGCTCGAGCGAGAGTTCTTTGTGTCTGGTCACTCGAGCGACCAATCCTTCGCTCGAGCGAGCCTGTGTTATATCAGTAGACAGCAGCGGGTAAGCACTTCACTTTTTCATCTCTTTTGGTTTCGAAACCCTAGTTCCGACTCTCCCTCTCTCTCTCTACACACTTTCTCTCTAGGGATTGATCTACTTATGGTGTGTTTCTACCCTAATCCCTTTGTAAGAAAGATAGAGGGTTGTTTGGGCTACGTTTTAATTTGAAAATTTGTGGATTTGGAGCACTTTGGATTTTCACCATCTTCTCCTTTGGTCTCTTCATTTTGAGGTAGGGATACTCTACCCCCTCTTATGAGTTTTGTCTTTAATTTTGGGCATTTTGATTAGTTGGTGATGTTGGGTAATTTTTGTGAAGACCCAAATATAAAAATTTAGTAAATAATTAAATAATAACAACAATAATATTACAATCTCAAATATTTTGATGGTGAATCCTAAAGTGAAAATTATATATTTGGGGGATCTTTAATTAATTTTTAAAGTATAAATAAATTTTTATGGAAGTTCACAATTTTTTAAGACTTTTGATAATAATCTTAATGATAGTAATAATAATAATAATAATAATAATAAACTAGTTAGTAAGGGGTCATTTTGGAAATTTATATTAGGTGGATAAAACCCTAATGGTGAGATATCAATTCTTTTTTTCTAATCAACACAACAGCAGCCACTTTAGGCTTAACAGCCGTGAGTCATTGAGGGAGAGAGAGAGACAAAGAAGCTTGTGGCAATCAAGGAGGGAGAGGAATTCTATGTAACCAATACTTTGTGGGTAATTTAATTGTTTATTCTCACTTCTATTATTAATTTTTTGATCTTCTATAGTTGAGTTCGTGAAATGCATGGTTGATCATTCAGGTATATATTAATTTATGGGCTGGTGTGAAGGGAAGTTTAGTATATCAAACTTGGGTTATGGGAAATAATGATGGAAGAAGAGGTGCTGTGTGGTTGCGTGAGTCTCATTGTGGAAGAGATGTGGCATTATTTTTTTGTGTGTTTTGTTGGCAGTGGACTGGTGCCCTTGTTTGGTATAGGTCTAGATATAATGTTTAAGGTTCAACACATTCATGCATAGAGATTGGGTATTATTCAAGGAAAAATTCTGTGCAGAATCATAGACTTTAAAAATCAAGAAACCATACCAAACGAATGAATTTTAATCTGAACTTTTTACAGTAGATTAATTACATATTGAATTGCATATCTGAATTTTTTCATAATTTTTGGGAGTCAAAATCCATATAAATTGAGGTATTCAAATCTGTCCAGGAAACCAGTCCGAAATAGTAAATTCGGGAGTGTTGTTCTCTTTGGGTATAAATCCAAAAATTATCAAATTAGTGTCATTAGAACCGGTTACGAGTCTAGTTTGGTACATTTTTGGCCTTGCATTGATTGCTCGTGTACATTAAGAGAACCGTCAATTTCTTTGAAGTACTGCAGAAAACAACCTGTTTGGATATAATAAATTGTAGATAATTATTTTGATAAGCAAATCAAGTGAAACCAATTGGGTTTGAAACTTAGGATACATTAGATCATATCTGGAGATTATTGGAATTTTTTGAATAGCGTGGAGTGGGTTTTGTAATTTTCAAAGTTAGCGAATAGGTTGGGAATGCTTGTTTGAAATTCTGTTTTATCTTAAAGTCACAATTAATTAAGTTTTGACCGGAACCCATGTCTTGGGTGATTTTAAACCTTGAAGAACATGAACTTAGGTAATATTTAAGAGTAACGGTGAGTTGGGTTGAGCCGTGTTAGTGCGCTTTAGTTGAGGTTACTTAGTTTATTATTCTTTAGTATTTTTAAATTAGTAGTGACGTATAGTTTTCATATTGGTTCAGGACACTAGTTGGACTTCCATACTTTATTCGAGGATTATACTATTTCGTTTTCAGGTGAGTAGTTTCATGCTACGTATTTTTATAAATGTTCCCCTACCCTGAACTGTTGAAAAATTAAATTGTTGTTTCAAGACTAAACTGTTTTGATAAATTATTATATTATCAATTGAATCAAATTATTTCTGAAACATGTGTGAACTTGGCATACTGTAAACTATTTGTTTTGGTCTCATGTTTATAATGATGAACTACCATGTTTTGCGAAACTGATGTGTATTGATTATTGGGACCATGTGTGTATTTAGTCCAGGGAAATTATTCCACTGTGTGTGGTGACTCTGGCCACTAGGGAACAGATCCGGGTTGGGCCGTGATGACTCTAGTGCTCAACGATTGTAAGGAACAGACCTTTAAAAACAACTAGGTGACCTTCAATCGGATCGTCTTTGAGAAAAGGCCCAGGTGCCACCTTGAGGATGACTCTTAGTTCGGTATTGGATCCAACGGGGCTTATAGCCTGAGAAATGTGTGGCAGATTATTTGTTTTTATTGGTACCCAGAAAATTATTGGTGTTCATGTTATAATCTGTTTTAAGTGAAAAATGTCTTTTATCATGTTCTTGCGAGACATGAGTATTTTAAGTGTTGAATTGTGGAACCTTCTTTTTGAAACAGATTGTATTTACCAAACTGTATGCCAATCTAGTTTCTGTGATATATATCTTATTTTGGAATTGAACCCTGTTTTCAAAATTGTATTTACTATCCATGTTGCTACTCACTGAGCTATCAGCTGACTTAGTTGTTTACCATTCCAGGTGTTAGAAGGACTTCGAGTGGACTCATGGCGTAGCGGGGACTCAATTGCATGGACCTCTAGGGCATTCCTTTAGTTTAGAGTGTTATGTCAAGTTTGTGCATATTTATATTTATTCTTATCGAAATTCATTTAGGATTATTTTTTATATGTGGGTTGTTATTATCCCATAAGTTTGGATGGTTTTTGATTACGGTTGATTTTGCCGTTTATAATTGTGACATGTCTGGATTGAGTTTTGGTTATTTATTATTGGACTATTGTTCAGTTGTTCAATGTGATTGGATTCGTGTTTAGGCTTACGTGTGCCTTGGGCTAAGTCCCTGTGGGCCACGGCCGGTCATGCCCGGATTTGGGGTGTGACAATTTTGGAAAAAGTTGGGGTTGTTGTGTAATTTATAAACGAGGGGTTTTCAAATAATAAAACCCATATGTGTGTAAGACACTGAGAAAATGAAATTATTGTTGTATTATTGATGAAAATGAACCTTAGGGTTGATATTGTAAATTAGGAAAAAATGCCCTAGTTATGTGATAAATTAATTTGAATAATTAATTTGTGGGATTATGAAATTGAATTGGAGAATTGTAAAGTTGAATGGTGAGGTTGGATAATTTAATCACTCACCAATGAAATTGTTGATATTATATCTGTTGATGCATTTATTATCTATTTAGAAATAATTGCTTTGGGCTATCGGTGGAGGATAGTCTTGATTGTTGTAGACACTACATGTTGATTAGGGAAAATCGAAACTAATCACATTGATTACGTCATTGAATATGATGGTTGGAATAATACATCAAATATGTGTATTGATTGATCATTGTATATGATAATTGTTTATATACTTGGAATATGTATATTGTGTGGGAGGAGATAGGGGATGTACTCCATGGTTTGAGGGAAGATAGGGGATGGACTCTCAAACCTGGTTGGGAGGAGATAGGGGATGGACTCCATTGACACAGCAAATACGTGTATCAGATTGAAGTGTTAATATAGCAAATATGTGTATTGAATGGAAGTGATAATGCAGCAAATATGTGTATTATTTGAAGTATTGGAAGTGTTTTAATATGAATTGCGATCTCTTCTAAATTGTAAAGTATGAAAATGTTATAATCTGAGATATAGTCTCACTGAATGATTGGCCTGGTTCTGAGCCATGCTTATGAAATGATTGGGTTAAGTAAAGGAGAAATGAAATATAACATGGACATGTTTGTCATGGAACTGTATGATGATATAAACTGGTTATTAAGTATTAACCATCTATCAAATACTATTGTTTTAGTCATTGCTTATATTTGGTTTAGTATATCTTTGCTAGGCTGTGGCTCACCCTTTATGGGATATCATTTTCAAGTCCAGGTGATATGCCACCTCCAAGGACATAGCTTGGGAGGTTCTAGGAGTTGAAGACTCTTTGTTATTTTGTTATCTTTTGTTGTATTACGTGTACATTTAAGCCAAGGGCTTTATATGATATGAGTTAGTACTCTCTTTTGTGTAACCAAGTGTTGGCTTGGAAAGTTGTAAGCCATTGGGCATTTACTTTTGTTGTCAACATGTAATACATTTGTAAGGAATACTCTGATGAATGGAATTAAGTTCTGTTTACATATGTCTATGCATGTCTATAATGTGGATTTCTAAGTATTATTTTGAGGGCGTTACATTATGTTTTTATGAATAATTTTATGGATACTTTTTTATGTATGATTTTATGGATGCGTGTTTGATTTATGAATTTTTTTATGAACGCTTCAAGGAAAAAGTAAATCTTTCAATGTACAGCAACGGGGGCTTAGACAACTCTATTGTAGTTTGGCAACATGACGCTAGAGTAATCCTATTTGTATAATAATGTATTATTGAACATGCACTTCACAAGTGGCCAAAATTAATTTCTTGTTATCATCTAATTGGATGGCAACATAATGTTGGGAAAAAAAATAATGTCTGGTTTGTTATCATCTAAATGGATGGCAACATAATGCTAGGAAATTTTTTTTTTCCAGTAACATGGCACTGGAGTAATTCAAATTAATTAGCATTGTATTACCGAATAGGCATATTACAAATTAAAAAGTCATTGTTTGGAAGGTGTCTTTGCAAATGTATAGCAACAAAATGTTGGAGAGATCTATTTTTTTCAACAGCATAACACTAGAATAATGTAAATTGTTTAGCACCGTGTTACCAAAATTAGTGGTGTAAAGAGATGAAATAGTTAATTTAGGGTTAGTTTTGGTAATATATTGGGGTGTAATGAGAATTACATTTTTTTTAGTGGTATAATGAGATGGAGGGTGTAAAGAGGTTAAATAGTGGTGCAAATAGAATCACCCTTATAAAAATAAAAAATGAAAAAGTAAATTCTGAGGGTGTAAGGAGTTAAATTGGTGATATAAGTAGAATTTCTCAGAAAACAAAGATAAAATAAAAGGTAAATTACACTTTGCCCTTTTATATTTGGTCATTTTTTTTTATTTTGGTCTTTAAAGTTTATTTTTTCCTACTTTAGCCTTTCATATTTTAACTTTCTTCTAGTTTACTCCCAAAGTTAACTTATGTTCAAATTAGACAAAAAAATATCACAATAATTACCACATATCATAAAAAATATATTATTATATTGAAATTTGAATTTATGTCAGAGGTGTGAATTATATATATATATATATATAATAAAATATTTTTATATCATGTGACTATTAATGTGTCATTTTCTGTCTAATTTCAAAAAAAAAATTTAAAAATAAATTGAGAAAAAATTAAAATGTTGAAGGTCAAAAACAAAGCGTGGCTTTTAGTCAATTGCTGGTAATTTGGCCTTTTGAATATTTTACCATCTCTTTTGAGGTCTACCGATGGTGTTGTAGGTATATAATCGTTGTAGATATCCATGGTAAGGTTTGCAAAGTAGCAAAAGAGGGAGCTCCAAATAGTTTGATGTCCAATCTTAATGGTTAGGAGGACAAGTCTCTTTGGTGGACTCTAGTAGCCTTGAGTTTTACAGTTATAGTTTAACCATTACTATTTAAATGTTACTAGCTAACTGTTATTTATATCTATTAAACTGTTACTTACATATTAGGGCTAAACCTAATGTCTATACACTTCATCTCGAAGCGCCTCTCTCCCAGTAAGGTAATAAGATCTTTCGAAAATTGAATCTACTGACGCAAAGATCCCCATGCGGCCGCATTTTCATGCATGTGCCCATACAATGGTGGGGTGGCCGCAGAACATACATAGTGAGATTGTGAACCCGTTTTGCGGCCCTTAGTGGGATGTGTGGATGGACCAAAGGTATACAAAGGCTTAAAAAACATGCGTACCTACTAGACGTGTGGGTCCACGCTTCAACTCTTGGACTATCTAGTTGCACAAGAAAGCCCAATAAAACTCCAATTGATATCATGAAAACAATTTTTTATTGGAAAACTAACCCAAAGGTCCAAGCCCAACATATCATGCCCCATTTACCCCCAAAACAAATTTAATGCTCCATTAAGTCCTCAAATTATCAATCAGATGAAAATACCCATAATATATCATCCAATTTACATGCGCGCAACCTTCATCCACAATCATCTCAGTCTGATCAGTACACTGTCACGTCTCCGCCGCTCGACTCTGCATTCTCAGTCCTCCATCTCTCCACCATTCGACTCCACTCCCTTTGAAACGCTACCCTAACCACAAAACAAACCCGTTCATCTTTTTCTATCGTTGACTCTTACCAACACAACACCAAGCCGTTCATCTTCTCCAATCTGCGACTCTCAACAACACGAAGAACCATCACCACTCTGAAGAAATTTCATAGTTCCTGACTTCTGATTCATAGCAATGGGGAAAAAAAGTAACATCTCTCTTCACCTATTATTTTTCATTCAAATTTGTACATTATTCTTTCATATTTTGTATATATCGTTTCAATAACACTTTCATAAAAAAAAAAACCCTTGTAAAACACATTTTACATACTTCAAAATGTATAAACCCTCTTTTATATATAATCCCCTCTTTTAAAACATTCTAGTCCCCTGTTTTTAAACATTCTAATCCCCTGGTTTTACACATAAATCCATGTTTTTACACATTCAACTCCTTGTTCTTATTCTTGTTGTTCTTGCTTCTTCTTGTTGTTAAATATTGGCTTTTCTTCTTCGTATTGTTGCTACATTTCGTTGAATACTTAATCTTCTCGTTGTTATCATTGTTGTTTACAAAATACAATGGGTTGTTCTTATTGTTGACACTGTTTATAAAAACTAAAACATCAGACAGTTTCATTTCATCACTCTACAAGTAACATATCTAAATTTATTCACACTGCAAATGAAACTGCAAAATTACACAGTTTAATCACTATTCAAAACAAATAGATAACTTATTATGAAGTACAAACCAAACTGTCAAATTATACAGTTTTGTAACTATTAATAACAAATAGATATAACTTCATATTAAACTGCATATAAAACTGCAAAATTATATAGTTTTGTCACTATATTACTCATGCCCTGTTGTCGCTTTCATTTTTTCAGAAATAGCTATTGGAAGATATTGGAAGAAACAAGCCCATATGCCCAAAAATCCAATCAGTGATTTAAGTATCTCCTCTTTTGACAGTTCTTCACCTGTATCCACTGAAATGCCCCCAAAATATCCCCCTTTACAAAAAACCCAACCACCACAACAAAAAATAATCAAAAAAACCCACAAAACAACCACACTACCTACAAAAAAAAGCCCAAGAACTACATCACAGACCCCACCCACACAACAAACACCAACCACACCTCCAACCGCAAAAAAAAAAAAAAAAAACAAACAAGCAAACAAAAGAAAGCCAACAAAAAGACAACAAACTCCTCCAACCAAAAAAAGAAAGCTCTAAGAAAGCCAATCAACTCCTAAAACAAAAACCAAGCCATCAAAAGGGAAAAAATGAGCAGTTCCTGCAAAGAGAGTCCAACAGTTTTATTATCGTTCCAACATCGGAACAGTAATCAAACTGTTGAAGGGGGTCAAATTCAGAAGAGCCCAACAGACAGAGCTAGAAAGAACCCTTTTTTGGCCCATTATAAATGCTCTCTCCTCAACACAACTGAAGGCCTCTTGGTACAGATGCTATAATTCCATTGTGGCAGAAATGACAACTCTACAACAAAAGACAAAGGACATTTATACTTCGTAAAAAGGAAATGAAACTCAGAAACAGTGATGTCAGTCTCATTTTGGGTATCGACTGTGGAGAAGACAGCATCACCACCAAAATCCTATGCAAGACCAAAGGATTTTGAGCTTGCATTTTACAAACGAAGATGCAAATCAGTAAAGAGATTGGATGGCAAGTCATTAACCAAAATGTTTCAACAAACAAAAAAAGGAAAATCAACCAATGATCGTCAAGATCTTGCAACGGTCATCACCCTTTACTTGTGCTTGAAACTTCTCATGCCTCCAACAGGCCATACACTCAGTTGGAGTTTCCTCAACTATGTTGACAATCTCAACAACATCAAGAAGTACAATTGGGTTGAGGCAATAAAAAACACACTGATGAATTCAATGGCAAATGCAAAACAACAACCCAAGGCATGTCTCTGGATGCGTCATGTTACTCTTGGTAAACACATTACTCAACTACTTCACACAAAAATATCAAACATCCACCTATTTCGAACTATCTAACATATTTCAATTTTTTTTTACAGTATTGGTACTGTGAGCACAGTAAACTCCTCCGACCATCCAACAAAGAAGGCTTCCTAAGGTATATGAAGTGGAACCTTGGCAAAATGTACTCCAAGTGGAAACACATCAGCCTTGCTGACTTTGAAAAGGTACTCAAACTCTTCTATACTCTCATAGCACAAATCTATTCAACACTCCTTTTATAGTAATTATAGTAAAAATCATGTTATGAAACTGTAAAATTCTTCAGTTTCAAACAACATATATTCAATACTTAACTCACATTACTCACAGTACAAATCATATTATGAAACTGTAAAAGTTTGCAGTTTCAAAGCACACACTTATTTAACATCACTCATGTTATGAAACTGTAAAAGCTTACAGTTTAAACGCACAAATCTATTTAACATCACTCATGTTATGAAACTATAAAAGTTTTTAGTTTCAAACAACAGTACAACTCATGTTATGAAACTGACCAATTTTATAGTATTACTGATATATGCCACATTGTTCCAATGCAGTTTGACCAAAGTGCTTCAACCCCAACTGAACAAGAAATACAGTTATTGCATATCAATCAAAGTACATCAACAGTCTCTTCAGCAAAGAAACATGACCACAAAAAGGACAATAAGAGAAAAAAACAAACAAAAGCAACAACAAAAAAAAAAGAAGAAGACTTCCAGACAGTGATGAGGATGACTTTCTCGAAAAAGAACACCAATCAAAATCAGAATCATAACAAGAAGAAGAAAAAAAGAAAAAAGAAAAAGAAAGCAAGAACCATAAGAAGAACCAAAAAATGATGAACAAGAAGAAGAGAGTGATGATGAAAAAAAACAAGTGACTGAAGAAGAAGAAGAAGAAGATGAAGAAGAAGCTGATGAACAATAAAACAATGATGAAGAAGAAGAACAAGAAGAAGAAGAAGGTGATCAACAAGAAGACACTGATGAAAAAGAAGGCCAACAACAAGAACAAGAAGAAAAACAAACAAACCAACAACAAGAAGTCAATGAACAAGAACTGACAGAGCAACAACAACATCATGAAAAAAAAGAACAAGCAAAACAACAAGAAGAACTCTAAGAGAAATCTGACACATTTTATGCACAAGGTAAACTCTTGTCTAATACTGAAGCAGACTGCAAAATTTAATTAAACTAACCAAACACAATCCAACATTTTTATAAGTGATGACCAAGCACAAACATCAACCAAAGAGGACGGCAAGGACAAACTCATAGCAGCCATGAGAGCACAAATGCAAGAAATGGAATAAAAATTCATGGCTGAATTGCGTAGAAAAGAAGATCAATTAAAGGAAATGTCCGCAAAAAAAAAAAAAAAAAAAAAAAAAACTAACAGTCCCCAACAAAGATCAATAGTCAAGAGAATCAAACAAAAGTCAAGAAAACAAGCACATAACCCAGATTTTAAATACCAACGAATGACAAAAGCCAAAGAAGATACAAGGAACAAGACAGAAACTGCTGCTGATGTACCCAAACCAAGAGAGGGTACCAATGAAGAAAAAGAGAAGAAGAATGAAAAGAAAAAAGAAGAAATCGAAACAGAGAAAGAACCTGCTACTGAACCCGAGCAAAAAGAGGGTGCTCATGAAGCAAAACAGCAGCAGAAAGAAAAGATGCAAGAAGATATTGGCCAAGAGAAAGAAGATGCTGCTGAAACCAACCCAAAAGAGGATGCCAATAAAGAGAAGACACAAGTTCAAATATTGGAAAGTGATGATGATTTCAAGGAACAATCAATCCACAACAAGCCACTCGCTATTTCATGCCGCAAAACAAACAAGGTTTGGCATAGCCTATCCAAAAAAGACCAAGACCAAATTCAACTCATCAACAACACACAATCAAGTGCTTCTGTCTGGTCTTGCAGCGAAGATGAAAATTGCATATACTTTTCAGATATATGCAGATTGACCAACAGGGAAGCCTTATATGGGAATGTAGGTCTCCAACTGCACAATTTTATAGTTTCTGTTCATATTCAATAACCTATTCCTCAAACCTAACACATTCTCATATATAACATGTTTCAGGTCATTGATGCCTTTTCAGAAATAAAATTGGCACTCCAACCATCAATTGAAGAATTTGAGAAACATGATCTAGCCTTTGCAAGAAATCCATACGCGGGAAGATCTTATGTTTTCTTAACACTCATCAATGTAAGCAAAACTTAACATACCTTTCAATATTATTCAAACTGTAAAATTTTCTACTTTCTTAACATGTCTTACTACATAGTTTTATAACATATTTCAAACATATATATAAATTACAGACTCCACTACAAAACCAAGATCAAGCACTGAGAGAAAAAATGATAAACAACCATTTTCCAAAAGCAATGAAAAACAGATATATCCATTTCCCAATCAACCACAACAACCATTGGACAATTGTGGTCTTTGACAATGCTGATGGGATATGGAGGCACTATGACTCTTTGAGGCCAGCAAAAAATTGCCACAACAAACACTTTGAAATTGCAAAGGAAATTGTAAGTAAAATAAAATTTCCTATTTAGTTCCATTCCTTTCAAAACATCTCAACACATCACTATAACTAACAAAAACACCCACTAACTATTTTGTAGCAACAAAATCAACTGAGATGGAATAAAGCATTATTCAGCAATCAAGGAAACATGTTATCATCTCAAGAGTGCGAGACAGTAATTGTATCAATTAACGAATACCCAGAACAAACCCCACACGCGTAAGATACAATCTCAATAAACTAATGTTCCAATATGCTAAATTTTGCAAATTTATCTAACTAATTAACTTCATCTAAAACTTTGTAGGAATGATTGTGCAATCGCCGTCTGTAATGTTATTAACCAATATATCAACTGGCAACCTGTGCAGAAATCACTTAGACCAACTGAGTGGGTCAAATTTCGAGTAGAAATCATCAGTCAATTCCTCAATGATAAGAACCGATCTTGGAAACTCGAGCACTACCAAATGTTGACAAAACATACCAAACCATAGAAACAATGAACAAACTTCTTTACAATACAAATATTCAAGTGAACATATTTTTGAACTTTTTTTTTTTTTTAACATGTGACATGTGAAAAGTACATTATATGCTTTTGGGAATTGATCTTCTTGTGGTTATTATGGTGAAAATGATTGTTGTCATTGATGTTGTTGTTGTTCTTCTTCTTGTAATTATTATTGTTGTTGTTCTTCTTATGCTTATTATACTTGTTTGTGTTCTTTTGCTTATTATTGTTGTCACATTTGTGGTTGCATAAATTTTCATAGAGTAAAGGTTGTTTATAATAATTCTTCAAACTACAAAAATATGCAGTTTCATCAGGTTGTTTTTCATAATTCTTCAAACTACAAAAATATGCAGTTTCAACAAGTTTTTCATAATTCTTAAAGCTGCAAAATTATGCAGTTTCATTACTCAAACAAAAATTATGCTGCACAATTATG
Organism: Camellia sinensis; assembly: GCF_055761805.1. Taxonomy (NCBI): domain Eukaryota; kingdom Viridiplantae; phylum Streptophyta; class Magnoliopsida; order Ericales; family Theaceae; genus Camellia; species Camellia sinensis. Next base: position 25,227,582 of record NW_028128987.1, read on the forward strand.
CATCCAATTTCATGACTCAATAAATAGATGAACTGCATTTCAAAATTGAAAATAAAACTGTAAAATTTTACAGTTTTGTCACTATGAAATATGAAATAAATATATCATGTAGTAAAATTGCATTTCAATATTATGTAGTTTCAATAAGAAATTTTCAACAACCTTCTTAGCATTCCATAAAAATAAAACCAACCAAATCCACACAAAACAAAACAAAACAGTTACAAAACAACTTCAACAACTAAAGAACACATCAAAAACGAAAAAATAATGCAACCAACTTTATTCGTTACTTCCATAATACCAAGTATCACATTTTTTATTATCATAATTCCTGAAATTCAAATACAAATCCAAAAGAATAGACTATGGCCTCAAATAGTAGCCTTGCACGTCTTCTTATTGTGATTCACATATTTCAAGCACCTCCCACACTTGATTTGCTTCACATTCTCACCCCTAGAAGGTATCCTCTTCTTCTTGTTCCGTCCGGGCTACTTCTTCGTTATAGGAGGTTTGATAATCGAACTACCAGCACCATCAAAGTCAAATCTCTCACTTGAAGGCATTAGATAAACAGATTCCTTGTAGGACTCTCTAAAACAATTCACATGAAGAAAAGGATCAATGAAATCATACACATCTCTACCACTACTACGCAAAGCATGCACTTCATGACAACAAGGAAAACCATTCAATTGCCATTCATGGCAAGAACAAGTCCGTCCACCAATATCAACATAAAAAGAAATATAAGAATGAACCTGAAGCACAGTATCAGTAGCAACAATCACATCCCAAGACTTAGCTAGCTTCAAAGAGTCCACCAACTTCTTTTCCATAACTAGACACAATTTTGTAGTCTATCTTTTAGATTCAGCTCTTCTATTGAGTCATGATTTGAACCATAGTCATATCAACCATACAAGTAATAGGCAACTCACGGGCCCCACCAATCCAATTATTGTAAGACTCAGCAGCATTAGATGACATCTCACCATTTCGTTTCCCTCTAAAAAATGCATTGGCCCACTTATCATTTTGCAAACCATCCAACATATTATCAACTCTACCATTCCCAGCAATACGCCTCAATTTCTCTATATAATGTTGGAAAGAAGCAACAGTTGGTGCATAAGCACATTTAACTAATTTTTTTTTATCAAAGTCTGCTTATAGTTAGTATGAGGTCCTACCAATTTGTCAATCAAATTTCTCTTCAAATGATTCAAGCAATATGCATGATGTGCATTAAGAAAAACCACTGAAAGAGCGTCTACCAATCCATGTTGATGGTCAGACACAAAGGTCAATCTCCGGCCTGAACCAATAGCTTTTAACAACTAACTTAAGAATCACATCCAATTATCTTGATTTTTAGCATCAACAATCGCAAAAGCCAAAGGAAACAGGCCTGCAAACAAAATAACATGAAACTGCAAGAATTAGCAGACTCACAATATAATAACACACTGACAAACCAAAACTATTCTAACTGCAAATAAATACATACCTTGATTACTATCCTTTGATGTTGCTGTAAGCAAATGCCCCTTGTAATGCCCCTTCAAGAATGTACCATCAACAAACAACAACGGATGACAAAATTGAAAGCCATACAAACATTCGTGAAATGCCACAAACAACCTCCAAAAACACCCACTACTTTCATCCACATCTAATTCAAACACACTTCCCGGATTCGTTCTCATACCCGTCTCAAGTACCATCGAAGTTGGTCAAAAGAAGTTGCAAAATCACCAAACTACCCACCTCTTGCCTTATCAACTCCTAACCATGCAACCCGATAAGAACCATCTATACGTTATTGCTTCTTCAACTTTTTTTTAACTTCAATAGGGCAAGTCAATGAATTATCACTAATATCATTATACACAATATCAGACACAAGTCTAGAACCAACCATTTTGCTACAAGATCTACGAGCAACACCCTTCTATAGTAAAAAAAAAATTCCAGAATTCATCAACACCCTTCTATGCACAAACCATTTACAACCCGTAGACGACTTCATCATACATTTAGCAGTTACTCTTGTTGCATCGTTCTTCAAATAATTCACTGCAAAATCACACTTAATTGCATACTTAGCCAATGCAATGCGGAACGCCGGCACTCTACCCTAAAATTCTTGACCAACACTATGTATAATCCCCTTTCAACTAGCAGATAACAAAACTCTCTCTGGTTCTGGATAAAAACTAGGCAACAAACCACCAAAATCATCATAATCGTTAACCAAAGATCTCTTACAAATTATAAAATCAATCCTAGAAGAATTATCATCAATCTCCACAATTCTCTGATCACTCACAACAACATCAACAACATGAGAACCACTACAGCCTACCATTGACAGCATATTCCCTAAATCATCATCACATTCAACAATACAATTAGAATATCCAGGAATAGAGAAAAACAAACAAAAGTTACCAGCACTCAACTCCTTGAACTTCGCAGATATTTTCTCAACAACTTCATGATAATTACATCCCTCACTAATCTTAATAGTAACACAAGAAATATTGTATTTGCACATTAACATAAAACACCCCTCCATACTACAAAATCACAAACCAGCAAACAAGTGTTCACAGATTCCAAACTGTAAAATTATACAGTTGCAACATATCCGTACCAACACTTCACAATTCACAATTCCAAACTGCAAAATTATACAGTTACAACATATCAGTATCAAAGCATCAGAATTTACAATTCCAAACTACAACTTCAACACACATTACACTATACAACAAACCAAATCAACAAAATCAAAATCATTACACTATATCACATACAAAAATCACAAAATAAGTATCAAACAAACAAAATTTATCACAAAACAAAGAACACACAAACCAGATATCATGCAAATTTGCTTATCTATATATACATACATATATGTATCGACAGATACAGACAGAGTGAGACATAGACACACAGACACAGACATACACACATACACACACAGAGGGAGAGAGAGAGAGAGAGAGAGAGAGAGAGAGAGAGAGTATGCATAGATCGTCTATACACAGAGATTCAGATCACACAACTAGATCCACCTCACAGCATAATGAGATCGCCATAACGAAGTGAAATCGAGATCGCAGCGACAAATATTTGATTTTTCACGTATATATAGATCTCAAAACAAAGGGTAATATAGTCATTTAAAAAATAAGAAAATAAAAAACGGGACCTCCGAGTACAAAACTTAAAAAACTGTGGACCTATTAGTCTATTAAAAATATATTAGGATTAGAAGGGAAATAGATCCCCTACATAGGACTACATAGTAATTTTTCCTTTTTTATTTGTAAAATCTGTCAACTTGAATTTATGGGCATCGTTATTTCTCCTCTTTTTGAAAGATATTGAAATGGCAGGTTTTGATGGAACAAAAAGATGTTCAACGAGCCCCACAGTGGTCCAAACACAATCTTTCGTCAAACTACACTATTTTTATCATCGAGAAGCATCCAAACACCTAAGTCTTATGGTTAGTCAAAATGAGGTGTTTACACCGACAATTCACACCAGTCTTGTTCATAATGTACAATGTGAAACGAGTGAGGGTCTAAATCTGGTAAATTTGTAGAAAATTTACTAAGCTATCGAAATGCCAAATAAAGATCGTATCACTAGACCTGGAGTCGCCACCTAATCTTTTTTGAGAAACTAGAAAATCCTGACTCCTACCAATATGGGCCACCGATACATCGTGACCAAAGAACTCGGTCCGGGAGTGTAAGTATGACTGTGATTTGATGAAATGATGAGAATTTGAATAATTGATTTAGATGAATAATGATTTGAAATTGCTTCACTTTATACCTTGTTGAACTTGTTGAGAGTGTCATTATATATTATTGTTAGTTATGCTCTAATGTTGCCTGTTTAGAATATTTTGATAGAGATAACTGTTGTTAATAGTCGGTGGAAGATTTCATTGTTGTAGAAATATCTCAACAACTGAAACCCATTTTGTTAATCATGTGATTTAATTTTGATGATGTCTCAAATATTATTTGATAATTTGTGATTTTTTAAATATACATATGTTATAATAATTTAAAACAAAATATAAAAATATTATATCTTTTTGATACATGTTTCACAAAATTCAAATTTGTTTTGCATCTTTTAATAGTTTAATTGTATGTAAGACACACCCACATGATGAGTATATCATGAGCCATAATTTTGCATCATTTGAATAAATTATATATATATATATATATAATATAATTTAAAAAGATAAAAAAACATACTCAAGTGGTGTCTCAGGGCGAATCTTGTATTTGATTATGTTTAATATATATGATGTTACATGTATGTATGTTGTTTATTGTAAAAATATATTCTTGAATATCATTTATATTATAATTATATATATATAAATAATATAATATTCAAAGGTGTTGATTGCAGGAGAATGATTGAGTTTTATATTATATTTATATAATCAAATCAATCCCTTGGTGAAGTGTTTGAATTTGCCAGCTGCAAAGCTGGAAAGTTAGAAAAAAAAGAAAAAAGAAGTAAAGTTAGCTGCATGCCGTTTATTCAAGCGTTGTGCAGAGGAGTGTTTGTGAGAACCCGAATATACAGATTAAGTAAATAATTAAATTATAATTATTTTACAAACTTCAAATATTTTATTTGTAAATCTTAAGGTGCAATTAAATATTATCAAACAATCTTTTAATTAATTTTAAACTATAATAAATTTTTTATGGAAGTCCACAATTTTAAAGACTATTGATAATAATCTTAATAATAGTAACAACAATAATAATAATATAGTTAGTAAGGAATCATTTTGAAAATTTATTATCGGAGGATAAAACCCTATGGTGAGATATCAATTCTTTTCTAAACAACCCTAGCAGCAGCTGTGAGATATAGAGAAAAGAGAGAAGAAGGTGTCTTTTGTGAAGGAAATTAAAGAAGGAAAAAGGAGTTGGTAAATATTTTTATATATAAGCATGTATGTTGTCTTCTTTAATTAAGACCATGGTAATCATTGAGTTCCTGAAGTCATTGTTTTGTGTGGATGATGGACGGTGGTGTGAAGCTAGGGGTTGGTGATGGGAGGTTTTGGGTTACAATGGTGGATGGAAATTTTGATCCTAAAATCACAAACTTTAAAAATCAAGAAAATATAGTTAGAGGATGAATTTTAAACTGAAATTTTTACAGTAGATTAATTACATATTGAATTTCATATTTGAATTTTCTCTAATTTTTGGGAATCAAAATGCATATAAACTAATGCGTTCAAATCTGTCCAGAAAACTAATTTAAAACAGTAAGTTCGGAAGCATCGTTCTCTTTGGGTATAGATCCACAAATGATCAAATTAGTGCCATTAGAACCGGTTATGAGTCTAGTTTTCTACATTTTTGGCCTTGCATTGATTTCTCATGTATACTAAGAGAACCATTAATTTCTTTAAAGTGCTGCAGAAAACAATCAGTTTAGATGTAATGAATTGCAAATAATTATTTTGAAAAGAAAATCAAGTAAAACCAATTGGATTTGAAACTTAGGATATATTAGTTGATATCTGGAGGGTTTTGGAATTTTTCGAATAGTGTGGAGTGGGTTTTGTGATTTTCAAAGTTAGCGATTAGATTGGTAAAACTTGTTTAAAACTCTGTTTTATCTTAAAGTTACTTTTAGTTAAGTTTTGATTGGAACCCATGTCTTGAGTAATTTTAGACCTTGAAGAACATTAACTTTGGTATTATTTAAGAGTAACAGTGAGTGGGGTTGAGTTGTGTTAGTGCGCTTTAGTGTGGGGTACTTAGTTTATTATTCTCTTTAGCATTTTTAAATTAGTAGTGATGTGCAGTCTTCATACTTGATTCAGGGCACTAGTTGGACTTTCATACTCTATTCGAGGATTATATTATTTCATTTTCAGGTGAGTAGTTTCATGCTACATATTTTTATAAATGTTCCCCTACCCTGAACTGGTGAGAAATTTGATTGTTGTTTCAAAACTAAACTGTTTTGATAAATTATTATATTATCAATGGAATCAAATTATTTCTGAAACATGTGTGAACTTGGCATACTGTAAACTATTTGTTTTGGTCTCATGTTTATAATGGTGAACTACCATGTTTTGCGAAACTGATGTGTATTGATTATTGGGACCATCTGTATATTTTAGTCCAGGAAAATTATTCCAATGTGTGTGCACTACAGGAAATACAGTTTTTAGTGGCGTTTTAAAAACGCCGCTAAATGTCTTAAAAATGCCGCTAAATCCTGTGGTGACGTTTTTATTATACGTCGTGGATACAGCCGTCGTTATATGTTTGCGACGTTTAAAAAATGCCGTTGTAGACCTTATTGCGACGTTTAAAAACGCCGTTGTAGACCTTGTTGCGACATTTTATAAACGTCATGCTACAGTCACCGTCGGTGATTCCTTCCGGCGAAATGACGTCATATAGACCCTATTGCGGCGTTTTTTAAAAAAACGCCACTAAAAGCACCTTTTTTTTTCTTTTTTTTTCCTGGTGGCAAGAATGCAACCTAATGAAATTTTAACCATTCAGCAATAATATTTTATTTGCTACTAGTTAAAATTCTCCAAAATATATTCAACTCCTGCTTCAAAAAATATATATATATATTCAACCAAACACATCAAAATTGAAATTACAAAAATCACAACCAAATTCATATACTCCATCATCATCTCAAAATTTAAAATACTAAGAAAAGAATAAATGTATAAAAAAAAGTACAAATATGATTGATACACAACACTTCAAAGCATCAATTTCGAACTTTTTCAACTTTGGAGAAAAGTTTCCCAATTTTTCCTGAGTTCATATAAGTTGCATTCTTGCCAAAAAAAAAAAGAAAGAAAAGAAGACAACATTTCACACAACTGAAATGTGAAAAATATTAGAGATGAGTCACAATCAAATCACCTTGTCCAACCAAACTGCAACATATGATTTAATCCATAAGTTACCTGTAGATGTTTTGCTATAGAAATTTCCCAGAAATACAAAACACAGAACTTTAAAAGAAATTACACAAATAAATTAAAAACTACTCTATTTTTCAGTCATGAGTTCTATACATTTTTTTGCATGTTTTACCCTATGTAAATTTTACCCTATGTAAATTTCAGAACTTGATTATATATATAGATGCCAACATACAGATTTCAACTAATCAAGTTCATAAATGCCATTTAGAGCAATCCAAAGCCATAACCCGATGTAGAACAAAACCCTACATGGAAGAAGATCAAAGGAGATTGAAAAATCCCGAAGAAAAATTACAAATCAAGAGCGCAAAACTAAGATTACCAAAATGAAAATCAAATGAGAAGTACAGGAGATTAAAGGAGACATATCAAAGAGCTAAAATTCTAGTCTTCATTTGACCAAACTGAATGTGAACAAATACAAAACTATTTCTTAGCTGTTTAGGCAGGGCTTTAGATCAACATATAAATAAATAAAAAATAAATTATGGCAGTTATATTACACAAATACATACATATATATATATATATATATGAACTTGGGTAAAGAACTTTCGGTGAGGGTTATACCATGTTGGAATTTTTTTGTAGAGAGACATGTTGGAAACTTGAATTGACCTTGGAGTGTTCTTTATTTTGATATATGCTTTTTTCCAATAATTTTTTTTAAAAAAAAATCCAACATTTTCTATTATCAATCACTGACTTTTTCCTCCCAAAAAAAAAAAAAAATCAATGACTTTCGGAGTTTTACATTTCTAAAAAACCAAAGGAACAACCATAAGATCTACAATGAGGAAAATAAATAAATGTTATCCTATGTTAGGCTCAATGTACCTGCTTCTGCTGACTTTTTTTTTTTTCATTCTTCATCCAAAAATTTTGGCATCCATTTGGTGAGGGAGCATGGCCATCAACACATGGCAAGATAAATAGCCACCTCCGTCATTTTTTATGGCAAAAGGTCCTATCTAAAATTCTCTCCATTGAATGCTGCTTTTTTGTGTTGAGCCAATAACCACTTCATTGAATTTAATTGAATCGTTGATGCATCTAACTGTTAGTTTTCCTTGATTATCTCCAACTTGCATCCATGGATTGAGATGAACCCCTTCCATAGCAATTATATTTACCAACCGTTGACAGATCATTGGGAGAAAACATCAGCGTACCAGTACTCAAGTAGTTTCGAGCAACACGTACCCTGTAATGTCATTGTGCAACTCTACTCAGAAAAATTTAATCCGCGCCATCAAATTTTGTGCAATGACATTTTCACACTACACTTTAAGCCTCACAAGACAAGCACATACCTTTTTTGTTTCATGTTGTCAATGCTTTCAGATAAACGGGAGGCTTCTGATCTTGAAATCTGGCCCAATGAAGACAGGTAGTCGTAGAGTGCACCACCTTTTGTTGTTGCTAACAACGATCTTGACGGTACTACGGACTGAACTACAGAGCTAAGTCGTGAGTCCAATTCACTGCACCACAGGCACAAACAGAATGTTTGACATATAATAGATTCTTTATGAGTATAGAAGACGAAGAGACTCAGACTGGAAACAGAATTTTAAACTGATGTAGATGCCTCAAGCTGCAAGACAAGTTGCATCATTGACCAAAAAAGCAAATGAAGGAAAATTCACATGGGTTAGGTGCATGGAATGGCTGGTCATTATCCATAAACCACATCCACAGAAATGTAAATTCTACAAGAAATAGGACCTTTCGGAGGTGGGGCTTGGACTATGCTTTACTGGCCTTGGCTCTACCATGTCGATTTCCTCCTATTCCCCACATATTATGAGGATGAAAAAAGTTATGTAAGAAATAGAATTTATTGTATGTTGATGAAAAAATATGTGATTTTTATTAAGTTTGCATAAATGTGCTTGACATATCTTAACTTACCTTTTGGATCACGGTGACACTGAAACATTCGTTTTTGACCTGGCCAAACTCGATTGAGCTCTTCAATGGCGGTGTATAGACTGAAGCAAAGATCGAATGATCTTGAAATTGGTCTACTTGAAGCAGAGATTGAGAAGGCTGAGTTGTTGACAAAGGACACAACACCACGCTTCAAGCCCCTGAACTAGTGTTCTGTGATACCGAGGTTGTTGGATGCAACTCTCGATCAGCAGCAACATCTCTCTATCACCACTCTATTCTTTCCATTTGCTGGTGATCAAGAACTCCATCCCAATACATGAACCATAAAGAGGAAGAGAACGAAAATTAGAAGAAAGAAGCAAAACACAAGAAGCAAAAGTAAAAAATACTAGATATCAACCAAATCGAGTGAAGAAGAAACTGAATTTACAAACATCAACGTAAATACATTCCAGATCCTTACTTTTTAGCCATGAAACTACACAGGTCTTCAATGAATTTAACAAATCCCTTACCTTGAGCCATGCCGCACCCAAACACAAAGAAGAACGAGCCCTAAATCGATTTAGATTACAGAGATTCGAACAATAACTAAGATAAACGCTCAAATCAAATACAGAACCAGCTTTTCAAGATCAAAATGACGAAGAATCGATCCAGATCGAAGCACCAAGTGTCGATCCCTCTCTCTCTCAAGTCGCCTCGCTCTCTCTCTCTCTGATTGACTTAGATTCCCACGACTCAAAGCAAAAAAGAAAATTAAAAGAAAAATAAATACTTTTTTCTAAACTAAACTACACCATTTTAACCATAACCCAACGTTTCAAAAACGTTGTCCTACCATTTTCCAATGACCGGCGTGTAAAAAACAAAATCGTGTCCTAAATTTTTCATATTTTATAGCGTTTTAACAAACGCTACTAAACAAATGTTGTTGTATTCCTATTTTATTGTAGTGGTGGGGACTCTGGCCACTAGGGAACAGATCTGGGTTGGGCCGTGATGACTATAGTGCTCAACGATTGTAAGGAAAAGACCTTGGTTAGGCTAGGTGACCTTCAATCGGATCATCTTAGAGAAAAGGCCAGGGTTGCCGCCCTGAGGATGACTCTTAGTTCGGTATTGGATCCAACAAGGCTTATAGCCTTGAGAACTGTGCGACATGTTACTTGTTATTTCTTGGTACCCAGAAAATTATTGGTATTCATGTTGTAATCTGTTTTAAGTGGAAAGTGTCATTTATCATGTTCTTGAGAGACATGAGTATTTTAACTGTTAAACTGTGGAACTTTTTCTTTTTAAACAGATTGTCTTTACCAAACTGTATGTCAATCTAGTTTCTGTGATATATATCTTATTTTGAAATTGATCCCTGTTTTCAAAACTGTATATACTATCCATGTTGCTACTCACTGAGCTATCAGCTAACTTAGTTGTTTACCATTTCTAGGTGCTAGAATGACTTAGAGTGGACTCATGGCGTAGCGGGGACTCAATTGCATAGACGTTTAGGACATTGATTTATTTTGTTTTAGATTGTTATGTCAAGTTTGTGCATATTTACTTTTATTTTTATTGAGGTTCATTTAGGATTATTTTGATATGTGGGCTATTTTTGGATGATATTGTTTATGGTTGGTTTTGCCGTTTATACTTGTGGCATGTCACTGGATTGAGTTTTGATTATTTATTAATGGACTATTTTATAGTTATTCAATGTGTTTATGGATTTGTGTTTAGGCTTACGTGTGCCTTGGGCTAAGGCCCTGTGGGCCACGGCCGATCATACCCGGGTTTGGGGTGTGATAGTGTCTGTCTTCCCAATGAATAGATTTTTAGGTATAAATATAAGTGTTTTGTTTGGAGAAAAATCAAGAACTTTGAGAGAAAAAATTTCTGTGCACAGAAATCTTGATTGTACTTTCACTCTGCTCTTTCACTTTTAGATCTAAGTGTTGTCTTTGTTTTTACACTTTCATATCTACTCTTTGTGAGAGAATCATTATAAAAGAGGTTGAATTACCTCTTATCTTTATTGATTATTTTATGAGAGGATTTTGTAACGGTGGGGCATCTATTGTTGAGTGAGGCTCAACGGATAAGAGTAAGACTTGTGTAAAATCCACATGTTTGGTGAAGCTTTGGTGGTGTATTGATTCATTTTAATAGTGAAGAAATTCTTGAGGAGGATTCTTGAGGAGTGGACGTAGGTCCGGTGTGCCAAACCACTATAAATCGCTATGTTTGATTTTTTTTCGTTATCGCTTTTATTTTTATATTAATTATTATTCTTCTATTTTTTATTTGTTAAATTCGAATATTTTGGCTATTATATTTAATATTATGAAATTATTTTTAATAACCCAATTCACCCTCCTTTTGGTTTGCTTACCAGGAATAACAGTTGGTATCAGAGTAAGGACTCTAGTATTTTTTACTGAACCGTCTTAGAATAGATTATGGAACTCCTAGTTATTCATTACCTGAGGGGCAAGCATCTAATAGATCACCATTGTTTAGCTTTGCAAACTTTAGTTATTGGAAAACCAAGATGACCATACACATACAATCTAACAATTATAATGCTGGAAAAATCATTTGCAATGATCCAAAACCCCTTATCAAAACCGTAGAAGGCCAAAAGATACTAAAACCTGAAGATGAGTACACAGAAGCTGATATGAGAATGCTTAATCCAATGTTAAAGCCACAAATATGTTGTACTATGCCTTGGATGCCAATGAGTTCAATAGAATTTCTACAAATAAGACAACAAAAGAAGTTTGGGATAAACTCATAGTGACTCATGAGGGAATAGACAAAGTTAAAGAGTCTAAAGTTACCTTGTTAGTCCATAATTATGAGCTCTTTAGTTATTCAAATGTTTACTCGTTTTACTGATATTATAAATGGTTTATCTCTCTTGGTAAAATATATACTAATGCTGAAATTGTAAGAAAGTGCTCAGGACATTACCAAAGAGTTAGGAGAGAAAAGTCATTGCCATCACAGCAGCCAAAGACTTATCAAAGCTAAGTCTAAACGAGCTAATGAGATCTTTTCTCACACATAAGCTCATCATGAAATAAAAAGATGAAGAAGAAGACAACAAGAAAAAGAAGGGAATAGCTTTCAAACCACTACTACTCATGAAAAGGATTATGAAGATAATTCATAATTTGATGATGAAGAAATAACATTCTTAACAAAAAAGTTCCAGAAATTTATGAAAAAGAATCAAAGAGAAAGAAGATTTTTCAAATGAGATATTAACAAAGGAGAATATAATAGAAAATATTTTACAAAAGCAAAAAAATAATAAGAAAACTAAAATCACTTGTTATGAGTGTAACAAGCCTGATCACATCAAGGCCAATTGTTTGGAAATCAAGAAACAATACAAGAAAGACAAAAGAAGAGCCATGACTGTTGCATGGAGAGATAGCAACGAAAGTGACTTAGAAAATGATGATAGCAACCATGAAGTTGCCAACCTATGCCTAATGGAATTTGGAGATGATGATGAGGTAAACAATGAGTCTTATTCTTTTGATGAATTACAATTCGTATTTGAAGAATTGCATGATGAATTTCGAAAACTTGGCACTAAAAATATTGCTCTTAAAAAATTGCTTTCAAGTTCAACCAAAAAAAAAACGAATCTTTATCTAATAAAATTGAAGTATTACAAAAAAATATAAATAAATAAAAGAAGAAAATTAAATTTTAAAATAAAAAGAATCCCTTATTTTACAAAAGGAATTAAATGATTTCAAAATTGAAAATGATTCTTTAAAAAATGGATAAAGTTGTTTTAAACGAAAATATAGAAGATTTAAAAACATTCTTTCAAAATTCACTCAAGGAAGAGACACTTCAAATAAGCTTCTTAAAAGTCAAAATTATACCTTTGGTAGAGCTAGAATTGGGTATAAACCTTTTTCAAAAGGAAAAACTTTCAAAAATAGTTTTATTCATACATCTTCTAGACACTCACATCTTACGCATCATTTTTGTGGTAAAAAATGTCATATTTCACCTTCATGTCCTGTTAAAAGAAATCCTTTTGCTATTGCTTTCAATGGTAGACTGGGAAAGAAGGAAAGCGAGCTAGACAAAAGCCTAGAGTAGGCCAGGGGTAAAGGCCTTAATCTGATAATTCATTTGTTAATGTTAAGTTTATCATTTTAGGGTACTTGTACGATAATATCTATAGGTCTATCATATTCTCATAATAGCCACCTAGTTTCAATAACAGTAGGGCTAACTAGAGATCTTTCCTTGACTAGATAGAGATAGATAGGAATATCACAGTACAATAAGACTTTCCTTTAATAACATGCTAACGAGTGTAATAGCTAAAGAAGGGCATAAGGAATAAGTTTCATACTGAGCATATGAGGGATACCGACCTTGGCTAAGAGGCCTAATATGGCTACTTTTTCTATCCTAGTGTAAAGACAATTCAAAGGTGTCAAATTCTAACTTTTACGAACCTAAGAAAATATGAGTACCAATAGAAAAATCAAGTTTTTGTAGGTATGTTTCAAGAAAAAATTCAGTAACGATAGATGGTATCTTGATAGTGCATGTTCGAGGCACATGACCAGAGATAAAGCTACGTAACCTTTGACAAAAATAGTAAAGGAAAAATCATTGGTGTAAGCATGGTGAGATTGTCGACGGCTAGATCTTTAGATTTTGAGATCGAGTTTTTGTGAGATCTTCACTGATTAGATTTTCAAATATATGAGATCGTGTATATATGGATCAGATTTTCATATATATGATATATGTATATATATATATCTGTGTGTGTGTGTGTGTGTGTGAAAGGGCAATATAGTCAATAAAAAAGAGGAAAAATTGTGGTGTGTCCTTCCTGAGCTACTCTCCTCTTTCTCAAGGACTTTTTGAAACTAGATTAGTTAAGTTGTCTTTTATCCTAGAAAAAAGACAAAAAAGAGGGGTTTCGCTAGAAATCCCTTCTATCTAATTACGCTCCAAAATTTTCAAAAAAAATTTATTATAATTTTATCCCTAACTAAAATTACTAAAAACCTCTTAAACCATAAAAATTCAAACCCTAATTTCTAATTTCACCCGCCATTTTTTCAATCCCTTTCACCGGACCACATCCATTACCACTTGTCATTGCCCGCCTCCGCTGCCACCCGCTTTGCCAACATCCGAGCCCCTTCTTCCCTCCCCACTACCACAACCACCTTCTCTTCTTCTCATTCTTCTTTATTCTTCTTCTTCTTCTTCTTCTCCTATTCCAAACTCTTCTCATTTTTCTTTATTCTTTTTCATCTCCTTCTATTCCAAACTCTAGATCTGAAACCTCTCTCTCTCTCTCTCTCTCTCACACACACACACACACACACACACACACACACACACGAGAGGCAACTGTGGGGGTTCCATTTGAAGCAAAGAAGATGATATAGGTTGCTGGCATAGGGATTTCAAAAGAGGGTCGTGGCATCGGGAGTGACTGGAAAAGAGATTGCGGCGATGGCTATGGTCGAGATGGTAACTGGAATTATTTATCAGAAGAATGCCAAATTTGAAGCCTTTAAAAAACAAAACTTCGTTGCAGTGTGAATTGCACAAGTTCCTGCTTCTGGTCCATGTAAGGGCACCATACAAAATGGCTTTGGTCTCAAACTATTAAAAGTAAAAAGAAAAAGAAAAAAACAAAAGATTCTGTTACACACACAAGTTTTTGGTCAACATACATTATCAGATTCCTAAAGCGGTTAATGTGGACTTGAATTATCATTTTGTTTCGAAAGGTAATTAATTGATCAGCTAAATATCACAACTACCTTAAATATCAATCATAACTGACTTCTCAGAACTGCTGGTAAGTCGAGCATTTTCTTGAATATGATATCTCTCTCTCTCTCTCTCTCTCACACACACACACACACACACACACACAAACACAAAATAGATAAACACATAAAAAAATATATATACTGTTACTCGTTCTCCTTTAAACCCATTGGCATGGTTTTGAATGCTGCCAACACCACAACCACTTTACATGCAAGAAATCCTAGCATCCCAAACACGACTTCTTTCGGTGTTAACACCATGCCACCACTGTCTCCAGAACCATATTACACTGCAATAGTAGCAAATACAAAAGCTAATACTAGGCTTGAAACTAGACCCCTAAATCTTCCGAACATTTGAGAAAATTTCCCTCTTCTGTTTATTGATGCTGATGATGCAGAAGAAGCTGGTAATCCCTCAATGGACCTCTACAGCAATAATAGATATAAACCAATCCCACAACCTAAGAACGCAAATGCAGCATTTTTCCCAACTGAAAAGAATGCAATTGATGAGCCAACAAGTACAAGCAAACTATCATTAAGTAACAAAGAATACTTCAAATCTGCATACTCTCTCATGCTTTCTTCATTTGTTATTCCACTGTCACTCACAATTGATGTAGGTTGCAAGAGGTACTCACTTAACAAGGTCAAGTTGTCCCAAGAAAACTCTCTAACTAGGCAAGGCCTCAGTTTCGGAATGGAAATGTCACTTCCCTCACAGAGAAAGGTATCCTCAACCTCAAATCTGTATTCAAAACCAATATATTGAATTTCTTTTCCGCCATTTTCTCTTGATGTTGGTTGATACAGGAAAGTGACAATTAAGCTAACATCTCCTAGTCTCCACTGACCTGACATTGGTGAAAGGAAGAGAGAGAGAGAGAGAGAGAGAGAAATACAAAAGAATGCTTAAAATTTCAAAAGGCCAAGATAACTTATGTTAAACTCTAATCTCTTACTTCTCAACAAGGCTTGTCTTTGTTAAATAAAGTGTTTGAAATTGGAGCTGGTTGTTCAATCCACATTGTCTACAATACTAGAGCAATCCAACTAATGGTATTGAAAGGATTTGCCAATGCAGATATACCTTGTTGGGGTTTTTTATTTATTTGTTTGTTTTCCCTTTATAATTATTGCCTATAGAGCTCAAGAATATATATATATATATATAATAAATGCATTTAGACCCTTGAAAGTGTTTGTTTGACAGTCCTGGAATTCTCTATTATCCTGAGCTAGGCCTATAACCAGCTAGATATCTGGCTTGCATTGAATTGAAATTTGAAACACATTGCTTCACGAAGAGACTAACCTGATTCAAGACTGATCCATAGAGCTTCAACTTGCCCTAGTTTAGGTCCCTCAAAGGCGAACTCACCAACAGAACCCCTTTGATAATGGAGTACATCAGAAACAATCTTGTCCTCTAATTGATTAGAATGTTCTTTAATCATACTCGCCGGTATCCTTTGTAAGATGGAGTCACCATTTTCATCTATCAAACAAAGTAGTATGCCAACATTTAAATCACTAAGACCTGATCCATAGATATTACTTGTATGTAGCTTGACTTTGTATAAACACTTGCATCCCCTCACTTTGAAAGATGTAAGTATCTTCTCCAGTGAAGAATCTGCACAAACTTCAGGTTCTGTAGCTAGCAATAGACGTGAAGGTTTTGCATAGCTCTGAAAATCTGAATCAGAAAGTAGTATATTACTGAAAATGAGTGGCAATTCAATGATGAAAAAAATCAACAAATTTTGCAAAATCTAAAATAGGAAAAATACAGAAATAAATAATTTGTATGTGCCAATGCTAGTTAATTACATTAAGCATAGTGCGGTGCTTGGATGAACACGGTGACCCCAAGAATGTTCCCTTTTATTTCCACGCAACCATGGAATTTTGGAGTCCAGAACTGTAACCTGCTATAGATACCTAGGTCGTCAATGAATCAAATATGATTTAGGTTGTGTTAAAAAGCAATTTCAAGCCAAAAGATACAAGGACAAGGAGTTATGCATACATCTCTCTGTCTCTGTCTCTCTCTCTTTCATAAATTATAGTCTTTCATGCTCATTAACTGTTCTCTCATCATAAATTATAGTCTTTCACGCTCATTAACTGTCACATGGTCCCATTTTGATTTTAAAAGCAAAAGTTGTTCAGGTTGATAACATCTCTAAAGTTAGTTTCTATTCCACAGAACATGGTCAAGAAAAAAGGATCAATGACTTGATGCAAAAATAAAGGATAAATGTTGAAGTACAATAAGTTTCTTAACATATCCAACAAATCTAGATCAAGACCGAATGCCAATAGAAATGACAAAGCACCAACGGAATTGTGCCTAGAAAAGGTGAATAGGCCAATTTTAATAGTTGATGCTAATTATGAAATTACCCAAATGATTAATTGATTTCATGCCAATAAAAAACACAATCATTAACCAATCAATTAATCAAGCTAACAATATGGAAATTAAACAATCTAATCCATGAATTCACCCATTGAGTCATTTAATCAACACACAGCAATCAATCATGAGAGTCAAGAATTTACGTGGAATGGAAAGCCTATGAGATAACTCTCTCAAGGGATGAAAACCACAATCCCAACACCCTCAACAAATCCACTAATGAATCAGACAGTTAAAAGACTCAAGTTTAAGGAAATACAACCCCTACCCAAGTTTACCTCACCATTGAGTTCACCACTGAGTTCACCACAAGCTTCAACAAGCTTGATCCCCAGTCCAAAATGGCTTTGACAATGTCAACCTTCATTGATTGAATAGCAATCACGAAGCTCCTCACTCCAATCTCTGCCTTCAACAGCTCCAATGATTAAGAAAAGATGTTTATATTCCAGAGCAAATAAGATTCATCAATGAAGTCTGGATGAACAAGCTATGAAGCTTGTAGAGAGAGAGAGAGAAAATAGATCTCAGAAATGTATAACCATCTATCATATATGGAAATGATGAAATCTGACATTTTAAGACAATTCAAGGGCAAAATGGTCACAAAATAAACCACAAGTACGCCAACAACGCTCGAGCTTCTTGAGCCTAGGTCAGGCACTTGTCAAGCACTATCCCCAGCATCTCAAGCACTCGAGCTCTTGTCAAGTGCGCATCAAGCCCTGCTTCCAAGATCTCAGGCGCTTGAGCTCTTGTCAAGCTCAAATCAAGCATGAGGGACTTGAAGTACAATTAAGTAAAATCCTAGAAATGGCTTAGTGCCTAAAAATGAGAGAGACACAAACAATGTTATGCACGGGTTCAAACCGAGTCATATAGCTTTCAAGTAATGCAATCGCTGCAACATTTTTCAAAGAGAATCTCTCAAAGTGGTGAACTCAATCACTCTAAGACACTAAAAATATTGCCAACCCAAACACCCCCAGATTACGGACTCCAAATGTTTTGGTTAACGGAAATCCTAACAAACGCTTAGACAAACACTAGAATATATTGACGCGGATGCGTTATGTAATATAATAAATGCTTTTTGGTTTTGGTATTTCTCCAACAACATGTTGTATACTGTAGTAATTTCCAAAGCATACACTCATAGTGGTGACATATCTGAAACAAAACAATAACCTTAAACTATTTGAAATCACCCATTTAAAAGCACTAACAACAAGCCTATGTTTACACTTCGGGAAAACAGAAGTTAAGGCTTGGTGATTTCCACCGGTCGTTATAGATCACATCTCTTGTATTTACCTGCTTAGTAACCCCTACAATTATAATCACTATCATTTGGTTTTTAGGTTGTTTTGGGAACTAGTTATTTTAGTTGGCTTTTTGACTTTTTGGCTTTTTACGAAAAGAGGTGCAAAAAATAAAGAGAAGAGTTGACTTTTTGGAAGTGACTTTTTCGAAGTGACTTTTTGGCTATTTTAGTATGTTCCCAAACTATTTATATAAAAGACTAGTGTAAGTAAGTCCAATAGACTAGGTTGTGAATGTATAATCATAAGAACAAAGAAGAAAAGTGAAGCATATTTTTCATTTATTTTCTATTTCTTCTTCCTATTTTTCGTTGTTGTTGTTGTTTTTACATTTCTTTAATTATTATCATATCTTTGGAAATATAACTTAGGGGCTGCTGATTGGTGCAAAGGGAAACACTAAGGCTATCATATATACTAACGTGATTTGAGTCTAAAACTTATTCATGAAGCAGGGTTAGGGGTAGGGCACATAGAAGAGTCTAAGATAGGGAGTGTTTAGTGGAGCATTAATAAATAGTGTTAGGCAGCCCCCTTAACTATCTGTTGATTATTTCCTTATTTGTACATTTGCAAATATTCTATTACATATATTTAGGCCTAGATTTAGGATTACATTTGATTATGATTACACCTAATTTCTATAATGCCTTTTTTATACTCATTCCAACAGCTATATACCTCTATTGAGATGAATACAATGACTGAATTCTCAAATCCTCACAAGTATTATGTAAAAATTATTTTTGTTGCTTAGTCGTAATATTTATGTTAAATGCCTCTAACACATGACCGTTTACACTGATAACAGAAGCATAGTAAATATTTGCAAATCAAGCGACCCCTTTGCCAGGGAAGATCAAGACTCCACAATTTCATCTTTTATATTTTGTTTTGTAATTTGCAAAAGGATTGTATTTAATTTAGTATAACGTTTGATGGTGATCAATTTGTTGGCTCTTAATGGGTGGTTATTCTACTATATATAAGCTTGTCATTATAAGGGTTTTGGTTCTATGTGATGAAATGAGCAATAATTCCCTTTTTACAATCGATTGAATTTTTATTTATTGTTTGAACACATTTATTGATATTTGTTACGGATTAATAACACATGTAAGACATAATACGTTAATCTCTAACGTTTTTTTTATTATTATAAATTTATATATATTGATGAGCTGAATACGAAAGGCAAAAGATTCTCTCACATTATAGAGCAAAATATAGAGCAATGAAAACATATCCAAATTATAGAGTAAAACATGATTCAATTACAAATATATGCAATATTCAAGGATTGCTTCATGGATCCAAGGAGTTCATTTTGTTTAAAAAATAAAAAATAAAGAAGTTAATTTGTTTTAACCGACTTAAAAAAAAAAGTTCAAACAATAAATACATTAGTTCAAATGATAAATTTTATGTTGTTTATGTAGTGTGAAATAAAACTTATGCGAAATTATTAAGATATTATCTATAATAACATTAATTTTAGAGATATGGTTTCTTTTAAAGTATTTTATCAATGAAAATTATATTTTTTTGGTTAAATATTTTTATAATATCTTAACAATTTAGATTTTTTTTTTAAATATTGTATAGAATTTAATAATTTTGTTCAACATTACTAAACTATGCATGGGACTTTGTTAATTTTTTTATTTTTATTTTTTATTTTTTTTTTTGTAAAACCTCAAGGAGATGAGTGAAATTTACTATTTGAATATGTAAGGGCAATATTGAGATTTCTGACTCATAATACATGGCATAAGCATATTCTGTGAAATAAGCTAACAGACAATTAGCGGTGAAGAATCTTAATAATAGTTTAAAAGTAAAAGAGATTAGTGTTATTATTGAAATCACAGTTAATTGTCAGAAACTTAAAGGAGAGGGCAGGTAAGTGTAATTTACCCAATTCTTAAAAATCCCTAAACTTCAAACATGATCCACATGCATCTATCTCATCATCAATAAGCAATTTTAACCATTATTTGGCAATCCAATGCCACCAATTTTAACCATGTTGTTGTGTGTTGCAAAAATCAGATGCCTCATCGAAAGTGATTCCATTCCCCTACAAATTCTTCACTTCAAACTATGGAAACAATGGCCCTGTTTGGTAGAGCTGTGGGAAAGTGCTTATACCTTATGCCTAAACAGCTTATAGCTTATAACTATGAACATAAGCTGATTTCTGACTTATAAATTAAGCATCTCCTGCCCCACTCAAAGAATAAGCTGATTTCTGACTTCCAAAAAGCTATAAGCTATAAGCTATAAGCTAAACCAAACAGATCAAAATAGCTTAAATTAAGCTGAAAGTTGAAATAAGCTGTTTTTAAGTTTTGCCAAACAGGCACAATATGCTGAACAGAGAGGGACATAGAATAATATATGATTGAGAATATATATTTATTTTTTTTTATTTTTTAAATCATATAAAAAAATATTAACCTACATTTTTAGAAAGAGAATTATATGTAATTGAGAATTGGGAAAAAAATTTATCAACATATGAGAGGTGCAAGTGTACTTGCATTTACAGTCTTTTATTTGTATTCCATTACAGACACACTTGCACCTGTATGTGTTGTTAATTTTTTTTCTCTCTTTTTACCTGCATGTAATTCTTTCTTTTTTAAATATGTATTAAGTAGAAGTTTAATGACTCATAGATAAAAGTTAAAATTTGAAAATAAAATATGATTGAGAAAATATAAAATAATATATATTTTCTTACATACGAATAAACAAGTAATGTAAATTGTCAGGAAAAAAATAAATCCATTTATTTCAGCTTTTTAAAAAAAATCAAATAATAAATGAGTATTTAAAATGATAAATTTTACATCATTTATGTAGTGTGAAATAAGTCTTATATTAAATTATTAGAATGTTATCTAACATTAATTTTAGAGAGATTGTTTATTTTTAAATATTTTATCAATAGAAATTATTATTATTTTTTTCATTAAATGATTTAATAATGCCTTAACAATTTAAGGCTTTATTTAATATTACATGAAATTTAAGAATTTTATTAAATAATGCAAAAATGTGTATGGGTCTTTGATAATATATATGCAAAACTTTAGGGGAGGTGAGTGAAATTTCTCATTTGAATAGATAAGGTAAATAATGGACAATTTCGTCATTTTTGGTATTATACTCTATAACATTAGTATGACATCAACAAATTCTGCAATAGCCTAACATAGGGTAACAGTGGGAGAATCCTAATAATAATTTCAAAAGCAATGGAGGTTAGGGTAATTATTGAAACCACAGGGAAGGTAAGTGGGGCCAGCCATTCGGAATAGGCATAGGACCAACTCCCTGGGCATTCTACTGATTCTGAAGGTTCTAGTTTTGAAGATCTTGATTCTGAAAGTTTTGAGAGTTCTAGCTGTCTCTAATTTCTAATGGCTGAAACCTAGGAGGTTGACCCCAAGTTCAACACCTTGCGCCCTTAAGAATGGGGCTGTTAGAGGAAGATTTCTAAAAAAACTCCAGTAGTGGTTCAAAAGTAGTAAATGATTTGTTTTGTGGATTATGTTCTACAAAGACATTGGTTGGTCTTGTAGGTAAAACTAGACTTGGTGGAGGGGGCACAAAAACCATTTCACCCAAAGTAGCTATCATGTTGGTGATGGCCTTCACCCAAACAGATTGGGACTACCTTATCTCTCATAGTGGATGTAGAGACCCTAATTTTTGGTAATTACGCTTGAAACCCTAAGCTTTAGGTTAATTACATTTTAGTCCCAAATTTCATAAAATTTTACAAAATGGTCCAATAAAGAATAATTTTTATGTATTTTATTTTGTATTATAATTAAATCTTGGAACACCGCTTTATAATTAGAAATACCCTAACACTTGGCTTTTATTTATTTTGTCTCCTAACTTCTAAATTAATTCATACATTCTATTTTTTTTTAGCCTAGTTACAAATTTACTAATTCTTTGAATCCTTATTATTTATTTGAGCAGATAAATAGCTATAAAAATATTTTAAAAAATATATATATTTTTATTATTTATTTTAATTTTTAGTTGAGAAAATTAATAGCAAATTAGTGGGAAAAAATATCTAGATATTTACGAGTTGCTTGGGCATTAAGTTAGAAGGGTATAATGGTCCTTTTAACCCAATTCTTGGCTTATAAAATTGAGAAGCATTGTCTCAATTCTCTCTCACGTTTTTAGCAGCTCAAGGAGAGGGTGAGAGAGGGAGAGTGTGATCAAGGGAAGTAGAGAAGAAGGAAAAAAAGAGAAAAAGAAGGAAAAGTGATTCAAGAAGGTAAGAACACCTCTTCCTCTTGTCTTCTCCAATTCTTTCACCATCCCATCCCATTGTTTAGATGCCTCTTGTGTTTCATATTAGAGGGAAATAGAGCATTTGGTGTGTATAAAAGTGTGGGTTTGAGTTAGTGACATTGTCTTGCAAATCTGTCAAATTAGGCACTGTTGTAACTTCTCAAATTTAAAAGAAATATCAAATTTATTTATTTCTCAAATCTGAATTTAGTGTAGGCTATTTGGTGTGTTTAGGGCTTGTGGTAATTTTATTAGCCCCTAATTGTGTGTTTTTAGGGCTTGGATATTTTGTTTAAAAAACTGGTCCTGAGTCTCTGAAAAACAGTCAACTTCTTGCAATTTTATAAAATTCCAGAAAAATCATCTCAAGTTGGTTCTCCTACAAGAATTTAGGATTTTGAGTCATCTTTTCAATGGAATTTAGTTGGACGAAAATCATTGGGTATATTGAGAGGAAAGCTAGTTTTCCCAAAGGGTGACAAATCTGGACAGGTTTTCGAATATAGCTTGTAGATGAATTTCTGGAGGTGCTGTGCAAATTATGAGAATTGGAATTGAAACTAGACAGGTTAATTATTATTTTTGTGGAATTTCATCCCCTAATTTGACCTAGAATTATTTTTCCCAAAGCACTGTTGTTAGCCCTGTAGAACCGAACTGTGCTGGAAATGGTGTTTTATTGTGTTGTTTGTCTCTAAGTATTTCAAAGCATCCCTAATGTTATTTGCTTGCCTTACCATACCTATGTATGACTATCATTGGCTATATTTACTTTCTTATGTTTGTCTCATTCTCTTTTATATTACCAAATTACCGAATGAGACTAACTTGCTTGGCAAAACATCTAATAAATGGGAAATGGAAAGGGGTTAGTAATGGGTGACGTTCACCCTTGTGCTTCAGAATGATTTATGTAAGATACATGTGAATGAGATTAAAACCAAATGAGTTAAGTCTTGCACAAGTAGTCTAAGCGAGTCCCAAGGTTGACACGGATGTATTCAGACTCTATGCGGTGGTGTCAGGTGTAAGCGAGCCCTAGACACGATTTGGTATGGTATGTGCAGGGTGTAAGTGAGCCCTAGGCACGATTTGGGTGTAAGCGAGCCCACTTGTTTGGCCGTCCCTTTTGAGGTCCATCAATGTCACTGACCGGTAAATAACCGGGAGGTGGGCATAGGTGGTAAGGTCTGCAAAGCAGCAAAATGAGGAGTTTTGAATAGTTCGGTGTTCAATCCTTGTGGTTGGGTAGAAGGATCTCTTTGGGGGATTCTAGATGTCTAGTCTAACTACTAATTCATAGAACCTTATTGTAATGTTGTATGTTATGTTACCTGATTTGTTCTGTGTATGGTTGATTGGTTGATAAAAGAATGGGGGTGTGTGTGTTTTTACTGGGCATTCCTAGCTCATGGCATGTCATGCCAGGTGATGACCCAGTTTACAATGGTGAAGGTTAATTCGAAGGCAAATAAGATGAAGTGTTGGAGCTGTGGTTCATTTGAAGACTTAGACTAGTTGTTTTTTTTTTTTTTTTCCTTTTGACTTTTGGTTTGGCAATGTTTTGCTAATCCTGTAATGGAACGTAAACGAATTATTTGTGATATTAACTCTGGTTATATATGTATATTAAGATGTTTTGGTTATCTATCCTACTGGTGTTGTATTATTGTACGTGTTTAACGGTCCGGAAGTTGTGGCGTTACAAAATGGTATCAGAGCTTAGGTTCAACCCTTACCTATGCGTTTCGACTTTAAACGATTTTGACGATCACCTACGAGGGGAAGTGGTTTTAACTTTGAATAGGGCAACGTGTTAAACATTAAATACAGTATAGAAGTAGAGGATACTGTTATTTCTATGAGTCTTCTATCGATCGTCATACCCTCATTTCATATTTGTAACCTTGTTTGATGTCGTTCACTTCATGATTAAGTCATTACCATCTAGTCTTACTTTATATTTTTCAATTATACCATTTGCTAGATTGACAACCTTGAGCCTTGATTATGCCATCTCGTATGAGAATTTTTTTGAAAATTGGAATTTCTTTATTCGGTGATGAATCTTGGATATTTAGTTTAAAATGCGGATGACCGACACAGTTTTAAGTTAAATATCTAACTTAGTCACTATCTCTATATCCTTTACCACATAAAAGTCGTAAATTGTAATCCATCCGTATTTCAGATGATCCTTGAATCAATTGACGCAATTACTATAATATTCTTCCATCTTCACTTCACATTCCTTTTATTAATCTAGTTTAAAAGTCTTGTAGTTATTATTTTGCCTATATATATATATATATATATGTGAAGTTGTGTTGTGTGTTTCCCTATATTTTTTATTTACTACCTGATCTTATTGCTTTAAACACCGTAGGATAATTAAACCATAACTTTAAGATTAGTTGATTACTCTTGAGAATTGCCTTCATAATTAGACTCCAACTTACGCCTCACCCCGTACTATGACGAGGGAAAAAAAAATAGTGAACCACACTCGAGCTAACGGCTACACCGAGACAAGCGATAACACATGAACTCGCGAGCAATAACGCAATAAGAATGAAGTATCATGCAATTGAAACCCTGAGAATGGACCAATAACCGCAGCTGAAATTTTGAGCCGCATTGGAAACCAGATTTTGGAACAATTGGGTCAATTAAGAGGGAAAATGCAAGAAAGTTCGAATAGGAGGTAAACCCTACGATCAAACGAAGAGGACGAAGACCCGTTAGTAATTAGAGGTAACATTGTACTCTACAATTCTTGGGTTCACGCTCTATTGGATTATGGCACACCATTTTTTTTATATCACGTGTCAAATCGTTAGGTCTTACATGTGAACCTTTAAAAACTACTTTAAGTATCGCATCACCTTTGGAAGGAAGTGTCAATGCGAATTAGAAGTGTCAGGTTTACACTTGATTTGCAACCTTGTGGTCAGGGACATGTTCGATTTTGACATAATCTTAGGTATGGAATGCCTATCTGCCCACTGATCGATGATTGATTGCTACCAGAAGAGGGTGACAACTTACACACCTGATGGGAGGTGTTTCCAATTTAAGGGGAATAGAGAGCAGTGTCTGAGCACAACAATGCGGTGGCATAATCAACTGCTGCCAGTTCTGGTTAAAGGAAGTTAAATTTTGGGACACGTAGTGTTTGAGTATGGGATTGGAGTGGACTCGTCCAAGGTAGAAGTAGTATTAGATCGGAAGCATCCAACCTCAGTATTTGCAGTTCATAGTTTCTTAGGGTTGGCCGGTTATTATTGACATTTTTTTCCAAGATTTTTTTTAAAAAAAACTGGCCAAGTCGATGACTCGTCTAGTGCAAAAAGGGGTAAAATATGATTAGGTTGAAGCATGTGAACGATCCTTTCAAGAACTCAAGAGAAGATTGACTAGTGCCCAATACTCATCATTTCGGAGCAAGACGAAGGATATACAATGTATTACGATACGTCTAAGGATGAGCTGGGTAGTGTGTTAATGCAAAATGGAAAGGTAGTGGCTTACGGCTCCACGCAGCTAAAACCTCATGAAAGGAATTATTCGACACATGATCTAGAGCTGGCAGCGATGGTTTTTCGCTAAAGCAATGGCAGTAATATGGTGAACAGTTTGGGATTCTCACGGATCATAAGAGCTTGAAATATTTGTGCACACAGAAGGACTTGAAGATGAGACAAAGACGGTGTTGTATCTTATTATCCTGGTAAAGCTATTATGGTGACAGATGCCCTAAGTTGCAAGAACCGGGGGATTATTGTTAGCCTGGCACTCAAGGAATGGAACATGGTCGGAACACTTAATGAGTTCAAGGTATAGATGAAAGCTTATGACGAGAAGGTATACCTTGGTGCTCAAATCGCTATGCCCAAATTACTGAACGAGGTAATAGAGTCACAGAAGTATAATCAGGACGTGACGTGCATAAAAGCGCGAATAGCATCCAGCGATCCTATACCTAATTGGACGATTCACTCGGATGGAAGTTTGAGACATCAACGCAGCGTGTTTGTGCCATAAGATGAGTCGCTTAGAGAAAAAGTTCTGAAAAAGTTTCATCATTCATTGATTGTAGTGCACACAGGAGGGACAAAAGTGTACCAAGACTTAAAACACCAATACTGGTGGAACAAAATTAAGAAACAACAAAAAAAAAAAGGGTGGAACTTATTCGACAAAGATTGGTGGAAACTCAAGATCGTCAGAAGAGTTATGCAGATAAAGAAGACCTATAACTTTCATTGTTGGTGATGTTATCTTGAAAATTCAGCCCTACCGAGGTATCATTCGTTTTGGAAAGAAAGGAAAATTATCACCTTGATATATCGGACCCTTCGAGATACATTAGAAAATTGGAAAGGTTACGTACAAATTGGCTCTACCCCGCAATTAGTTGGAATATATGATGTTTTTCCACGTATCTATGTTGCGGAAGTACATAATGTACCCTTCTCACATCATCAACTGGGAAGAAATCCAACTCAACGAAGACACTACCTTTGAGGAGGGACCAGTAGCAATTATGGATAGGCAATTCAACTTCTTAAGATACTCTAGCATCACCATGATATTGAAGAGTTCACTTGGGAATGTGAAGAAGCGAGGTGGGCAAATTATTCAAAACTATTTTAGACGTGAGGTACGATTTAATTTCGAGGAAGAAATTTATTTAAGGGGGATAGGTTGTAGAGAACCTAATTTTTGGTAATTACACTTGAAACCCTAAGCTTTAGATTAATTGCATTTTAGTCCCAAATTTCATAAAATTTTACAAAATGGTCCAACAAAGAATAATTTTTATGTATTTTATTTTGTATTATAATTAAATCCTGGAACACCGCTTTATAATTAGAAATACCCTAACACTTGGCTTTTATTTATTTTATCTCCTAACTTCTAAATTAATTCATACATTCTATTTTTTTTAGCGTAGTTGAAAATTTACTAATTCTTTGAATCCTTATTATTTATTTGAGCAGATAAATAGCTATAAAAATATTTAAAATATATATATATATATATATATTTATTTATTATTTATTTTAATTTTTAGTTGAGAAAATTAATAGCAAATTAGCCGGAAAAAAATATCTAGATATTGATGAGTTGCTTGGGCATTAAGTTAGAAGGGTATAATGGTCCTTTTAATCCAATTCTTGGCCTATAAAATTGAGAAGCTGTAGACGGCTCCCGAACGCCCCAGGAGGATGAGTCCCGTTCTGTTCATTTGGGGTTACTACAGTTCGGACTCGACTTGTGTCACGGTTCTTAATCTGAACCAAAGAGTCCAAATCTGGCAAATCGTTTTGAGAAACAGATTTTTGAAAAAGTAGTGCCAAACATGGACTGCTTTGCCAGATACAGAGTCGCCACCTAAATATTTTTAAAATGGGAAAATTTAGGAAACCCTGACTCGGTGCCGAAGGCCACATGTCCGTCATCATCGGAGTTGTCTCGGCTCGGGAGCTTGGGTACGATCGGGGAAGGTCAGCTATGAGCACCCCCTTTCGCCCGGTCCGAAGACCGGCCTCTACTAACCGTGTTATCCTTTTTTGAAACCTTTACGTGTTCTAAAACCAATTATTAACCTAGAATTACTATGTTATGCGCGCAGCAAACAAGTATAGACTAGATTGCCTAATTTGGAAATAAACATTGCATATCCGTTCGGTTTGAAAATGCTTTGGAATTTGCTACTCGCAAGTAGGCTAAAAAACACGGATTTCAATGAGTTCTTCCAACTCAAACAATCCAACCTTCACCCACAGGCATTCAAAACAGTTTAACACATAAGCATTTAGCCACATGTTAAGCATGCTGTCATGGCAATATTCACACTCATGTGATATGCTAAAGCGGAAATACTTACATAGTACTCCGTGCTAAAACAAAGAATTTGTTAGCAAACATGCATGATCCAAGTCCATGTTAAGTGCCTAATGCATCGCATACAAAATGTTACTAGAATAGGCTCGGCTATCCTAAACATGTCATGTGAAAATGCACAATTATCACATATTCAGTTTGGAATTGAAGCATTGATGCAATTAGCATGATGTACCGAGCCTAATGCATGCAATACAAATGCATGGATGCACACATGCATAGCATAAGGTATGCTAAATTAAACGTGTCCTAATACTAACCATTAAAGCAGGTAAGTAAAAGGGAAGAAAGACGTGGGGTTGGAAGACATACACACCACCCATACACACTTATTACAGATTTACCCTCGCTCGGAGGGACCGAATAAATATTACAAATTAATTAACTACACCAGCTAATTAATATTACAAATTAACTAATTTAATTAACAAATTGAATAAATTAAATAAAGCGGGAAAATGCCTCGGGAAGCGCGCCACCATGCGCAAGCTGCCTCTGTTTTCCTTCCTTTCCTCCTCTGGAGGCTGTCAAAGCCTCAGGACTGCATCCTTGGACAGAGGGGATCATCATCGGCTGAATGAAACTTCCACCGGTAGTGTAGTATGTCCATCGGCACAAAATAGGGTCTGTCGGCAGAGAAAATGGTGCCGGTCGGCATATTACACTGCCGGTCGGCAGAGTATTCCTGCAGAACCTGCAACTCACAGCAACAGAGGGCAAAACAAGGCATGGCAGCATAATTCAAGGCATGTATGCACCAACCATGTCTCTTATCATTGTGATGACTCAAAGGGACATGTGCCTCGGTTCTCGGACCACCAATCACGCATTTCCATGCATGATGGCCCAAAGAACCAAGTATGCAACTTTGATTTCAAATGCATGCAAACCAATCAAACAAATTAGGCCCTATTCCTATCACCAATTCAAGGGACAAGGCATGCATGCAAGATGCAATGCAACCTAGGCATACAAGCTAAGGATGCAACATGGCATGGCGAAGCACTTATGCAAACATACAAGCATACATATGGCAATGCACATAAATGGAAAGATGGACTTATACATGAATTAGGCAACTCTAAGCAAGGCCTAAAACAGTGGCCATAATGACCAAAACAAGAAGCCAAAACACATGTACACATACACATGATGGAAGGCCTACACTTGGGCATAAATCAAGCAACATTCAAGCACACTTGAAAGGGATAAACAAGAGCAATTAGCATGCATTATAAGCTCTAAAATCATGCTAATACATGGTGCCAAACCAAGCAACAAATCAAGCCAAGCATGCACCAAATGGCCTAAGTGTTCAAAGCAAATCAATGAGGCATTGAACTACACTTAACAAGACCAAACAAGGCATGCAAGGAGGGACCAAAATCAGAGGTTTAGCATGTTAAAACAAGGCTAAAGGACTCTTTAGATGGCATCTAAGTGGCCCAAATACAAAGGCATGCACCATGGCCAAAACATGGAGCATTGCAACACATGCTTCTAAGGCATTAAAGAGGCATGCAAGGCAATCAAACAAGCATGGAAATGGGACTGAAATGGCATGTAGAATGATCCCAAATCACCAAAACAATGCAAAGATGGCATGCTATACATGCACATACTCAAGGCCAACAAGCCCAAATACAAAGGAGCTATATAATGCATGCAAAGATCAACCCAAACGACTATGGACAGAGCTAAAACATGACAAAATAAGCACATAAACTTCACAAATGCAAGCCTAAAACATGCTCCAACAAAGGCTAACAACCTAGAACATGTTAAGGCACAAATAAGGCATTACATGGCAACTATGCTAAACATGCATGGAGTTCCAAAACCAACTTTAAATCATGTTATATCATGGATATATAAGCATGAAAAACAAACCAAACATGCTCAACACACACTCAAGCATAGGCTTCCTTAGGAGGCCAAAATATGCCCTTTTCAAGGACAACAAGGAGAGGGGGTGGCCCTCTCCTTCTTGGGACTTCAAAGCATCATCTTCACCACTGAAATCCCTCAAGATTTCAGTGGTGAAGAGACCTCAACACCAAAATCCCGGAGCTAGCACAAAATGGCTCAAAATGAGGCCTTTTGAGGCCTAAGGGTGGTCAACAACCCTCAAACAAAAAAACACTCTTAATAAACAACAAAGAGGGCTTAAAAACAGAACTTTTTTATGTTATACAATAATCACAAAAACAGCTCTAAGACTAGTAGAAAATTGATGCAAGAATGGGGGAAAAAAGGACTAGAATCTCACCCTTGAAGACTCCTTCACAAATGGTGCTCCAATGGCCTCCTTGAGCTTGAATCCAACACCAAAGCTTCAAAACACACTCTTTAGAACCTCAGCTCCAAGAGGAAGGTGAAACACTAGGTGTTTGTGTGCAATAGTAAGGCACAAAACACCTAGTGAATAAAATGAGAGGGAGATAGAGATAGAAAGTGTATATCTAACCCTAACCCTAGAAAAACCAGAGCTCTCCTCTGTCTTCTCTCCTAAAAAAAATGTCTAAGAGCTCTCTTCTTGCCTTAGAGAGAGCTCCTCTCTATATGCCTCTTGTAAAGCTTACAAGACAAGCTTTGCAAGAGGGAGATCCCTCCATACACGTGTATGGAGGGGAGCAAAAGCAATACAGCTGTCTAAAAATATCTGCAAAAGCAGATGAACAGCAATCGGCCGGCAAAAAATGCCATCTTGGCAAAAAGAGTGCCGGTCGGCAACAAAGAGTGCCGACCGGCAACAAAGAGTGCCGGCCGGCAAACTATATTGCCGGTGGCAGCAAAAACCAGCCGGTGGCATCTAGCCAATGCCGGTGGTGGGTGGGGATGGTCTACAAGCCCCACCCTGCCCTTCCAAGGCAAGATGCAAGTGTTTGGTGCAAAACCAGACACTAAACGGTCAAGTTCGGAGATCCTGAGGCAAGGCGCGCGAGCCGAGACCTCCGGGAACTCCAAACGAACACAAACATGGATAATCACCGAGTGTTCAAACGGTGACGTCCAAGTCTTGAGGACGGTCAAAAATGGGGTGTCTACAGAAGCATTGTCTCAATTCTCTCTCACATTTTTAGCAGTTCAAGGAGAGGGTGAGAGAGGGAGAGTGTGATCAAGGGAAGTAGAGAAGAAGAAAAAAAAGGGAAAAAGAAGGAAAAGTGATTCAAGAAGGTAAGAACACCTCTTCCTCTTGTCTTCTCCAATTCTTTCACCATCCCATCCTATTGTTTGGATGCCTCTTGTGTTGCATATTAGAGGGAAATAGAGCATTTGGTGTGTATAAAAGTGTGGGTTTGAGTTAGTGACATTGTCTTGCAAATCTGTCAAATTAGGCACTGCTGTAACTTCTCAAATTTAAAAGAAATATCAAATTTATTTATTTCTCAAATCTGAATTTAGTGTAGGCTATTTGGTGTGTTTATGGCTTGTGGTAATTTTATTATCCCCTAATTGTGTGTTTTTAGGCTTGGATATTTTGTTTAAAAATCTGGTCCTGTGTCTTTGAAAAACAGTCAACTTCTTGCAATTTTATAAAATTCCAGACAAATCATCTCAGGTTGGTTCTCCTACAAAAATTTAGGATTTTGAGTCATCTTTTCAATGGAATTTAGTTGGACGAAAATCATTGGGTAGATTGAGAGGAAAGCTAGTTTTCCCAAAGGGTGACAAATCTGGACAAGTTTTCGAATATAGCTTGTAGATGAATTTCTGGAGGCGCTGTGCAAATCATGAGAATTGGAATTGAAACTAGACAGGTTAATTATTATTTTTGTGGAATTTCATCCCCTAATTTGACCTAGAATTATTTTTCCCAAAACACTCTTGTTAGCCCTGTAGAACCGAACTGTGCTGGAAATGGTGTTTTATTGTGTTGTTTGTCTCTAAGTATTTCAAAGCATCCCTAATGTTATTTGCTTGCCTTACCATACCTATGTATGACTATCATTGGCTATATTTACTTTCTTATGTTTGTCTCATTCTCTTTTATATTACTGAATTACCGAATGAGACTAACTTGCTTGGCAAAACATCTAATAAATGGGAAATGGAAAGGGTTGGTAATGGGTGACATTCACCCTTGTGCTTCAGAATGATTTATGTAAGATACATGTGAATGAGATTAAAACCAAATGAGTTAAGTCTTGCGCAAGTAGTCTAAGCGAGTCCCTAGGTTGACACGGATGTATTCAGACTCTATGCGGTGGTGTCAGGTGTAAGCGAGCCCTAGACACGATTTGGTATGGTATGTGCAGGGTGTAAGCGAGCCCTACGCACGATTTGGGTGTAAGCGAGCCCACTTGTTTGGCCGTCCCTTTTGAGGTCCATCAATGTCACTGACCGGTAAATAACCGGGAGGTGGGCATAGGTGGTAAGGTCTGCAAAGCAGCAAAAGGAGGAGTTTTGAATAGTTCGGTGTTCAATCCTTGTGGTTGGGTAGAAGGATCTCTTTGGGGGATTCTAGATGTCTAGTCTAACTACTAATTCATAGAACCTTATTGTAATGTTGTATGTTATGTTACCCGATTTGTTCTGTGTATGGTTGATTGGTTGATAAAAGAATGGGGGTGTGTTTGTTTTTACTGGGCATTCCTAGCTCATGGCATGTCATGCCAGGTGATGACCCAGTTTACAATGGTGAAGGTTAATTCGAAGGCAAATAAGATGAAGTGTTGGAGCTGTGGTTCATTTGAAGACTTAGACTAGTTGTTTTTTTTTTCCTTTTGACTTTTGGTTTGGCAATGTTTTGCCAATCCTGTAATGGAACGTAAACGAATTATTTGTGATATTAACTCTGGTTATATATGTATCTTAAGATGTTTTAGTTATCTATCCTACTGGTGTTGTATTATTGTACGTGTTTAACGGTCCGGAAGTTGTGGCGTTACAGTGGAGTAGCCAAAGAATGAGAAATTTCTTGGGAAAGCTCTATGTTGGCTGCAATGATGCATTTCTTCAACTTTTCAATCTAATCTAGTTAATCCTTTAGGATTGCGTTGCATTTTTGAAGGTCGGGATTTCTTAAATCCTAGACTTTCAAAATGGGATGCATTTCTTGTTTGACTACGACATGTTTTCCTCTACCTCTACCAACCATGATGACATTAGTAAATTACAAACGTAGCACCTCATAAAATGAGAGCGAACATGTAGGCTAATGTGTTATGAATGCAGTTGTGCCATGACCAATGAACTTGGTCCAAGGTTGGATTTATGATTAGGGATTGCAGACTTTAATAGGACTTGGTCTTCTCCATACTCAGCATCCATTGCTTGATTGTCACCAATGACTTCCCTATCTTTCCCATACTTAAGAAGACCAGTGGAAAAACCACTGTCTTCGACAGGCCTCTTACTGGGGTTCCCAAGAAGGCCAACATCTTCGACTGTTTTCTTGATAGTACACCAAGGTCGGTCTACTTCTTCTTCACCATTACTCTAAATTAGAAATGTCCCACTAGGCGTGCCCATCAATCGATAGAAGCTAATTGACAGAAAAATAGATCAGACTTGGAGTTGAGTTTTGATGAGGACAATGTCCCACATCACCTATATGGGACTCCCACTTCCACCTTATAAGCGTACTAGCCTCCTCTACCTTGTATGAAGCCTTTAAAATTGTGAGGAGGAGACGACAAGATCCGTTTCTTAACTCCAAAGCGACAGTATCATGCAAGGTGAACGAGATGAGTCAGTAGAAACAGTCACATGCTCTGCCCTCCCCCCTATATAAGCCTTTTCCCTGAACGAGGAACAAAACCGTGAGGAGGGGACAACAAGATCCGTTCCTCAACCCCAAAGAGGACAATATCTACTGGGACGTGAGAGGCTAGGTATGCAAATTTGGCACTAGAAGGAGGGCAGTCCGGTAAACTCTTTCACTATTGTGGCCTAGTATGTTGGAGGTTTATGATGAGGACAATGTCCCACATCACCTGAGAAGGACTCTCACTTCCACCTTATAAGTGTACTAGTCCCCTCCTCCTCGTATGAGGACTTTAAAACCGTAAGGAAGGGGGACTACGAGATCCGTTCCTCAACCCTGAAGTGGACAGTATCATGCAAGGTGAGCGAGACGGGTCAGTGGAAACAGTCACATGCTCTACCCTCCCCCTTGTATGAGGCCTTTTCCGTCGAGGAGAAACAAAATCGTGAGGGGGGACGACAAGATCCATCTCTCAACCCCAAAGTGGAGAATATCTGTAGGGATGTAAGAGGCTAGGCATGCCCTTGTAGATATTGTTCACTTTGGGGTTGAGGGACGGATCTTGTCGTCCCCTCCTCATGGTTTTAAAGGCCTCATACAAGATGGAGGGGGCCAGCACGCTTATAAGGTAGAAGTGGAAGTCCCTCCCAGACGATGTGGATCATTGTCCTCATCAAGTTCTATGCCTTAAACTTATTAAAGACGTCTTTGAAGGTACGGTAAAGAAAAAATATGGTAGAAATAGAATTGAATTTGTATTAATTAAGTAAAATGTCACTTGTTACAAGTTACATAAACTTCAAACAAGAACAAAGAATTGAAAAATACATTGATCGACAAAGAAAAAGAGGGAGAAAAGTTATCACTAATCTACTTTTAAAATCATTAAGTTGACTACTCTTAAAATAGAAGTTACACCTAATAATCACGATATGACTACTCTTAAAATAGAAGTTACACCTAATAATCACAATATGTGAGTTGTGTTGGATTTTTTCCCCCTTTTTTTGAAACCTTCTCTTTTATACTGGTATGGCCACTTTCTGATGCAGCCATGATCCTTTGTTTAGGAACTACCTACAAATTCTATTCTAACTTGGTCTTCAATCTCTTAATTTCAGCATTGACTCTAACTGACTTGCAACAGCCAACTCTTCTGGTTTTTCTTGGCAATGATTTAATTCCTTAAATGCCACGTTACCATGCTACTTCATGCTGTACTACTAGCACATCTGTCATGCCATTACATTATTCCTATTGATAAGTAATTTTCAAAAATTCAACAGACTGAAAGGGCTTTAATTATGACATTAACACCGCAAAAAAGAAAAAAAAAATCATGACTTGCATATTTTAAAGAGTATGTATTATAAATTCTACTCACAAAATTTTGCAAAATTTACTATTCACTGGTAATTATACAAAATTATTATATATTCATGAAAAAAATTTGTAATTTTAATTATTAATGTTTATAAACTTTACTATTTATTTGTAATTATTTTTCCAAAAAGCTTCCACTGAATTTGAAATTTTTTCATCAAATTTTCCTCCCTCATGCTCTTGGTTTTCATCAATTTTTTTTTTTCACATCATAGTTAATTGGATTAAATTAAAACAAATAAAAATTTAGAAGGATAATATTAAAAAAATTTAGAAAAATTACAAAAAAAAAAAAAAACCAATGTGTCAATCATGTAACAAAATAATTTTTGAATTTTTAATTTTATCAATTTAAACCCTAAACTTTTAAATTGTTTTTAATCTAAATTATTTGTCTATTTTTATTAAGCAAAATTGATGAAAAAATAAATATTTTAGTCATTAAACTCAATGAAAAGGGTATTGTAACACATGTAATGTATTTACCATATTGAGTTTAATAACTAAAATACTCATTTTCTGTCAGTTTTACTTATTGAAAATATATGAATGCTTTAGATTGAAAATAAATCAAAATATTAGAGTTTAAATTGATAAAATTGAAAATTCAAATTTTATTTTGTTACAAGGCTAAAACCTTGGTTGTTGTTGTCTTTTTTTTTTTTTTTTGTAATTGTTCCAAAAATTTAAAATAATAGGCATAAAAATTAATACAATAAATGAATTTAGATGAATCAACATTTAGGGAAGAGAATAAAGCTGGGATTGGGGTCATTGTTTGAGATTTCAATGGGGAAGTGATTGCTTCTATGGTTGAAGAGATTGGAGTTTTTGATGGTCATTTAATTATGTTGAGACAAGGAGTGGACATTAGCCCACTGGCCTGCCATGTCTAGCCTTATTTTTTTATGGCTTGGTGGCTTATTTTGATCGAAAGGATTAGGCTGGATTGATATCTTAGGCCCATTTAATAAATGAGTTGGACTTGGGCTTTAAGCATGCATTCTAGCCTAGTTCGACAATAATAATTTAAATATTTATTTTACTCTTTCATTATTGGGTGCTCAACCAAAAGTTTAAAATTATTTTTTTGGGCCAAAGGTGCAATTGCAAAAGAATAATGCTATATGCACTAATTAGTATACTAACTAGTGTACCAATTGATGATGTGACATAATTTAAGAGAATTTTAGTATTTGTAATGTGATTAATAAGTAGGGTCAATAATAATGTCATAGCTAGTGTTGGTACACCAGTGAGTATACTAATAGGTGCATATAACACCACCAGTCGCAGAATAGTTTATCCATAAGGACAATCTGAAACAAAATGGCCAAAATACCCATCTATATATATACTAATGAAGCCCGATCTATGACAAATCAAACAATCCGTTTCTCTCTCTTCTCGATCTAAACCCGAGGTGCGTCGTTTTTGCCACCACCGTCAACGTCTCCGCCGTTACTACCTCCGCGTCGCCACCGGCACCCCCATCGTCGCTGCCTACCGCTGTCGACTCATTGATGAGAGAGCCTTAGTCATTGCCCAAGCAACGCCGTCATCTTCCTCCACACCACAATTTGACGAAGCGCTCGATGGTTGTTCTACAGAGCACTCATCGCAGAGCTCATAGCTACACTTCTCTTCCTTCGATTTCAGCACTTTCTTTCTTTGATCTCTTCTCCCTCTCATGTCTCTTTTAGGTTTGAAAGAGGCCATGTCAGTGACCTGATGGGGAAAAAGGCAGTTGGATTTTGCCATTTTTTAATCTTTGATTAAATCTCTATCCCTTTCTCGTTCTGCTTCGATGAAGTTTCAGGATGTGATTACGAGTTACTGAGTTGCAAATAAATAGGACAAATCCCCGATGAATCCGCCGAGGTCAGATCCACCGCATCCCCACCATAGAGCTTGTTTGGAAACACATTCAAGAAACGACCATAGATGTTGATCGTGGTGAGCTTCGTCGGAGACTCCTCATCGTCCTCCTTTTCTACCGCCTTTGCCTCTATCTTCATGTGCATCTAAACCTTGGAGTTCTGCTTCTACAGCTTCAAATCTTTCAATAATGGTAAATTTGACGTTGGTGGTTGAAGTTCCTTAGCCCCCCTCAAAGGGCAGCGTTACCATTTAGGGTTCCATTCCCATTCTCTCTATCTTCTCTCTCTCTGTGTCTCTCCATTTTGCTTGTTGCACAATACAATATTAGAGAGCTTTGTTTGGACAACAAGTCTTATTCACAGAAAATGAAATCTGTTAAGAGTCATCATTGACTTTTCTAGAATTATCTAGGCTATTAAGTGCATATGTTGAATAATCTAGAAGACTCCGGAAAGATCTAGAAGACTCAAGAAAGATCTAAAGAAATCTGGAAGATTTCATAACATTAGAGAAGCTTGTAGAAATCTAGAAGGTTCCGGAAGGTTCTAGAATATTTTTGAAGTATAGAAAGCACTATTATATACTAGAATACTTTAGAGAGTTCTAGAATATAGAAAAGTATGAGTATAGCGATCTCGATTTTTTTCCGTCATTTATTGTATTCCGGACTCGGGCTCTGTGGTTGTATGTCGTTGTCTATACCTTATTTCCATCCTTTATTCTTTGTATTTGAGTTGTGGGATGTGTTGGGTAAGTTTGGAACAGGTTGGTTGTGAGTTGGAACAAAAGGTTATTGTCCAAGATTTGGCTTCTTTGCTCGAACGAGGCTTTTTGCGCTCGAGCGAGCCTTGGGTATTTTCTTCCTTGCTCGAGTGAGAGCTCTTGCACTCGAGCGTGCGTCTACATCTTTGTGAAGACCTGAAGGTTGGTATTCTTTGCTCGAGCGAGCCTTCTTGCGCTCGAGCGAGCCTTGTGTTTTGTGTTCCTTTGCTTGAGTGAGAACTCTTACGCTCGAGCGTGCATCTGCGTGAGTGGTAGACCTGAAGCTTTGCATTGTTCACTCGAACGGCACTTCTTGTGCTTGAGCGAGGTCTTTTGTTGTGTCTGGTCGCTCGGGCGACAAGTCCTTCGCTCGAGCGAGCCTCGCATATAACAATTCGTAGCAGCGTGTTTTTACACCATTTTTGAACCTCTTCTTCTTCTAAAACCCTAAATCAACAACCTCTCTCTCTAAAATACCCCTTCTCTCTACAAATACTCTTGACCTAGGGTTATTCTACCCTACTCCCTCTGTTAAAAAGCTAGAGCATCGCGTGGGCTATCTTTAGATTC
Source organism: Camellia sinensis (assembly GCF_055761805.1). Taxonomy (NCBI): domain Eukaryota; kingdom Viridiplantae; phylum Streptophyta; class Magnoliopsida; order Ericales; family Theaceae; genus Camellia; species Camellia sinensis. The sequence continues at coordinate 25,266,658 of NW_028128987.1, forward strand.
GAAAAAGTTTGGATTTGGGGCACTTTCAAATTTCTTCTTCTTCTTCTTCTCTTTTGAGCTTCTCCATTTGAGGTGGGGATAATCTACTCTCCAATATGAGTTTTAATCTTGATATTTGTCATTTGGTATAAATGATGGGATTTGCGAAGTTTGGGTGAAGTTAAGGTTTGAGATTTGAAATGTTTGAAAGAGGGGTTTTTTAATTTGGGATACCTATGTGTATGAGAGGTCTTGAATATGCTATTACTTGAGTATCATTGATGAAATTTGGTCTTGGGTCCAATGTATGTTGAAATGGAAAAATGCCCTAATTTGAATTAAATTACTATTTCGTATAAATGGTGAAATGAATGTGGAAATATGAAATTGATTTGGGAATTATGAAATTGGAGGAAATTGTGACTAAATGGTGCAATTGGATTGATAAATCACTCATCTATGGAAAATGTGATAAATTATCGGTTGATAAAGTTATTTATCTATCTAGATATATTTGTTTTGGGCTATCGGTGGAGGATAGCCATGATTGTTATAGAAATCGCATGATGATTAGGTGAATTGAAACTAATCAATTGGAATATGTCATTGAATATGACAGTTAGGTATAAACATTGAATATGTGATTGAATATGTCATTGTATATGGCAACGTGTTTAAATACATTGTATATGTATCTTTGTTTGGGAGGAGATAGGGGACGGACTCCATTGATAATTAAGTTAGCCGGAGTGTCTAGGGTGAAAGTCCCAAAATTATATGTATATATTTGGGTGCCGATTCCCTCAGACGTAGTTCCGTAAAATGGCAAGAAATAGAAGTGTTGGATTGTTGAATGTGTTGAATTATGAACCATTGAATTGTAGCCTCATTTTGGTTGTCTGATAATAATGAATTTGGTTGATGAATTTACCTGGAATGGATAAATAGAAATGAATTGAGATATTGGTTATTAATATTGATTAGTCTTGAACATAATATATATGTATTGGTTACGAATATCCCACATTTATCTGATGCTTATGTCTTAATTAATTCTCATTTGTTGTTTAGCATATCTCTACTGGTCTTTGGCTTACCCTACTTGGGACACCATTTTCAGATACAGGTGATATGTCACCTCCAAGGACATAGCTTGGGAGGTTGAGGAGTTGAAAGCTCCATTTTTGTATATTTGTTGGTGTTATATGTAAAATTTCAAGCCGAGGGCTTTATATGTAAAAGAGTTAGAACTCTTCTTTTGTTGTAACCAAGTGACAACTTGGAAAGGTTTAAGCACGTAGGGCATTATTTTGTTGATTTTAGTTAAGAACATTTATGAATATGTAGTGTACATGATACATTTTGTAAAGAAGACTCTGATGAATGAAAAGATATTGTTTCTCTCATGTTTATGAAATTTGTGAATGGTTGTCTTATTCTATATTTTGAGGGCGTTACAACTTGGTATCAGAGCGTACCGGTTTGAATACTTTGGGTACGTGGGAAGTGGTTAATACCATAATGGGTTTGTCTCGCTTGTTAGAGACTTAAGTGCAATGCTATGTGCTTATATGATAACATGTTTATGTGACTCTATGGGCATGGGATTTAGTTTCTAGGATGTTGATCGGGTCCATGGGTTTCTGGGAGTCCTGTTGGAAAGGCACTTGATCACTGCCGTTTCTAACTGGAACTCTAGCAACGTCGTAGGACAGTCACTATTCTGAAATAAAATTCGTAAGTGTTTATGTGATTATGTGCTTAAGCAGAGTGAATTACAGTTATCCATCGAATTAGGACGCGAGTGAAATAGCTTTGGCACATTTGTGAATGTGCTAATTCTTTTGTTACCTTTATTAGGATGTCAGAACGAAGTCATGCTGGTAGGCGTGGTAGACCTAGGAGGCAGGAGATGCCTATACCGAATGAGATTCCGGCGCAGGAGGAAGGAGCGGGTCAGGCCAATGTGGCCGAACCGGTTGGTCAACAGGCCATGGGCGCCTTAGCCCGTGAAATTGCTGGAGCATTGAGGGAATCCGTGGACATTCTCAGGGCTGAGAAACAAGTCCAGGCCCAAGTAACTGAGGTAGGGCCATCTTTTCTAAAAAGGAAGTTCCTCCAGTCGAATCCAGATGAGTTTTTGGGAGATCCTAAAGAGCCACTGAAGGCTGACAAGTGGTTAGAACAGATAACAAAGACATTTGAGATGCTTGGCATCGAAGACGGAGGTTTGCGAGTGACCTTGGCGTCCTTTCAGTTGAAGAGAGACGTGGGTTAATGGTGGAAGTATGCGCGGGGGTGCATCGGAGGGACTTGGGAGACCTTTGTTGAAGCTTTCCAGGACAAGTACTTGCCTGCTATGGTAAGGGAGAAGTTAAGGGATCAATTTTCCAAGTTGGTGCAGCTGAATACACCAGTGGCAGAGTTTGAGGCCAACTTTACTAGCTATCTAGGTTTGCACCTGAGTTAGTAGCGACTGAGGAACGCCATTGTCTGGAGTTCGAGAAGAGATTGAGGACCGGACTCATGTTTCAAGTTGCCGAGTCCATGATTAGAGATTATGGATGCCTTGTGGAGGCTGCTACCCATCTGGAGGCCATTATGCATGCAGAGGAGAAGAGGATGAGGGGCTCCAAAAGGAGTCAGGATGGTCAAGGGGACGGTAAGAGGCAGAGGGGTTCTAACCCTCAGCAGTCCCAGGGAGCGCATTCGAGATCTACCTTTCCAGTACCGAGTTCGGGTTCTGAGAGAGGCAGTCAGGGAGACATCACTTGTTACAAATGTGGTCAGTTGGGCCACAAGTCTCCAGCTTGCCCACAGAGAGGAGGAGGGCACCGTGCAGCATCATCTTCGGCCCATTCTTAGAGCCAGAGTCAGAACAGAGGCCAGCCATTCACTTGTTATCAGGGCAGGCGGGGCACCTAAAGAGGTTTTGCCCGCAGTTCAGTGGCACATCTGGTGCGTCTGTTTGAGGTAGACACAGAGTTATTAGCCAGCTCAGTCAGTTCAGGCCTTGAGGGCCAACCAGGGAACCTCTTCGGCTCAGTTCATGTAGTAGTCTCATGCTCCAAGAGGTGAGTAGGTAGATCAGAGACCTACAGGGCGCATGTATGCTGTTACAGCGCCGAATCTTGTACTTGCTCCATCAGTAGTGAGAGGTACCTTTTTGTTTTGTAACTCGGTTGCTAATGTGTTAATTGATATGGGTGCATCCCATTCCTTTATATCTTCTGCATTTGCATTAATTTTGGGATTGGAGTTGGTGCAGTTAGTGTGTTGTATCACCTATTGGGGGCGAGATGGTTTTGAAACAAGGTTGTCGAGGCTGTGATATAGAGGTCGCCGATCGTCGGCTTCCATTTTCTTTTGTCTGGTTTTGATGGATATGTCTGGTTTTGATGTAATCTTGGGTATGCACTGGTTATTGTCATATCAGGCTGTTATAGACTGCTATCGTCAGAGGGTTATTATAGGTACCTTAAACAGCGATTGTTTTCATTTCTTGGGAGATCGGGTTGGTAGAGGTTTACCACCAGTGTATGATCCGCGAGAGCGGAGTGAGCTTAGTTGTTTTCTCGCTAGCTGTGTAAGTAGTGAGTGTGATGAGACCCAGACTAAGTTGCCAAGAGTGGTTTGTGAGTACTCGGACGTTTTTCCTGAGGATCTTAGTAGTTTACCACCCCATCGAGAGATTGAGTTCTCTATTGACTTAGTGCCTGACATAGCACCAATTTCCATGGCACCGTATCGTTTTGCCCTAGTCGAGTTGAGTGAGTTGAAGATTCAACTCCAAGAATTGCTAGATAAGGGTTTTATTCGCCCTAGTACTTCACCTTGGGGAGCACTGGCCCTCTTTGCTAAAAAGAAAGATGGGGCTTTGAGACTTTGCATTGATTATCGAAAGTTGAACCGGGTTACGGTTAAGAATAAGTATCATATGCCTTGTATAGATGATCTGTTTGATTAGTTGAAAGGATCCCGTTGTTTCTCTAAGATAGATTTGAGATCTGGCTACCATTAGTTGAGGGTTAGGGAGGAGTATATCCCGAAGACGGCATTTCGTATGCGGTATGGCCATTATGAGTTTCTGGTGATGGCTTTAGGGCTTACCAATGCATCTGCTGTGTTCATGGATTTGATGAATCGAATTTTTTGAGAATTCTTAGATTGTTTCGTAGTCATCTTTGTGGATGACATTCTAATTTATTCACCTTCTGGGGAGGAGCACGAGGGACACCTATGAGTGGTGCTTGAATTGCTTAGAGCCCATAAGTTGTATGCTAAGTTTGGAAAGTGTGAGTTCTGGCTAAGAGATGTTAAATTCTTAGGCCATGTGGTATCCGGGGAAGGGGTGACCGTAGATTCATCCAAGATAGAGGCAGTGCAGGATTTGGCACAACCTAAGAATGTCTTTGAGATCCGTAGTTTCTTGGGGTTGGTCGGGTATTACTGTCGGTTTGTAAAATATTTTTTCAGGCTAGCTTCGCCTTTGACTAGATTGACTCGGAAAGGGGTCAAGTTTGTGTGGAGTGAGACTTGCGAAAAGTCATTCCAAGAGCTTAAAGTTAGACTTACCACCGCTCCAATCTTGATTATTCCGGAGAGGGGTTTGGGTTATTCAGTATATTGTGATGCCTCACGAGAGGGTTTGGGTTGCGTATTGATGCAAGAAGGAAAAGTAGTAGACTATGGCTTACGTCAATTGAAAACACACGAGAAAAACTACCCTACTCACAACCTAGAGTTAGCACAGAAAGATTATGATTTCGAGTTGCACTATTATCCAGGGAAGGCCAATGTTATGGCCGATGCCCTAAGTAGGAAGTCCATTAGTGATGTAGCTTGTATTGCTATCCTGGAATGGGAGATGTTGGGTGCCCTTGGTGAATTTGACTTGCATCTGGGCGAGTCTGTTGAATCTGCAGTCTTGTTTTCTGTGGTTGCACAACCTACGCTTGTGAATCGAGTGCTAGAAGCACAGAAGGGTGACTTTGAGGTAGAATCCCTACGGAAGAAGTTCTCCAGTGAGAAGGTAGAGAAGGGTTTGACTGTGTATCCCAACCTGAGTGTGAGGTATCGAGGCCGCTTGTTTGTGTCGGAGTCTTGCCGAGAGGAAGTATCCCGAGAGTTTCACCATTCACGCCTTATGGTGCATCCGGGAGGCACAAAGATGTATCATGATTTGATTCGCCAATTTTTGTGAAGGGGTATGAAGAAGGATATGGCGATGTTCGTGTCAAAGTGCCCTACTTGTCAGCAAGTGAAGGCCGAGCATCAGAGGCCAGTGGGTCTGTTGCAACCCTTGCCTATAACTGAGTGGAAATGGGAGCACATCACGATGGATTTTGTCGTGGGTCTTCCGAGGACTCAACAGGGTAGTGATGCCATGTAGGTGATGCTTGACCGGTTGACTAAATCAGCGCACTTTATTCCTATGCGCGTAAGAGATTTGGTAGATCATGTTACCAACTTGTATATTCGGGACATAGTGAGGTTGCACAGGGTCCCAGTGTCGATTGTCTCAGATAGAGATCCACATTTTACTGTTAGGTTGTGGCAGAGTTTGTAGAGTGCCTTGGGCACTAGATTGACTTTTAGCACGGCTTACCATCCTCAGACTGACAGGCAGTCTGAGCGCACTATTCAGACCCTTGAGGATATGCTTTGAGGCTGTGTCCTTGACTTTAAGTGGTCGTAGGAGAGACACCTACCATTAGTGGAGTTTGCCTACAATAACAGTTTCCAATCGAATATTGGCATGGCACTGTTTGAGGCCTTGTATGGCCGACTGTGTAGATCTCCGGTGTGTTGGGCTGAGGTGGGTGATGCACCTTTATTGGGCCTGGAGTTGGTGCGAGAAACGACGGAGAAAGTAGCACTTATCTGTAAGAGGTTGGTTACGGCCCAGAGTCGCCAAAAGAGTTATGTCGACCGTAGGAGGAGGCCCTTGTCATTCAAGGTGGGTGATCATGTCTTTCTGAAAATATCACCTAGGCGGGGTTTGATGAGGTTTGGGAAGCGTGGGAAATTGTCCCCTTGGTTTATTGGCCCTTTTGAGATCCTTGAGCATATTGGGGAGGTTGCCTACCATTTAGCATTGCCGCCGTAACTCTTCGAAGTGCATGACGTGTTTCATGTTAGTATGCTTTGGAAATATGAGCCGGATCCATCACATTTATTGGATTGGACCAACTTAGAGGTAGATGAGGATGCTTCGTATAAGGAGAGACCGGTGAGGGTCTTGGATAGATGGGACCAAGACTTGTGAGGCAAGACAATCCCCTTGGTCAAGGTATTGTGGAAATATCATGGAGTTGAGGAAGCCACTTGGGAACGTGAACTGGAGGTTCGAGAGAAATATCTGAACCTGTTTCTTAATGTTTGAACATATGTTGGAAATATAGTTTTAACGATGAACTCTAAGAACATTGTATATGTTTTGGACTATGGAAGTATTGTAATTGTTAAATATGTCTCGAAAATGCGAGTTTAATTTAACATTGTATATGCTGAATGTGTTTTAGAAATGCAAACATGTTATTAACATTGAATATGTTATGGAGATATGGAATATGTGTATTGAAATTAGTTGAATTCCGAAAGAATGCATATTGATAATGTATATTGAGCTATATATTGCAAATTGTCCTCTTGAGAAGAGATGGAATGACCGGTGGATGGGTCACGATGATAAGTGTTGAATTATAATCATGTTGAGAATTAAATAATCACAATTTTGAAACTTGTATAAAAATTTCGGGGACGAAATTCTTTGAGGGGGGGAGGTTATAGCGATCCCGATTTTTCCCCGTCATTTATTGTATTCCGGACTTGGGCTTTGTGGTTGTATGTCGTTGCCTATACCTTATTTCCATCCTTTATTCTTTGTATTTGAGTTGTGGGATGTGTTGAGTAAGTTTGGAACAGGTTGGTTGTGAGTTGGAACAAAAGGTTGCTGCCCAGGATTTGGCTTCTTCGCTCGAGCGAGGGTTTTTGTGCTCGAGCAAGCCTTAGGTATTTGCTTCTTCGCTCGAGCGAGAACTCTTGTGCTCGAGCGTGTGTTTGCATCTTTGTGAAGACTTGAAGGTTGGTATTCTTCGCTCGAGCGACCCTTCTTGCGCTCGAGCGAGCCTTGTGTTTTGTGTTCCTTCGCTCGAGGGAAAACTCTTGCGCTCGAGCGTGCATCTGCGTGAGTGGCAGACCTGAAGCTTCGTATTGTTCGCTCGAGCGAGCCTCACATATAACAGTTCGCAGCAGTGTGTTTTACATCATTTTTGAACCTCTTCTTCTTCCAAAACCCTAAACCGACAGCCTCTCTTTCTCTAAAATACCCCTTCTCTCTACAAATACTCTTGACCTAGGGTCATTCTACCTTACTCCCTTTGTTAAAAAGCTAGAGCATCACGTGGGCTATCTTTGGATCCGAAAAAGTTTGGATTTGGAGCACTTTCAAATTTCTTCTTCTTCTCCTTTGAGCTTCTCCATTTGAGGTAGGGATAATCTACTCTCCAATATGAGTTTTAATCTTGATATTTGTCTGTTAGTATAAATGGTGGGATTTGGGAAGTTTGGGTGAAGTTAAGGTTTGAGATTTGAAATGTTTGAAAGAGGGGTTTTCTATTTTGGGTTACCTATGGGTATGAGAGGTCTTGAATATGCTATTACTTGAGTATCATTGATGAAATTTGGTCTTGGGTCCAATGTATGCTGAAAAGGAAAAATGCCCTAATTTGAATTAAATTACTATTTTGTATAAAAAGTGAAATGAATGTGGAAACATGAAATTGATTTGGGAATTATGAAATTGGAGGAAATTGTGACCAAATAGTGCAATTGGATTGATAAATCACTCACCTATAGAAAATGTGATAAATTATCTGTTGATAAAGTTATTTATCTGTCTATATATATTTATTTTGGGCTATCGGTGGAGGATAGCCATGATTGTTGTAGAAATTGCATGATGATTAGGTGAATTGAAACTAATCAATTGGAATATGTCATTGAATATGACGGTTGGGTATAAACATTGAATATGTGATTGAATAGGTCATTGTATATGACAACGTGTTTAAATACATTGTATATGTATCTTTGTTTGGGAGGAGATAGGAGATGGACTCTATTGATAATTAAGTTGGCCGGAGTATCCAAGGTGAAAGTCCTGAAATCATGTGTATATATTTGGGTACCGGTTCTCTCGGACGTAGTTCCGTAAAATGGCCAGAAATAGAAGTATTGGATTGTTGGATTATGAACCATTGAGTTGTAGCCTCATTTTGGTTATTTGATAATAATGAATTTGGTTGATGAATTTACCCGGAATGGATAAATAGAAATGAATTGAGATATTGGTTATTAATATTGATTGGTCTTGGAAAGAATGTATATGTATTGGTTAAGAATATCCCACATTTATTCGATACTTATGTCTTGATTAATTCTCATATGTTGTTTAGCATATCTTCACTGGGCTTTGGCTCACCCTACTTGGGACACCATTTTTCTGGTACAGGTGATATGCCACCTCCAAGGACATAGCTTGGGAGGTTGAGGAGTTGAAAGCTCCGTTTTTGTATATTTTGTTGGTGGTATATGTAAAATTTCAAGCTGAGGGCTTTATATGTAAAAGAGTTAGAACTCTTCTTTTGTTGTAACCAAGTGACAACTTGGAAAGCTATAAGCCCGTAGGGCATTATTTTGTTGATTTCAGTTAAGAACATTTGTGAATATGTAGTGTACATTTTGTAAAAAAGACTCTGATGAATGAAAAGATATTGTATCTCCTATGTTTATGGAATTTGTGAATGGTTGTCTTATTCTATATTTTGAGGGCGTTACAATGAGTATATGCTAGAATATTCTAGAGGGTTAATAATAGCCCTTGGATCAAAATGATCTTAACCATCCATTGAGGAGATGGATGACTATATGAAGGGAAGTTACCTCATTTGGAAGGTACAAGACACAACAATCAAGAGTGTAGTCAAGTGCTTGAGTGTGAGTGATTCCAAGAGTGAGGTGTCCTTGAGAGTCTTCTTGTATACTTGAGTGTATCTTTGCATCTAAATAAAGATTCACTTTTGTATAGCCGTTGTGTTTTAACTCAACAAAATCAACTCCCAAATCCTCTCTCTCTCTCTCTCTCTCGATCGATCTGCAAACAAATCTGTTTCCTTTTTTTTTTTTAAAGTTGATGACAACGATGATGAAACAAATTGAAAATAGTTTTTTTTTTTTGACAGATTGCAACAATTAATTTTTTTAAAGTTTGTCTACTTTGATCCAATTTCTCCCTTTTGTATTGTGTTCATCATAGTTCTTATTTTGGTAGAGAAATCCAAAGTCCAGAGCAAGCACAACCATAAGATAGAGTAGTCTGGTTTGATTGCTTGCAAAATTTATATAGATATGAAAATTTTGTACAGGTAAAATTTGGATAGAAAATTTGTTGTTGCAGTTGTTGTTGATGATAAAGTAGATTGTTGTTGTTGATGATGCTTGCAACATATACAAAAATCTGTGGTGCAACAGATAAAAAAAGATCTGTTCAAAATTTGAACAGATAGGTGCTTGGTAGTGGCTTGGTGTATTTCAATAACAAGTTTTCAACAGATAAAAAAAATAACAAATAGAATTCAAGAAAAAAAATAGAATTCAGGAAAAAAATTCAATAGATAAATAGAATTCAGGGGAAAAATTGAAGAGATAGATATATTTTAGGATAAAAAATTGAACAGATAAATAAAAATTTGAACAAATATATATAAATTTGAACAGATAGACAAAAAAAAAAATGAACAAATAGAAATAATTTGAACAGATATTTTTTTTTTTTATAAATAGATAGGTATAAATTTGAACAGATAATCAATGAAAAGTCAAATAGATAATAAAAAGTCAAATAGTAAAATTAAAAACAAAACGTTCTCTAAGGCCTCGTTTGAGAAGCGGCCGGTTTAGCTAAAAAGGCAAAAAGTTACTAAAAAAGCCAAAAAGCCAACAACCCATACCAAAAAGTCATAGATTTTCTTTTCTCTCTACTTTTTGCACATCCTTTCGTAAAAAGCCAAAAAGTCATCTCAAACATACTAGTTTTTTTTAGTTCATATTTTAGCCAAATAGCCAAAAAGTTACTAAATTAGCATGTTCCCAAACAAGGCCAAAGACTTCTCACCAAATTATTTCACAAAACTTGGATCTCTTATCAACAAAAAAATATTTCTTTGACCTAATGTCTTGTATCCTTCCTAGATTGGATTTATCACCAATTAACCCATTATTATTTACTTTCCTAATATTAAACTGCAAATGTTGAATTTGGTGACTGTAGTGTGTAATGAAGTTAATTGTGCTTGAACGTAAAAGTGACTTGAAGTGATCTAAGCGTCTATTGTGTTTTGGAATCACTTGACAGTCAACAAAAGCTTCATTAGTTTGTAGACCATCTTTCTTGATACTACTAAGTTGTAGGAACTCTATTGAAAAATTCTATTGTTGGGTTAACCTTTGTAAAATTCTTGCCCCTCCAAAAGGAGATATTATGAGTTCAAGCCTCCATGTGGGGCATTGGGGTGACCCATTTCCCTTAGATTTAAGTTAGAGTAGGTTATTAAAAAAATAAAAAAATTATTTGATGGTTTCGATCAATGATCCACACCTTAGCACATGAGAGAAACATAAACACAGATACAGACACGGACACAAATATGGATGTCGACACTTATTCGGACACAGATACGGGATACAGTAATTTCAAAAAAATGAGGACACAGACACGATGATGACATGGCAATAAAAAATATTTTTAATATATTTTATTTGCTATGTAGATTAATAGTATATCCACAAATAATCAAAATTAACAAAAAAAAAAACACAAATTTAATATAATAATTAAAAAAAACTCACTCTTAAATTAACTCTCATTGTTTGCCTTCTTTTTTTAGCATTTAACATTCAACCAAAAGCACTAAAAAATGGTGGGGGGAAGGGGGTGAATGAGTTAGCCTGTCCCCAAAAAATATAATTAAATAAAGGGATATACCATGTGATGTGTCTCATATGTGTCCCTATCATGTCTGTGTCTGACACCGCTATGACACAAGTTTTAGAGTGTTGGTGTTGTAAGTAGCTCTCCTCCAGATTCCATCATCTCCATACCCCTCATGACTTTAGTTCGTGGGCCTTATGGGGCCCTCAAAGAGAACAACATATATATAAATTAGTTTGATTGGATATTGATACACATACTAATTTATTGTATTTTATTTTATGAAGTGGACAATTTTAGGTTAAAATGATAATTACCACTCATTTCATAAAACAAAACATGACTGGTTAGTTTGTCTATCAATGTCCATACATGCTAATTTTTTTTTCCATATATATATATATATATATGTTGTTCTCTTCAAGGACTACGAGATAAATGGTTAAGATCACCATTGTGGGCCTTGTGAGGCCCATGAAATAGAGTCTTGTGGGGCATGAAGATGACGTAGTGGTCTTAAGAGGAGATGCTCCCATTTGTGCTTTATAGACATGAGCTTTGTCATATTGTCTCCCAAAAGTCAACACAAAAATATTGAGTCCTACTATTTTAATCAACAGAAAATCAAGTTGGGGCAAATATAGACTTGTCCGAGGGCCACAAATTATTTTCCCTCCAAAGAAGCATCATTCCTACCATTTATGATACACCAATTATTCTAGATCACAAAACTAAGGGTGGAAATTTTTTACCCACAAGGTAACATGAATCAAATAGTATACCAAGTTAGCAGGTTAGGTTTGACTATTTTGTACATTAAAATGAATATGACACCACATAATATGGCGAATATTAAATAAGTTTGGTTAATATCTAACCTGCGTAACACAATTGACACTAATAATCTATTTAATGAAAAATGAGATACATTTTAATAATATATCCTCTTGTTGGAAATTGGGTTGGGTTTAGAACTCGGACTCAATTGGGTTGCCCATGGTGGCATGACCCGATTAAGAGAGATCCAAATATTAGTAATATATTATATATTAAGATATGAGATAATCTTGATATGGGATAATTATCAATATAATATATGATAATTATTGATTAGATACTATAGATATGGGATAGATTTTATCTGGGATAATATATCTATCCTATGGGTCTCCTAACTTTCCTATATTAACAGACATTGGGTTCTGTATATCAATATAACAAAAACCATACGTTCTCTTTTCCCATAAACCATTCTGCCTTTGTACTGTGATTGCTGTGGGTAAAACTCTTGTAGTTTTACTCTATTGCTGTGGAGATTATTCAAGAGCACATGATTCACCTTCTAAGCTTGATTCATTATACATTTTGATTACCAACAAGGTTTGTTTGAATCCATATTATTTTCCACTATCTATATTGTATTATATTTCCATCATTGGTATTAGAGCCAGTATTAAGGTGTTTTTGTGCTATTGAATATCCATGAAATTAGTATTTTATACTAATATATGTATATATATTATTTTTGTTTGCATAAAATATTAATGTTTGGTCAAAATAATTTTATTAGTTTTTTCATTCTGTTTATATTTTTTATGAACATTCACATGTATATAATATCTGTAAAATTACATTAATAGATGATAAATCATTATTAATAATTTTATGTTTCAAAGTTATCAGATATTAATGAAAGGGATAAAGCTTGGGAGCTCGAATGAGCTCCCCCCCGAATCCCTCGAAAATGGAAACAGAGAGAGAGATGGAGAGAAGGCGTCGCAGCAGCTCGGCCGATCGTCGGTCGATCGCCGATCGTTGCAGCAGCTCAACCTCCGCCTCGCCTCTGCCCCTGGTTTATGCCCCCTCCTATCCAGTTCTCCCTTCTCTCTTCCCTTTTTGTTCTTCTCCCTTCTCTTCTTCTTCTTCTTCGTTTCTGATTCAAAAAAAAAAGGGCAAAAACGACGTCGTTTTTGCCTTTAGGGGGATTCGGGGGGGCCATTTTCGAGCGACGTAGAATTACTCTAATGAAAGTAAGGCACGTGAAATCGATATTAAAAAAAAATTGATAATAGCGTAGCACGAGATTGCTGCACTGTGTATGCTGACGTCAACGCTGACACGAGCACCAGCACATGCGTTGATACACGTGCCCGAGGCAGGTGTGGGATTAGTATTGATAAGGCTCTATTTGTTTGTTTTACTTTAAAAAACTACATTAATTGCTCCTAAAATATTCGCTATAATTCTGTTTTCAATATGGATTGCATGATTAGCCCTATAATTACTTTGCCTACAATCTGGTTAATTTTCAGATTTTTTGAAATGAAAAAAATATTTTTCTAAGTTATTAATTCAATATTTTTTATGTTAAAATGCTTCTGTGCATGCATAATTAATTTTCTTGACTTGAGTTTTTTACAAAAAGTATACTGATATCATATGCTATTTACTGGTGTAAGATTTATATTGTTTCAATTTCGAAAATATTTATTTAAATTTTCTATGTATTATTTTATTAAAGAAATCACGAAAAACTACAAAAAAATCCAGAAAAATTCTGAAAATTATTTTCTGTTGTTTAAGAATATTTTGAATGTTAGGAACATCATGATAAATTTTTTATGTTAGAACTCATGTTGTTATCCCCAAAGCATGGTTAATATTAATTAGAATGTTATGATAAAATATTTTTTATCATTTTTCGGATTGTATTATCATATTGAGATGCTCATATGTGAATTTTTTTTCAAATCATGCTTCTTTTAATAAATCTGTTCATTTTTTTTTGCACATTAAATTAAATTGAATGTTTGATAAAAAAAAATCACTAGAGGCGCAAGAGATGATTATAAGCTTAGCAAATTTTCGATCTTGCGACATGTGTATTTTTTATTAAAATTTAATTTGAATTTATGCATCAAAATTATTCTGTATTGTGCTAAAATTTTATCCCTTGCGTTTTTTTTCTCTAGATATAGTTAACTACGGCAGAAAAAGGCATTGTAGCTTATTTGACTAAGGCAAAAAAGTTGGATGGTGATAACTATGATATTTGTTGATGTAAGATCCAGTATCTCTATCTCCTAAACGAGCAAGAGGTCTTGGAGACTTTTGAGCAAGTGATGACTGAGCCTGAGCAAGGAACTACAACTCAGCATCGTCATGATCTTGAGGCCTATCAAAAGTGGTGCAATAAAGATTGATGTGCGCGCTTTACGATGTTAAGCAGCATGCATAACGACTTGATAGCAGAGTTTGAAGGTGCCTTGACTGCTTTCGAAATGTTGGAGGCACTCAAATAGAAATTTGGCATCATGTCTTTGGCTGAATTGCACGGGTTGACCATGAAATTTGATTCCTATCAGAAAAAGGCGCATCATTCAACGAAGCAGCATCTGAGGGTGGTGTCAACTATGATACGCGAGCTGGTGGCAACAGGTCATAATCTAACACAAGAGCAACAAGTTTAAGCAGTGATTCACTCACTTCCTCATTCTTGGGAAGCAATGAAGCGTCATATAACACACAATGATAATGTGAAAACATTTGAGGACATATCACGTCATTTGGAGCTTGAAGCTGAGCGCCTAGAGGGGGCTAAACCTGATGGCACTGCTTTTATTGTTGAGTCTAACTCGCGTCGAGCATTTGGCCCTAGGCACAGAAGGGCTAAGCGGGCTCGCAAAAAGAAAGATGGGGTTGACCCTGGGCTAAAGCGCGCTAGCACTTTTAAGCACAAAAGAGGTAAGAGGACTGGCAGGAAAGCTAAGGCTAACGTGGCGTGCTTTAATTGCAAGAAGGAAGGACACTTCACTCAGGATTGCCCTAAGTCGAAGAAGGTACTCTCTAACTTACTTTCTCGCTTTGACTATTATGTTTCTAGTTAAGTTTTAGCTGCTCACTCTCCTCGTTTGTGGGTTGTAGACTAAAGAGCAACCTGCCATGTAGCAAGGGACAGAGTTGGGTTTGTTGAGTATCATCGAGTTCTAGTTGGTAGCAAACAGGTATACATGGGGAATGAATCTAGCATGGACGTGCTTGGGATTGGCACTTACAAGTTGGAAATGCGATGTGGGCGCACTCTATATCTTCATGACGTACTCTATGCTCCAAAGATTCAACGAAACTTAATATCAGTTATTAGCATGATAAGTCTTGGTTTTAATTTTCAGTTTGAGAGTGGACAAGTTAGAATTTTTTGGGTACAATTTATTATGGCAGTGGTTTTATTTTAGATGGTTTTCTAGTTCTAAATGTTAATAATTCTAGTTTGAATAATGCCAATGACTCTATTTCATATATTACATCTAATTGTGATTGTATTAAATGGCATGCTAGATTAGGCCACATTGGAAAAGACAGCATGATCAGGTTAGCTAAAGAAAGCCTTTTAGGCCCACTCGCTAGGGTCAATTCACCCAATTGTGAGCATTGCCTTGCTGGCAAGGCAACCAGAAAACCATTTGAAAAAGCCAAAAGGGCATCTTTTCCATTACAGCTAATTCACTTTGACATATGCAGACTAATGAATCTTAAGGACAAAAATGGAGCTCCTTACTTTATCACATTTATAGATGACTGTACGCATTTTGGTTATGTCTATTTGATCTCTCATAAGTCAGAAGCATTGGATTGCTTTCGACGTTATGTTTTAGAGGTCTAGAATCAATTAAACAAAAGCATTAAGGCTTTAAGGATAGACCGAGGCCGCGAATATCTATCTAAGCTATTCAAAAAGCTTTTTGAAGAGAAAAGAATAATTAGACAGTTGACAATTTCTAGCACTTCGCAACAAAATGGTGTAGCAGAGAGAAGGAATCGAACACTGCTAGATATGGTTAGATCGATGATCCATTCTATTGGGGAGATGCTTTGCTAACTGCGGCCTACATCCTTAATTGTGTGCCTTCTAAGTCAGTACCTTTTACCCCTTATGAATTATAGGCCGGCGAAAAGCCAAATTTGGACAAATTGTGGCCATAGGATTTAGCAGCTTTCATACACGACACTTCTTATAAGTACAAGAAGCTAGGCCCTAGAGGAAAGAAGCGTATCTTCATTCGCTATTGTAAACATTCTAAGGGCAATGTGTTCATTGGAGAGCAGCTGGATTGGAGTATGACTAAAATTGAGTCGCGTGATGTGGATTTCCTAGAAGGAGATTATCCTACGAGAGGTAAGGTTAGTAAAGATGTAGATCTTTATGAGATGGAGGAACCACAAGATGGCACACCAAGTAGCTTAGTTGAGAATGAGGAAATCCCTGAAGCTTCTAGGGACAGTGGAAGCGACATTGATGGACTAGGTCCAGCAAATGTGGATTCTCAAGGACCTCAACGTCGTAGAAGCAAGCGTAGATCCATCCCTCGTCATCATTTTGAGATTGAGAAGGAAGCATTCATGATTTCTCCAAGTGACATTGTTGAGCCAAAAACAGTAAAAGAGGCTCTAGCATCTCCTACGAGTAATGAGTGGAAAGTTGTGATGCTTAATGAGATAGGGTCTACGAGAAAGAACCATATCTGGGACTTGGTTGATTTGCCACTTGGGCGCAAGACCATTGGGAACTAATGGGTTCTCAAGATCAAACACAAGGCAGATGGCTCCATAGAAAAGCATAAAGCTCACCTAGTGGTGAAAGGTTACACCCAATTGGAGGGTATAGACTATGAGGAAACGTTTTCTCTAGTAGTAAGGTTTGCCTCCATTTGCCTTATTCTGGCAATAGCAACTCGATTAGACCTTGAGCTATATCAGATAGATGTTAAAACTGCATTTCTCAATGGAAAACTAAATGAAGAAATCTATATGGATCAGCCAGAGGGCTTTATAGCAGCTGAGATGAAGCGCAAAGTTTGCAAGCTTCAAAGATCTATTTATGATTTAAAGCAATAATCTAGACACTGGTATTTGAGATTTCATTGAGCAATTATCACCGATGGGTTTAAGATGATTGATAATCCAAGGATAGTTTTTTGATTCTGTCATTATATGGTGATGATATACTAATGGCCGAAAATGATAAGGAGATGATTGGTGCCACCAAAGGGTAGCTGTCCTCAACCTTTGAGATGAAGGACATGGGTGAAGCTAGCTATGTAATCAGGGTTAAGATCCTGAAAGATTGCTCTAAGAGACTTTTCGGTTTGTCTGAATGGACTTATATTAAGAATATCTTAGAGTGATTTCCGATGCAAAGTTGCAAACTTGTTGACACTTCTTTAGCTAAAAGTGAGAGCCTAAGCCTAATATGAGACCTAAGACTTTAGAAGAAAAAGAAAGAATGGCCCAAGTGCCCTATGCTAATGCAATTGGAAGCTTAATGTATGCTATGATGTGTACTCTGCTAGATATATGTTACGCAGTAGGATTGGTAAGTCGTTACCAATCTGATCTAGGACACACTCATTGGAATGCAGTCAAAAGGATATTGCGTTACCTCAAAGGGACTTCAGATTATATTCTTTGTTACTAGAGTACAGATTTATGCCTAGTTAGCTACAGTGATGCTGATTGGGGCGGTGATATAGATGAGCAAAAGTCCACATCTGGATATGCATTCTTGCTCGGTAGTGGAGCCATTACCTGAAGCAATAAGAAGCAATCATGTATTTCCTTATCTACCATGGAGGTAGAGTTTGTGGCATGCTCAGCTGCCGTACAGGAGGCTGTTTAGTTATGAAGGTTCTTACAGCATTTGGGAGTAGTCTCAGAAGCCTCAGACCCTATCATTATTCATCGTGATAGCATGGCTGCACTCGCCTATGCCAAAGATCCTAAGTATCATGGAAGAACCAAACATATAGACATAAAGTTTAACTTCATCAGAGAAATAGTGGCACAGGCGCAAGTTTTCTTAAAACACATTTCTACTAGTCGTATGGTTGCAGACCCATTGACCAAACCCGTTTTGAGAGATACTCATTGTACTCATGTTGGGTATTCGGGTTTACATAGATGGTAGTGATACTTATGTGTTTTTTGACTTGGATGATTACTTATGTACTTTGCAATGTTTGGGATATTATTTATGTAATCAGTATTATGTTTATTCTATTTATTTTTTTTGTGTTTGGATATGACTTGTGAAAGAGCACATACAGATTTGTTGATTGATGTTAATAGGCAAGATTGGCTTATTCACACGAGCAATCTCTTTTGGCGCTCGATGGAGCGAGCAAAAATAAGACATGTGGTTATTAGATTATAGTGGGAGTTGTTTCTAACTTAGATCATCCACAGCTAAAGTCACCTTGATTTACCAAGATGAGGTCATGTTACTCGACCAACCATGGATGGAAATTTGTGCTTTCCAAAATGTGCCTATAGGTGATGGCCATATGCGAGGTCTCATTTTAGCGCTTGTATAGTGGTTGAATAAAGAACTCGAGTTAGGCGCTTGAAAAGCGACATGTGTGCTAGTTAGTGATTGAACTAAGATTTGTACGGTGTTTGGAGGATGACATCACTCTTAGAAGAGTAACTCTACCGTAGCATGTATTCGTACTACATGTGCTTGGCGACCAATTAGAGAGATGAAAGAAAGGATCCCAATTTTTCCTCATCATGTGAGTCTAAATATAGCAAAAATATGCTTTAAATTTTCACATTTATACTATGCCCTTAGCAACTTTTAGACTATGTCATAAAGTAAGAAGTCAATGTTAGCTACTTTGGTATGTTGCTCGTGGTCATGTATAATTCAACTTTGAGGAACATGTCCAGGAAAGCAATTGACTACGAACTAAGTGACATGAGGGCAAAAGGAAAATTGTCTAGAATTACACCTCTGCTCTATATTCACTGTCGACAACTCACATTACTCTATATGGGATGCAAATTGGGTGTGAATACATAGCATGATTAGAGGAGTGAAGCTAGCTCATTGAGGGATCAGAGATGCTTGACTCGGTGTAACTTGATGGATCTAGGGCATATGAGATACTATCTTTGGGTTGATGCTTCTATGCTGGCTCATGACGAGTTTCTAGTGTAGAGCTCCTACATGCAGGTATCCTCAGCAATCGCACGGTCCATTGGCTAAGTATGATTGTGTTTATTGGGTGGATTGAGATATAAAAGGGGCGGTGTCATGCCAGCGCATGTTTGAGTGTGAGATGTTAGAAATTGGGTCGAGTTTAGAACTCGAACTCAATTGGGTGGCCCATGGTGGCATCACCCGATTCAGAGAGATCCAAATATTAGTAATAGATTATATATCAAGATATGGGATAATCTTGATATGGGATAATTGTAAATATAATATATGATAATTATTGATTAGATATTATAGATATGAAATAGATATTATATAGGATAATATATCTATTCTATGGGTCTCCTAACTCTCCTATATAAACAGATCTTGGGTTTTGTATTTTGATATAACAAAAACCATGCGTTCTCTCTTCCCATAAACCATTCTGTCTTTATACTGTGATTGGTGTGGGTAAAACTTTAGTAGTTTTACTCCATTGCTGTCGAGGTTATTCAAGAGTACGTGATTCACCTTCTAAGCTGGATTCATTGTGCATTCTGTTTACGAACAAGGTTTGTCTGAATCCATATTATTTTTTGCTGTGTATATAGTATTATATTTCCATCACCTCTAAAGGATGCCATGATATTTTTGAATACCTTATCTCCATCTAACTAATTAAAAAATATGTAAAATAGGATTTTATATATATATATATATTTTATTTTTAATTAAGATAATCTATTTTTTGTCTACTTTTAAGAGTCAATATAGTTAATATATATATATATATATATATAAGAATAAGATACAGTTTTTGTAAATTAGGAAAATAAAATTGAGATGAAATTAAATGTTTCTATGAATAATTTCATCTAAGGTTGGGTTTTTTTGAAGTTCAAATTTAAACTTGACAGTCATGTTCAGGCTCGTGGGGTCACTATGATTCATGTTTCAATGATTCAAACCATTGATCATTTTGTAAGGTTTTCTGCGAATATCATTCACGAAAAAAAACTAAGTCGATTCAATAGTCGTAACATTTAATTTTATCATATTCAAGTATAAAAAAATGAACTGACAAGTATAATTCTTAAAATAAATCATCTATTTTCTGGGTTTTGACAATGTGTGGGTCCCATAGTGGTGTATTCTATGACAATTTTGTTATCTGTTCTATACACTGTTTTTTTCTATGCTAATTCTAGGTTTCCCAAATTTACCTAGCTATACATGGGTCAAACATGGCAACGTGAACAATGAGTGTAGATTGGGTCTTTGCCAAAAATAGAATTCCAGAAAGAACAGGTAAAAGCTAACTATAAGATTAATAATTTTGCAAAGGAAAGAAACAAGGAAAATGTGAAAATGAATTCATTTTGTGAAAATGAAATCATTTTTTGAAAACCAAAGAAGTCTTTGATTCAATAGGTCAGTTGACAATAAAGTCTGTACCTCGCAAAATCTGAACTGTCCAACATAAAGTATGTGCATACATAGGTTCCACGTAGAAAAAGAAGGGCCATATATATATATATATATATAGCAACTCTATCTTTCACATATTTTGATTTGGTGAAGTGGGAACCAGTAGACATGAATGAGATTGTGACAATAACTATTATCCTGGCTGTTAACAACCCTAAAAGTCACCAAGACTTATTCAAAACCATTAATATATATATATATATAGCAACTCTATCTTTCACGTATTTTGATTTGGTGAAGTGGGAACCAGTATACATGAATGAGATTGTGACAATAACTATTATCCTGGTTGTTAACAACCCTAAAAATCACCAAGACTTATTCAAAACCATTAACCCAGGTAGATAATTCAAACCTAAAGGACCTAAAATTTTTGATAAAATATTAGCTAAAAATGACAATAACCAAGTTCAACTCTTGATATTATATTAGCTTTCTTCTCAGACCTAGCAAACTGTTCACTAGAACAATAACAACGGTTGGATAATATCTCAAACTCGTTTATGTCACATGAGGGATCCCTCTCACCTAATCATATAGTGAAGAAAAATCTTGAAACGGAGAATTCCATGCCCATGGTAGCCACAACTTCATCAAACCATCCATACAAGAAAAATGGGTTATTGCGGCGTTCAAAAAATAATGTTTTTATGGTGTCACTAAAATTTTACGTTAGGCAATGTTTTAAAAAACACTGTATTAGGAATGGACAAGTTTTTGATGTCTGGTAGCTGTGGTAAACGAAATTCAAATAGAATTTAAAGAGTCATTGTTTTGTCATTTCCCATCTCTCTCTCTCTCTCTCTCTCTCTCTCTCTCTAAGTGTGTTTGAAATTCATTTATTCTCATCTTGTCTTCAGTCCATACTGAAACGTACTGTTAGCTCGTAAGGGCCATCACAGATTCTATTTTGATAATCCGAATGAGTCAATGCATAGAGCTCATTGAATACTTTATCCCATGTTGATTAGATATCGATAGCAATTTAATTGGATCCGATTTTTATCAATAATTTATTTTGAAAATTTTATTTACCACTGACAGAAATATGATCCAATCAAGTAGCTATCGATATCCGATTAATGTGATATTTTATAAGGAGAAAGTATTCAACGAGTTCTACATATTGAACAGTTCAGATTATTGAAACAGGATCCATGGTGGGCCTCCATGGGCCCAACAACATGCTCCAGTCCAATCTCATATTGGAGAGAAGCCTGGCCCGTATTTCTCACACCCCAAACTCTGATATGACCGGCTGTGGCCCATAGGGCCTTAGCCCAAGGCACACGTAAGCCTAAACACGAATCCATAATCGCATTGAAAAATTGTACAATAGTCTAGTAATAAATAACCAAACTCAATCTAGTGACATGCCACAAGTATAAATGGCAAAACCAACCATAATCAATACCATCCAAACTTATGGGAAATAAACAGCCCACATATCAAAATAATCCTAAATGAACCTCAATAAAAATAAAAGAAATATGCACAAACTTGACATAACAATCTAAAACAATATAAATAAGTGACCTAGAGTTCCATGCAATTGAATCCTCACTATGCCATGAGTCTACTCTAAGTTCTTCTACCACCTGGAAATGATAAACAACTAAGTCAGCGGATAGCTTAGTGAGTAGCAACATGGATAGTAAATATAGTTTTGAAAATAGGGTTCAATTCCAAATTAAGATATATATCACAGAAATTAGATTGGCATACAGTTTTGATAAAGATAATCTGTTTCAAAAAGAAGGATCCACAGTTCAACAGTTAAAATACCCATGTCTCTCAAGAACATGATAAATGACATTTTCCACTTAAAACAGATTACAACATGAACACCAATAATTTTCTGGGCACCAAGAATAACAAGTAACATGCCATACAGTTCTCAAGGCAATAAGCTTGTTGGATCCAATATCGAACCAAGAGTCATCCTCGGGGTGGCAACCCGGGCCTTTTCTCTAAGATGATCCGATTGAAGGTCACCTAGCCTAGCCTAGGTCTTTTCCTTACAATCGTTGAGCACTAGAGTCATCGCGGCCCAACCCGGATCTGTTCTTTAGTGGGTAGAGTCACCATACATAGTGGAATAATTTCTCGAGACTAAAATATATTGATGGTCCCAATAATCAATACACTTTGGTTTCACAAAACATGGTAGTTCAACATTATAAACATGAGACCATAACAAATAGTTTATGGTATGCCAAGTTTAGACATGTTTCAGAAATAATTTAATTCCATGGATAATATAATAATTTATCAAATTAGTTTAGGCTTGAAACAATAATTAAATTTTCCAATAGTTCAAGGTAGGGGAACATTTATAAAAATATGTAGCATGAAACTACTCACCTGAAAATGGAATAATGTTATCCTTGAATAGAGTATAAAGTCCAACTAGTGCCGTGAACAAAGTATAAAACTACATGTCACTACTAATTCAACATACTAAAGGAATAATAAATTAAGTAACCCCAAACTAAAGCGCACTAACACGACTCAACCCAACTCATTGTTACTCTTAAATAACACCTAAGTTCATGTTCTTTAAGGTCTAAAATTACCCAAGACATGGGTTCAGATCGAAACTTAATTAAAGGTAACCTTAAGTTAAAACAGAATTTTAAACAAGTTTTCCCAATCTATTCGCTAACTTTGAAAATTAAAAACCCGCTCCACGCTATTAGAAAAATTCCAAAACCCCCCAAATATCAACTAATATATCCTAATTTTCAAATCCAATTGGTTTTACCTAGTTTGCTTATCAAAATAATTATTCACAATTAATTATACCTGAGCAGATTATTTTCTGCAGCACTTTAAAGAATTTAATGGTTCTCTTAGTATACAAGATCAATCAATGCAAGGCTAAAAATTTAAGAAACTAGACTCGTAACTGGTTCTAATGATGCCAATTTTATAATTTTCGAATTTATACCCAAAGAGAATGACACTTTCGAAGTTACTATTTTAAACCAGTTTTCTGGACAGATTTGAACTCATCAGTTTATATGGATTTTGACTCCCAAAAATTATAAAAAAATTCTGGTATGCAACTAATATGTAATTAATTTACTGTAAAAATTTCAGTTCAAAATTCATCCGTTTGATATGATTTCTTGATTTTTGAAGTTTGTGATTTTGTGCAGAGTTTTTGAACAAAGAATTACACTCATTCTTTATACATGAATTTAACTCCTCAGATTTCCTAACAGTATATATATATATATACACACACAAAATACATACACCTACAACCTCTCCATCAATGAATTAAACAACAATAGAATAAGGACAAAGAACAAAGAAAGAAGAGAAGAAAACCTAAGAGGCCACAAGGTACAACACACACAAAGCTCTCGTTCTTGGCTACAACAATAATCTTGATGATTAAATCACCCCTCACTTTCCTTCATAACCCATGGCTGCTAGGGCTGCTAGTGTTATGGAAAACAATTATAACAAGAGTTAGGGTTTTTGTTATCCTTATATACATAACCACCAATCCACTTAGTATTATCATCTAACATTATTATTATTATTATTATTATTATTATTATTATTATTATTATTATTATTATTATTATTATTATAGTAAATCTTGCCTCTGAATTAGAGATTTCCACCATAAATTTATTTTAGATTTAAAAATTAATTAAAAGACCCTCCAATAATATTTAATTTGCACTTTAGGATTCACCATCAAAATATTTGAGAGTGTAAAATTATTATTATTTAATTATTTACTATATTTTTATATTCGGGTTCTCACAGTATTGGAGATGGCTATTACACCAAATATATCGTTTGTTTATTTACCTTCAATTTGTCTAATGGTTACAATTTTCTTTTGGTTGCATTATCTTCAATTTAAAGATTTGCAATTTTGAGATGTGTGCAACCTTTGATGTTTCTGCTGTCGATTCTTCCAAATCTGCATTTTTTTTTTCAGCTATCGATTTCCAAATCTGAATCTTTGTGTGTGTGTGTGTGTGTGTTTGAAAGTGTTTTTTTTTTTTTTTTTTGCCCTCCATTTGTTGTTTCCTGACTAGCTTTGGGTCTTTATTTATTTCACTATTTGATCATTGATCTCTATATATTTGGTGTAAACTGTAAATGTACCTTTCATGGAATCCTTGTATACTATTGATTGGTCTTGTGGTGATATATGGAACTTGGGTTTAGAGAAAGTTTGACAGCTTCATTTGATAACCTATTGGGGGTATGCTTCCATATTTATGCTCTTGTATTGGAGGTTTGCTTCCATATTTTTTTCTTTCATATTTATGCAATGAGTTGTTTAAATAGTGGCAAATAATAATGCTGGAATGATAAGTATTGTCTCGATGGCATTGAGTTTTTGTTACCTTTTTGCCACCTTGGTGCATTATGGGGTTTGAAGTAATATGTTTGTTTAACTTTTGGCCAAAATTTAAAGGTATTTATTTAATTTTTTAGTTTTCTAACCCATTGCTAGATATCGACCAGCCCCAACTTTTCTAAAGTGTCGTATTACTTATTATAAGGTATTCCGACGTTGTTTTGACTATAATAAATTACACACTTTGCCTCAGAACAAACACAACAAAAACCAACCCCTTCTCTCTCTCTCTCTAATTGATATTTTGGATTGTGGCATTTGCTCTTTTGTCTACATGACCACTTGAAAGCATTTGAATTGTTCTTGGTTTCAGTTGGAATACCCTAGCATAACAAAATGCACAAACTAGATGCTTCATTTTGTTTCTTTCGCTTGATCTAATTTCTTTTATGGTTGCATATAAAAATACAAGAAACTAATCCAATTTCTATGGCCGTGGAAAAAAGAAAGGCATTTGTAGTTATAAACTCTAGCTAATTGTTTTTATTGAATAATGTACTTGTGTTTATTCAATTTCATTGCCATAGTTGGTGGGACTTATCTGTGAACTAAAAGCTTTTCAATGGAACTATGCTTATGAGGAGAATTTGTATTCTCTGTGATTGCAAACATGGCTATTTTAGAGGGTTCTCAATTTGATGCTTGTCAATATGTTATGCTGAAATGAATGTGATGCAGAACATAAGAAGTTCGAGGAAGAGTAAATTCAAAGAAGATGTGATATTTGGAAATTGGAATGACTTCAAAGAGAAATCACTAGGAATCGTACATAATCATGTTTCTAATATTATTATAGTTCTATTTTATGATTATTTTAATGTTTTCTAGGATTTTTAGGCGAGGGGTATTTTGGTAATTTTATATTTACTGACATAGGTTGTATGGGTCCCCCATGGGTCGTCTTGTGGGTCAAATTTGATTAGTCTTTGCCTTTGTTTCTTATTTGGTCTTAAATTAGTTTTAGAAATTAAAGATATTCTAATAATTTCCTTTTTTCGGTTATAGTTAGTTTAGGAAGTCCCCTAATTCTAGAGTTGATATTTTATAAAAAGCCGAGAGGTTTGCAACTCTTTCTTTATGGATTGTGAATCAAACCCTAGATGTGATGCATAGATCTATCTTCTTCTCTTCTTTCTTCTACTTTTCTGTTACAATTTACTATTCTCGGATTACTATTCACAGCCCTCTAAAAGTGCACTTTTCAACCTCAACTTTATCCAATCACCCCCAAATCAACCCTAATCCCTTCCCATATCTATAAGCCTTCAATTTAACCCTTAAAATCCTGAATTATTTACTGTTTAGGCCATCAGATAACGTCTATTTTGAAAATTCAACGTTGTCCCTATTTGTCCTACATCAAAATGACAAATAAGTTTCAGTTATTTGAATCCATAAACATTCATTATTATTTCACTGGCAACAAGATGGTATTTTTTCTTGTTTCTTTATGTAATTATAATAAATAAACTTTTCATTCTCATTATCATGCCGCTGATGCCTATGGTATACTTTTTTGTTAAAACATAATTCATAAAAAATTTCTTCTATAGGGAACATTTACATGTTTCCTTGACTAAATGAGAGGCCACGAGGTTCTATTATGGTGAATATGGTGGTGTTTCAAACAAACCTGTTTTTCTCTATTTTGAATTGTTGAACTCACATGATATGTTTGACATAATTGACCATATGATTAAATTTGAAGCAAACTAGGACTGGCCTATGAAATTTAGGAATTGAAAATTGATCATTGTGTTTGTTGATAATAACTAAATTTCAATTGATGAAACTTACCTCAAATATCTTATTATACGAGTTCATTTATAAAATATTTTTGGTATTTATAATAGGTTAGTTGGTGTTGTGACAATGCATTGAGGAAGTGCCATTTGGAATTTATAATTGTTTCTTGTTTGGTAAGTATGATTTCTCAGTGTTTCTCTTCGTTAGGTTTTTGTAATTGGCAATCCTGTTTGACAAGACTCCTATCAATTGTAACTTTATTCGCTTTTTTATTTCAGTGAGAATGTGAGTGTTTAGATGCGAATCCAACTCGAATTGTGCCTATGTAGAGAAGTTTGTGATCTTGAACCTTCCATGTTTTCCACTTCATTGACTATGTACGGGCATCGAGCTGTTTGATCACTTGAGCGGTGTAGACACGCCCGAACGTCCTGGAAAAATCCCATTTTGTTCATTTGGGCTCACTACAGTTCGGACTTAAATGTCACGGTTCTTAATCTAATCTTGCAAAGTGCAATGCGAGATTGATAAATCACCAAAGAGTCCAAATCCGGCAAACCATTTTGAAAAACTGATTTTTAGAAAGAAGTGCCAAACATGGACTGTTTTGCAGATACAGAGTCGCCACCTAAATATTTTATTTTTGAGAAATTTAGGAAACCGTGACTCGTGCCTAAGGCCACGTGTCCGTCATCACCAAAGTTGCCTCGGCTCGGGAACTTGGGTACGAGAGGGGAAGGTCATGCAATGAGCACCCCCGCTCGCCCGATCAAAGATCGGCCTTTACTAACATGATTTCTTGTTTTTGAAAACACATGTGCTCTTATTCCGGTTATTAACCTAGAATTACTATGTGATGCGCACAACATACAAGTATAGACTAAATCGCCTAACTTGGAACAAAACATCTCATGTTTGTTTTTGAAAGCGGTTTGCTACTCGCAAGTAGGCTAAAATGTGGATTTTGCCACCCTCAAGTGGGCTTTAGAAAACATGGCGATTTGCTACTCTCAAGTGGGCTTAAAACTCGCAATCAATGAATTGTTCGAATTCAAATAATCCAACATTCACCCACAGGCATTTAGGCAGTTATATCATATAAGTAGTTAGCCTCATGGTGGCAGTCACTCACATACATGCAAGGATGCTAAAGCATAAACACTTACCGAGTACTCCGAGCCAAAACAAAAGCTATGTTAGAAATCAATACATGATCCTAACTATGTCAACAATGCCTAATGCAACACATACAAAATGAAACTAAGATAGGCTTGGCTATTCTAAAATGTCATGTGAAATCCAATTTGATACATGTATTCAAACAGGAATTGAAATACAATGCAGTTAGTATGATACGCCGAGCCCGGTGCATGCAAGACAGATGAATGGATGCAAACATGCGAGCATAAGAATGCTAATTGAAACATGCCCTAAAACTAACCATCGTAAGTTGGTAAATAAAAGGGAGAAAGAAATGGGGGTTAGAAGACATGCATCACACACACACACACACACACACACACACACACACACACTTATTTACAACAGTTGTGCCCTCTCGACGGAAGGTCCGAATGAATAATACAAAACCAACTAGCTAATCTAAGCTAATCTAATTAAGCTAGTTATTACACAATAGAATGAATAACAAGCTACAGTTAATTATTACACAACTCTAACTAATTAACAAATTAACTAAGTTAGCAATTAAATAAGCATATAAACTATATGATGTGGGCTGCCTCAGCTCTGCTTTGGATGACAAAGGATGCCTGCATGCTCGAGTCGCCTTGTTCGAAAATCCCTCGCAACGCCCCGATTTGCCTCTATTTGCAATTGATCTCAGAAACTTGCACCAAGCTCCAGAGAGATGAAACTCCACCTTGGGAATCTGTAGGGATGCTGCTGACCAGATATTGGCCTTAGAGACCACCTGGCGACCACTTTTTGTGGTGAAAACTAGAAAAAGTGGTCCATCAGCCACTTTATATGGTCGGTCGACCGGTTTTTGCTGTTGGTTTCTGGTTTTTTGCAACAGAGGGCAAGAAAGGGCATGGCAAAGTATTTGCAACACATGTATGCGTGACCACCCTCCCTATCATTACATAAGCTCAAGAGAGTGTAGGTCTCAACCCTTGGTCCACCAATCACGCATCTCGATGCATGATGGCCGAGGGGCCGAATTGCGCAACTCAATATGGAATGAATGCACATACAAACACCTAAAGCCTAGAACTTCGTCATGTATAGTCAAGCGTGTCGGCGACCGGGAATCAAGGTACGTTTTATCACTTCGAGTATGAAACGTCCCTCGTTTCCCGTGTTTGGACTAATGCCTATTCCAAACACAATGCAACAAACATGGCATGCACAATGCCACTCAATCATGCAACTTAATGCAACACAAATTGGACATGCAAGCATGCAAGGGATGATCATGCAAACATGCAAACTAGCATACATGATGCTATGAACTATATGGCATACACAACGCCCATAACACTAACACACACAATGGACGTGGTAACCAACATACATAATGCAATGAAAATGGCATGCACAAGTGCAATGATCAATCATGTAACAACATGGCATGCTCAATGCTTCGAACTACATGACATACTCAATGCGCAATGGACTTAAACCAAAATGAATAGGTCTCAGCCATGTCCAAATCAGCGGCCATTAATGATGAAATCAAGGCACCAAAACACACACAAACATGTATAATGCAATGGCCCAAGCCTAAGGCACAAAATACAACTCTCTAAGAGCATTTAAAAGATGAAACATGGAGTACAATGGCATGTGTTTTAGCATTGAAATGGTATACAAAATGACTTTGAATCCTGCAAACAACTCACGCAATGCATGTTGAAAGGCTCAAGTATCGAAAGCTAGTGAAGCATATTACCCTAGAGGCATGCAAGGTGATGCTCAAACGACCAAACCAACCCCAAACAGACCCTATGCAGGCCAAAACAGCAGCAAAATGAGTTGCGATGATGGCTTTGAAAGGCACAAAAATGGGGCTTATGCAATGGCTCACAAATAGGGCATAAAAGCATAACTCTAAAGAGCACTTAAAGAGTGGAAAATATGGAAGTATAGCAGCCCTACATGCTCTGAAATAACATTCCCAATGATGCCAAAACATGCAAATATCTCAACTTAAGCATGCAAGAGACCTCAAAACTCAAAGCTAGTCAAGGCTACTACACAACAAGCATGCATGGCAAACATCATTCGACCAAGAGGGCTCAAAACAAAGCTAAGGCAGCCTAAAATATGAACAAAACCATGTTGGAGCAAAGCCAAAATGTGCTAGAATAAAGAGCCAAAACATCATGCAAACCAAGCTAGTAAACAAGATTTACACTACAAGCATATGGAACATGTGAAAGGCTACTAAACCAGCCAAAAATAGAGCCATGATATGTCAAATGATGACCAAAAACCCACTGAAATGGAGCTAAAACATGCTAGATTGACATGCTACCTTGATGAGCTATAAATGGGAATACACTACACATATGAGAAGCATGCCAAGGGTGACCAAACCAACCATGGACAGAGTCTAGGCAGGCCCTAAAAGTCACCAAAAAGTGCCTAAACCAAGCCTTGAAAGTATGAAAATGTATGCTCCTTTGATAGGCCAAAATGCAAGTAAACAAGACAAAAAGAGAGAGGGCCACCCCTCTTTGATTTAGGACCTCAAAACCACATGCCAACCATTGAAAATCTACTGGATTTCAGTGGCTAAAAGGCCAAGCAAGGATTAGCTCAAAGGCCCTAAGGCATGGCACAAAACAAGGCCAAACAAGGCATGCAAGAGGGTAGGAGACCCTCAGCACCCAAGAGACCTTAAACAAACATGTTAAGTGCTCAAAAATGAAGCTTTTTTTTTAGTTGAAAACAAAGCTCAAATAAGCATGCAAGTATGGCTAAGAGAATGATCAAGACAAAGCTTAAAAGGGGAGAAAAGAGGTTACCCTTGAAGTACTGCAATACTAGCAAGTTTCTCAGCCAAAAACCAGCTTTTCAACCTCCAAAAAGGTCTTCCAAGAACCTCAGTTCAATGGTGGGGTGTATGGTTAAGAGTTGTGGTGTAAAGGTGAAGAACAACACACACTTTAGGCACCAAATATAGAGATACAGAGGGAGATATACACTTGTGCCTTAGGCAAAATTCAGAACCTCTGCCATTGAGAGTGAGAGCCTCTCTTATAGAGGAACAAAGTTTAAAGCTTCCTCAAGAAGCTAAAAGTTGGATGCAACCCCTCCATACACGTGTATGGAGGGTACAGTCAGTGCCCTCCAGCTGGCACAACTAGCATCTATTCAGTCTGACAAAACAGAAGGAAAGCTGCCGACTAGAAAAGGTGGTCGGCCTGCTACTTTTAGCGGTCGGCCGACCACCCAAAGTGGTCTCCCAGGTAAAAAAGTGGTCGGCAGGTGGAATTGGTGGTCTCTACACTGAAAGCAAGCCAATGGTGGAGTGAAAAACCAGAAAATGTGGCCCAAAGGCCAAGAAAACCAATTTCCCGACCAAAAAATCGGCTAGCAGGGAGAAAAGTGGTCTCCAAGGATAAAAGCTGGTCTCCCACCCTTGTACCACTTCCCAAACAAGGAAAGTAAGGTTTGTAGCCAAGACAAACCAAAACGGATGCAAGACGAGGGTTCGGGAGGCAAGACACGCGGCCGGGAGCCCCGAAAACCAGCTACTGAGCATCAAAAGTGGCGTTTGACCACAAAAGTGGTCTCCTGGACCATAGTATCCCTCTAGACAGAGGAAATGAGGTGTGTTCCAAAAATCATGCCAAACGGAGAATGTTAAGCGGTCCCGAGCTGAGGAGCACGACCGACGGCTTCGAAAACTGAAAACTAGTCTCCAAATGGGAACAGTAGCCTATGACCACGAAAAGTAGCCTATGACCACTGAGAGATGGTCTACAAGACCTCTCCTTCCCGCCAAGAAGAGAAAACAAGACTTGGTCTGCAGATCGAGTCAAAGTACAAAGGGTTCCGACGTCCGGAGGCGAGACTCTCAGCCAAGAACTCCGAAACCTCGAAACGAGCACAACATACGCAATCATCGAGCGCTCAATCAATGACGTCTAAGTCTTAAGGTCGGTCAAAAATGGGGTGTCTACAGTTGCCCCTCTTTGACAGAACTTGAAAGTCATAAGTGATGGGAGTGATTGTCAAAGCCTAGAGGCGACCCATTTTTGACAAGGCCAAAGACTTGGACAAACAAGCGAGATAAACAAAGAGATCTGCCCGAAGGCAGGGGCAAAATGCAAAAGACATGCACAAGGCCGAACTTAACCTATGATCATGCAAAGAAAACTGTAATGATGCAATTATACACAATAAATACGATAGCTTAAGCGAACGAAAACAAATCGAACTACATTACATGTAGAAAGAATGTAAGAGAATTACGCAATTCTCGCTACGTCTCACACGGAGAATACAATACCGTTCGGTTCGTCTGGGCACACCAGCTTCAAATGAACCGTACATACAATATCGTGCCTGCAAAAGAAAGAAACTCAATAGGTACAATATTCGTTAGAGATATGCATGGTAATGCAAATGAAAAGTGTGTGACGACGCAAGCAAAGTGTGGGTGCATGACAATGCAACCTAAGTGTGACGCATAAGAATGTGGGAGGGATGCATGACAATGCAACCTAAGTGTGACGCATAATAATGCGGGAAGGGGTGCATGACAATGCAACCTAAGTGTAACGCATAATAATGCGGGTAGGGGTGCATCACAATGCAACCTCAGTGTGACGCATAATAATGCGGGTAGGGGTGCATCACAATGCAACCTAAGTGTGACGCATAACAATGCGGGAAGGGGTGGGTGCATAACAATGCAACCTAAGTGTGACGCATAACAATGCGGGAAGGGGTGCATAACAATGCAACCTAAGTGTAACGCATAGCAATGCAGGAAGGGGTGCATAACAATGCAACCTAAGTATGACGTATAACAATGCGGTACAATGTGCGTGACAACACAAACAAAGCGTGTCTATCAATATGAGAGAAACATGCATAACAGTGCGACGAGTGGTGTGCATGACAATGCAACGAGACGTGCATAACTACACGCTTAAAGTGTGCATAACAGATGCCAGAGAGGAAAGCGTGCATGACAATGCGAGAGAAGTGCAACTTCAATAGTATGTTCGAAACATAATGCCGAATAAGGAAATACAAGCCTTAACGCGAGCGATTTAACCGGAACCTCCGATTTACCTCCCGGAGGGGTCACAACGTACTCAAAAAGGATACACCTTGTTCTTGACAAGTAACGATGAGCCATGCATCGAAGAATTGAATTTGAAGTTCCCGCGGAGACAATTTCGCGCCGGAAAGTATACTTTTCTTGTACTTTCTCAAGAGCCGAGGACTCCAATCATCACCAAAATACACAGGGAGAACAAAGGGACTTTGGAGACCACCCATGAGGACCACCGACCACCTAGAACAACCACCAACCAGTTGTTGAACACCAAGTGGTCGGCTAGCCAGAAAAACTAGTCGGCCAACCAGTTTACATAATTCGGGGTAGTTTTGTCTTTTAAGGTTTGGATCTTTATGTTCACTTATCCAAATCACTTTTGCTCACACCTCCAAGGCCGAAAACAACTTCTCTTGCTCCCTAGACCCTTTTCTCTCTCAGATCTACACTTTATACGTGTTTTCCAATGCCCCACGCAAAGTTATTTCGCAAAAACTTTCGGTTCTCTTCGTTTTGAACCGATTAAAATTTGATTTCGGAGCTTCTTTCTCCATTTTCACCACTTAAGGTATGTTTGTCTCAAAGTTTGGCACATTTTCTCAGGCGTTGACTTTTGTTGACTTTTTCCTTTCCCAAGAGTTGGCTTTTGTTGACTTTTTGCGATTTTGGCTCTATTTGCTCATTTTTGCTCATTTTTACAGATTTCTTCGGATGACGGATCACTTTCATCACGACGGAGGTTCTCCATATACTGAGGATGAGCCAAACATCATGTCATTGCCTCAAAGGATTAGGCCTTTTAACCCGGAGAGGTACCACCCTTAGGAGCACGTCCTACCTTCTACCACCTTCCATCACTTTACCGACTTCGAGAGGAGAGCACCCGCGGACCTACTGCTATGGGAGCCAGAGTCTCATCTATCTCACCAGGCGCAAGAGGTACATATTTCCCTTTTACATTCTCTGCAATGTATTTTTGTATTTCTTGCACACTTCATGTTCTTGCTGTGTATTATATCTACTTGTTCTGAACACATTTACAACATCCGGTCCATTTGGCACACAGTTCATACATAACAATACTCCGTTCCATTAGCACGCAGCTCCCAACACAATATTCTATTCATTTGGCACGCAGCTTACCCTGAACGCACGGTTCATTCTGACCGCACAGTTTGTCTCAGGCATACGGCACATTTTTAGGCACAGAGCTCGTTTTCCGGGCACACAGCTCGTTCTTTGGGCATACAGCTCATTCTTCAAGCACACAGCTCGTTCTTTGGGCACGCAGCTCATTTTTCGGGCACACAGCTCGCCTTTCTGTTTGAACACACAACTCACACATTTCATTTGCACGCGGCTCATACTGGGCACACAGTATTTGATTTAATTTGCACGCAGCTCATGCATTCCACTTTGAACACGCAGCTCAGACCTTTCAATTATGAACACACAGCCCATACATTTTTGTTTGCACGCAGCTCATACATTCCACTTTGAATACGCATTTCATAAATCTTCATTTCTGATCACACAGTTCATTTACTTCATTTGCACGCAGCTCATACATTTCATTCTGAAACTGAATACATCTGTTCATTCTGAATGCAGGTATCTTTCCGTTCCACACGGGGTTATGGATCAATCCTTGCTAGGGAGTGGTATATGGAGCTCCTAGATACTGTACGTCACATCGTGGACGAGGCAGGATTTGGACCTTTCTGCGCGGGAATATCACGTTATCCGGCAAGTAGGACCCTCATGGGGGCACTTGTGGAGAGATGGTGGGACACCACCAACTCGTTCCACTTTTCAGCTACTAGGGACATGACGATGACCCCGTATGACTTCTCTATGTTGACGAGCCTTGACGTGGCTGGCCGACCGGTCCCCTATGATGCAAACATGGGTGAGTAGGAGGCGGCTTGGATTTATCTACTGGGAGCCCGCCCGCCGATAGAGAGATCATCAGGTAGAGTCAGGTACACTTGGTTCTCTGAGCGGTTCAACAGGACTATGCCTGAGACTGTCGAGGAGATAGAGTAGTATGCCCGGGGTTTTTTCATGTTCCTCATCGGGACCACTCTATTTTTCGATAGGGAAAACACAATTGGACTTTATTTGCTCAGTGCTTTGGTAGACCTATCACAGGTCAGCCAGTATGATTGGGGTGGCGCCGGCCTCGCTACCCCTTACTGTTATATGAGCGTGACCTCCTGCGAGCGAGGGAACATAGTAGGTGGCTACTGGAGAGCCTGGGAGGTACATTCTGTCCTCTTGATTTACATTTTCGCTTTTGATTATCTGTACACTGCACACACGGCACACATTTCATTCTATATCCTACATTCTGCACTCAGCATTCTATATTTTCTGTACATTCTATATTCTGACAGACACTGTCTTTTTTTTACAGCTATGGGTTTATGCCTACTTTCTGACATTAGCCCTTGAGCTCGAGGTGGAGGTACCTCTTGAGATCCCCTAGACTTGCAGATTTGAGGGTCGGTATCGGCTGAGGACTTGGGAGACTTTGCTCTATCTCCGACAGTTCTTCAATACTGTACGGCCGACAAAGGTAATCCAAAACTCTTAATTCGTCATGTTTTCAGCTTTGGTTCATCTTGCATATTTACAACATCTAATCAGTTTATGCACTTATTATCCGCAGATCACTTGGCAGCCCTGGGCACCCTTGTCAGGAGACGCCTGGTTCCGATTCCCTGAGGCGTGGGCCGCTTTTTGATACAGGACTGTATTTGAGGGGCCAATTGGCAGGGCCTGGTTTCTGGGGGATCACTTCATGTGTCAGACGACGGGCAACTCTGATCAGGGTATCCCCTCAGTACCTCCAGAAGACATGCGATCCATTGAGAGACTCACTCCCTGGGATGTCAAGGTGCTCATGTTGGGTACTGATGTAGTTCTATTATTGGAGGAGGGAGGTTACGCAACCTACCACCGTACATATTTAATGCCTCCACTGTCAGATGTCCGTGCCCCCAGGAGGAGGGCTGCTGACGTGCCTTCCTCAAGTCGTACCCGAGCTAGAGACATTCCTTTGACCAGCGGAGCCGGCACATCGAGTGGTGGGGCTGGATGGATGCCCTCTACTTGTCAGTATGCCGAATGGCCAGATCTTTCGACCGGACTGACAGGTTGGGAGTATGGGACACCATACCAAATCCCGCTAGAGCCTCTACGGCCAGATCACCGATACGTCAGTGACCCTGACTCACTACCGGTATGCTTCACAGTTTTCATTCATCATTCAGATATATACTTAGACATTCATTCATTGACTGATGACTTGAACTTGCGTCTACAGCCTCCCAGAGAGTACATTGATGGGTTGCTCGGAGTGGTGGTCTCGCTCGAGGGCATGGTCCTGCGGAGGGAGACACTGTTGTTCATCACCAGTGTTTCGGTACTTTTCAATTTTCTTGCATTTATCATACTTCTGATGACATACTGAAATTGAATATTTCACTACATTGGTTGACTACATGTGTAGAGCACATCTGACACACACCACATTCATATACTATATCTGCATGCACACACTCTATGTAGTATTCTTGCATCTGCATCTGATATACAGATTAGCTAATGCACTCAAACTGTTCTTTTCAGGACCTACCACTACAGGCCGGGCCATCCAGGCCTTCTCGAGGACAGGGAGAGGGGACTCGACTCGCAGCCGAGGCAAGTGTAGAGCGCCTATCAGAGACAATGAGGAGTTTTGCGCATCTTCAGTCGGAGGCATCCGCAGGCAGAGAGGAGGACTTTGGCTCCGGTTCTGAGAGTGGAGGTGATGCCGAGGAGGGTTCCGAGGACAGCAGCTCCGATTTGGATGGTGGTGCTGGCGGAGGTGGTGTAGAAGCTGCTCAGCCAAAGAGGATGAAGAGAGCCTCCCGATCTTGAGCCTGATAGCATTAATGCAGATGTTCTTGCTTTATTTTCTTTTTTTTATATTTTTATTTTTATTTTTTTTTACTAGTAATTGTAGCACATCAACTTTAGGCAGTTTTATTTTCTTTAAAACCTGTACCCTATTGTAAAATGTTGTAACAAAAGAAGTTATGATGGAATGAAACAACTTTTTGTTCAAAAAGTGTTGTATTTTGCATTCTTAGCATTGCATCACATCATTTTGCATGAAAATGAGATTGAATGGAAATCAGGCACTATACATTGCCAAGTCAGGTAATGAACCAACATAGCAAACTAAACAGCTTAACTTACTAAGAAACAACAAAACCACAACAAGTTTACAACTCGATAAGCAAATTTCGACAATGTTGATAAACAAAGAGCAACAATTCGATGAACAAAACTCGACAACTCGATAAAACTTAACAACTCGATAAGCAAAACTTAACAAATCGATAATCAAAACTTAACAACTCGATAAGCAAAACTTAACAACTCGATAAGCAAATGCATTTTAGACAAACGAGGCAACGAAACGCATCCGAAACAGAGGTAAACTTGGACCTTCAACACTCCTAACACATGGAAAGGCTAGGAGCTCTCTTCTAGAGACTAGGAAAAGGCCAAAAGCCAGTTTTTCTCCATGGTCGACCACCAAAAGTGGCTGGCCGACCAGTTTTTTGCTTAGTAGACCAGTTATGTGGTCGGTGTAGACACCCTATTTTTGACTGTCCTCAAGACTTGGATGTCATCGTTTGAACACTCAATAATTATCCATGTTCGTGTTCGTCTGGAGTTCTCGGAGGTTTCGGTCACGCGCCTTGCCTCAAGACCTTTCGACTTGTTTGTTTTGTGCTTGGTTGTGCACCAAACACTTGTGTTTTTGCTTCTGAGGGCAGGGAATGGCTTGTTGGCCATCCCCACACCTCACCGGCCTTGGTTTAAGGCCACTGGCCTTGTTTTCTTACTACCAGCCAAAGATTTTGGTCGATCGGCAATGTTTTTGGTTGGCTGCGGCCATATTTTCCATCCGACCCCTTTCCATATGCTTTTGGCAGATATTTTATGCCAACTGTGACAGCTGGCATCCACATTACACCCCCTCCATACATGTGTATGGAGGGATTTGCCTCTTACTTAGCTTGCTTAGAAAGCTTGGCATTTGAACCTCAATAAAGAGGGAGCTCCTCCTCCCTCCTCCAAGGTTCAAAAAAATTAGGTTAGAGAGTTTAGATATAGTTTTGTATCTATACTCCCTTGTTTGATTATATTTTGTGCCCTAAAGTGAGTTTTGTCTTACTTTTGCACTAGAACACTTAGCATTCCACCATCCTTGGGTTGTTGAGGCCTTAGAAGGTTGTTGTTAGGGTTCTTAGACTGGTTTTGACCAAAGAAAGGTGCTGGAGCTTTGTTTCTAAAGAAGGTCTACAAGGGTGAGCATCCTTACATTAGTTACCCCTTTCTTGCTTAGGCTTTGAGCCACTCTTGCATGCTGTTTTAAGCTTCGACTATAACTGATAAAAGTTCTAATTTTGTGTGTTTTAGAACTTTGTTTAAGGTCACTTTGAGGTTTGGGGTTGTTTCCCTCCTCCAAGGCCTTGTTAGGCCTTGTTTTAGGCCATATCTTTTGGCCATTGTTTTAGTCTTTGCATGACCTCTCTACCAATAAAATCCAGAGGATTTTCAGTAGTGGAGAGGTAGTTTTGAGGTCCTAAAAAGGAGAGGGTCATCCCCTCTTCTTGTTGTCTGTAATGCTTGCATAAATAGCTTATGTGGTAGCATGTGTGTTTAGTTTGTTTTAGCTCCATTTCAGCGTGTATTAGGTTTTGTTTTGCTATGATACACCTCTATTTTGAGTTGGTTTAGACATGCCATGTATGCTTTATACACTTGTCTTGTAATCCCATGATTTGGCCTTAACATGCATCATGTTGTAACATGTGTTTTTAGCATGATTTTGGCTCAACTCCATGAAGCCTTTGGCCTTTTTGTAGCATGCTTAAGCTCTGTTTTTCATTGTTTTGGTTATGCTTACATTATTTTGTATAGCCACCATGCAATCTAGCTTGTTAGCTCTGAGTGTCCAACTTGCTAGCATGCTCTATGTGGATCATTTCAGTGGTTTGGCATCACTTAGAATGTTATTTCAGTCCATATTTCATGCTTATAAACTTACACTTATCACTCATTTAATGTCTTAAAGAGTTTGTGTTTTATGTCTCATGAATGTGTCATTGTGTATGCCAACATGTTTGGGTATTCGGGATGACGTCTAAGTGGGTTTTTGGGCTCATTTTGACATGTCATAACTCTGTTTTGGGTTGCTTAAATCATGCCATGTTTGGTTGTATTAGGTGTAGTGTAACGCCTCTTTGATGGCCTTGCATGCCTCATGATTTTGCCCCTTTGTTTTAGCTTGTCTTGGCTTTGGTCATTGCATGTTTTAGGCTCACTTTAGCATGATTTAGGACTGTTTTGGGTCATACTTGCCATATGCTCTTTGTTTTATGTAGTTTTGGTTCAAGTCCCTTGACTAGTCTTAGGCTTCAGTCTTGAGCATGCCATGCTTGAGTTATTTATGTGATTTGGCATCACTCCTAGCTTCATTTCAGAGCATGTAATGTTGTCACATTTGCATGCTTTTCATTCCTTTTAAGTGTGCTTAAAGGTTGCCCTTTTGTGCTTAAAGTGATGGGCCATTAGCATGCATGTTTGTATGTGGTTTTGTCCCTTATCCCTTAGCATTTTGGCCGTTGATTTGGGCTTATTCGAGAGCTGCCCATTTTGGTTTAAGACCATTCCCGCATGTTGTTGCATGCTTGCCTTGCATGTTGTCGCATACTTAGCCTATTAATATGTTGTTGCATGCTTAAACGGTAGTGCATTTGGCATGCATTCTTTTGGTTTTACATTGCTTAACATGTTGTTACATGTTTGCCTCACATGTTGTTACATGATTGAACGAAGTCACATGCTTGTTTGCATGCTTGTCTTTGCATATTGTTATATGCTAATTGCCTTGTGTAGCATTGTTGCTTGTATGCACATTTTGCACTAGTATGCCCGCATGTTTAGGTTGCATAACATCGAGCATGCATCCCTTGCCTCTTGATCAATCATGATAGAGGTTGGGGCCCCTTACATGTTATATGCATTTCATTCCATATTGATTTGCACACTTGGCTCCTTTGGCCATCATGCATTGAGATGCGTGAGTGGTGGCCCGAGGGTCGAGAACCATACTCCTTTGAGTCTCAAACATGATAAGGAGGGTGGTGGTGCAAACATTGCTTTGAAAATGCATTGCCATATTCTGTCTGTCCTCTGCTACAGCAACACAGGATTCTGCAGGAAGAGATGGTCGGTCGACCATCTTCAATGCCGGCCGGCCATTAATTTTTAGCCGATATTACCACAAATGGTCGATGACCAGTTCCCCATGGCCGGTGGCCTTACTTCTTGGTCGGTGACATCCCACAGTGCTCAGGAAGTGATTCTGAAGCTTCCTTGGGACTTGTGAAGTTTTCAGAAGTACAGATCAGTGTAAACAGAGGCAGAATGAGTATGACGATGGATTTCTGAGCGGAGCTGAGCGTGCACGCATTCGTCCCTCTTCCTGAGGCCTCTTTACTGCTTTCTTAGCTTAATTAATTTATTTAATTAGTTAAGTGTTGTGTAATAATTAGTTAGCTCGCTAGTTAGATAATTATTTGATTTGTATTATTCTTTCGGTCCCTCCCTCAAGATGACGCAATTGTGTAATAAGCGTGCGTATGTGTGATGCATGTCTTCCAACCCCCACTTCTTTCTCCCTTTTATTTAACTGCTTATGATGGTTAGTTTTAGGGCATATTTGATTTAGCATACCTTATGCTATGCATGTTTGCATTCATTCATTTGTATTGCATGCACCAGGCTTGGCGCATCATACTAATTGCATAGTATTTTAATTCCAACTTGAATATGTGTATCAAATTGCCGCATAACATATGCCATCTTAGATTAGCCAAGCCTA
Organism: Camellia sinensis; assembly: GCF_055761805.1. Classification (NCBI taxonomy): domain Eukaryota; kingdom Viridiplantae; phylum Streptophyta; class Magnoliopsida; order Ericales; family Theaceae; genus Camellia; species Camellia sinensis. Next base: position 25,307,442 of record NW_028128987.1, read on the forward strand.
TTCTAAATGTCATTTCGTATGTGTTGCATTAGCCATCTTAACATGGACTTGGACCATACATTTAATTACTAGCATGTTCTTGTTCTTGCATGTGTGTAAGTGTTAACATGACAGCATGCTTGCCATGAGACTAAATGCTTAGTTGATATAACCTGCCTGAATACCTGTGGGTGAAGGCTGGATTACTTGAGTTGGAACAATTCATTGAAATCTGTGATTTAGCCTACTTACGAGTAGCAAACTTCAAACCATTTTTCAAACAACAAATACGCAATGTTTTGTTCCAAATTAGGCGACCTAGTCTATACTTGTGTGTTGTGCGCATCACATAGTAAGATTAGCTAATTAACCAGAATAAGAACACATATGTTTTCAAAACTCGATATCATGCTTAGTACAGGCCGATCTTCAGATCGGGCGAGCGGGGGTGCTCATAGATGACCTTCCCCAATCGTACCCAAGTTCCCGAGCCGAGGTAACTTTGGTGATGACGGACACGTGGCCTTAGGCAACAAGTCAGGGTTTCCTAAATTTTCCCAAACTAAAATATTTAGGTGGTGACTCTATATCTGGCAAAGCAGTCCATATTTGGCACTTCTTTCTTAAAAATCATTTTTCTAAAACAATTTGTCAGATTTGGACTCTTTGGTGATTTTTCAATCTCACACCGCACATTATGGGATCAGATTAAGAACCGTGACATTTGAGTCCGAACTGCGGTAGCATAAAGCCCGAAGGCGCGTCCACAGTCGGCCGACCAGAAAAAGTGGTCGGCTGACCAGTTGGCATGGTGACCTCCAGATTTTTGACACTTGTCCCACAAACAGTGCCTTATCCTCCATAAAAGTTCCATCTTCGTGGTTCTCTCATTCCATCTCAGTTTTACATCAAAATGGAGGCATTTCTCATCCAAAATCTCACAACTTGGATTGCTACCTAAGACGGCTCAGAAAAGTTGAACTTCCACTATTCACGCTGAGTACTTTGCTGCACCTTCCGTTTCTCCATGCCGTAGCAAGGTTTTGGAACCCGGTAACACATGTTTGTAGTTTTGGCGGGCAAGAGATGTGTCCTACCTTCGAAGACTTCCAAGTTTTGATGGAATCCGAGCGCAACGAAGAAATCTTGCCCCAGCTTTGCTTCGGCCACGCCCAAGCCTTAGAACGAATGTATGGGCTCACTATGCATGACGCTCGGTCATTGATTTGTGGTGGAATGCTGGACATTCTGAGTTTGATTCGTCGGTTTTCCGATGCCGGTGACCGTGGTGACTATCATTGGCAGGGTTTTCGCCGACATGCGCTTTGCTTGTGCATGATGTCCCATTTCTTGCTTGTCCCAGCGTAGACGTCCCCGAATGCCCAGGGAGGATGGGTCCCGTTCCCCCCCCCATTCTGTTCATATTGGGTTCACTACAGTTCAGGACTCTCAGATAGTCACGGTTCTTAATCTAAACCAAAGAATCCAAATCTGGCAAATCGTTTTGAGAAAACAGATTTTTAAAAAAGAAGTGCCAAACATGGACTGCTTTGCCAGATATAGAGTCGCCACCTAAATATTTTTTATGGGGGAATTTAGGAAACCCTGACTCGGTGCCAAAGGCCACGTGTCCATCATCACCAAAGTTGCCTCGGCTCGGGAGCTTAGGTACGATTAGGGAAGGTCAACTATGAGCACCCCCTCTCGCCCGATCCGAAGATCGGCCTCTACTAACCGTGATATCCATTTTTAAAAACGTTATGTGTTCTTATTCCGATTATTAGCCTAGAATTACTATATTATGCGCACAACAAACAAGTATAGACCAAATCGCCTAAATTGGAACAAAACATTTCATGATTGTTTTGAAAATGGTTTGCTACTCGTAAGTAGGCTAAAATGCAGGTTTTGCCACCCTCAAGTGGGCTTAAGAAAAGATGGTTTTGCCACTATCTAGTGGACTTAAAACTCACAGTTTTTAATGCATTATCCCAATTTAGTTAATTCAACCTCTATCCATAGGTATTCAAGCAGTTATATCACATAAGCAGCTAGCCTCATGGTAATCATGCTGTTATGGCAACACTCACACGCATGCGGTATACTAAAGTATAAATGCTTACCGAGTACTCCAAGCCAAAACAGAAACTAGTTAGTAATCATATGCATGATCCTAGTTTAAGATGGCTAATGCAACACATGCGAAATGCAACTAGAAATGGACTCGGCTGTTCTAAACATGGCATGTGAAATGCTACAAGTAGTATGTATTCAAGTTAGATTTGAAATACTTATGCAGTTAGTATGATGCGCCGACCCTGGTGCATGCAAGACTAATGAATGATGCACGCATGCATAGCATAAAGTATGCTAAAGTAAACATGTCCTAATACTAACCATCAAAGCAGGTAAGTAAAAGGGAGAAAGAAGTGGGGGTTGGAAGACATGCACACACGCACCCACACTTATTACAAATTCACCATCGCTCAGAGGGATCAAAAGAATAATACAAATTAATTAACCTACAAGCTAATTAATTATTACAGACCACCTAATTAATTAAGCAAATTAACTAAGCTAAGAAAGCAGTAAAGGCCTCGGGAAGAGGATCCAATGCACGCGTGCTCGGGTTTGCTCGGAAATCCAACGCCATGCACAAGTTTGCCTCTGCTTTAACTGTTCTGCTTCTCTGAAAAGTGCATAACTCCCAAGGTTGCTTCTCTGAGTGTTGTGGAACACCACTGGCTGAGTGGGATCATCACCAACCATGGAGAATGGTCATCGGCTAAACATTATGCTCTCGGCCAAGAATTTTTTACCGGTCGGCACTCAACACTGCCGGCCGGCCAAATCTTCCTGCTGAATCTGTTTTGACAGCAGCAGAGGACAGAACTTGGCATGGCAATGTATTTCAAGCAATGTATGCACCAATCACACTCCTTATCATATTTATGACTCAAATGAGGATAAGCCTCGATTCTCGGGCCACCAATTGCGCATTTCCATGCATGATGACCCAAAGAATCAAGTGTGCATTTTGATTTCAAATGAAATGCAATGCACATAAACAAACCAAACGGGCTTTCAACCTCTATCATGGCTTGATCAAGAGGTGAAGCATGCATGCCAATGCAATGGAATCCTAAGCATGTTAACTAGGTATGCAACATGAGCATATGGGAAGTATGCAAGGCATATCACAAGCATGCAAGTTAAATGAGCATACAAGGCACAATGTCAACACACAAGCATGCAAAACATATGGCATGTTAAGCAACCAAAACAAGGAGGAGAATACGTGTCAAATGCAACATCATTTCAACATGCAACAACATGTCATGAGCTAAGCATGCAACAACAAGCCAAATGGTGGATTTAAACTAAATTAGGCAGCCCTTAAACAAGCCTAAAACATTGGCCAATGCTATGGAAATGATAACCAATACACACACACACATGCATGCAAATGGGCTAACACTTGAACATCAAATAAGCAACCTTTAAGCACACTTAAAGGAAGACAAATATGGACATATGGCATGTATCACAAGCTCTGAAATTGCATGAAAGAGAGGTGCCAAACCAAGTAATTAAAGCAAGCAAAGCATGCAATAATGGTCCAAGTGCTTAAGGCAAGCTAAGGAGGTATTGAACTACCCTTAGCAAAACCAAACATGGCATGAATTAAATGATCAAAACAGAGTTTTAACATATTAAAACAAAGCCTAAAAACCACTTAGATGGCATCTAAATGCCTTAAATTCAAGGGCATTGTAGACACCCCATTTCTGACCGACCTTAAGACTTAGACGTCACCAGTTGAGCGCTTGGCGATATTGCGTATCGTGCTCGTTCAGAAGTCTCAGAGTCGCGGCCATGAGCCCTGCCTCCAGATTTCCGAACCCTCTTCTGTGCCTTGCCTCGGTTTGCGAACCAGACTCGGTTTTCTCTGTTTCTTTTCCTGAGGGGAGGGAGAGGTCCCGTAGACCATCTCTCAGTGGCCGTGGGCTACATTTGGTGGCCGTAGGCCATTTTGCCTATTTCGGAGCCCGGTTTCCGGTTTTTCGGGACCGTTGGCTGTGTGCCTCGGTTCGGGACCGCTCAACCATCTCCATTCGCTCTGAATTTTGGCATACATCTTATTTACTCCCTTTTGAGGGACACTGGGGTCTGAGAAACCCACTTCGTAGCCGAACGCCACTTTCGGTGCTTGACAGCCCATTTTCGGGACCCCGAACTGCGTGTTTTGGGCCCCCGAGCATTCGTTTTGCATCGGTTTTCGTTTATTTCTGGCAGGTACCTCTGCTTTATCACCAGGAAGGTCACTGGAGGGTGGGAGGCCAGCAATTATCTTGGCAACCAGTTATATTCCATTTTCGTCCTCCGACACCCGTTTTTCTCACTTCCGAGCCAATGTTGAACACCTTGGGGCCACTTTCTTCAATCCCAAACCACATATTTGTGTTGTACACACATTGGAGGACCCTAAAAATTGGTGGCCGGCCAGAAACTCCAATTGACCCTTTTGAACCCCTCTTGAAAATGGCTTGTTCCTTCTCCTGTTTTACAATTTCCAAATTTGAACCACAGGGTTGTGATGAGGGGACCTGGGAGGCCACCTTTTTGTGGTGGCCGGCCACTATTTAAACTTGACCCTTTTGACCTTTGGCCGGCCGGCCACATGCAAGTCCAAAAACCAGCCGGCCATGTTCCTTGCACTGCACACTTTACAGCTGTATAACTGTTTCCCCCAGAAAATATCTCAATCCGGGGGATATTTTGTGGGGGAAAGCCTTGGTCCTTTTCCCCCACCCTTTCCTTCCATGCTCCCTCTCCTTTTGGTCCTTATAACGAGCAGGCAACATTGGTTTTTGGGGTTAGAAAAATTGGTCTTCAAGCTTGGTATACAAAATCCTCCTGCATCTCTCTCATTTCCTTGAAAACCTCCAAGTCCAACACCACCATTTCTTCTACACCACCGACCTCCACCCTTCCATCCTCGATTACAGAAGTTTGAAGGTGTTCTCCAAGGCCTAAGGAGCCACAAACCCAAGCCAAGAGGCAACCAAAGTCAAGCCTTCAAGGGTAAGTAGTATTTTTCCTTTTTTGAGCTTATTTTGGTATCTTTTCTTAGCCATATATGCTTATTGATTTGAGCTCTGACAAAAAATGAAAAGGTCATTTTTTTGAGCTCATTTTCTTGTTTCATTAAGGGCTCAACCCTGTTTGAGCCCTCCATATTGCACTTGCTTCAATATCGTCCTTGAATGCCATTTTCTTGCATGCTTTGGCAGCCCATTATGCTTCCATTTTTGGGCATTTTACAGAACTAAAAATAGGCTTATTTTGAGCCCCTGTTCAACATTGAAGAAGGGCTCAACACTGTTTGGGACCTCCATGCTATACTTGCCTTTATATCCCTCTTTGGTCCCCATTTCTTGCATGTTTTTTTAGCCTATCATGCTTTGGTTTTTGGTCATTTTACAGAGCTAGAAAAAGTCTTATTTTGATCTTATTAACATGTTTTATTAAGGGTCTTTGCTCGTTTGGTGAATGCTTTGTATACCTCTTGTTATAGCCACTTTTGAGCCTTATTTTGCAGTGCATTTCTAGCATGTTTGTATACTGTTTTGGGGTTTTTACAGTTCTGTAAATATGCTTATTTTTGGTCCCTCTTAAATGTTGTAGAAGGGAATTTTTCGGTTTGGGCTTTGCATATACCACTTGCTTCTTCGGCCACCTTTTGGCTCATTTTCTTGCATGAGAGCTTAGCCATATCTATGTTTGTTTTTAGGGTTTTTACAGTTCTGTAAAGTGGCTTATTTTGGGCCCCTCTTCAATTTTGTTGAAGGGCCCTAACCTATTTGGAGTCAGCAGCTGTGAGTTGCTTCATAATCTCATGTTTAGGGCCATTTTTGCATGCCATTGTTGCCCTATCTTTGCTTGCTGTTTGGCCATGATTTGTACTGGAAAAATGCTTATTTTGGGGCTGCCTTGCTACTGTCTCTTCATTGCATGTCCATATTATGCATGTTTGGTATAGCTATAGGCCATTTCGGGTGCCAAAATCCATGTTTCGGGAGGAATTCCATGCATCGGGTGTCATTTCGCATCGTTTCGGGGGCTGTTTTACCCCTTATTTTGCTACTGAAAATTGCATGTTTGCATATCATTTTCCATGTCTCTGCCATGTCTCATTAGAGTGGCATTTCGGTGCCTGAGGGTCGGTCCTCGGTTTGCGTGCCCGTGTGCACGCATTTCGAGGCACTTCATTTTCTCATTTTCATCCGTTGGCCTCTTATGTGAGTGTGGCTGAGGCTCTCTCATGTTAGTATAAGTCCATGTTGTATCTCATATGCCATGTTTAGAATAGCCGAGCCTGCTATAGTTGCATTTTTGCATGTGTTGCATTAGGCATTTCTGTATACATAGGATCATGCATGATTTCTAATGTAGTTTTTGTTTTGGCTTGGAGTACCCGGTGAGCTTTATGCTTTAGCATCCTTGCATGCGTGTGAGTGAATGCCATGATAGCATGCTTACCATGAGGCTATATGCTTATGTGATATAACTGCCTGAATGCCTGTGGGTGAAGGTTGGGTTACTTAAATCGGAATAAATCATCAAATGTTTTAAGCCTACTTGCGAGTAGCGAACCATCTTTCAAATAAACAAGCATGAAATGTTTTGTTCCAATTCGGGCGACCCAGTCTATACTTGTATGCTGTATGCATCACATAGTAACCTAGGCTAATAACCGGAATAAGAACACACAAAGTTTTCAAAAATAGATATCATGGTTAGTAGAGGCCGATATTTGATCGGGCGAGCGGGGGTGCTCACGAACTGACCTTCCCCAATCGTACCCAAGTTCCCGAGCCGAGGCAACTTTGGTGATGACGGACACAAGGCCATTGTCACCGAGTCAGGGTTTCCTAAATTTCCCATTAAAAAACATTTAGGTGACGACTCTGTATCTGGCAAAGCAGTCCATGTTTGGCACTTCTTTTCAAAATCTGTTTCTCAAAACGATTTGCCGGATTTGGACTCTTTGGTTCAGTCTTAGAACCGTGACAATTTGAGAGTCCTGAGCTGTAGTGACCCCAAAATGAACGGAACGGGAGCTCGTTCCTCCCGAGGCGTTCGGGGACGCCTACAGTTTCTGGCGACTCTACTGGGGATTTAGAGAACTTGACTCGAACTCATGATATCTATTTTTTACCACACTTGTGTGTTTCTTTGCATTGCATTTGCATTGGTGCGCCTAGGACACCGTGTTTGCCATCTGCTATTCCTGAACGGTTTGCCGGAGGCTTGTCTTGTCAAGGCATGACCATAAGGCTGACCGGTTGTGGGCTCTCCCAGTATGGGAACACAAACCCCGGTTTTACCGGGGCACCCTCTTTGACCATTCGACCTAGTACATATTCGGATCCATAGTGACCATTCCAAACTAGGACAGGTTGCTTACCCGTTTATAGGTTGTTTGAAACCGCTGCGTGCGTAGTGAAACCCTAGCTCCTGACAAAATAGGACAGGGAAACCCAACCCCTTCATAGGGGTGTTTTGGCTCTCACTTATCTGCTATGTGCTTTAGAGTGCGTCTCTACAGGAATGCATGTATCAGTGTATGAGTTTGGGCATCAGGCCTGCGGGCACCAGTTTGCGAATTTGGGCATCAGGCCTGCGGGCATTACTATCAGTATTTGGGAGTCAGCTTTACCTGTGGGTATCAGACTCAGATTTGGGGCAGAATTTTGGGGCAGAATTCAGTAGAGAGTACACTCACTCAGCTTTGCTCATGTGGGTTATCGTGAAATCAGGCTGAGGTGCTGTCTGTTTTCTCTTTTGCTAGGTAGTCTTGGAACCATAGCTTCAGAAGGCTTCGATATCCCCCGGGTACATTGGACTAATGCCGATAAACTTTGTTAGGTCAGAAATTCAATTCAAGGGCAACCAGTGTTCTTTCGCTGAGGCAAGGTAAAGAAAAGCCGGTCAGGGCTCATCTGTTCATCCAATCCATCAGTCGTCAGTCACATCACCTTTGTTCAGACTCAGCAGACCGTGATGGCACAAGGTTCGAAAGAATTTACGGCCGTGACAGCAGCGCTAAATCAGGGAACTGCCATGCAGGCTGAGACTAGTATTGAAACGCAGCGCCCATCTGGGGCATCTGCCTCACATCTAGCTTTGAGACCCCAGCCAAACTTTGACCCAATTCCGCCAGTTGAAGATTTGCAGTGTCTGAATCCTCGAGAAGGATTGGCTCAAGCTCAGGTGCTCAGACCCCTGGTGCAGCCTAATGAGAGAACTCAACCCTTTCATGTTGATGAGTTCAATCTGACTGCAGTGAAAATTGCAAACCTTGAGAAGCAATTCAAAAAGGCACAAGGCCTTAACTCCATTCCTGGCATTGAGGATGGGCGCACCGAGGCTGCCATCCGGCTCCCAAACAGATTCAAAATGCCATATATCGACCGTTTTGACGGGTCTGGAGATCCAATGGTACATATCCGACTTTTCTTAGATGTCTTGAAGCCGATGGGTCTGACTAAGCCACAGAAACTCTCTCTGTATGGAAGAACCCTGTCGGGTGTAGCAGCCACTTGGTACGTTAAGTTGGAGGACAAAGTGAAACAAAACTGGGAAGAACTGGCTGAGGCCTTTGTCGATCAGTATTCCTACAATACCCAAGTTGAAATGACCATCCCAGAGCTTGAAGTAACTTGCCAGAACCCAACAGAGCCTTTTGTGGAATTCGTTGCAAGGTGGAGAGCAAAGGCAGCACAAATGACAGATCGTCGCCCTTCTGAGAGGGATCAAGTGCAGATGATGGTCTGAAACCTCGGGCATGATATGTTGCAAAAGTTGATAGTCGCTCCACTATTCACTTTCAAAAGTTTGCATGAACTGGGGGTTCAAGTCGAGAATGCGTTCAGCAGCGGGATCATTCCCAGAACAAGGGAACTGACAAGGAAGGTGATTTCAGGGAGTACCAACGCTGGTAGTAGCGCTATTCCCAAACCCACCGAAATCAATATAGTCGCCACAGCCGACCCTTTTGCCAAACTAAGCCTACAAACAGCTGGCCCAACCCGGGCTCAGGGTAGAACTTTCACCCCCCTCTATATGAGCCTAACTAGCACACTAAAAGCCTTGATGGAAAAAGGGCATCTCAAACCCCTCGATCCTCGACCTCTTCCCAACCCACTCCCAGCCAGACATAACCCCGCCAAGTATTGTATGTACCATCAGCAGTGCAGTCATGGCACCGACCATTGCTACCGCCTTCGTCATGAGGTCCAAAATCTCATCGACAACCGGACGATAGCTCCACCTTCAGACCCCAATGACCAAACATCTCCTGCCTACCTCAATCACATCCACATATTGCCATCCACCTTTGACCCCAGCATATACATCACCCCGGCCCATCTACCCAAGCCTGAGGTGTTTATCCCAGAAAACATGGACTTATGCATGATGGGTGCACCTGAACCTCAACCATCTCAAACCCCTTGAGCCTCGGCCTCTCCCGAACCCTCTTCCGGCTACACATGATACAACCCAGTACTGCGCGTACCATCAACAAACTGGCCATACTACTGACGCCTGCTTCCGTCTTCGCCATGAAGTACAGGATCTATTTGACAATGGGGTCATCCTCCCACCAGGCCCTACAAAGTCTATCGGCACTTGATCAGTGAACTTGAGGGATAATGTGATGTGATTGGAGGGATGAACCACCTGCGGGCAGCACTTAAGTTTACTCCAGATATGGTGGATGGCATGCACTGTTTTGAACATTTGTGAATGCTAGCTTTTATGTTTTCTGACCTGGGTATTGGGTCAGTCTTGCTGTTTTGTACAGAGTCAGTCTTTTCTTACTGAGTCAGTAGGGTCTATCTTGTTGTATCGAGTCAGTCCTGTTGTACCGAAATCGGCTGATTCCGGGGGTGTTACCTCAGATATCATTATTTTGTTTTGCGTCTGTCTTTTCGCTTCCTTGTGAGTCTGTTTCTGCCTTGGAGCCAGTTGTACCAACAGATTTGAATGAAACAGCAGTGGTTTTTCATGCTTTGTGCTTGCTTCTGCTTTCTGCCAGTTGTGCTAGAAAGTTTGAATGAAACAGCAGTACTTTTCGCCTACTCTTCTGCACCCCGAAATCATTGCATTGACCTAAGTTTTTCAAAAATTTTTTGAACACTGTGGTGAAAACACTGTGGTGAAAACAAAGAGGAAGGAACTCCTCGGGATTTGTAAGACTTTGATCATTTGAGAGAAAGAGAGGCGTGCTAAGCCCTTAATGAATCAAATCATGCTTATTAGCGTAAGTACTGGGAAGGATCCTGGCTTGATCCAGATTGGTTCTACACTATCTTCAGCGCGAGCGATTTGTCGCTTTCTTAAAAATTTTCAAAAACAAAATGTTTTGCGCGGCCTTGCGAAGACCTGTGTGGAATCACTCTTGAGATTGTGCAGCCTAGGATCGCTCTCAGCCTCGAGACTCAACCCCTTCGCTTCCAAACCTTGAAACTTGAATTCAGAAGGTTCGACGGTCAACTGTGATGTGAGGCCTGTGTGGCCGGATTTGAAGCAGCCCTCGAACAAGAGACCAGGAAAGTCAGATCAAAAAGATCAAATCTCATCAAAAGAAGCTTGCGAAGCAAGAACAACAACCATTCTCCTGGATTCAGATAATTTCAGGATCTCAAAACCATTTGGCATGGACTTACTACACTTTTACCCTTGAGAGGCTCGCTGGGCCGAAAACCCGGAAGGGCGACCCAGGCAAAAGTTAGAGCAAGAGAAAAATACAAAAAAAAAAAGCAATACAAAAATGCAAAAGAAAACAAAAAAAGAGAACAAAAAAAGGAAATATACAAAGAAAAGAACAAAAAAGAAAATAAAAAAAAAAAGGAAAAGAAATGAAAAGAATTGAAAAAAAAAAAGAAGAACAAAGCTCGCAAGGTCGAAAACCCGCAACGGGCGCCTTGGCAAAAGTTAGAGCCTAAAAAGGAGAGGTTAACTACCCGAGTGTACCTTAACCCTGAACTACGTGATGCTTGATTCCCATCTTTGGGATACGTAGGCAACTTCATTCTGAAGTCCAGTTGTAAAACAATTCGATTGTGTCCATGTAATGGTTTTGATCATCTTTGCTTTCTCTGTATCCGAGAGACGGATTGTGTTCGTCATTCTGAGGATTGCCTACAATGTGCTGTGGTGCCATCCAAACAAGGGGCAACTTTCCGTTGCCATTCAATGCACTGCAGTGCCGTTCAAACAAGGGGCAACTTTCCGTTGCCATTCAATGCGCCGCGGTGCCGTTCAAACAAGGGGCAACTTTCCGTTGCCATTCAAAGCACCGCGGTGCCATTCAAACAAGGGGCAACTTTCCGTTGCCATGCAGTTCCCCTCAAGCAAGGGGCAATCTTCCTTCGAATTCGAAGTTGTGCATCTCAAGAGTAGGTTCCGTGCTCGTTGAGCAGTGGTCGTTTGCAAAAATAGTTTTGAGAATTTTTACTGAGGTTGACTAACCTTTTCGAAAAGTATTCAATTTTCAAAACTCGACCATTTCTTGGACCCAAAAGAGGAAAATTTTCAGTGCTCACAGCCTAACTTGCATGATTTTAAATCAGAAAATTGAACAAGCATGTTAATCTAACTCTCATTTGGGTCAAAATTTTTTAGGAGAAAACTAAAACAAAAAATGGTCAAAATGATGAACTAGCGGCACAGTTGAGTCAGGCTTTCTGTCTTTTCCCCATTGTCAACATACTTGCCCGAAAAGGCACTCTACTTGCCAAGAAGGGCACTCTAGCTGCCAGAATACGGCACCACCAAAGTTAACAACAAAGGGCAGAAAGCTCTTTCATCCTCCAAGCAGCGAGGTATCAAGCCGAGTGCGAAGCACGAATTGCAATGGATCGAGATGCTCCATTCCCTCATCCGGCGCATCGACAGATGTCACCGGAGGAAGTAGTCGCGAGCTGATTATGTTGGGTGTGAGCCCGCAACTTCCTGTTCATCCATCAACCACCCAGGGGAGGGATGAAAAATGAGAGATTAAAGAATAGAGAGACGTGCGATGAGAGGAAAAATGAGAAGAGGGCTTTTTTTTTTTTAGAAAAACAGAGCCTGAGGGCCGAGTGATGTGAGGATCACAAATGAGAAAGGGTGGGAAATAATACCCGGAGAAACTGGCTCCTCGTGCACTAAGGGGTCTCTCGTCTTTGTAACACATCTGAGTGTTGTGTCTTTTGTTTTGTCTCGATTCTTGCTTTGAGCCAGTCCGAGTGTGTCTCGATGTGTTTAGGTTGTTTACCTTTTTGTTTTCCACTATTGAGTCTTTTTTTCGCTGTGTTCAGTTGTAGGCTCAATACTCGGTCGAGAACTCATTCCTCAATTTCAAAGCAATCATCTTTTGCTCAGAGTGCTGTGCCATTCTCCACATTTGTGCAAAACAGGATTTGTTCTTTCGTAAAACTGCAGGGTCCACCCCCGATAAGTATGAACAGTAAAACAAGGACCTATCTGAAGCTATATGAGTTCCGGACTGCAAAGCAAAAGAAAATAGGGAAAATTTTGAGCATCTGAGTGTGTTTCACCTTCAGAAAATTCTGAGATTGCATTCCATATGTACCTCTTCAGGCCTTGTCAGTGCTCTGAAAAATGAGTGTGCCTCTACTCCAAGCTCAAGCATGCTTCAAGTCAGAATGGCAATTAAAGCAGCAGCAGCAGATGTTATCTCTCGCCAATATGAACAGGGTGGGCCCTTTTTGAGCTGAGTGTGTTGCAAAGTCCTCTAAGAGGTAAATCAGAGGCACCAGGGTACATATTTGATGCTCCTCTACTACATAGAATGTGAACTTTCATATACACTGTTGTTGCATGCGTGTCGCGCATCGTTATGATTCATGCATAGAATATGCTTGCTTTCAATATTGCATAGAATGTGCTTCCATACTTGCATAGAAGATGCATTTTATCGTGCTTTCGTGTGCTTTTTATCTCACTCACACTGTCTTGTGCACTTACACTTTGTGTCTCACTTGCACTGTCTTGTGTATCTTGTGGTTGTATCTAAATTGCGCTGTTTTGTGCATTTAAAATCAATCGCGCTGTTTAGCGTATCGCACTGTTTAGTGCATTTCAATCGCGCTGTTTAGCGTATCGCACTGTCTTGTGCATTTCAAAATCAATCGCGTTGTTTAGCGTATCGCACTGTCTAGTGCATTTCATTTCAATCGCGCTGTTTAGCGTATCACACTGTCTTGTGCATTTCAAAATCAATCGCGCTGTTTAGCGTATCGCACTGTCTAGTGCATTTCATTTCAATCGCGCTGTTTAGCGTATCACACTGTCTAGTGCATTTCAAATCAATCGCGCTGTTTAGCGTATCGCACTGTTTAGTGCATTTCAATCGCGCTGTCTAGTGTATCGCGCTGTTTTGTGCATTTAAAATCAATCGCGCTGTTTAGCGTATCGCACTGTTTAGTGCATTTCAAATCACTCGCACTGTCTACCATATCGCGCTGTTTAGTGCATTTCAAATCATTCGCGCTGTTTAGCGTATCGCACTGTTTAGTGCATTTCAAATCACTCGCGCTGTTTAGCGTATTGCGCTGTTTTGTGCATTTAAAATCAATCGCGCTGTTTAGCATATCGCACTGTTTAGTGCATTTCAAATCACTCGCGCTGTTTAGCGTATCGCACTGTCTAGTGCATTTCATTTCAATCGCGCTGTTTAGCGTATCGCACTGTCTAGTGCATTTCAAATCAATCGCGCTGTTTAGCGTATCGCACTGTTTAGTGCATTTCAATCGCGCTGTATAGCGTATCGCGCTGTTTTGTGCATTTAAAATCAATCGCGCTGTTTAGCGTATCGCACTATTTAGTGCATTTCAAATCACTCGCGCTGTTTAGCGTATCGCACTATTTAGTGCATTTCAAATCACTCGCGCTGTTTAGCGTATGGCGCTGTTTTGTGCATTTAAAATCACTCGCGCTGTTTAGCGTATCGCACTGTTTAGTGCATTTCAAATCACTCGCGCTGTTTAGCTTATTGCGCTGTTTTGTGTATTTAAAATCAATCGCGCTGTTTAGCGTATCACACTGTTTAGTGCATTTCAAATCACTCGCGCTGTTTAGCGTATCGCACTGTCTAGTGCATTTCAACTCAATCGCGCTGTTTAGCGTATCGCACTGTCTAGTGCATTTCAAATCAATCGCGCTGTTTAGCGTATCGTACTGTTTAGTGCATTTCAAATCACTCGCGCTGTTTAGCGTATCGCACTGTTTAGTGCATTTCAATCGCGCTGTTTAGCATATCGCACTGTTTAGTGCATTTCAATCGCGCTGTTTACCGTATCGCACTGTTTAGTGCGTTTCAAAATCACTCGCGCCATTTTGGGCATCGCACTGTTTTGTGCAGTTTACATTTCGCGCTATTTTACGCACCTCACTCGCACTGTCTTGTGCATTTCAAATCAATCGCGCTTTCTTGCGCATTGCACTATTTTGTGCGCCTTACTTGCATTTTGCACGCATTCCATCGCGCTATCTTGCGCATCTCACCTGTACTTGTTGGTGCATTGTATCACGCTATCTTGCGCACCTTATCTGTTTAGCACTGTTTTGTGCATTCACTCTACATCGCACTGTCCTGTGTACTCACTTTGCTCTAGGAGACCTTAAATCCTCTAAAGGTGCAATTCCTTTGGTGTTTGTCGTGCCCGAACGACTTCCGGTGGTCTGGTATAGCCACCTGCCTGTGTTCGCAGTGAGTTCCTAGGAGACCAACTGAGACGGTGGAAACTAGAGTTCGAATGGCTCATGCCTAGAATGCAAAGGTTCGGAATTTCCGAGACTAAAGTCTGGTTTAAATACCCAGAGGCGTGTCCTCGGCTTGAAATCTGTATGGAAGTCCCATAGGTTGAGATAGCGTGTATGCACCTCAATTCTGGATACTGAACTAACCTAGTCTGTCACTCTGTTGGAGAATAGGGAAAGCTGTGACCATAGTCAGGGAGAAAAGTAGTACCTGTGGTTCAACCAAGAAGAAGCGAGTGATCCCCCGCACCATCAGGCACGATATTGTATGTACGGTTCATTTGAGGCTGGTGCGACCAGATGAATCGCGCAGGTATCGTATCTTCTCCGTGTGAGACGCGACGAGGGTTGAATAATTCTCTGCATTCTTAAATGCATAAATTGTAGTTGTTGTTTTGCATTATTGCTTAAAATTGTTGCATCTACTTGCGAATACTTGCTTCATAACGGCTTGCTGCATTTGCATGATCATAAGTTATGTTCGGCTTCTTGCATTATCATTTGCATCTTGCCCCTGCCTGCGGGCATGCCTGCGGGCACATTTCTTCGCTATTTTGTATGTTTGTCTAAGTCTTCGGCCTTGTCAAAAATGGGTCGTCTCTGGGCTTTGGCATTCACTCCCGTCACTTATGACTTCCGAGTTCTGTCAAAGAGGGGCAACTGTAGACACCCCATTTTTGACCGACCTTAAGACTTAGACGTCACCAGTTAAGCGCTTGGTGATATTGCGTATCACGCTCGTTCAGAAGTCTCAGAGTCGCGGCCATGAGCCCTGCCTCCGGATTTTCGAACCCTCTTCTGTGCCTTGCCTTGGTTTGCGAACCAGACTCGGTTTTCTCTTTTTCTTTTCCTGAGGGGAGGGAGAGGTCCCGTAGACCATCTCTCAGTGGTCGTGGGCTACATTTGGTGGCCGTAGGCCATTTTGCCCATTTCGGAGCCCGGTTTCCGGTTTTTCGGGACCATTGGCTGTGTGCCTCGGTTCGGGACCGCTCAACCATCTCCATTCGCTCTGAATTTTGGCATACATCTTATTTACTCCCTTTTGAGGGACACTGGGGTCTAAGAAACCCACTTCGTGGCCGAACGCCACTTTCGGTGCTTGGCAGCCCATTTTCGGGACCCCGAACTGCGTGTTTTGGGGCCTCGACCATTGGTTTTGCATCGGTTTTCATTCATTTCTGGCAGGTACCTCTGTTTTATCACCAGGAAGGTGACTGGAGGGTGGGAGGCCAGCAATTATCTTGGCAACCAGTTATATTCCATTTTCGTCCTCCGACACCTGTTTTTCTCACTTCCGAGCCAATGTTGAACACCTTGGGGCCACTTTCTTCAATCCCAAACCACATATTTGTGTTGCACACACATGGGAGGACCCTAAAAATTGGTGGCCGGCCAGAAACTCCAATTGACCCTTTTGAACCCCTCTTGAAAATGGCTTGTTCCTTCTCCTGTTTTACAATTTCCAAATTTGAACCACAGGGTTGTGATGAGGGGACCTGGGAGGCCACCTTTTTGTGATGGCCGACCACTATTTAAACTTGACCCTTTTGACCTTTGGCCGGCCGGCTAGGGGAGGTGGCCGGCCGGCCACATGCAAGTCCAAAAACCAGCCGGCCATGTTCCTTGCACTGCACACTTTACAGCTGTACAGCTGTTTCCCCCAGAAAATATCTCAATCCGGGGGATATGTTGTGGGGGAAAGCCTTGGTCCTTTTCCCCCACCCTTTCCTTCCATGCTCCCTCTCCTTTTGGTCCTTATAACCAGCAGGCAACATTGGTTTTTGGGGTTAGAAAAATTGGTCTTCAAGCTTGGTATACAAAATCCTCCTGCATCTCTCTCATTTCCTTGAAAACCTCCAAGTCCAACACCACCATTTCTTCTACACCACCGACCTCCACCCTTCCATCCTCCATTACAGAAGTTTGAAGGTGTTCTCCAAGGCCTAAGGAGCCACAAACTCAAGCCAAGAGGCAACCAAAGTCAAGCCTTCAAGGGTAAGTAGTATTTTTCCTCTTTTGAGCTTATTTTGGTATCTTTTCTTAGCCATATATGCTTATTGATTTGAGCTCCGACCAAAACTGAAAAGGTCATTTTTTTGAGCTCATTTTCTTGTTTCATTAAGGGCTCAACCCTGTTTGAGCCCTCCATATTGCACTTGCTTCAATATCCTCCTTGAATGCCATTTTCTTGCATGCTTTGGCAGCCCATTATGCTTCCATTTTCGGGCATTTTACAGAACTAAAAATAGGCTTATTTTGAGCCCCTGTTCAACATTGAAGAAGGGCTCAATACTGTTTGGGACCTCCATGCTATACTTGCCATTGTATCCCTCTTTGGTCCCCATTTCTTGCATGTTTTTTTAGCCTATCATGCTTTGGTTTTTGGTCATTTTATAGAGATAGAAAAAGTCTTATTTTGACCTTATTAACATGTTTTATTAAGGGTCTTTGCTCGTTTGGTGAATGCTTTGTATACCTCTTGTTATAGCCACTTTTGAGCCTTATTTTGCATTGCATTTCTAGCATGTTTGTATACTGTTTTGGGGTTTTTACAGTTCTGTAAATATGCTTATTTTTGGTTCCTATTCAATGTTGTAGAAGGGAATTTTTCAGTTTGGGCTTTGCATATACCACTTGCTTCTTTGGCCACCTTTTGGCTCATTTTCTTGCATGAGAGCTTAGCCATATCTATGTTTGTTTTTAGGGTTTTTACAGTTCTGTAAAGTGGCTTATTTTGGGCCCCTCTTCAATTTTGTTGAAGGGCCCTAACCTATTTGGAGTCAGCAGCTGTGAGTTGCTTCATAATCTCATGTTTAGGGCCATTTTTGCATGCCATTGTTGCCCTATCTTTGCTTGCTGTTTGGCCATGATTTGTACTGGAAAAATGCTTATTTTTGGGCTGCCTTGCTACTGTCTCTTCATTGCATGTCCATATTATGCATGTTTGGTATAGCTATAGGCCATTTCGGGTGCCAAAATCCATGTTTCGGGAGGAATTCCATGCATCGGGTGTCATTTCGCCTCGTTTCAGGGGCTGTTTTACCCCTCATTTTGCTACTGAAAATTGCATGTTTGCATATCATTTTCCATGTCTCTGCCATGTCTCATTAGAGTGGCATTTCGGTGCCTGAGGGTCGGTCCTCGGTTTGCGTGCCCGTGTGCACGCATTTCGAGGCACTTCATTTTCTCATTTTCATCCGTCGGCCTCTTATGTGAGTGTGGCTGAGGCTCTCTCATGTTAGTATAAGTCCATGTTGCATCTCATATGCCATGTTTAGAATAGCCGAGCCTGCTATAGTTGCATTTTTGCATGTGTTGCATTAGGCATTTCTGTATACTTAGGATCATGCATGATTTCTAATGTAGTTTCTGTTTTGGCTTGGAGTACCCGGTGAGCTTTATGCTTTAGCATCCTTGCATGCGTGTGAGTGAATGCCATGATAGCATGCTTACCATGAGGCTATATGCTTATGTGATATAACTGCCTGAATGCCTGTGGGTGAAGGTTGGGTTACTTAAATCGGAATAAATCATCAAATGTTTTAAGCCTACTTGCGAGTAGCGAACCATCTTTCAAATAAACAAGCATGAAATGTTTTGTTCCAATTCGGGCGACCCAGTCTATACTTGTATGCTGTATGCATCACATAGTAACCTAGGCTAATAACCGGAATAAGAACACACAAAGTTTTCAAAAATAGATATCATGGTTAGTAGAGGCCGATATTTGATCGGGCGAGCGGGGGTGCTCACGAAGTGACCTTCCCCAATCGTACCCAAGTTCCCGAGCCGAGGCAACTTTGGTGATGACGGACACGTGGCCTTTGGCACCGAGTCAGGGTTTCCTAAATTTCCCATTAAAAAACATTTAGGTGGCGACTCTGTATCTGGAAAAGCAGTCCATGTTTGGCACTTCTTTTCAAAATCTGTTTCTCAAAACGATTTGCCGGATTTGGACTCTTTGGTTCAGTCTTAGAACCGTGACAATTTGAGAGTCCAGAGTTGTAGTGACCCCAAAATGAACGGAACGGGAGCTTGTTCCTCCCGGGGCGTTCAAGGACGCCTATAATTTCTGGCGACTCTGCTGGGGATTTAGAGAACTTGACTCGAACTCATGATATCTGTTTTTTACGACACTTGTGTGTTTCTTTGCATTGCATTTGCATTGGTGCGCCTAGGACACCGTGTTTGCCATCTGCTATTCCTGAACGGTTTGCCGGAGGCTTGTCTTGTCAAGGCATGACCATAAGGCTGACCGGTTGTGGGCTCTCCCAGTATGGGAACACAAACCCCGGTTTTACCGGGGCACCCTCTTTGACCATTCGACCTAGTACATATTTGGATCCATAGTGACCATTCCAAACTAGGACAGGTTACTTACCCGTTTATAGGTTGTTTGAAATCGCTGCGTGCGTAGTGAAACCCTAGCTCCTGACAACATAGGACAGGGAAACCCAACCCCTTCATAGGGGTGTTTTGGCTCTCACTTATCTGCTATGTGCTTTAGAGTGCGTCTCTACAGGAATGCATGTATCAGTGTATGAGTTTGGGCATCAGGCCTGCGGGCACCAGTTTGCGAATTTGGGCATCAGGCCTGCGGGCATTACTATCAGTATTTGGGAGTCAGCTTTACCTGTGGGTATCAGACTCAGATTTGGGGCAGAATTTTTGGGCAGAATTCAGTAGAGAGTACACTCACTCAGCTTTGCTCATGTGGGTTATCGTGAAATCAGGCTGAGGTGCTGTCTGTTTTCTCTTTTGCTAGGTAGTCTTGGAACCATAGCTTCAGAAGGCTTCGATATCCCCCGGGTACATTGGACTAATGCCGATAAACTTTGTTAGGTCAGAAATTCAATTCAAGGGCAACCAGTGTTCTTTCGCTGAGGCAAGGTAAAGAAAAGCCGGTCAGGGCTCATCTGTTCATCCAATCCATCAGTCGTCAGTCACATCACCTTTGTTCAGACTCAGCAGACCGTGATGGCACAAGGTTCGGAAGAATTTGCGGCCGTGACAGCAGAGCTAAATCAGGGAACTGCCATGCAGGCTGAGACCAGTATTGAAACGCAGCGCCCATCTGGGGCATCTGCCTCACATCCAGCTTTAGGACCCCAGCCGAACTTTGACCCAATTCCGCCAGTTGAAGATTTGCAGTGTCTGAATCCTCGAGAAGGATTGGCTCAAGCTCAGGTGCTCAGACCCCTGGTGTAGCCTAATGAGAGAACTCAACCCTTTCATGTTGATGAGTTCAATCTGACTGCAGTGAAAATTGCAAACCTTGAGAAGCAATTCAAAAAGGCACAAGGCCTTAACTCCATTCCTGGCATTGAGGATGGGCGCACCGAGGCTGCCATCTGGCTCCCGGACAGATTCAAAATGCCATATATCGACCGTTTCGACGGGTCTGGAGATCCAATGGTACATATCCGACTTTTCTTAGATGTCTTGAAGCCGATGGGTCTGACTAAGCCACAGAAACTCTCTCTGTATGGAAGAACCCTGTCGGGTGTAGCAGCCACTTGGTACGTTAAGTTGGAGGACAAAGTGAAACAAAACTAGGAAGAACTGGCTGAGGCCTTTGTCGATCAGTATTCCTACAATACCCAAGTTGAAATGACCATCCAAGAGCTTGAAGCAACTCGCCAGAACCCAACAGAGCCTTTTGTGGAATTCGTTGCAAGGTGGAGAGCAAAGGCAGCACAAATGACAGATCGTCGCCCTTCTGAGAGGGATCAAGTGCAGATGATGGTCCGAAACCTCGGGCATGATATGTTGCAAAAGTTGATAGTCGCTCCACTATTCACTTTCAAAAGTTTGCATGAACTGGGGGTTCAAGTCGAGAATGCGTTCAACAGCGGGATCATTCCCAGAACAAGGGAACTGACAAGGAAGGTGATTTCAGGGAGTACCAACGCTGGTAGTAGCGCTATTCCCAAACCCACCGAAATCAATATAGTCGCCACAGCCGACCCTTTTGCCAAACCAAGCCTACAAACAGCTGGCCCAGCCCGGGCTCAGGGTAGAACTTTCACCCCCCTCTATAAAAGCCTTGATGGAAAAAGGGCATCTCAAACCCCTCGATCCTCAACCTCTTCCCAACCCACTCCCAGCTAGACATAACCCCGCCAAGTATTGTATGTACCATCAGCAGCGCGGTCATGGCACCGACCGTTGCTACCACCTTCGTCATGAGGTCCAAAATCTCATCGACAACCGGACGATAGCTCCACCTTCAGACCCCAATGACCAAACATCTCCTGCCTACCTCAATCACATCCACATACTGCCATCCACCTTTGACCCCAACATATACATCACCCCGGCCCATCTACCCAAGCCTGAGGTGTTTATCCTAGAAAACATGGACTTATGCATGATGGGTGCACCTGAACCTCAACCATCTCAAACCCCTTGAGCCTCGGCCTCTCCCGAACCCTCTTCCGGCTACACATGATACAACCCAATACTGCGCGTACCATCAACAAACTGGCCATACTACCGACGCCTGCTTCCGTCTTCACCATGAAGTACAGGATCTATTTGACAATGGGGTCATCCGCCCACCAGGCCCTACAAAGTCTATCGGCACTTGATCAGTGAACTTGGGGGATAATGTGATGTGACTGGAGCGATGAACCACCTGCGGGCAGCACTTAAGTTTACTCCAGATATGGTGGATGGCATGCACTGTTTTGAACATTTGCGAATGCCAGCTTTTATGTTTTCTGACCTGGGTATTGGGTCAGTCTTGTTGTTTTGTACAGAGTCAGTCTTTTCTTACTGAGTCAGTAGGGTCTGTCTTGTTGTATCGAGCCAGTCCTGTTGTACAGAAATCGGATGATTCCGGGGGTGTTACCTCGGATATCATTATTTTGTTTTGCGTCTATCTTTTCGCTTCCTTGTGAGTCTGTTTCTGCCTTGGAGCCAGTTGTACCAACAGATTTGAATGAAACAGCAGTGGTTTTTCATGCTTTGTGCTTGCTTCTACTTTGTGCCAGTTGTGCTAGAAAGTTTGAATGAAACAGCAGTACTTTTCGCTTACTCTTCTGCACCCCGAAATCATTGCATTGACCTAAGTTTTTCAAAACTTTTTTGAACACTGCGGTGAAAACAAAGAGGAAGGAACTCCTCGGGATTTGTAAGACTTTGATCATTTGAGAGAAAGAGAGGCGTGCTAAGCCCTTAATGAATGAAATCATGCTTATTAGCGTAAGTACTGGGAAGGATCCTGGCTTGATCCAGATTGGTTCTACACTATCTTCAGCGCGAGCGATTTGTCGCTTTCTTAAAAATTTTCAAAAACAAAATGTTTTGCGCGGCCTTGCGAAGACCTGTGTGGAATCACTCTTGAGATTGTGCAGCCTAGGATCGTTCTCAGCCTCGAGACTCAACCCCTTCGCTTCCAAACCTTGAAACTTGAATTTAGAAGGTTCGACGGTCAACTGTGATGTGAGGCCTGTGTGGCCGGATTTGAAGCAGCCCTCGAACAAGAGACCAGGAAAGTCAGATCAAAAAGATCAAATCTCATCAAAAGAAGCTTGTGAAGCTAGAACAACAGCCATTCTCCTGGATTCAGATAATTTCAGGATCTCAAAACCATTTGGCATGGACTTACTACACTTTTACCCTTGAGAGGCTCGTTGGGCCGAAAACCCGGAAGGGCGACCCAGACAAAAGTTAGAGCAAGAGAAAAATACAAAAAAAAAAGCAATACAAAAATGCAAAAGAAAACAAAAAAAGAGAACAAAAAAAAAGAAATATACAAAGAAAAGAACAAAAATGAAAATAAAAAAAAAAGGAAAAGAAATGAAAAGAATTGAAAAAAAAAAGAAGAACAAAGCTCGCAAGGTCGAAAACCCGCAACGGGCGCCTTGGCAAAAGTTAGAGCCTAAAAAGGAGAGGTTAAATACCCGAGTGTACCTTAACCCTGAACTACGTGAGGCTTGATTCCCATCTTCGGGATACGTAGGCAACTTCATTCTGAAGTCCAGCCGTAAAACAATTCGATTGTGTCCATGTAATGGTTTTGATCATCTTTGCTTTCTCTGTATCTGAGAGACGGATTGTGTTCGTCATTCTGAGGATTGCCTACAATGTGCTGCGGTGCCATCCAAACAAGGGGCAACTTTCCGTTGCCATTCAATGCACTGCAGTGCCGTTCAAACAAGGGGCAACTTTCCGTTGCCATTCAATGCGCCGCGGTGCCGTTCAAACAAGGGGCAACTTTCGGTTGCCATTCAAAGCGCCGCGGTGCCGTTCAAACAAGGGGCAACTTTCCGTTGCCATGCAGTTCCCCTCAAGCAAGGGGCAATCTTCCTTCGAATTCGAAGTTGTGCATCTCAAGAGTAGGTTCCATGCTCGTTGAGCAGTGGTCGTTTGCAAAAATAGTTTTGAGAATTTTTACTGAGGTTGACTAACCTTTTCGAAAAGTATTCAATTTTCAAAACTGGACCATTTCTTGGACCCAAAAGAGGAAAATTTTCAGTGCTCACAGCCTAACTTGCATGATTTTAAATCAGAAAATTGAACAAGCATGTTAATCTAACTCTCATTTGGGTCAAAACTTTTTATGAGAAAACTAAAACAAAAAATGGTCAAAATGATGAACTAGGGGCACAGTTGAGTTAGGCTTTCTGTCTTTTCCCCATTGTCAACATATTTGCCTGAAAAGGCACTCTACTTGCCAAGAATACTTGCCAAGAAGGGCACTCTACCTGCCAGAATACGGCACCACCAAAGTTAACAACAAAGGGCAGAAAGCTCTCTCATCCTTCAAGCAGCGAGGTATCAAGCCGAGTGCGAAGCACGAATTGGAATGGATCGAGATGCTCCATTCCCTCATCCGGCGCATCGACAGATGTCACCGGAGGAAGTAGTCGTGAGCTGATTATGTTGGGTGTGAACCCGCAACTTCCTGTTCATCCATCAACCACCCAGGGGAGGGATGAAAAATGAGAGATTAAAGAATAGAGAGACGTGCGATGAGAGGAAAAGTGAGAAGAGGGCTTTTGTTTTTTTAGAAAAGCAGAGCCTGAGGGCCGAGTGATGTGAGGATCACAAATGAGAAAGGGTGGGAAATAATACCCGGAGAAACTGGCTCCTCGTGCACTAAGGGGTCTCTCGTCTTTGTAACACGTCTGAGTGTTGTGTCTTTTGTTTTGTCTCGATTCTTGCTTTGAGTCAGTCCGAGTGTGTCTCGATGTGTTTAGGTTGTTTACCTTTTTGTTTTCCACTATTGAGTCTTTTTTTCGCTGTGTTCAGTTGTAGGCTCAATACTCGGTCGAGAACTCATTCCTCAATTTCAAAGCAATCATCTTTTGCTCAGAGTGCTGTGCCATTCTCCACATTTGTGCAAAACAGGATTTGTTCTTTCGTAAAACTGCAGGGTCCACCCCCGATAAGTATGAACAGTAAAACAAGGACCTATCTGAAGCTATATGAGTTCCGGACTGCAAAGCAAAAGAAAATAGGGAAAATTTTGAGCATCTGAGTGTGTTTCACCTTCAGAAAATTCTGAGATTGCATTCCATATGTACCTCTTCAGGCCTTGTCAGTGCTCTGAAGAATGAGTGTGCCTCTACTCCAAGCTCAAGCATGCTTCAAGTCAGAATGGCAATTAAAGCAGCAGCAGCAGATGTTATCTCTCGCCAATATGAACAGGGTGGGCCCTTTTTGAGCTGAGTGTGTTGCAAAGTCCTCTAAGAGGTAAATCAGAGGCACCAGGGTACATATTTGATGCTCCTCTACTACATAGAATGTGAACTTTCATATACACTGTTGTTACATGCGTGTCGCGCATCGTTATGATTCATGCATAGAATATGCTTGCTTTCAATATTGCATAGAATGTGCTTCCATACTTGCATAGAAGATGCATTTTATCGTGCTTTCGTGTGCTTTTTATCTCACTCGCACTGTCTTGTGCACTTACACTTTGTGTCTCACTTGCACTGTCTTGTGTATCTTGTGGTTGTATCTAAATTGCGCTGTTTTGTGCATTTAAAATCAATCGCGCTGTTTAGCGTATCGCACTGTTTAGTGCATTTCAATCGCGCTGTTTAACATATCGCACTGTCTTGTGCATTTCAAAATCAATCGCGTTGTTTAGCGTATCGCACTGTCTAGTGCATTTCATTTCAATCGCGCTGTTTAGCGTATCACACTGTCTTGTGCATTTCAAAATCACTCGCGCTGTTTAGCGTATCGCACTGTCTAGTGCATTTCATTTTAATCGCGCTGTTTAGCGTATCGCACTGTCTAGTGCATTTCAAATCAATCGCGCTGTTTAGCGTATCGCACTGTTTAGTGCATTTCAATCGCGCTGTCTAGCGTATCGCGCTGTTTTGTGCATTTAAAATCAATCGCGCTGTTTAGCGTATCGCACTGTTTAGTGCATTTCAAATCACTCGCGCTGTTTAGCGTATCGCACTGTTTAGTGCATTTCAAATCACTCGCGCTGTTTAGCGTATCGCACTGTTTAGTGCATTTCAAATCACTCGCGCTGTTTAGCGTATTGTGCTGTTTTGTGCATTTAAAATCACTCGCGATGTTTAGTGTATCGCACTGTTTAGTGCATTTCAAATCACTCGCGCTGTTTAGCGTATTGCGCTGTTTTGTGCATTTAAAATCAATCGCGCTGTTTAGCGTATCGCACTGTTTAGTGCATTTCAAATCACTCGCGCTGTTTAGCGTATCGCACTGTCTAGTGCATTTTAACTCAATCGCACTGTTTAGCGTGTCGCACTGTTTAGTGCATTTCAATCGCGCTGTTTACCGTATCGCACTGTTTAGTGCATTTCAATCGCGCTGTTTAGCGTATCGCACTGTCTAGTGCATTTCAAATCAATCGCGCTGCTTAGCGTATCGCACTGTTTATTGCATTTCAAATCACTCGCGCTGTTTAACGTATCGCACTGTTTAGTGCATTTCAATCGCGCTGTTTAGCGTATCGCACTGTTTAGTGCGTTTCAAAATCACTCGCGCCATTTTGGGCATCGCACTGTTTTGTGCAGTTTACATTTTGCACTATTTTACGCACCTCACTCGCACTGTCTTGTGCATTTCAAATCAATCGCGCTTTCTTGCGCATTGCACTGTTTTGTGCGCCTTACTTGCATTTTGCACGCATTCCATCGCGCTATCTTGCGCATCTCACCTGTACTTGTTGGTGCATTGTATCGCGCTATCTTGCGCACCTTATCTGTTTAGCACTGTTTTGTGCATTCACTCTACATCGCACTGTCCTGTGTACTCACTTTGCTCTAGGAGACCTTAAATCCTCTAAAGGTGCAATTCCTTTGTTGTTTGTCGTGCCCGAACGACTTTCGGTGGTCTGGTATAGCCACCTGCCTGTGTTCGCAGTGAGTTCCTAGGAGACCAACAGAGACGGTGGAAACTAGAGTTCGAATGGCTCATGCCTAGAACGCAAAGGTTCGAAATTTCCGAGACTAAAGTCTGGTTTAAATACCCAGAGGCGTGTCCTCGGCTTGAAATCTGTATGGAAGTCCCATAGGTTGAGATAGCGTGTATGCACCTCAATTCTGGATACTGAACTAACCTAGTCTGTCACCCTGTTGGAGAATAGGGAAAGCTGTGACCATAGTCAGGGAGAAAAGTAGTACCTGTGGTTCAACCAAGAAGAAGCGAGTGATCCCCCAGCACCATCAGGAACGATATTGTATGTACGGTTCATTTGAGGCTGGTGCGACCAGACGAATCGCGTAGGTATCGTATCTTCTCCGTGTGAGACGCGACGAGGGTTGAATAATTCTCTGCATTCTTAAATGCATAAATTGTAGTTGTTGCTTTGCATTCTTGCTTAAAATTGTTGCATCTACTTGCGAATACTTGTTTCATAACGGCTTACTGCATTTGCATGATCGTAAGTTATGTTCGGCTTCTTGCATTATCATTTGCATCTTGCCCCTGCCTGCGGGCATGCCTGCGGGCACATTTCTTCGCTATTTTGTATGTTTGTCTAAGTCTTCGGCCTTGTCAAAAATGGGTCGTCTCTGGGCTTTGACATTCACTCCCGTCACTTATGACTTCCGAGTTCTGTCAAAGAGGGGCAACTGTAGACACCCCATTTTTGGCCGACCTTAAGACTTAGACGTCACCAGTTGAGCGCTTGGTGATATTGCGTATCGCGCTCGTTCAGAAGTCTCAGAGTCGCGGCCATGAGCCCTGCCTCCGGATTTCTGAACCCACTTCTGTGCCTTGTCTCGGTTTGCGAACCAGACTCAGTTTTCTCTATTTCTTTTCCTGAGGAGAGGGAGAGGTCCCGTAGACCATCTCTCAGTGGCCGTGGACTACATTTGGTGGCCGTAGGCCATTTTGCCCATTTCGGAGCCCGGTTTCTGGTTTTTCGGGACCGTTGGCTGTGTGCCTCGGTTTGGGACCGCTCAACCATCTCCATTCGCTCTGAATTTTGGCATACATCTTATTTACTCCCATTTGAGGGACACTGGGGTCTGCGAAACCCACTTCGTGGCCGAACGCCACTTTCGGTGCTTGGCAGCCCATTTTCGGGACCCCGAACTGCGTGTTTTGGGCCCCCGACCATTCGTTTTGCATCGGTTTTCGTTCATTTCTGGCAGGTACCTCTGTTTTATCACCAGGAAGGTCACTGGAGGGTGGGAGGCCAGTAATTATCTTGGCAAGCAGTTATATTCCATTTTCGTCCTCCGACACCCGTTTTTCTCACTTCCGAGCCAATGTTAAACACCTTGGGGCCACTTTCTTCAATCCCAAACCACATATTTGTGTTGCACACACATGGGAGGACCCTAAAAATTGGTGGCCGGCCAGAAACTCCAATTGACCCTTTTGAACCCCTCTTGAAAATGGCTTGTTCCTTCTCCTGTTTTACAATTTCCAAATTTGAACCACAGGGTTGTGATGAGGGGACCTGGGAGGCCACCTTTTTGTGATGGCCGACCACTATTTAAACTTGACCCTTTTGACCTTTGGCCGGCCGGCTAGGGGAGGTGGCCAGCCGGCCACATGCAAGTCCAAAAACCAGCCGGCCATTTTCCTTGCACTGCACACTTTACAGCTGTATAGCTGTTTCCCCCAGAAAATATCTCAATCCGGGGGATATTTTGTGGGGGAAAGCCTTGGTCCTTTTCCCCCACCCTTTCCTTCCATGCTCCCTCTCCTTTTGGTCCTTATAACCAGCAGGCAACATTGGTTTTTGGGGTTAGAAAAATTGGTCTTCAAGCTTGGTATACAAAATCCTCCTGCATCTCTCTCATTTCCTTGAAAACCTCCAAGTCCAACACCACCATTTCTTCTACACCACTGACCTCCACCCTTCCATCCTCCATTACAGAAGTTTGAAGGTGTTCTCCAAGGCCTAAGGAGCCACAAAATCAAGCCAAGAGGCAACCAAAGTCAAGCCTTCAAGGGTAAGTAGTATTTTTCCTTTTTTGAGCTTATTTTGGTATCTTTTCTTAGCCATATATGCTTATTGATTTGAGCTCCGACCAAAACTGAAAAGGTCATTTTTTTGAGCTCATTTTCTTGTTTCATTAAGGGCTCAACCCTGTTTGAGCCCTCCATATTGCACTTGCTTCAATATCCTCCTTGAATGCCATTTTCTTGCATGCTTTGGCAGCCCATTATGCTTCCATTTTTGGGCATTTTACAGAACTAAAAATAGGCTTATTTTGAGCCCATGTTCAACATTGAAGAAGGGCTCAACACTGTTTGGGACCTCTATGCTATACTTGCCTTTATATCCCTCTTTGGTCCCCATTTCTTGCATGTTTTTTTAGCCTATCATGCTTTGGTTTTTGGTCATTTTACAGAGCTATAAAAAGTCTTATTTTGACCTTATTAACATGTTTTATTAAGGGTCTTTGCTCGTTTGGTGAATTCTTTGTATACCTCTTGTTATAGCCACTTTTGAGCCTTATTTTGCATTGCATTTCTAGCATGTTTGTATACTGTTTTGGGGTTTTTACAGTTCTGTAAATATGCTTATTTTTGGTCCCTCTTAAATGTTGTAGAAGGGAATTTTTTAGTTTGGGCTTCGCATATACTACTTGCTTCTTCGGCCACCTTTTCGCTCATTTTCTTGCATGAGAGCTTAGCCATATCTATGTTTGTTTTTAGGGTTTTTACAGTTCTGTAAAGTGGCTTATTTTGGGTCCCTCTTCAATTGTTTTGAAGGGCCCTAACCTATTTGGAGTCAGCAGCTGTGAGTTGCTTCATAATCTCATGTTTAGGGCCATTTTTGCATGCCATTGTTGCCCTATCTTTGCTTGCTGTTTGGCCATGATTTGTACTGGAAAAATGCTTATTTTTGGGCTGCCTTGCTACAGTCTCTTCATTGCATGTCCATATTATGCATGTTTGGTATAGCTATAGGCCATTTCGGGTGCCAAAATCCATGTTTCGGGAGGAATTCCATGCATCGGGTGTCATTTCGCCTCGTTTCGGGGGCTGTTTTACCCCTCATTTTGCAACTGAAAATTTCATGTTTGCATATCATTTTCCATGTCTCTGCCATGTCTCATTAGAGTGGCATTTCGGTGCCTGAGGGTCGGTCCTCGGTTTGCGTGCCCGTGTGCACGCATTTCGAGGCACTTCGTTTTCTCATTTTCATCCGTCGGCCTCTTATGTGAGTGTGGCTGAGGCTCTCTCATGTTAGTATAAGTCCATGTTGCATCTCATATGCCATGTTTAGAATAGCCGAGCCTGCTATAGTTGCATTTTTGCATGTGTTGCATTAGGCATTTCTGTATACTTAGGATCATGCATGATTTCTAATGTAGTTTTTGTTTTTGCATGGAGTACCCGGTGAGCTTTATGCTTTAGCATCCTTGCATGCGTGTGAGTGAATGCCATGATAGCATGCTTACCATGAGGCTATATGCTTATGTGATATAACTGCCTGAATGCCTGTGGGTGAAGGTTGGGTTACTTAAATCGGAATAAATCATCAAATGTTTTAAGCCTACTTGCGAGTAGCGAACCATCTTTCAAATAAACAAACATGAAATGTTTTGTTCCAATTCGGGCGACCCAGTCTATACTTGTATGCTGTATGCATCACATAGTAACCTAGGCTAATAACCGGAATAAGAACACACAAAGTTTTCAAAAATAGATATCATGGTTAGTAGAGGCCGATATTTGATCGGGCGAGCGGGGGTGCTCACGAAGTGACCTTCCCCAATCGTACCCAAGTTCCCGAGCCGAGGCAACTTTGGTGATGACGGACACGTGGCCTTTGGCACCGAGTCAGGGTTTCCTAAATTTCCCATTAAAAAACATTTAGGTGGCGACTCTGTATCTGGCAAAGCAGTCCATGTTTGGCACTTCTTTTCAAAATCTGTTTCTCAAAACGATTTGCCGGATTTGGACTCTTTGGTTCAGACTTAGAACCGTGACAATTTGAGAGTCCTGAGCTGTAGTGACCCCAAAATGAACGGAACGGGAGCTCGTTCCTCCCGGGGAGTTCAGGGACGTCTACAAGCATGAACAATGACCAAACATGGAGCATAAGGCACGACCTCATAAGGCATCAAAGAGGCATCAAAGGAAAGCATACAAGCTTGTTATAAGGACTGAAATAACATGGAAAGTGGTTTCAAACCACTAAAACGCTGCAAGTAATGCATGCTACACACTCACACAACCAAGGCTAACAAACCAAAATGCAAGGTGGCTATACTAAGCATGTGATGGTCGACCATGACAACTAAAAACAGAGCTTAAGCATGCTAAAAAAAACACAAAAGCTTCACAAAGCTTGGCCAAAATCATGCTAGAATAAGGACCAAAACCTAAAGCATGTTAAGGCCTAAACATGGCATTACAAGGCATGTATGCTAAGCAAGCATGGTGTACCAAAACCAACTCAACACAATGCTATTTCATGGAAAAATAAGCATAAATATCAGTCAAGGCACGGCCAACATGAACCTAAACATGATGCTCACTAAAGAGGCAAAAATTGCCTTTTTCAAGGACAACAAGGAGAGGGGGTGGCCCTCTCCTTCCTAGGACCTCAAGGCACCATCCTCACCTCTGAAATCCCTCAAGATTTCAGTGGTGAGGAGGCCCAAACACAATGGTCCCAGAGCTCAACCAAAATGGCACAAAACAAAGGCCAAACAAGCCTTAAGAGAGGTCAAACAACCCCAAAGCTTAAAACACTCTTAACAAACTATTTAGAGCATTCAAAAATGGAACTTTTACGTGTTATATTCTAAGCTCAAAAACAGATGCAAGATAGGCTAAAAAGCTTTGCGAAAATGGGGACAAAAGTCTTAGCGTTGAAGCACAGCAGCAAATCAGCAATTTTTGGACCAAAAAAGGCTTCAAATCACCTCAAGAAGCACCTCCAAGGACCTCAGCTCAATAAAGGGAGTAAAGGACTAGGTGGTTGTGTGCAAAAGTGCAAAGAAAAATGCACTTTTAAGCACAAACAAGCCCTAAACCTTAGAGAGAGAGGCAGAAAATGTAGAGAGAGAGATATTTTTTTTGCTCCAAGTTCTATATCTCTTCCTCTTCTCTCTCTAAGTGAGAGAGAGCTTGATTGATATAGATATGTATCAATCTGCAGCTCCTCAGAACACCCACGTCCAGGTATGGGCTGGGGTATGGCCAAGAATGACAGCTGCCAGCTGTCTACAGAAATATCTGTTGAAAACCACACTTTGCCGGCCGGCTATCAAAGTGGCCGACCGGCAGTCAAACTGGCCAGCCGGCCATCACATTTGGCTGATGGCAACAGAACACAGCCGGTGGCCTCAAGCCATGGCCGGTGGAGTGTGGGGATGTCTCAAAAGCCATTCCCTGCCCTCCAAAGCAAAAACATAAGTGTTTGGTGCAAAACCAGACCCAAAACAGTCGAGTCGAGAGATCCTGAGGCAAGGCGCGTAGCTGAGGCCTCCGGGAACTCGAGATGAACACAAACATGGATGATCACCGAGTGTTCAAGCGGTGACGTCCAAGTCTTGAGGACGGTCAAAAATGGGGTGTCTATAGTTGCCCCTCTTTGACAGAACTCGAAAGTCATAACAATGATGGGAGTGAATGTCAAAGCCCAGAGACGACCCATTTTTGACAAGGCCGAAGACTTAGACAAACATGCAAGACAAACAAGATATGCACCCGAAGGCAGGGGCAAAATGCAAGACAATGCACAAAGCCGAACATAACTTATGATCATGCAAAGAAAGCTGTAATGAAGCATAACATGCGACAATTTTAAGCTAGCATACACCAAACTACACGACAATGCAGAAAGGATGTAAGAGAATTATGTAATTCTCGATACGTCTCACTCGGAGAATACAATACCTGCGCGGTTCGTCTGGTTGTACCAGCTTCAAATGAACCGTACATACAATATCATGCCTGAAAGAGAAAGAAAACTTAATAGGTACAGATATCGCTAGTAACATGCATAATAATGTAAAATGATATGCAATATATACAAAACTATGTATAATAATGCAGATGAAAATGCAATGCAATTGAATCATAATCAAATCATGAGCGGTTCAAAACCACACAAATGTCAAGTAGATTGATGGAGATGCAAAGTCAGTCTACCGTAGAAAAGGTGCCGCAACCCTCAAACCAACATACCAACGTGGAATAGGCGCGTACACATGCAGAACTATGAGTGATGTAGACGGACACAAGAACAAATAATTGGGTGGAATGACATAAGTGGGGAAATGACCCGCTAACAAAAGACCAATGATCCTAATGCTGGATGCGAAAATTACACTATAATGTAATATATATACAATGGATATGGCAAGCAGCCAAACCAAATCTTGCCTAGGAAAGGCATGGACACACACAAACCATGTCTAGCATAGAACGATCATACAGAACTATGAGTGTATAGACATGAAAAGTATGGGCACATACCAGACCAAGCTCAACATGGAAAAACGCAAGCCATAGATGGGAGGGGATGCAGCCAACGCATGCAAGCTATAATGCACTACTTACAAGTATGCAATGGAATGGATACAATGGATTAAGGCCTACGGCCAAGCCGTATCTTGCCTAGGAAAGGCATGGACACAAACAAGTCATGTCTAACATAGAACGGTCATACAGGACTATGAGTGTATAGACGTGAAAAGTATGAGCACATACCAGACCAAGCTCAACAAGGAAAGGCGCAAACCCTAGATGAAAGTGATGCAGTGAATGCATGCAAGCTACAATGCAATATCTACAATATGCAATG
Organism: Camellia sinensis; assembly: GCF_055761805.1. NCBI lineage: Eukaryota > Viridiplantae > Streptophyta > Magnoliopsida > Ericales > Theaceae > Camellia > Camellia sinensis. Next base: position 25,340,476 of record NW_028128987.1, read on the forward strand.
GATGGGCGTAAACGTAACATTTGCAGTTAGATGCATGACATATGCATTAGTTACAGTGGTATGCATGACATATGCACTATTTACGATGAATGCATAACATATGCACTATTTACAATGATGCATGACATATGCACTATTTACAATGATGCATCACATATGCATGTTTTTTTTTTTTGGTTTGTTTTGAAATGTAAATGCATGATTTTGAAATGCACGACAACGCGCGGCTTTTGAGATGCATGACAATGCATGTTGATGTAAGTGCGTGACCACGCACGTCTCTTGATATGCATGACAATGCATGTGAACCCGAATGTGCAACCACGCGCGTCGTTGGAAATGCATAACAATGCAACCGAGCGGGTTTAAGGTCGCGCTAGACCGGGCAAATACAAGAATTTTGTTATTTTGAATGCATGATTATGCATGATTTCAAAATGCATGACAACACGCGGCTTTTGAGATGCATGACGATGCAACCGAGCGGGTTTAAGGCAGTGTGATGCGCAAAATAGCGCGATGAAACGCATGCCAAATGCAATTAAATGCGCAAAATAGCGCGATTGAATGCATGCAAAATGCAATGAAATGCGCAAAACAGCGCGATTGAATGCATGCCAAATGCACTGAAATGCGCAAAACAGCGCGATTGAATGCATGCCAAATGCAATGAAATTAGCAAAATAGCGCGATGCGTTAGACAATGCGAGTGCACAAGACAGTGCGATGCGCTAAACAACGCGATGAGGTGCGCAAGATAGCGCGATTGAATGTATGCAAAATGCAATGAGATGCGCAAAACAGCGCGATGGATTTGAAATGCACATGGGGCAACTTTTGAATCTTGGACAAAGACAAAAGGAAACGGAAAGGATACACTTTGCACGAATTCGAGTGCCACGCACTGAAGACACGGTCCGAGGTCAAAACGGAGGCCGGTTGAGCTTCGAAAATGCCATTTCTTGTACTATCTTGAGCAATGAAGGCCCCAAACTACATATCTGACCCAAACAAGGTTGTAGGAGGCTCACCGGCCACATGGGGAGGCCACCGGTCATGCACCGGCCACCAAAACACATCACCGGCCAAATATTTGGCCAGCCGGCCAAAAATGTAGCCGACCGGCCAAAAATGCCTGATTCGGGGCAGTTTTGACTTTTCGCCTTAGGTCTTTTAAAATAGGGTTTCAAACCCTATTTCTTTACTTCCCTTTAGCTGAAATTACATTTCCTCTCTCTCTAGAATATTTTCCCCTCCTCATTTCCTCGTTTTCCTTGATTTTCGCGCCCCTTTCGACGTTTGACTCGCGAATTTCATCGCGTTTCGAACACTTTCATCCGATCGAAACTTCGTTTCGGTGTAGTTTTTTTCGATTTTCACCTCTTGGGGTTTGTTTCTCCCAAGTTTTTCTTGATTTCTGTATATTCTCCACATTCCGGCTTTTCCGGCCATTTTTCGCCCTCCCGGGGTTGACTTTTCAGTTGACCTTTCATATTCTCATCCGGTTTCCACTTTTCTGGCCGTCTTCACACCACTTTTGACATGGCGGTTGATGTTCCACAGGGTGGGACTTCCCCAGAGCATGAGATTAGTCCAGAGACCGTGCTCCTCCCCTTGAGCGTCCGCCCGTTCAACCCGGCGACCTACCGGCCGGCGATTCACGTGCTTCCTCCCGATGGACTTCACCAGTTCTGGGATTTTGCCAGAGGTGTGCCATCAGAGCTCCTTCTGTGGGAGCCGGAGACGCACTTTTCATACGGCGCTTCTGAGGTATTTTCTCCTCCGTTTTATTTTTCGCAATGTAGAACACTTAACTGCCATAGTTGATTCTGCTCTTTAACTGCTTAGATCAGATACACTGATGCACTGTATACTGTAGTTAACTATGAACACACTTGCAACTGATATCTATTTAACTGTGAACACACTTGCAATTGATATCAGTTTGAATCCGAAAATACGCACACATGCTATATTTGCCTGAATTCTGAATGCCTTTCAAAACTGGTATATTTAGCATCGCTTCGCAATTGTTTGTTTGAAAACAGGGAGATTCCCATACCGTCCGAGGGTATGGGAACATCGCCGCCCGAGACTGGTACGCTGAGCTACCTGACGCAGTTCGCCACATTGTGGATCAGGCCAGCTTCGGTGCATTCTGCAGAGGACTCTCCCGGCTTACTACAAGCAGGCCCCTCCTTGCTGCTCTAGTGGAGAGGTGGTGGGACACCACCGACTCTTCCCACTTTCCTGTTACAGGAGACATGACGATGACTCCCTATGATTTCTCGATGCTCACCAACATCAGGGTAGGGGGTGATCCGATCCCCTTCGACACAGACATGGACAAGTGGGAGGCTGCTCAGATCTACCTGCTTGGCGAGGTGCCGCCTCTCGCGCGTCCTGGCTTCGTCAGGTATTCATGGTTTGAGGTCCAGTTTAGAGTTCATCCGGCCTTAGTTGAGGAGGCTCCGATGACCTAGGAGGCGGTGGAGCGATATGCACGCGGCTTCCTCATGTTTCTGCTGGGGACGACTATCTTCGCCAATCGGGTGAACACCGTACCTCTCTGTTTGTTGAGCACATTGGTGGACGTCACACGGATTCTGCGCTTCGACTAGGGTGGCGTTGCCTTGGCCATTCTGTACGGGTACATGAGCTCAGCCTCCCATTGCAGCGGGGAGTTCCTCAAGGGTTACTGGCGAGCTTGGGAGGTATATCTCTTTCTCTGTTTTTCATTTTTGCCTTTTATTTTCTATACTCTGTACACTGCACACATTGTGGTCTGCTTCACACTGATTGTACACTGCACACACGGCACACATATACTCTACTTTACACTGACTGTATACTGCACACACTGTACACTCTGCACTGCACAATACACGGTTCTGCAATTTCTACTTTATTCTGTGTTCTGCTTTATTCTGATAATCCTGTTGGTATTTGCTCTGCAGTTGTGGGTCTATGCCTACTTTCCGAGGCTCGCCCTAGTGCCAGACGTAGAGACCTCTCTTGTCATCCCATTTTCGCGTCGCTTTGACGTGAGGTGCGTGCGAAGGCCCCGGGAGACATTCATCTTTTTCCGCCGCTACTTCGACACTATTATCCCTGCAGAGGTATGTTTTACTTGCGGTTCATTTAAGCTTCGCTTCACACTATATTGTCAATAATAGTAGATAACAATCTGTATTTTATTTTCAGATCACCTGGCAGCCTTGGGCTCCACTGCTAGCCGTGACTCGAGATCGGTTTGCCGGTGCAGAGGAGACTGCACGTTTTCAGATTTTGCTGGAGGGCCCGGTCTGTCGGGCTTGGTACTTGGGTGAGCGTTTCCTACGCCAGACCCTGGGCTTGCCAGAGCAGATAGTTTCGGGTCCGCCTCCTACCCACATGAGCGATACCGAGAGGTTCACCACCGAGGAGATGGCCGATTACACGATCGGCTGGGACGCGGAGGGCTTTAGGGACGAAGGTGACTACTCAGAGTATGTTCAGACGTACATTATGCGGCCTCTGAGTAGTGGCCGCCGAGCTAAGAGAGGGGGACCTGCGGTGCCGGTAGTTGGAGCGGGAGCAGGGGCAGGGACGTCGAGGACAGCTCGTGTCCGTGGCCGGAGTGGGGCTCGGAGGGGTCGGGGGGTTAGCTGGCCAGCGCTAGCCACTTCACTAACATACAAAGGGCAGGGTGGGGCGACCTACCAGATCCCCTTTGCTCCTCCTCCGGCTGACCACGAGTTGGTCGGTCTCCATGACTTACCTCCGGTATGTACTACTTCATCTTACATTGTCATTTTATTTCAGTTTATTGATATTCCTCATAATACTGATACATCTAATACTTTTGCAGGCTTCTTCCGAGTATACCCGACAGTCCTTGGAGTTGAATGCCTCCATGATGGGGATGTTGCAGCGGACTTTCGACCTCCTGGCCCTCTATAGCATTCCGGTATGTTCCTCTAACCACGGTCTCGAACCATACATAAACTGTTTCACAAAATCTGATGCACAACACAACTCTGGATACACTGCCCTTACGGGATTCATACACTGTACTCATACGCTGCATTCTGCACTGATAAACTGCTTACGTTATTCACACACTGTATTCATGCCACTGCATTCTGCACTGATAAACTGCTCACAGCATTCCCACACTGTATTCATGCCACTGCATTCTACATTGATAAACTGCTCACGGCATACTGATGCGTTTACCTCTTATACTTTTCAGCCTCCTTTCCAGATTCCCACTGTGGGAGGTGTTCTAGCTAGGCCTTCTGTTCGTACCGGAGGAGATGGAAGAGTATACACCCGCACCAAGGCAGGGCGCACCCATGTTGGGAGTAGCTCACGGGCACCCATCCCTGATGATGATGATGAGTCCGAGGCTGAGGCAGAGGCGGAGGCAGAGTCGTCCAAGGAGGAGACCGGAGACGGCTCGGGCTCAGGGTCAGATGACAGCGCTGATGATGCTCCTGGACCTTCGTCCAGGAAAAGGACTAGGACGGACTCCCAGGCCTGAGATCCTTTGTCATTGATCCAGATTTTTGCTGTTTTTCTTTTTCTTTTTTCTTTTGTACCTTTTGCTAGTAGTTAGAGTAACTTGTACTGCCGTAAGCAGATTTTTATTTCCAAAACCATGTACTTGAAAAAGATGATTAAATGAAACAAACTTTTGTCTGAAAAAGTGTTGCATTTGTACTTTTCATATATTGCATCGCAATTGCATCATGTTACACCTCAATGTAAATGAAATTGATCTGTCGTCTGAAAATTGAACACTTGCATTGTAATAATCGGATAACGAACCAACCAACAGCAAAACAACCCATACCAACCACTACACATTCTGAACACTCGGCTCATACTCTACTGGGGATTAATCTACACACAGCTCATAACACAGCGCTTGGTTCATTTTGCACACAGCGGATCCTGAACAAATAGCCCAAATCTGACAAGACAGACCATGAAGGTTGAATCTACTGAAGTTGAAGCACACTCAGATGCAATCTGAAACCCAGAAGCTTCAAAGAGGCCCAGGTTTTTCCTGTTCACACTTATCGGAGGTGGGCCCTGCAGTCGTATGAAAGAACCAAATCATATTTTTGCACAAATGTGGAGAATAGCACAGCATTCTAAGCACAAAACGATTAATTTTTGAAATTGAAGAAGGTCTTTTTTTTTATTTAAAAATCGGGGTAATGAGCCTACAGCTGGACATAGCGAGAATGACTCGACAGCAGAGACAAAAGGGTAAACAACCTAAATACAACGAGACACACTCGGAAAAGACTCTAACCAAAGGTTGAGGTAAACAAAACAAAAGACACGACATACAAACGCGTTAACGGAGACGGGGGACCTGAGATCACGAGGAGCCAGTTTCTCTGGGTATTGTTTCCCAACCTTTTCTCATTTATGATTCTCACATCCCTCTGGCACCCAACCTCGGTTTTTCTCTCAAAACCCTTTTTGCTCACTCTTTCTCTCAACTTACACCTCTCTATTCTTTATTCTCTCATTTTTATCCCTCCCCGGGGTGTTTAATGGATGAATAGGAAGTTGTGGGTTCACGCCCAACAGTATCAGCTCGCGGCTATTCCTTCTGGTGACGCTTGGTCGATGCCCCAAGTAAGGGAACGGAGTACCTTGATCCCTTCATATTCGAGCTTCGCACTTGGTTCGATACCTCGTTGCTCGGAGGTTGAGAGAGCTTTCAGCCCCTTTAATGACAGCTTGAGTTATGCCCTTCTTGGCAAGTATGTTGGCGATGGGGGAAAGACAAGAAGCCTGACTCAACCGTGCCCCTAGTTCATCATTTTGACCATTTTTTGTTTTTGGTTTTCTACTAAAACAATTTTGACCAATATGAGAGTTAGATTAACACACTTGTTCGATTTTTTATTTGAAAATTATGCATATCAGGCCATGAACACTGAAAATTTTCCTTTTTTGGGTCCAAAACGGTCTAAGTTTTGGAGAAATGAAATAGTTTTCAAGAAAATAGTCAACCTCAGTAAAAATTTTCAGAAACTATTTTTGCAAACGGCCGATGCTAAACAAGCACAGAACTTACCCTCGAGATGCGCAACCTCGGTTCAGAAGCAATGGAAAATTGCCCCTTGTTTGAAGGACGCTGTACGGCAATGGAAAGTTGCCCCTGGTTTGAACGGCGACTCACGGCAACGGAAAGTTGCCCCTTGTCTGGATGATGCCGCAGCATATTGTAAACAGTCCTCACTAGTGACGATCACAACCGAACTTTCTCGGATATAGAGAGGACGAAGATGGTCAAAACCAATATATGGACACAGTCACTTTGAAGGTGTTGGGGGCTGGACTTCAGGGCGAAGCTACCTAGATATTCCAAACATGGGAATCGAGGATGATTAAAAACCATTGCATGGACTTTAGTCGCGATGAAAGCGTTGGGGGCTGGACTTCAGGATGAAGTTGCCTACGTATCCCAAACATGGGAATCAAGCCTTACGTAGTTCTGGTTAAGGTACACTCGGATATTAACCTTCACTTTTTAGGCTCTAACTTTTGCCAAGGTGCCCGTTGCGAGTTTTCGACCTTGCGAGCTTTATTCTTCTTTCTTTTTCAATTCTTTTCTTCTTTTTTCTCTCTTTTGTACATTATTTTTGTCTTTTTGTATTTTTCTCTCTTTTGTATATTTTTTTCTTCTTTCTTGCTCTTTTGTATATTTTTTCTTTTTTTTTGTATATATTTTCTTTTGCTCTAACTTTTGCCTGGGTCGCCCTTTCGGGTTTTCGGCCCAGCGAGCCGCTCAAAGGGTAAAAGTGTAACAAGTCCATGCCAAATGGTTTTAGGGTTTTGAAGCCATCCGTATCCAGGAGAGTGGCTGTTGCATTGACTTACTGAACGACCCATCTTCGGCTCTTCGAGCAAATCGGACATTTTTGCCCCTAGTTTGGAGGGGTGCTTCTGTTCTAGCTTTACAGGCTTCTTCTGATGAGATCTGATCTTCTTGATCTGACTTTGGTGCCTCTTGTTCGAGGGCTGCTTCCAATCTGGCCACACAGGCCTCTCTTGAGGGTCGATCGTTGAACACTCCAAATTGTGGTTCAAGGCTTTAAAACAAGGGCTCGAGCCTTGAGGCTGAGAGCGATCCTAAGCTGCACAATCTCAAGAGTGATCCCACACAGGTCTTCGCAGGACCACGCAAAACATTTTGTTATTGAAAGTTTTTAAAGAAGCGACAAATCACTCGCGCTGAAGATAGTGTGGAACCAGTCTGGATCAAGCCAGGGTCCTTCTCAGTACTCACGCTGACAAGCATGATTTCAATCATTAAGGGCTTAGCATGCCTCTCTTTCTCTCAATTTGATCAAAGTTTGCGAAACCCAAAGAATTCCTTCCTCTTTGTTTTCAACGCAGTGTTCAAAAAGTTTTGAAAAACTTGGGTCAATGCAATGATTTTCAGGGCACAAGAGAACAGATGGAATGTACTGCTGTTCCATTCAAGTCCCCTAGCACAACTAATTCAGAATAGTAGTAAGCATGGAAACATGATAGCCGCAACTGTTTCATTCAGATTCCCTGATTGCAACTGGCTCCATCGCAGAGACAGACTCAAAAGAAAGCAAAAGGGTAATTATAAAACAAAACAGTGTTCGAGGCAACAGCTCCGGAATCACCCGACATTCTATACAAAGGGGACTGACTCGCTACAACAAGACAGACCCATAAGCAAAAGGACTGACTCAAGACAATGAGACAAACTCAAAACAAAACAAAAGACTGACTCGACAACCAAGCCAGAATTTACAAAACTAGCATTCGCAGATGCTCCAAAAATGCGTGCCAGACGCCACATCCAAAATACGCCGAGTGCCGCCCGTAGGTGGTTCACTTCCTGATTACATACTTGCAGTATCAGTATCCTCAAAATCCAATAACTGGGTAGTAACGGACTTGGCTGAGGTGGGTGGGAGGATAACTTTGTTGTCGATCAAGTCTTGCACCTCATGACGGAGGCGAAAACAATTGTCGGTAGCATGACCGGTTTGCTGGTGGTACGCATAGTACAAGGCAGCATCATGTGTGGTAGGGAGATTCTTTGGGAGAGGCCGAGGCTCCAAGGGTTTAAGATGCCCCCTTTCGGCAAGGATCTAAAGTGCCTTTGACAATGGCATATAGAGAGCGTGAAAGACCCTACGCCCTCGGGACAGGTACTTTAAAGGTTGAGTATTCTTGCTAGACGCACTAGCGAAAGGGTCGGCAGGTGCCGTCTTGGCTTTCTGATCTTTCCCAGGTGCAGGGTTGGGAGTGAAAGGAACTGTTCTGGTATGACGGGGCCTATCCCGGTTTTCTAACTGGTTTGTACTGCCTTCTGTTGGAGTGGGGAAAACATTATCCACAGCCTTAGCTACGACTGCGAATACCTGTTATTTATTCATCCCCTCGGCTTTCAAAGCCTCGACTGCCCACAGCAGTTGTTCAATGGGATCGGCATCTGCCTTCATTTTGTTCTTGCCTTTGGCTTTAGCCTGATCGGGGGTTTGGATTACTACATCAGAGCGAAGCCCGGTTGTTGCTGACACGTCGTTGTTGTAGCTGGAGGCAACCTCTGGTTGGTTGAGCTCGATCACAATCCATCCCAGTAGCGGGGGCTCCTGTGGTATGAAATTCCCGGCATACGGTGCAACTGGTGGCGAAGCTGACATTCCATAGGCCAGATCGGCCACGGATCGCTGGAGGTCACCTATCATTCCCATCAATTCGAATGTGGTGGGCTGTAGATGTCCCCGAACGCCCCGGGAGGGTGAGTCCCGTTCTGTTCATTTTGGGGTCACTACAGCTCGGACTCTCAAATTGTCACGGTTCTTAATCTGAACCAAAGAGTCCAAATCCGGCAAATCGTTTTGAGAAACAGATTTTTGAAAAGAAGTGCCAAACATGGACTGCTTTGCCAGATACAGAGTCGCCACCTAAATATTTTTATGGGGGAATTTAGGAAACCCTGACTCGGTGCCGAAGGCCACATGTCCGACATTACCGGAGTTGTCTCGGCTCGGGAGCTAGGGTACGATTGGGGAAGGTCAGCTATGAGCACCCCCTCTCGCCCGATCCGAAGATCGGCCTCTACTAACCATGATATCCGTTTTTGAAAACGTTATGTGTTCTTAAACCAATTATTAGCCTAGCGTTACAATATTATGCGTACAGTAAACAAGTATAGACTAGATTTCTTAATTTGGAAATAAGCATTGCATATCCGTTTGTCTTAAAAAAAAAGTACTTTGGAATTTGCTACTCGCAAGTAGGCTAAAATACGTATTTCAACGAGTTTTTCCAACTCAAACAATCCAACCTTCACCCACAGGCATTCAAACAATTTATAACACCTAAGCATCTAGCCACATGGTAAGCATGCTATCATGTTAACATTCACACGCATGCGAGATGCTAAAGCATAAATACTTACATCGTACTCCGTGCCAAAACAATAAACTAGTTAGCAAACATGCGTGATCCTAGTTCATGTCAAGTTGACTAATGCAACACATGCAAGATGCAATTAGAGTAGGCTCGGCTAACCTAAACATGGCATGTGAAATGCAACCAATTAATGCACGTATTCAATTTGGAATTGAAATACAAATGCAGTTAAAATGATGTACCGAGCCCGATGCATGCGGGACAAATGTATGGATGCACGCATGCATAACATAAGGTATGCTAATTTAAACATGCCCTAATCTACCATCATAAGCAGGTAAATAAAAGGGAAGAAAGAAGTGGGGGTTGGAAGACATTCACACACTCACCCACACTTATTACAGATTTGCCCTCGCCCGGAGGGACCAAAAGAATAATACAAATAATTAACCTACAGGCTAATTAATTATTACAAATTGCCTAATTAGCTAACAAACTAACTAAGCTAGGAAAAACAGTAAACCGCCTCGGGAAGAGAGCTCAAAGCAATGCGTGCTCGGATCTTGCTCGGAAGTGCACCGCCATGCATAGGCTGCCTCTGTTTTCCTTTCTTTACTCCTCTGGAGGCTGCCAAAACCTCAGGATTGCTTCTCTGGATACTGGGGAATGTCATCGGCTGGGTAGAATGCCCACCAGCAGTGGCATGTAATCACCGGCCATTGGTGAAGCTATCGGCAGAAGGAGGATTGCCGGTCGGCACTTAGCACTGCCGGTCGGCAGAAAGCTCCTGCAGAATCTGCAATTGACAGCAACAGAGGGCAAGGCAGAGCATGGCAATACAATTCAAGGCATGTATGCACCAATCATGTCCCTTATCATGTTAATGACTCAAAGGGACATGCTCCTTGGTTCTCAGACCATCAATCGCGCATTTCCATGCGTGATGGCCCAAGGGACCAAGTGTGCACATTTTGATGTGGAATACAATGCACATAAACAAACCAATGGGACTCAACCTCTATCACAAGCATTTCAAGAGGCCAAGCATGCATGTAAATGGAATGCAATCCTAAGCATGTAAACTAAGGATGCAACATAGCCATGCAATGCATTCATGCAATTATGTAAGCAAATATGTGAGGCAAACATGCAAGCAAGCAAAGGGTGGACCTAAGCATGGTTTAGGCAGCCCTAATAAGGCCCAAAACAGTGGCCAAAGTGACCAAAATAAAAGACTAAATACACATACACACATGCACATGTAAAAGGGCCAACACTTAGGCACAAATTGGACAACTCTCAAGCACATTTGAAAGAGGCATAATATGGACTAATGGCATGCAAGGTAAGCATTGAAAATCATGTTAAGATGGTGCCAAACCAAGCAAACAAAATAGACTAAGCATGCAATAAATGGCCCAAGTTCTTGAAGCAAGTCAAAGGGACTTAAACCATGGCTAAGCCAGCCAAGCCTCACAAGGCCAAGAGGGCTTAAAACAGGTCCAAGGTAGGCCTAGACCATGCAAAGGGGACTCCTAGATGGCATCTATGTGGCTCAAATTCAAAGGCATGCACAAATGCCAAAACATGGAGCATGCTACACAAGCTTTCAAAGCATTAAAGAGGTGTCCAAGGCAAGCATACAAGCATGTCAAAGGGACTGAAATAACATGACAAAAGGTCCCAACCTACAAAATTAAGGCAAGGATGCATGCTATGCATTCACACACTTAACGCCAACAAGCCAAAAAATGCAAAGGGGCTATACAATGCATGCCATGGCTGACCCAAAAAACTATGGACAGACCTCTAGCATGGTAAAATAAGCATAGAAGCTTCACAAAACTAAACCTAAAATAAGCTTGAACAAAGGTTTACAACCTAAGGCATGTTAAGGCCTAAACATGGCATTACAAGGTAGGTATGCCAAGCATGCATGGTGTACCAAAACCAACGAAAAACAGAGGCATATTATGACATAATAGGCACAAAAAACAGCTAAGGCATGGTCAACATGAAGCTTGGCTCGATGCTCTCTCAAGAGGCCAAAAATGGTCCATTTCAAGGACAACAAGGAGAGGGGGTGGCCCTCTCCTTCTTGGGACCTCAAGGCACCATCCTCACCTCTGAAATCCCTCAAGATTTCAGTGGTGAGGAGGCCCAAACACCAAGGTCTCGGAGCTCACTCAAAATAGCACAAAATGGGGCCTCTCAAGGCCTAAGAGGGGTCAAACACCTCCAAACCACAAAACACTCTAAACAAACTATTTAGAGGGCCTAAAAACAGAACTTTTTTATATTATACACCAAGTTCAAAAACAATTTTAAGATCGGTAAAAATACAATGCAAAAATGGGGAATAAATGGACTAGTTTCTTACCCTTGTTGACCTTCTTCACAAATGGTGGACCAGCTGGTTCTTCAAGCCCAAAACCACCCAAGAACACCAAGAACAACCTCTGGTTCTTCATGGAACCAAGAAAAGGTGAAACATTATGTGTTTGTGTGCAATAGTAAGACACAAACACACTTAAACACACACAAAGGTAAAAAGAGAGAGAGGTGTAGAGATAGAATGTGTATCAATCCTAACCCTAGAACTCAAAACCCTAATATGGCTGTCTAAAATCTCTAAAGTGTCTAACCTTTAAGCAAGGGAGAGAGGGGCTCCTCTTATAGAGCTTCTTGTCTTGTAAAGCTTACAAAACAAGCTTCTAAAGAGGGAGATCCCTCCATACACGTGTATGGAGGGGAGCCAAATGCAAGACAGCTATAATAAAATATTTGCAAAAGCAGATGAATAGTAGTCGGCTGCCCAAAAATGCCATTTTGGCAAAAGGGAGTGCCGACCGACAACAAATAGTGCCGACCGACAATATAGATTGCCGATGGCAGCAAAAACCAGCCGGTGGCCTCTGGCCCTGGCCGGTGGTGTGTGGGGATGCCTCACAAGGCATTCCCTGCCTTTCCAAGGCAAAACACAAGTGTTTGGGGCAAAACACAAGTGTTTGGTGCAAAACCAGACACTAAACAGTCGAGTTCGGAGATCTTGAGGCAAGGCGCGCGAGCCGAGACCTCCGGGAACTCCAAACGAACACAGACATGGATAATCACCAAATGTTCCAACGGTGACGTCCAAGTCTTGAGGACGGTCAAAAATGGGGTGTCTACAGTTGCCCCTCTTTGACAGAACTCGAAAGTCATAACGATGACGGGAGTGAATGTCAAAGCCCAGAGACGACCCATTTTTGACAAGGCCGAAGACTCAGACAAACATGCAAGACAAACAAGGTATGCGCCTGAAGGCACGGGCAAAATGCAAGACAATGCACGAAGTCGAGCATAACTTATGATCATGCAAAGAAACATAGGGACATATCCCAGTGTTTCGGAAATGTATAAGCATTGGAACGTATTCCAAATGCTCTTAACCAAAGAGGGAGAAACATAGGGATATATCCCGGTGTTTCGGAAAGGAGAAGAAACATAGGGACGTATCCCAGTGTTTCAGAGTGGTTCAAGCACCGGAACGTATTCCAAATGCTCTTGACCAAAGAAGGAGAAACATAGGGACGTATCCCGGTGTTTCGGAAAGAAGGGAGAAGAAACATAGGGACGTATCCCAGTATTTCGAAAAGAAGAGAGAAACGTAGGGACGTATCCTGATGTTTCGGAAAAAGAGAAACATGGGAACGTATCCCGGTGTTTCGGAAAAAGAGAAAGAAACATAGGGACGTATCCCGGAGTTTCGGTAGGAGAGAGAAACATAGGGACGTATCCCGGTGTTTCGGAAAAAGAGAAAGAAACATAGGGACGTATCCCGGAGTTTCGGAAGGAGAGAGAAACATAGGGACGTATCCCGGTGTTTCGGAAAAAGAGAAACATAGGGACGTATCCCGGTGTTTCGGAAAAAGAGAAAGAAACATAGGGACGTATCCTGGTGTTTCGAAAAAAGAGAAAGAAACATAGGGACGTATCCCGAAGTTTCGGAAGGAGAGAGAAACATAGGGACGTATCCCGGTGTTTCGGAAAAAGAGAAACATAGGGACGTATCCCGGTGTTTCGGAAAGAGAGAAAGAAACATAGGGACGTATCCCGGTGTTTCGGAAAAAGAGAAACATAGGGACGTATCCCGGAGTTTTGGAAGGAATGAGAAACATAGGGACGTATCCCGGTGTTTCGGGAGGAATGAGAAACATAGGGATGTATCCCGGAGTTTCGGAAGGAATGAGAAACATAGGGACATATCCCGGAGTTTCGAAAAGAAAGAAAAGCATAGGGATGTATCCCAGTGTTCCAGAGTGACAAGGGAAAACATAAGGACGTATCCCAGTGTTTCTGAATAAAAGAGCGTGCAAAACAATGCAATGCAGGTGCACAAGACAGTGTGATAAAATGCACATTCTATGCAAGTATGGGGGCATTTTTTATGCAACATTGAAAGCATATTCTATCCAGAAACATAACGATGCGCGGCATGCACGCAACCAAAGTGTATATGAAAGTTCACATTCTATGCAATGGAAGGGCATCAAACACGTACTCTGGTGCCTCCGATTTACCTTTCGGAGGACTCTGCAACAAACTCTGCTCGAAAAGGGGACACCATGTTTACATTGGCGAGAGATAACATTTGCTGCTGCTTGAATTGCCATTCTGACTTGAAGCAGGCTTAAGCTTGGAGTAGAGGCACACTCATTCTTCGGAGCACTAACAAGGCCTGAAGAGGTACATCCGGAGTACAATCACGGCATGTGCCGAAGTCGAAACACACTAAGATGCTCTGATTTTCCTTCTTTTCTTTTGCTTTGCAGTCTGGAACCCATATAGCTTCAGATAGGTCCTAGTTCTACTGTTTGCACATGGCCTGGGTTGAACCCTGTGGTTTTTATGAAAGAACAAATATTGTTTTGTACAAATGTGAAGAATGGCACAGCACTCTAAGCACAAAACAATTTATTTTTGAAATTGAGAATGAATTCTCGACTGGGTATTGAGCCCACGACTGAACACAGGGCACTACGACTCAATCAACGGAAAACAAAAGGTAAAAAGCCTAAACACATCAAGACACGCTTGGAACGACTCAAAACAAGATTTGAGACAAACAAAACAAAAGACACGACATATAGATGTGCACAGGGTGCCTGTTTCACCGGGTATTGTTTCCCACCCTTTCTCATTTGTGATCCTTACATCACTCGACCCTCAAGCTCTATTTTTCTGAAAAAGCCCTTTTCTCACTTTTTCTCTCATCGCACATCTCTCTATTCTTCAATCTCTCATTTTTTTCAATCCCTCCCCTGGGTGGTTGATGGATAAACAGGAAATCGTGGGCCCTTGCCCCTGGTATTCTACCAGCTTTTGATTCTTGTTCACAATAGTGAATTCTTCCCACAGAGGGGTTGCGCTACAACTGGGTATGTAGCAAATCTGCAGCTGACATCGGTTGATGATGCTCTGCTGGGGAGTTTAGACGTAATCAGATCTGTCCATATGAGGGAGTGGAATATCTTGGTCCATTCCAACTCGTGCTTCGCACTTGGCTCGATACCTCATTGCGTGGAGGATGTGAGAGCTTTCTGCCCTTTTCTGGTCAGCTTCAGTGGTGCCCTTTTCCCACAGGTAGAGTGCCCTTCTGGCAAGTAGCTGACGGCGTGGAAAAGACAGAACACCTGACTCAACTGTGCCCCTATTTCATCATTTTGACCATTTTTTATTTTTGGCTTTCTACTAAAACAATTTTGACCAAAATGAGAGTTAGATTAACATGATTGTTCGATTTTCTGATTTAAAATCATGCAAGTTAGGTTGTGAGCACTGAAAATTTTCCTTTTTTGGGTCCAAGAAATGGTCCAATTTTGGAAAAGATGGAATAATTTTCAAGAGAATCAGTCAACCTCAGTAAAAATTCTCAAAAAATCATTTTGGCAAACAACCACTGCTCAACGAGCATAGAACTTACTCTTGAGATGCACAACCTCAGAACGGAAGCAATGGAAAATGCCCCTTGTTTGAAGGACACTACATGGCAACGGAAAGTTGCCCCTTATTTGAACGGCACGGCAGCTCATTGAATGGCAACGGAAACTTGCCCCTTGTTTGAATGGCACCGTGGCGCACTACAATCAATCCCCAGAGTGACGATCACAACCGAACTCTCGGATACAGAGAAGGCAAAGACAATCAAAACCATTACATGGACACGATCGATTTTTATAGGTGTTTGTGGCTGGACTTCAGAATGAAGTTGCCTACGTATCCCAAACATGGGAATCAAGCCTTACGTAGTTCCGGTTAAGGTACACTCGGGTATTAACCTCTCCTTTTTAGGCTCTAACTTTTGCCAAGGCGCCCGTTGCGGGTTTTCGACCTTGCGAGCTTTGTTCTTCTTTTCTTTTCAATTTTTTTCATTTCTTTTTCTCTTCTTTTTTTTTTTTGCATTTTTTTTCTTTCTTTTTTCTTTTCTTTTGCATTTTTTTTTGCTTTTTTTTTTTTGTATTTTTCTCTTACTCTAACTTTTGCCTGGGTCGCCCTTCTGGGTTTTCGGCCCAGCGAGCCTCTCAAAGGGTAAAAGTGTAACAAGTCCATGCCAAATGGTTTTAGGGTTTTGAAGCCATCCGTATCCAGGAGAGTGGCCGTTGCATTGATTTACTGAAGCATCCATCTTCGGCTCTTCGAGCATATCTGACATTTTTGCCCCTAGTTTGAGGGGGGGCTTCTGATCTAGCTTTACAAGCTTCCTTTGGTCTGATCTTCTTAATCTAACTTTGGTGCCTTTTGTTCGAGGGCTGCTTCAAAATGGCCACACAGGCCTCACGTTATGGCTGACCGTTGAACGTTCTGAACTCAGGTTCAAGGTTTGAAAGTGAGAGGTCGAATCTCGAGGCTGAGAGCGATCCTAAGCTGCACAATCTCAAGAGTGATTCCACACAGGTCTTCACAAGACTGCGCAAAACATTTTGTTTTTGAAAGTTTTTAAGAAAACGACAGATCGCTCGCGCTGAAGATAGTGTGGGACCAATCTGGATCAAGTGAGGATCCTTCTCAGTACTCACATTAACAAGCATGATCTCAATCATTAAGGGCTTAGCATGCCTCTCTTTCTCTCAATTGATCAAGTTTTGCAAAACCTGAGGAATTCCTTCCTCTTCGTTTTTATCACAATGTTTCGAAAGAAGTTTTGAAAAACTTAGGTCATTACAATGACTTCAAAGGCACAGAAAAGGCAGGCGAAGAGCACTGTCATTTCATTCAAACTTCTGGCACAACTGGCACACGGCAGAAGCAAACACAAGAGTGTGAAAATCACTGCTGTTCCATTCAAATCTGTTGGCATAACTGGCTCCAAGGCAGAAACAGACTCAAAAGAAAGCAAAAAAGACAAACACCAAAACAAGCAAGTGATGTCCGAGGTAACACCCCCGAAATCACCCGACTCTAACAAAACAGGACTGACTCGGTACAACAAGACAGACCCGGCTGACTCAGCATGAAAAGACTGACTCAAAACAAAGAGACAGACTCAAAACAAAACAACAGAACTGACTCAATACCCAAGTCAGAACGTACAAAACCCAGCATTCACAAATGCTCAAAACAATGCGTGCCAAGTGATGTCCGAGGTAACACCCCCGAAATCACCCGACTCTAACAAAACAGGACTGACTCGGTACAACAAGACAGACCCAGCTGACTCAGCATGAAAAGACTGACTCAAAACAAAGAGACAGACTCAAAACAAAACAACAGAACTGACTCAATACCCAAGTCAGAACGTACAAAACCCAGCATTCACAAATGCTCAAAACAATGCGTGCCATACGCCACATCCGGAGTAAACTGAGCGCCGCCCGCAGGTGATTCATCCCTTGGTTACATCACATTATCCCCCACAAGTCCACTGATTAAGTGTCGATAGACTTTGCAGGACCTGGTGCGGGAATGACCTCGCTGTCAATCAAATTTTGTATCTCGTGGCAGAGACGGACGCAACTGTCGGTGTCATGACCGGTTTGTTGATGAAAAGTGCAGTACTTAGTCAGGTCATGCTTTGGAGGGAGAGGATCGGGTAGAGGCCGTTGTTCCAACGGTTTCAGATGTCCTTTCCTGAATAGGACCCCCAGGGCTTTAGACAAAGGCATAAAGAGTGGGTTGAAAACCCTCTTGCCTCAGGGTAGATAGTCCGAAGTTTGGGGGTTTGGATTGGATGCACCAACAAAAGGGGTGGCTGTTCTTGGTGTGGTGGTGGCGACCATGCCCACTTCAGAAGATCTTGCAGTTGCGTCACCGCTGGTGGTCGCATTCGAACTACGGGTAAACACCCTCCTTGGCTGCTCCTTCTCCTGATCAATAAGGCCCTGCTTCATAGCGTCCTCGATCTGTACCCCCATCTCATACAGATCCGAAAAGGTAGGGAAGGGGAGCATGATCATTTTCTGCATTAGTTTGGGTTGGAGGTTGCGTACAACCATCCTTATCTGGTCTTTGTCGGAAGGCTTTGTAGCCATCATCGAGGCCTTTGCTCTCCACCTCGCCACAAACTCTGAAAAACCCTCCTTTGGCTCTTGGCGGGTGACTTCAAGATCGCGAGTTGTGACCTCAATCTGTGTGTTGTAGGAGTATTGATCACTGAAGGCCTCAGCCATCTCTTCCCAATTCTGTTTCACAGAGTTCTCCAATTTCGCATACCAAATTGCGGCTATCCCAGACAGGGTCCGGCCAAACAATGATAGCTTCTGTAATCTGGTGAGGCCCATCGGCCTTAGAATGTCTGAAAACAGCCGCAAGTGCACCATGGGATCCCCGGACCCATTGAAACAGTCAATATGTGGCATCTTGAATCTGTCTGGCAGCGTCACAGCTGCATCGGTATACCCATCCTCGATGTCCAGGACAGATTTCATGCCTTGAGCCTTCTTGAACAACCTTTCAAGCTTGCTCATCTTTAGCGCCGTTGGATCCGTCTCTAACTCAAAAGGGGAGTCTGGTAGGTTGATAGGTGTCTTAGATAGCTGGAGTAGAACCGGGGGCGGAGCTGGCTCGACTGGAATGTCCGTATCATCCTGGACGTGGGTTGCCTCCCCGAGTATGGGAACTCTTGGTGGGGGAGGAGCCTGGTGCGAAGTAGATACTCCAGTTTGCTGCTCCAATCTGGCAATTGTCTCTGCCTGTTGGGCTATGACCACAGCCTGTTGCTTGGCGAATTCTGCTTGACGGACAGTGTCTTGCTGCATGGCTTTCATACTATCCTGGAGTTGGCGCACCATCTCTTCCAGACTCGACATACTGTTCTAATCTAATTGAGCAACCGGTATATCTGTGTCGGCAATAGGCTCGGAAATCTCTGCCCGACTGCTCAAAGATCACTGATCTGGTAGCTGTTATATTGGTAGTCTGTGCCTGACTAGCCTTCTCTGGCCCTGATTACCCTTGAACTGAGTCTATGACCTGACGAAGTCTATCAGTACAAGTCCAATGAACCTCGGGGGATATTGGAGCCTTCTGAAGCTATGGTTCCAGGACTACCTAGCAAAAGAGAAAACAGGCAGCATCTCAGCCCAATTTCATCAGAACAAGCATAGGCATAACTGAATAACTGTATTCTACTACTGATCACTATTCCCAAAAAAATCGCTGCCCCAAATCTGAATTTGATACCCGCAGATAAAACTGATTCTCAAAACACTGATGCCCGCAGGCCTGATACCCAGACTTGCAAACTGATATATGCATTCTTGTAGAGGCCAACTCTAAAAACACATAGCAAGCAAATGAGAGCCAAAACACCCCTATGTTGGGGTAGGGTTTCCCTGTCCTATTTTGTCAGGAGCTAGGGTTTCACTATGCACACAGCGGTTTCAAACAACCTAATATCGAGTAAGCAACCTGTCCTAGTTTGGAATGGTCGCTATGGATTCGAATATGCACTAGGTCGAATGGTCGAAAAGGGTGCCCCAAAAAAACCGGGGTTTGTGTTCCCATACTGTCAGAGCCCATAACCGGTCAGCCTTATGGTCATGTCTTGACAAGGCAAGCCTCCGGCAAACCGTTCAGGAATGGCAGATGGCAAACACGGTGTCCTAGGCGTACCAATGCACATGCAATGCAAAGAAGCACATAAGTGTAATCAAAACAGGATATCACGAGTTCGAGTCAAGCTCTCTAAATTCCCCAGCAGAGTCGCCAGAAACTGTAGACGTCCCCGAACGCCCCGGGAGGGTGAGTCCCGTTCTGTTCATTTTGGGGTCACTATAGCTCGAACTCTCAAATTGTCACGGTTCTTAATCTGAACCAAAGAGTCTAAATCCGGCAAATCGTTTTGAGAAACAGATTTTTGAAAAGAAGTGCCAAACATAGACTACTTTGCCAGATACAGAGTCACCACCTAAATATTTTTATGGGGGAATTTAGGAAATCCTGACTCGGTGCCGAAGGCCACATGTCCGTCATTACCAGAGTTGTCTCGGCTCGGGAGCTAGGGTACGATTGGGGAAGGTCAGCTATGAGCACCCCCTCTCGCCCGATCCGAAGATCGGCCTCTACTAACCACGATATCCGTTTTTGAAAACGTTATGTGTTCTTAAACCAATTATTAGCCTACCGTTACTATATTATGCGCACAGTAAACAAGTATAGACTAGATTGCCTAATTTGGAAATAAGCATTGCATATCCGTTTGTCTTAAAAAAAAAAAGTACTTTGGAATTTGCTACTCGCAAGTAGGCTAAAATACGGATTTCAACGAGTTTTTCCAACTCAAACAATCCAACCTTCACCCACAGGCATTCAAACAATTTATAACACACAAGCATCTAGCCACATGGTAAGCATGCTATCATGTTAACATTCACACGCATGCGAGATGATAAAGCATAAATACTTACATCGTACTCCGTGCCAAAACAATAAACTAGTTAGCAAACATGCGTGATCCTAGTTCATGTCAAGTTGACTAATGCAACACATGCAAGATGCAATTAGAGTAGGCTCGGCTAACCTAAACATGGCATGTGAAATGCAACCAATTAATGCACATATTCAATTTGGAATTGAAATACAAATGCAGTTAGAATGATGTACCGAGCCCAGTGCATACGGGACAAATGTATGGATGCACGCATGCATAACATAAGGTATGCTAATTTAAACATGCCCTAATTTACCATCATAAGCAGGTAAATAAAAGGGAAGAAAGAAGTGGGGTTGGAAGACATTCACACACTCACCCACACTTATTACAGATTTACCCTCGCCCGGAGGGACCAAAAGAATAATACAAATAATTAACCTACAGGCTAATTAATTATTACAAATTGCCTAATTAGCTAACAAACTACCTAAGCTAGGAAAAACAGTAAATCGCCTCGGGAAGAGAGCTCAAAGCAATGCGTGCTCGGATCTTGCTCGGAAGTGCACCGCCATGCATAGGCTGCCTCTGTTTTCCTTTCTTTACTCCTCTAGAGGCTGCCAAAACCTCAGGATTGCTTCTCTGGATACTGGGGAATGTCATCGGCTAGGTAGAATGCCCACCGGCAGTGGCATGTAATCACCGGCTTGGTGAAGCTATCGGCAGAAGGAGGATTGCCGGTCGGCACTTAGCACTGCCGGTCGGCAGAAAGCTCCTGCAGAATCTGCAATTGACAGCAACAGAGGGCAAGGCAGAGCATGGCAATACAATTCAAGGCATGTATGCACCAATCATGTCCCTTATCATGTTAATGACTCAAAGGGACATGCTCCTTGGTTCTCGGACCATCAATCGCACATTTCCATGCGTGATGGCCCAAGGGACCAAGTGTGCACATTTTGATGTGGAATACAATGCACATAAACAAACCAATGGGACTCAACCTCTATCACAAGCATTTCAAGAGGCCAAGCATGCATGCAAATGGAATGCAATCCTAAGCATGTAAACTAAGGATGCAACATAGCCATGTAATGCATTCATGCAATTATGTAAGCAAATATGTGAGGCAAACATGCAAGCAAGCAAAGGGTGGACCTAAGCATGGTTTAGGCAGCCCTAATAAGGCCCAAAACAGTGGCCAAAGTGACCAAAATAAAAGACTAAATACACATACACACATGCACATGTAAAAGGGCCAACACTTAGGCACAAATTGGACAACTCTCAAGCACATTTGAAAGAGGCATAATATGGACTAATGGAATGCAAGGTAAGCATTGAAAAATTTGTTAAGATGGTGCCAAACCAAGCAAACAAAATAGACTAAGCATGCAATAAATGGCCTAAGTTCTTGAAGCAAGTCAAAGGGACTTAAACCATGGCTAAGCCAACCAAGCCTCACAAGGCCAAGAGGGCTTAAAACAGGTCCAAGGTAGGCCTAGACCATGCAAAGGGGACTCCTAGATGGCATCTAAGTGGCTCAAATTCAAAGGCATGCACAAATGCCAAAACATGGAGCATGCTACACAAGCTTTCAAAGCATTAAAGCGTTGTCTAGGGCAAGCATACAAGCATGTCAAAGGGACTGAAATAACATGACAAAAGGTCCCAACCCACTAAATTAAGAAAAGGATGCATGCTATGCATTCACACACTTAAGGCCAACAAGCCAAAAAATGCAAAGGGGCTATACAATGCATGCCATGGCCGACCCAAACAACTATGGACAGACCTCTAGCATGGTAAAATAAGCATAGAAGCTTCACAAACTAAACCTAAAACAAGCTTGAACAAAGGTTTACAACCTAAGGCATGTTAAGGCCTAAACATGGCATTACAAGGTATGTATGCTAAGCATGCATGGTGTACCAAAACCAACAAAAAACAGAGGCATATTATGACATAATAGGCACAAAAAACAGCTAAGGCATGGTCAACATGAAGCTTAGCTCGATGCTCTCTCAAGAGGCCAAAAATGGTCCATTTAAAGGACAACAAGGAGAGGGGGTGGCCCTCTCCTTCTTGGGACCTCAAGGCACCATCCTCACCTCTGAAATCCCTCAAGATTTCAGTGGTGAGGAGGCCCAAACACCAAGGTCTCGGAGCTCACTCAAAATAGCACAAAATGGGGCCTCTCAAGGCCTAAGAGGGGTCAAACACCTCCAAACCACAAAACACTCTAAACAAACTATTTAGAGGGCCTAAAAACAGAAATTTTTATATTATACACCAAGCTCAAAAACAATTTTAAGATCGGTAAAAATACAATGCAAAAATGGGGAATAAATGGACTAGTTTCTTACCCTTGTTGACCTTCTTCACAAACAGTGGACCAGCTGGTTCTTCAAGCCCAAAACCACCCAAGAACACCAAGAACAACCTCTGGTTCTTCAAGGAACCAAGAAAAGGTGAAACACTATGTGTTTGTGTGCAATAGTAAGACACAAACACACTTAAACACACACAAAGGTAAAAAGTGAGAGATGTGTAGAGATAGAATGTGTATCAATCCTAACCCTAGAACTCAAAACCCTAATATGGCTGTCTAAAATCTCTAAAGTGTCTAACCTTTAAGCAAGGGAGAGAGGGGCTCCTCTTATAGAGCTTCTTGTCTTGTAAAGCTTACAAGACAAGCTTCTAAAGAGGGAGATCCCTCCATACACGTGTATGGAGGGGAGCCAAATGCAAGACAGCTGTAATAAAATATCTGCAAAAGCAGATGAACAGTAGTTAGCTGCCCAAAAATGCCATTTTGGCAAAAGGGAGTGCCGACCGGTAACAAATAGTGCCGACCGGCAATATAGATTGCCAATGGCAGCAAAAACCAGCCAGTGGCCTCTGGCCATGGCCGATGGTGTGTGGGGATGCCTCACAAGGCATTCCCTGCCTTTCCAAGGCAAAACACAAGTGTTTGGTGCAAAACCAGACACTAAACAGTCGAGTTCGGAGATCCTGAGGCAAGGCGCGCGAGCCGAGACCTCCGGGAACTCCAAACGAACACAAACATGGATAATCACCAAATGTTCCAACGGTGACGTCCAAGTCTTGAGGATGGTCAAAAATGGGGTGTCTACATGGGCTCACGAGCTTGATACAACTGGGGGATCCAGACCGGGTGTACGACAGGTGGCCTGGGTGGATGCGGTATATCGACATTGGTCTCGCTTTGTAGAGTGATTCCTTGATCTGATGCAGCCATCATAACCACAACCTCCTCTGAATTCTGCGTCATGATAAGTCCGCTGTACTGAACGGTGACTGACGGATCGGATATCTGTCTTGCCTCAGCAAATGGAGAACACTAGCTATTCTGTATCAACTCTCTGAGCTGAAAGGAAAAACAAGCAGCATTTCAGCCCAAATGGATCGAACACAAATGTAGCCGAATCAACTGTACTCTACTGCTGACCATTGTTGCCCAAAATCACTGCCCCCAAAATACTGAATCGGATACCCACAAATATAAATGATTCTCATAAACTGATACTAGTGTCCTCAGGCCTGATACTCAAACTTGCAAACTGATATGTGTATGCCCTGCATAGATACACTCTAAAAACACATAGCAAGTAAGAGAGAGCCAAAACACCCCTAAGTTGGGGTAGGGTTTCCCTGTCCTATTTTGTCAGGAGCTAGGGTTTCACTATGCACGCAGCGGTTTTCAAACAACCTAACATCGGGTAAGCAACCTGTCCTAGTTTGGAATAGTCTCTATGGATTTCGATATGCACTACGTCGAATGGTCGGAAAGGGTGCCCCGGTAAAACTGGGGTTTGTGTTCCCATACTGTCAAAGCACACAACCGGTCAGCCTTATGGCATGCTTTGACAAAGTCAAGCCTCCGGCAAACTGTTCAGGAATGGCAGATGGCAAACACGGTGTCCTAGGCGCACCAATGCACATGCAATCCAAAGAGACACATAAATGAAATCAAAACAGGATATCATGAGTTCGAGTCAAGCTCTCCAAACATCCCCAGCAGAGTCGCCAGAAACTGTAGACGTCCCCGAACGCCCCGGGAGGATGGGTCCCGCTCCCCCCCCCCCGGTTCTGTTCATATTGGGTTCACTACAGTTCAGGACTCTCAGATAGTCACGGTTCTTAATCTGAACCAAAGAGTCTAAATCTGGCAAATCATTTTGAAAATACAGATTTTTAGAAAAGAAGTGCCAAACATGGACTGCTTTGCCAGATACAGAGTCGCCACCTAAATATTTTTTATGGGGGAATTTAGGAAACCCTGACTTGGTGCCAAAGGCCACGTGTCCGTCATCACCAAAGTTGCCTCGGCTCGGGAGCTTGGGTACGATTGGGGAAGGTCAACTATGAGCACCCCCTCTCGCCCGATCCGAAGATCGACCTCTACTAACCGTGATATCCATTTTTGAAAACGTTATGTGTTCTTATTCCGGTTATTAGCCTCGAATTACTATATTATGCGCACAGCAAACAAGTATAGACTAAATCGCCTAAATTGGAACAAAACATTTCATGATTGTTTTGAAAATGGTTTGCTACTCGTACGTAGGCTAAAATGCAGGTTTTGCCACCCGCAAGTGGGCTTAAGAAAAGATGGTTTTGCCACTATCTAGTGGACTTAAAACTCACAGTTTTTAATGTATTATCCCAATTTAGTTAATTCAACCTCCATCCACAGGCATTCAAGTAGTTATATCACATAAGCAGCTAGCCTCATAGTAATCATGTTGTTATGGCAACACTCACATCCATGCGGTATGCTAAAGCATAAATGCTTACCGAGTACTCCAAGCCAAAACAGAAACTAGTTAGTAATCATATGCATGATCCTAGTTTAAGATGGCTAATGCAGCACATGCAAAATGCAACTAGAAATGGGCTCGGTTGTTCTAAACATGGCATGTGAAATGCTACAAGTAGCATGTATTCAAGTTCGATTTGAAATACTTACGCAGTTAGTATGATGCGTCGAGCCTGGTGCATGCAAGACTAATGAATGATGCACGCATGCATAGCATAAGGTATGCTAAAGTAAACATGCCCTAATACTAACCATCAAAGCAGGTAAGTAAAAGGGAGAAAGTAGTGGGAGTTGGAAGACATGCACACACGCACCCACACTTATTACAAATTCACCCTCGCTCGGAGGGATCAAAAGAATAATACAAATTAATTAACCTACAAGCTAATTAATTATTATAAACCACCTAATTAATTAAGCAAATTAACTAAGCTAAGAAAGCAATAAAGGCCTCGGGAAGAGGATCCAATGCGCGCATGCTCGGGTTTGCTCGGAAATCTAACGCCATGCACAAGTTTGCCTCTGCTTTAACTGTTCTGCTTCTCTGAAAAGTACACAACTCCCAAGGTTGCTTCTCTGAGTGTTGTGGAACACCACCGGCTGAGTGGGATCATCACCGACCATGGAGAATGGTCATCGGCTAAACATTATGCTCTCGGCCAAGAATTCTTTGCCGGCCGGCCAAATCTTCCTGCTGAATCTGTTTTGACAGCAGCAAAGGACAGAACTTGGCATGTGTAGCACGCCCGCGTGGGGGGCCTCGCTACAGTTCGGACTCGATTTGTTGTCACGGTTCTAAATCTGAACCAAAGAGTCCAAATCCGGCAAATCGTTTTGAGAAACAGATTTTTTGGAAAGAAGTGCCAAACATGGACTGCTTTGCCAGATACAGAGTCGCCACCTAAATATTTTTTATGGGGGAATTTAGAAAACCCTGACTCAGTGCCGAAGGCCACATGTCCGTCATCACCGGAGTTGTCTCGGCTCGGGAGCTTGGGTACGATCGGGGAAGGTCAGCTATGAGCACCCCCTTTCGCCCGGTTCGAAGACCGGCCTCTACTAACCATGATATCTGATTTTGAAAACATTATGTGTTCTTGTTCCATTTATTATCCTAGAATTACTATGTTATGCGCACAGCAAAAAGTATAGACTAGATTGCCTAATTTGGAAACAAGCATTGCATATCTGTTTGTTTTGAAAAGCGCTTTGGAATTTGCTACTCGCAAGTAGGCTAAAACACGGATTTCAACGAGTTTTCCAACTCAAACAATCCAACCTTCACCAGCAGGCATTCAAACAGTAATATCGCGTAAGCATTTAGCCGCATGGAAAACATACTGTCATGGCAACATTCACACGCATGCGAGATGCTAAAGCATAAATACTTACATCGTACTCCGTGCTAAAAACAGGAACATGTTAGCAATCAATGCATGATCCAAGTCCATGTTAAGTGCCTAATGCATCGCATACAAAATGTCACTAGAATAGGCTCGACTAGTCTATGAATGGCATATGAAAATGCACAACATACGTGTATTGAATTTGGAATTTGAAATACAGATGTAGTTAGAATGATGCGCCGAGTCCGGTGCATGCAAAGCAAATGTATGAATGCACGCATGCATTGTATGAGGTATGCTAATTTAAACGTGCCCTAATACTAACCACCAAAGCAGGTAAATAAAAGGGAAGAAAGAAGTGGGGATTGGAAGACATACACACCACTCACGCACGCTTATTACAGATTTGCCCTCACTCGGAGGGACCAAATAAATGATACAAATTAATTAACTACGCAAGCTAATTATATATTACAAATTACCTAATTAGCTAACAAACTAATTAAGCTAGGAAAAACAGTAAACCGCCTCGGGAGGAGGGCCAGATGCAGCGCGTGCTCGGGTCTTGCTCGGAAGTACACCGCCATGCATAGTCTGCCTCTGTTTTCCCTACTCTGCCCCTCTGAAGACTGCCAAAGTCTCAAAGATGCCTCTCTGTATACTGGGGTTCACCACCGGCTGAATAAAATTGCCACCGGCAGTGGTATGTGGTCATCGGCACAAAATGAAGATATCGGCAGAATAATAATTGCCGGTCGGCAATGTACACTGTCGGTCGGCAAAGAATGCCTGCAGAACCTGCAACTCACAGCAGCAGAGGACAGAACTTGCATGGCAATACAATTCAAACAATGTATGCACTAATCATGTCCCCTATCATGTTTGTGACTCAAAAGGACATGTGCCTCGATTCTCAGACCACCAATCACGCATTTCCATGCATGATGGCCCAAAGAATCAAGTGTGCAACTTCCATGTCAAATGAAATGCAAACCAAACAAACAAACCAAAGCCCAATTCCTATCACCAAGTCAAGGAATAAGGCATGCATGCAAGATATAATGCAACCTAGGCATACAACCTAAGGATGCAACATGGCATGACAAGACACTTATGTAAGCATACAAGCAAACATGAGGCAATGCAAATTGATGGAAAGGTGGACTTATACATGGTTTAGGCAACTCTAAATAGGCCTAAAACAGTGGCCAAAGTGACCAAAATAAAGGACTAAACACATACACACATGCACATGTTAAAGGAGACAACACTTAGGCACAAATGGGATAACTCTCAAACACATTTGAAAGATGGATATCATGGACAATTAGCATGCAACATAAGCTCTGAAAATCATGTTAAAACATGGTGCCAAACCAAGCAACAAGGCAAGCTAAACAAAGCCAAAAACCCAAGGCAAGCCAAGAGGCTTAAACCAAGACTAAATCAACCAAACCTTACAAGGCTAAGAGGACTTAAAATAAGTCTAGTGCAGACCTAAACAACACCCAAGGGATACCTAGATGGCATCTAAATGGCTCAAAATCAAAAGTATGCACAATGGCCAAAACATGGGGCATACAAGTCAAGCTTTCAAAGCATTAAGGAGACATCCAAGGCAAACATATAGGCATGCAAAGGGGACTGAAATGACATGGTGGATAGTTCCAAACCACTAAATCAATGCAAGAATGTCATGCCATACGTTCATACACTTAGGGCCAACAAGCCGGAATGCAAAGGAGCTATACTAAGCATGTCAAATCCGACCCAAACAACCTAGGACAGACCTTAAACATGGCAAAATGAGCACAAAACCTTCACAAGGCTAAGCCTAAAACATGCTAGAACAAAGGCTAACAACCTAAGGCATATTAAGGCAATAACATGGCATTACATGGTAGGTATGCTAAGCATGCATGGTGTACCAAAACCAACACACAACAAGGTTATATCATGGCATAATAAGCATGGAAAACAACCAAGACATGATCAATACACATTCTAACATGATGCTCTCTCAAGAGACCAAAAAGAGTCCATTTCAAGGACAACAAGGAGAGAGGGTGGCCCTCCCCTTTTGGAGACTTCAAGGCACCATCTCTGCCACTGAAATCCCTCAAGATTTCAGTGGTGAAGAGGCCCAAGCACCAAAATCTCGAAACTTGCTCAAAATAGCACAAAATGGGGCCTTTCAAGGCCTAAGAGGGGTCAAAACCCTAAAAATGTCTGTCTAAAAATATCTCAAGTGCCTCAAGTCTCTAACCTTAAAGCCAAGAGAGAAGGGTCTCTCTTATAGAGCCTTTTGTCTTGTAAAGCTTACAAGACAAGCTTCCAAAGAGGGAGATCCCTCCATACACGTGTATGGAGGGGAGCCAAAAGCAAGACAGCTGTGATAAAATTTCTGCAAAAGCAGATGCACAGTAGTCGGCCGGCCAAAAATGTCATTTTGACAAAATTTAGTGCCGACCGGCAACAAAGAGTGCCGACCGGCAATATACATTGCCGATGGCAGCAAAAACCAGCCGGTGACCTCTAGCCACTGCCGGTGGTGTGTGGGGATGCCTCACAAGGTATTCCCTGCCCCTCCAAGGCAAAACACAAGTGTTTGGTGCAAAACCATACACAAAACGGTCAAGTTCGGAGATCCTGAGGCAAGGCGCGTAGCCGAGACCTCCGGGAACTCCAAACGAACACAAACATGGATAATCACCGAGTGTTCAAACGGTGACGTCCAAGTCTTGAGGACGGTCAAAAATGGGGTGTCTACAGCATGATAATGTATTTCAAGCAATGTATGCACCAACCACACTCCTTATCATATTTATGTCTCAAAGGAGGATGAGCCTCGATTCTCGGGCCACCAAATTGCGCATTTCCATGCATGATGACCCAAAGAATCAAGTGTGCATTTTGATTTCAAATGAAATGCAATGCACATAAACAAACCAAAGGGGCTTTCAACCTCTATCATGGCTTGATCAAGAGGTGAAGCATGCATGCCAATGCAATGCAATCCTAAGCATGTTAACTAGGTATGCAAGGTATATCACAAGCATGCAAGTTAAATGAGCATACAAGGCACAATTTCAACACACAAGCATACAAAACATATGGCATGTTAAGCAACCAAAACAAAGAGGAGAATACGTGCCAAATGCAATATCATTTCAACATGCAACAACATGTCATGAGCTAAGCATGCAACAACAAGCCAAAGGGTGGATTTAAACTAAATTAGGCAGCCCTTAAACAAGTCTAAAACAGTGGCCAATGCTATGGAAATGATAACTAATACACACACACACATGCATGCAAATGGGCTAACACTTGAACGTCAAATAAGCAACCTTTAAGCACACTTAAAGGAAGACAAATATGGACATATGGCATGTATCACAAGCTCTGAAATTGCATGAAAGAGAGGTGCCAAACCAAGTAATCAAAGCAAGCAAAGCATGCAATAATGGTCCAAGTGCTTAAGGCAAGCTAAGGAGGTATTGAACTACCCTTAGCAAAACCAAACATGACATGAAGTAAATGATCAAAACAGAGTTTTAACATATTAAAACAAAGCCTAAAAACCACTTAGATGGCATCTAAATGACTTAAATTCAAGGGCATGCACAATGACCAAACATGGAGCATAAGGCACGACCTCATAAGGCATCAAAGAGGCATCAAAGGCAAGCATACAAGCATGTTATAAGGACTGAAATAACATGGAAAGTGGTTTCAAACCACTGAAACACTGCAAGTAATGCATGTTACACACTCACACAACCAAGGCTAACAAGCCAAAATGCAAGGTGGCTATACTAAGCATGTGATGGTCGACCAAGACAACTAAAAATAGAGCTTAAGCATGCTAAAACAAACACAAAAGCTTCACAAAGCTTGGCCAAAATCATGCTAGAACAAGGACCAAAACCTAAAGCATGTTAAGGCGTAAACATGGCATTACAAGGCATGTATGCTAAGAAAGCATGGTGTATCAAAACCAACTCAACACAATGCTATTTCATGGAAAAATAAGCATAAATATCAGTCAAGGCATGGCCAACATGAACCTAAACATGATGCTCACTAAAGAGGCAAAAATTGCCTTTTTCAAGGACAACAAGGAGAGGGGGTGGCCCTCTCCTTCCTAGGAACTCAAGGCACCATCCTCACCTCTGAAATCCCTCAAGATTTCAGTGGTGAGGAGGCCCAAACACAATGGTCCCGGAGCTCAACCAAAATGGCACAAAACAAAGGCCAAACAAGCCTTAAGAGGGGTCAAACAACTCCAAAGCTTAAAACACCCTTAACAAACTATTTAGAGCATTCAAAAATGGAACTTTTATGTGTTATATGCTAAGCTCAAAAACGGATTCAAGATAGGCTAAAAAGCTTTGCGAAAATGGGGTAAAAATGGACAAAAGTCTTACCCTTGAAGCACAGCAGCAAATTAGCAATTTTTGGACCAAAAAAGGCTTCAAATCACCCCAAGAATCACCTCCAAGGACCTCAGCTCAATAAAGGGAGTAAAGAACTAGGTGTTTGTGTGCAAAAGTGCAAAGAAAAATGCACTTTTAAGCACAAACAAGCCCTAAACCTTAGAGAGAGAGGCAGAAAATGTAGAGAGAGAGAGATATTTTTTTGCTCCAAGTTTTATATCTCTTCCTCCTCTCTCTCTAAGTGAGAGAGAGCTTGATTGATATATATATGTATCAATATGCAGCTCTTCAGAACACCCACGTCCAGGTATGGGCTGGGGTATGGCCTAGAATGACAGCTGCCAGCTGTCTACAGAAATATCTGTTGAAAACCACACTTGGCCGGCCGGCTATCAAAGTGGCCGATCGGTAGTCAAACTGATCGGCCGGCCATCACATTTGGCCGATGGCAACAGAACACAGCTGGTGGCCTCAAGCCATGGCCGGTGGAGTGTGGGGATGTCTCAAAAGCCATTCCCCTACCCTCCAAAGCAAAAACACAAGTGTTTGGTGCAAAACCAGACACAAAACGGTCGAGTCGAGAGATCCTGAGGCAAGGCGCGTAGCCGAGGCCTCTGGGAACTCGAGACGAACACAAACATGGATGATCACCGAGTGTTCAAGCGGTGACGTCCAAGTCTTGAGGACGGTCAAAAATGGGGTGTCTACACCCAGGCTCGGGAGGGTTTAGCACTCATTTGATCGAAGTTACCCATGGCTTAAAAGAGGGCAAGAGCTGCATTGCCAGGACACTGGCCGAGACATTGATGGGCTTGGACGCTTTTCATCGCCTGGAGATGACCAGATTCGCGAGGGGTCCACTACTACTGCAGGTAATGTTTCCCACCCTGTCTCACATATATATTGATCACATCACTCGGCCCTCGGGCTTGATTTTTCTCTCAAAACCCTTTTCTCACTTTTCTTTCATCGTACATCTCTCTATTCTTTAATCTCTTATTTTTCATCCCTCCCCAGGTGTGGTTGATGGATAAGTTGC
This sequence comes from Camellia sinensis, assembly GCF_055761805.1. Taxonomy (NCBI): domain Eukaryota; kingdom Viridiplantae; phylum Streptophyta; class Magnoliopsida; order Ericales; family Theaceae; genus Camellia; species Camellia sinensis. The sequence goes on from NW_028128987.1 coordinate 25,372,403, forward strand.
AGGTTGTGGACACATGCCCAGCGTATTCAGCTCACGGCTATTTCTTCCGACGTCGTCTGGTTGATGCCCTTGATGAGGGATGGTGGTTCGATTGGATGTGTAGTTTGTCCACAGACCACATTGTTTGGTGGTGCCCTTGGCTCAATCTACTAGTGATGAGCCACAGCATGTCCCGACAGATCGGGATTCAGTTGATTGGCCTAACTTACTGTGTCTTCTACTTTCTTTTCCGGTTCCAGCGTCAGTTCAAACATGATCAGACTTGCCCGGCAGAGGGGGTAGAGTATCCTGCTACATTTCTGGTCCGAGGCACACAGCTTGTTCGGTATGCCACAGCATGGAGGACTAGAGAGCTTCTGGCCCCTGCTCTCACTTTCAGTTACACCTTCTCTGATGAGTGCATAGATTGGCTCAATAAAGAGGCACGGGTGGGGCCTACTTTGGCATCAGAGGCTTCGACCAGCTCTGGGAGGGGACGCAGGAACACTTGACTATGCCCCAGATTTATTTGCTTTAATCAGAACTTTCAAGGTTTCTTTATGATTATAATAAAAAAGCAACTTCGATTTGTATGCAAGAGCAGGAGAACTCTGTATTGAAATCAATAAAATTGAAAGTTGTGGGTACTGAAAATTTTTCGTTTGGTCCAAAAATGGTCTAAGTTGTAAAAGATTAATTTGAGCAAAATCAACTTTTATTAAAACTTTTCAAAACCATTTTCGATATGGATCAGAACTGGACACGCCTGAGATCTGTCACTGAGATACACAATCCCGGATCCCAGCAATTGGAAAGTTGCCCCTAGTCTGAATAGCACTGCACCAGAGATTACAACCGAGCTCTTGAACGTAGAGTAGATAAAGATGACCAAACATGATCACATGGACAGAGTTGATTGAGGAAATGTTTATGGCTGGACTTCAAGATGAAGTTGCCTACGTATCCCAAAGATAGGAATCAAGCCTTATATAGTTCGGCTCAGGTTCTTTCGTGTATTAACCCTCACCTTTTACGCTCTAACTTTTGCCAAGGCCGCCCTTCGCGGGTTTTCAACCTTACGAGCTCAGTTTTTATAATTTCAAATTTTCTGTGCTCTAACTTTTGCCTAGGTCACCCTTTCGGGTTTTCAGCCTAGCGAGCCTCTCAGGGATAATATTTCTTCAATTTGTCCATGTTGATTGGTTGTGAGAACTCGAGGCCATCTAGGTCCATCAGAACGACAGCTCCACCCGACCAGATAGACTTGATGATGTAAGGGCCAGTCCAATTGGGTCTGAACTTGCCCCTGGGGTCGTGGATGGGAGCTCGGTTGTCTTTGAGCACCAAATCTTCTTCCTTCAAATTTCTGGACTTAACCTTCTTGTTGAAAGCCCTGGCGATTCTTCGTTGATAACCTTGAACATGGTACAGTGCTTTCAGCCTTCGCTCGTCAAAAAGCATGAGTTCTTCAAACCTACTCTGCTGCCAATCTGCCTCAGTTATCTGGCACTCAACCAGTACTCGTAATGACGGAACCTCAATTTCGATAGGTAGAACGGCCTACATCCCATAAACCAATGAATACAGAGTCGCCCTAGTAGAAATTCTAATTGAAGTCCGGTAGCCCCACAAAACAAATGGCAACTTATCTGGCCTGTCCCGGTAGGTTTCCACCATCTTCTACAAAATGTGTTTGATGTTCTTGTTGGCGGCCTCAACTGCTCCGTTGGTCTGCGGCTGATATGTAGATGACTTATAAAAAGCCACATTGTATTTTTCTAACAAGTCAATCACTTCCTTCTTGAAGTGGGAATCGTTATCTGAAATAATCTCGTTCAGGACCCCGTAGCGACAGATGATGTTGTTCCTGATGAACTTCGCAACATGTGAAACCTTCAACACCGCATAAGATTGGGCCTCAACCCACTTTGTGAAATAGTCTATCGCGACCTGAATGAACTTATGCCCATTGGACCCCTTCGGAGTGACAACCCGATCACATCAATCCCCCAGACAAAAAATGGCCATGGCGAAATCATGTTGTATAGCTTCGACGGCAGAATGTTCATGCGGTTTGCATGGATCTGACATTTGTGGCATCCTCAGACAAAGCCAATACAATCCTCCTCCATGGTGGACCAGTACTAATTGTAGACACCCTATTTTTGACCATCCTCAAGACTTGAACGTCACCATTTGAACACTCGGTGATCATCCTCGTTTCTATTCGTCTTGAGTTCCCGGAGGTCTCGGCCACTTGTCTTGCCTCAGGATCTCTCAACTCGACTATTTTGTATTTGATTTTGCACCAAACACTTGTGTTTTGCCTTGGAGGGGCAGGGAATGGCTTGTGGGCCATCCCCACACATCACCAGCCATGGCTTGAGGCCACCGGCCAGTGTTTTGTTGCCATCGGCCAGATGTTTGGCCGATCAACACTCTAGTTGGTCAGTCGGCCATTTATTTTGTTAAAATAACATTTTCGGTTGACCGCTCACTGGCATACACCTTTCCCCCCTCCATACACGTGTATGGTGTATGGAGAGATTTCACTCTTGCCAAGCTTGTTTTGTAAGCGTTGCAAGAGTGATCTTCTATAAAGAGGAGGCTTCTCCCCCCTCCTCTAGGGTTACAAAAAATCCCAGGGGAGCTTTGGTTCTAGGGTTGGCATAGTATATCTATTCTATCTCTATTTCTCTCTCTTTTGCTCTAAGTGTGTATTTGTCCTTAGTATTGCACTAGGACACCTACCATTACACCTTACCTTGATTGCTGAGGCATTAGGGGGCTGCCCTTGAAGTTTTTGAGCTAGTTTGGAGCTAAGAAAGCTGCTGGAGTCATCCTTGTAAAGAAGGTCTTCAAGGGTAAGATTCTTGCCCTTTTTACCCCATCTTTGCATAGTCCTTTTGCCTACCTTGCTTGCTGTTTTAATCTTAGTGTATAACATATAAAAGTCTTATTTTTACCTACTTAAAATAGTTGTTTAAGGTTTCTTTTAGCTTTGGGGTTGTTTGACCCCTCTTAGGCCTTGTTAGGCCCTATTTTTGTGCTATTTTGGTGAGCTCCGGGACCACCTTGTTTGGGCCTCCTCACCACTAAAATCTTAAGGGATTTTAGTGGTGAGGATGGTGGTTTAAGGTCCCAAGAAGGAGAGGGCCACCCCCTCTCCTTGTTGTCTTTAATATGTGCCATTTAAGCCTCATGTGTGAGCAACATTTTTGAGACCATGTTGGCCATGTTTCAGTAGGTTTTTGGTAGTATTTTACCATGTTTTACCTCTATTTTTACTTGGTTTAGACACACCATGATTGCCTTGCATACTTGTCTTGTAATGCCATGTTTTATCCTTAACATGCTTTGTGCTTTGAGCCTTGTTCTAGCATGATTTAGGCCTAGCTTTGTGAAGATTTTATGCATGTTTTAGTATGATTTAGCTCTATTTTTAGTTTCTTTGGTCATGCTTAACATGTTTTGTATAGTCTCTCAGCATTCTAGCTTGTAGGCCTTGAATGTGTAAAGTCATGTACATGTTTTACTTGATTTGTTTAGTTGGTTTCGCACCTTTTCTAACATAATTTCAGAGCTTAGTATGCATGCCATGTGTCCATGTTCATCTCCTTTAAGTGTGCTTAAGAGTCCCTCATTTATGCTTAAGTGTTGGTCCATTTGCATGCATGATTGTATGTGTACTTGGCCCCCATTTCCTTAGCATTTGGTCACTGTTTTGGGCCTAGTTGAGAGCTGTCCAAATTAGTTTAAAATCATTCTAGCATGTTGTTGCATGCTTGCCCTATGTATTGTTGCATATTTGGCCTTGTTCCATGCTTGTTACATTGCATTTTGCATGTTTGATAGATTACACCTTTGCATGCTTAGGTTGTAATGCATTTGGCATGAATTGTACTTAACATGTTGTCCATGTTGCATCTTGCATGCTTGCATGGTTAAGATTACACTTTGCATGTTTGCTAACTTGCATACTTGCCCTCATGTTCATGTTGCATACTTAGCTTCCATGCCTAGGTTGCATTGCATAGAGCATGCATGCTTTGCCTCTTGAATTGAGTATGATAGAGGTTGGGCTTTATGTGTTTATTTGGTTTGCATGTCATTTGAAATCAAAATGCACAACTTGGTTTCTTGGGCAATCACGCATTGAAATATGCGATTGGTGGTCCAGGAATCGAGTACCATGCCCCTTTGAGTCATGAATATGACAAGGAATGTGGTTGGTGCAAACATTGCTTGAAATGCATTGCCATGCCTTGTTTTTCCCTCTGCTGCTGTCAAAACGGATTCAGCAGGAAGCTTTGGCCAGTCGACTACACCAAGTGCCGATCGACTATTTATGGATGGCCGATGGCTCCATGGATGGTTGATGACCACCCTGCCATGGCCGGTGACCAGTTTCCTTGGCCGGTGGTGTTCCACAATATCCAGAGAGTGTTCCTTGGGAATTGTGCCATTTTTAGAGGAGCAGAGCAGGAAAAACAGAGGCAACTTGTGCATGGCGGCGGATTTCTGAGTGAAACCGAGCGTGCATGTATTGGACCCTCTTCCCGAGGTTGATTTTTACTGCTTAATTAGCTTAGTTAATTTGCTTAACTAGTTAATTGTCTGTAATATTTAATTAGCTTGTAGGTTAATTAAATTGTATTATTCTTTTGGTCCCTCCGAGCGAGGGCGAATTTGTAATAAGTGTGGGTGCATGTGTGCATGTCTTCCAACCCCCTCTTCTTTCTCCCTTTTACTTACTTGCTTTGATGGTTAGTGTTAGGGCACGTTTAATTTAGCATACCTTATGCTGTGCATGCGTGCATCATTCATCAGTCTTGCATGCACCAGGCTCGGCGTATCATGCTAACTGCATAGTATTTCGAATTCCAAACTTTGATACATGCATCAAATTGTTGTATTTCACATGTCATCCTTAGATTAGCCGAGCCTATTCTAATGACATTTTGTATGCGATGCATTAGCCATTTTTAACATGAACTAGGATCATGCATGATTATTGACTAGTTCATTGTTTTGGCACAGAGTACGATGTAAGTATTTATACTTTAGCATCTTGCATGAGTATGAATGTTAACATGACAGCATGCCTACCATGCGGTTATATGCTTACATGATATTACTGCCTGAATGCCTGTGGGTGAAGGTTGGATTGTTTGAGTTGGAACAACTCATTGAAATCCGTGTTTTAGCCTACTCGTGAGTAGCAAATTTCAAATCATTTTCAAACAAACGGATATGCGATGCTTTGTTCCAAATTAGGCGATCTAGTCTATACTTGTTTTGCTATGCGCATCACGTAGTAAATCTAGGCTAATAACCGGAATAAGAACGCATAATGTTTTCAAAACTGGATATCATGGTTAGTAGAGGCCGATCTTCGGATCGGGCGAGAGGGGGTGCTCATAGCTGACCTTCCCCAATCGTACCCAAGTTCCCGAGCCGAGGCAACTTTGGTGATGACGGACACGTGGCCTTAGGCAAACGAGTTAGGGTTTCCTAAATTTCCCCAAAATAAAATATTTAGGTGGCGACTCTGTATCTGACAAAGCAGTACATGTTTGGCACTTCTTTATAAAAATCTATTTTCCAAAATGATTTGTCAGATCTGGACTCTTTGGTGATTTATCAATCTCACATTGCACATTGCGAGATCAGATTAAGAACTGATACAAATCGAGTCCGAACTGTAGCACGGGGCCCAAGGACACGTCTACAATAACCCTGCCTGAGAATTTTTTGGGCTAGCATCACCCCGTTCATATGCGCTTCGCACTCTCCTCCACGGATGGCCTCCATTAAGCGCTTGGACTCTTTACCATCAACACACAAGTTATGCATCCCGAGATGACCTCTCTTGTATAGCTTCCCTCCGTAAACAATGAACTGAGCAACCATTCTTCGAATTGCCCTTTTATCCTTGGCATTTACCCCGGTGGATATACCTCATTTTCCAAGAAATTCCAGGCATCGTAATACCAGGGGCTCTCATCTTGTACCTCATCTATGGCAGCAATCAACTCGTAAGCCGGCGCAAATTTCTGTTCGATGATGATCGGACGCATCCAGACTCCAAAAAGGGATGTCTACCATAGAGGATAGAGTTGCTAGTGAATCTGTGAACCTATTGTTCTCTCTTAGTAGATGAGCGAAGTTCAGCTTCTCAAACTAAGGAATCAGCAAGTCTAAGGTCTGGTGGTAGATTCTCATCTTTTCTTCTTTGACTTTCCAATCTCCTTTTGCTTGAGATGCAACAAGGTTCGAGTTCCCAATAACGTCCAACCGTTTTGCCCCTAGTTCCAGAGCTGCTTCTAGTCCAGCAATACACACCTCATACTCTGCCTCATTGTTCGAGACTTTGAACCAGAGTTTGAATGCTAGAGGTATACGGGAATTGTTGGGCGCTATCAGCAACACCCCTATCCCATACCCGTATTGGTTCGACGCTCCGTCAAAGTACATCGTCCAAAACTCTTCTTCAACATGCAGAATGGCCTCGTCTGGGAATAGGTACTCAACTGCTTCATCCCCTTCAACTAGGTGATCGGCTAGGAACTCCGCTACCGCTCTCCCCTTTATTGACTTGCGCGTCACATACTTCTGATCGAATTTGAAAAGCAAAAGCAACCAACGAGCTAGCCTACCCGTAAGTGTGACACCCCTGTTCCGTAGTATGTTAATTGGTCCTTAACATGATGTGATTATGTATTTTGATATGATTTTGTGTTCCACTATGTGAAAATATGTGGTTTGAAATTTTATCTGTTCATCGTAGGAATATCTGTTTGAGTAGTCTGTTTTGGAAATTTAATTGAGGGCCTTATCGGCCACGGAACCCGAAATTGACTACGCCATTGTGGTTGGCATAATTTTTAGGGCCTACGGTGAAATTTAATTGAAATTTGATTCTGGCCAATTTAAACTGATTAAATTGATAAATTAAGTACCCCATTATTTTATATTAAAATATTTGTTAGTGGGGCTTGTTTTATATTTGCATTGCACTCCCCTTTAGCTCTCTTAAAACTCAAAATCTGAGTTAGACAATTGAGAGGGAGAGAGAGGCCGGCCATGGAGAGAAAAAGGGAGAGATTTGTGTAATTTGGGCTCAAGACTTGGGAATTTGAAGATCTAGCTCAAGATTTGGCTAGAGCTTGAGTGTTGAAGCTTTTAGGTAAGTGATTTCATGAACTCTTACTTGTAATTTGTAAGTTCAAGGGTTGTTTGTGATCAAGAACATGTAATGAGTTGATTTTTGTTGAGATTGAAGTCTTAGAACTCATGCATGTAAGAAATTACCTTGAAATTGCATGTTTGAGCTTGAAACACATGATTCATGTGGAGTTTTGGGTAAAGCTCATATTGTAGTCACCATTTGTACCATCTAAGTTGAGAATGATGAGCATCTCCCACATGCATGTACAAATCATGGGAGTATAAGTCTTGAATGTTGAATTTGAGCATGTTGATGATGGGTTTGAGACAATTTGGGACATGCATGTAGATAATTCATGTAATTGAGCTTCCTAATGTCGTAATCTGCATTAGTAGCATGTTAGCATGTGTAAATGTGTAATTTGAACCATTGCATGCAAGAAATGTAGATGGAAAACTGATCTGGAGCTCAAGAACACGATCTGGGAAACCCAGATTTTTGAGGTCCGCTCGAGCGGGGTAATGGCCGCTCGAGCGGGAAAATCGTGCTCCCAGCATTTTTTTGCAGAGTTGGATGCCCGCTCGAGCGGGACATTTCACGCTCGAGCGTGGATTTTTGTAGACGGACCTTCAGCTTGAGCGCATCTTTTGTGCAACCAGTACCTTGCAGGCCTTAAGGGTCCGCTCGAGCGGAGAATATTACGCTCGAGCGGGGACCCTGTTTCCTGGAATTTTGTTCATGCATTCTGTGATTCGTTTTCCGTTCTCTTTCACTTGTAAGCACTCTTAGGCATGTGTTAAGCATTGTAAATGAGTTAATGAGATAAGAGCAAAGCCTAAAGAGGAATATGTGAATTAAAGAACGGATTGAACTGTTAGTGACCCTTTTGTATTCATGAAATGTGTAGGGTCAAGCTCTAGGGCGCATCCACAAGCCGATCACTGTGAGTAATATCAATATTTGAAAACTTGTCAATGTCCAATTGCTACTCCCCTATAAATATTATGAGTTGTTAATTGGGATTGTGGACAAACGTTTGACATGAACGAATGGGCCAAAGGCCGTTTGACATGAATGAATGGGCCAAAGGCCGTTTGACATGAATGAATGGGCCAAAGGCCGTTTGACATGAATGAATGGGCCAAAGGCCGTTTGACATGAATGAATGGGCCAAAGGCCGTTTGACATGAATGAATGGGCCAAAGGCCGTTTGACATGAATGAATGGGCCAAAGGCCGTTTGACATGAATGAATGGGCCAAAGGCCGTTTGACATGAATGAATGGGCCAAAGGCCGTTTGACATGAACGAATGGGCCAAAGGCCGTTTGACATGAATGAATGGGCCAAAGGCCGTTTGACATGAATGAATGGGCCAAAGGCCGTTTGCCATGAATGGAAACCCGGATGGGCCAAAGGCCAGAATGTTTGGAACTACAGTTACTTGACTTGTATTTCGTATAGTTATATATATTTTGCTGCTAAACAGAAGTATGAATTGGGCCCAAGGCCGTTTGGAGCATGTTGATCTACATATTGTTATGTAACTGTTATATTTGATATTATTCACTGGGCTATCGCTCACGCTCATTCATGTATTTGTAGGTGAGCCAAGGGAAGTCCAAACCCAGCCCCAGTGAAGTCTGCTAGGAACAACAGGAGTTTTGGGAGAGTCAGCCTTGTGCCTCGCGCATGAGACCATCCTTGCCCTTTTACTATGTACCTACGTTTTGTCTTGTTGGCAAGGACCCAGTGCATGTCTGTACATAGTCTGTTATAGGTTGACTCGTTTTGGACGATCCTGTCTGTAATGAATTTTGTGAAACTGCACTTTTGATGTGAGTTATTAACGTATCTGAGTATGGTTTGTTTGATGTGCATATAAGCACGGCTCTATGGACAAAGTTTTTAATTTTGCTTCCGTTTGGCCCCCATTAACTCTGTTAGAATACGTTTAGAACAGTTTGAGGCCGTAGGTAATCTCATGATTACTGGCCGGTTACGTCCTTAACCCACGGGGGCGGGTTCGGGTCGTGACAGTAAGTGTCGGTTTCTCGAAGAGATATTTGATGGGATCTAATCTTGAAACCAACATTACAGAGTGAGCTAACAGGTAGTGCCGCAGCTTCCTGGTAGCCCATACCAAGGCTAAGCAAGCCTTTTCCAGCGAAGTGTAACAGGTCTCGTAATCCAGCATCTTCTTGCTCAGGTAATAGATAGCTCTCTCCACCTTGTCCTTAGACTCCTGTGCAAGCATGTAGCCCATTGTAGTTTCAGTTACTGAAAGGTACAAAATCAACAGTTTCCCCAGCTCAGGCGGTGACAACACGGGTGGGTTCTATAAGTATTGCTTGATCTGTTCAAAAGCAGCTTGGCATCGGCCGTCCCATTGGAATTTCTTTCTTTTCTTCAGGAGACCAAAGAGTGGTTCACAAGTCAAGGTTAATTTAGCAATAAACTGTCTTATGAATTGCACTTTACCCAGAAAGCCTCGCACCTCCTTTTCAGTCCTCGGTGGTGGCATTTCTAAGATGGCCTTGATTTTGGAAGGGTCGACTTCGATACCTCTCTGTGTAATCAAGAACCCTAGCATTTTCCCTGCTGCAACACCAAACGTACATTTCTGAGGATTCAGCCGCAACCAAAATTCTCTGATCCTTTGGAAGAACTTTTGCAAGGCGGTGTAGTGGCCCTCTCTTTCTTTGAACTTGACAATCATGTCGTCCACGTACACCTCAACCTCTTTGTGGATCATGTCATGCAATATCGTGGTCGCCGCCCCTTGATATGTAGCTCCAGCATTCTTCAGCCCAAATGGCATCACCCTATAACAGTAGGTCCCCCATGGGTGGTAAAAGGAGTCTTCTCCCGATCTTCGGGTGCCATCACAATCTGATTGTAGCCTGAAAAGCCATCCATGAATGAAAGCAAGGTGTGCCCAGCAGTGAAATCCACTAATTCGTCGATATGCGGCAAAGGAAAGTCGTCCTTCGGACTGGCTTTATTCAAATCCCTGAAGTCCACACATACTCGAATTCTACCGTCTTTCTTCGGCACTGGAACGATGTTCGCTAGCCAAGTTGGGTACTCAGATACCAGCAAAAACCCTACGTCAATTTGCTTGGTGACCTCTTCTTTAATCTTGAGAGCCCAGTCCAGACGGATCCTTCTGAGTTTCTGTTTAATGAGTTGGGCCTCTGGGTCAAGAGGGATCCGGTGCTGTACAATCTCAGGATCGATTCCAAGCATGTCTTCGTAGGACCACGCGAAAACATCTTTGAAATCTTTTAATAAGGCAACTAAGCGCTCGCGCTCCTCCGAAGACAACGTGGACCCGATCTGGACCAGCCGCGGGTCCTTCTTAGTACCAACATTAACTATAGTGATTTCATCAACCAAGGGTTTAACAAATCTCTCCTGCTCTTGATCAATTAATCGTTGTAAAATCGAAGGAATTTCTTCCTCGTCATTTTCATCAAAATTTTGAAAGTCCTGATTAATACAATAAATCAAAGGCACAGAAAAGTACTCAGAAACCACAGCCATTCCATTCTCATTAATCACTTCCAAATCGTCTGATTCCTCTGTTACAACAGACTCAAAAGAGAAAGAAAAAGACGACCTAGACAGGACTGTGGCATCTCGGTTGTCACCCCCAGGAATACCAGACTCAGACAAGCTAGAACCTGATTTCGACTCTACAGACTGGGTGGAATCAGATTCTGGCTCACTACCTGACCCGGTGCTGCTTGATAAAAATCCCTCCTCGTATTGCCAGATGAGGGAGGGTGCGATGGATGCATCCAAAATGTTTGAAAGTTGGCTCGCAACCATTTCATTCCCAATCATATTCACCGAGAAGTTATCCCCCAAGCACTTCTGTATGATCAGAGGATCTGAAAATAGACAAGCCAGTGCAACCTCCATTTCAATCTCGATGTTCTCAGAATCCACTTTCCCACACTGCTCAACTTCAGCTGGTGGGTCTGTCTGATCCTCGGCAACATCATCCCCAGATAACTGCAGGTCAAAGAAGATCTCAAACCCTGGCAAGCGACGCTTCTCTGCGTTCAACCATGGCACTGGAAAGCTGCAGAATGGAAAATCCTCCCCCTCCCGGACAAAGCGTCCGTAGGGTACCCTGGATGGGTCGGTGTGTTAACTCATAAGGTTTCCCCGCCTGCTTTGCTCTGGCTCTCCAAGTCATCTCCTTGCCTTTCCTCACCCAGTCCTCTTTGGTGGGCAGATAACCCAAACCAAAAGTATGTGGGTTGTGCAGCACTTCGACCGATACTGTAATGCCCTTCTGGCCACTTCATCCTAGTCCCGTCGCAGGGATGTGTTGGAGTTGTTCATAAGGTATACTGACTGAACGCTAACATACAACCCTTCATCAACAGCCAAGATGTTCTGTACGACCCGGGCCTCAGCGAGGGTAAATCCTGATAGGAATATATCCTCTGTGCCATGCTCAATTTCCAAAACTGGTGTAGACACCTCTGGCGGTGAATGGATTGACGAGTTCCTAAAAACTATAGCAACCCCCTTCCCGTGGAGATATTTCAACATCTGATGTAGGGTAGAAGAGACCGCCCTCACCTGGTGTAGCCACGGCCGCCCTAGGAGTAAATTAAAGGTTGTGGGAACGTCCAAGACATGAAAGTCAATATCGTTTTGTTCTAGACCAACCTGAGTCTGAATCTGCACAGTCCCCATCACTTCTCTACTAGTGTTGTCATATGCTCGAATCACCTAGGCAGTAGGTACGAAGTCCGCGGGCTTCAATCCAATTGCATATGCTGTCCTTGACAAACATACGTTAATGGCGGATCCTGTGTCGACAAGAACACCGGTATCCACTTGTCTCTACATTTCACAGAGATGTAGAGTGGTTTGTTGTGGTTTGCGCCCTTGGGCGGTAGTTCCTTGTCGGAAAAGGTCAACATCGGGTAAGCCCCTCCCGAAAAAAGCAATCCTACCAGCTACTCAAGCGTGGTGTCTATTAAGAGTTTGGCCTTGTCCATTGTAGATAGGACAGCTTGTCTATGAACTCGCGAAGCCATAAGCAGTCCCCAGATGGAGATGTCTGCCTGTATCTTTTTCAACTGTTTCAGCACAGCCTCTTCTTCGAGTAACTTTTCTTTCTGCTTCTCTGCCTCTTTGTCCTTTCCGGACACCTATGGTTGATCTAGGTGTAGCGATTTGAAATACCGCCCGCTCCTAGGCATGTGGTCAACTTCGCCAATATACCAGGTATTATCTGGCTGGTTATTCCCCCAGTCCTTATCAGTGTGGGCAAGACATAGGTTATCGTCTTCCCACCACATGCCATCGGCAGCCGACAGACACCTGTCCAGCTCTGTTACAACGATCCCTGTACTCACAGTGCCTTCCGTCCATGTGCTCATAGCAGGCTCTGTTCTTGTGCACACAGCACGTTCAGTCCCCACAGGGGCTTTGGCCTTTCTAGCTCTCTCAGAATCTTCGATCCCTTCCCGTTCAAACTGCTTCAGTGCAACCTGCTGTTCTACATCTCCTGTATTCAAAATACCCAAATCCCAAGCAAAATTCTTGGCACTGGCGCTCTCCAGCGTTGCATTCTGATTTTCGGCCCTTCTGGCCACAACTGATGTCCTTGTCCCTGACAGGCCCTGTTCTGGCTGAGATTCTTCAACAACATCTGGTTGGTCATCAAGCCATCCTGTAACCTCTGCTGACCCATCAAAATCAAACCAGTTGACTGTCATGTCTCCTGGATCTTGTTCGTTGACAAACTGAAGGTTAGCAATGTCCTCTTCCAGATCCGCTAAGTCATCTAGCCTCTGATCAAGTCCATCTTCCCGTACTACGCAAATCTCTGCCCCTATTGGCAATTCCACATTTTGCCTAACCTGGCCTGCTGACGTAATGTAGCCATACGGATTGTATATCTCCTCGGCAGAGCTCCCAAAATCCTCAGACCCTGAATCACTAGTCCCACTCTCCTTCGAAGTCATCCTTGTTCTATCTTCGATAGTCACCACCATTGGTTCAGGTTGGGTTCGAGAGATGTCCAACATGCATAAGTCAGTGCTATCAGGAATGAACACCTCTGGCTTGGGTAGGTGAGACGGGGTGATGTATATGCTAGGGTCGTATGACACAACCCCAGTTTGGATTGAATTGATGCGTTTGGGAGGTGGAGCTTGGTTATGTGGTGGGAGAGGGTTGGTTATGACATTCGGTTTCTCCGGAGGCACGATCACCCTGTTGTCAACGAGATCCTGAATCTCATGACGCAATCTATAGCACTGGTCGGTGTCATGACCATGCTGTTGGTGAAACGCGCAGTATTTAGCTGGGTTGTGGAAGGGGGGAAGTTTTTCTAGCAACGGCCGTGGCTCTAGGGGCTTCAAGTGCCCTTTCCTGATCAAAACCCCCAATGCCTTGGACAAAGACATGTATAGTGGGGTGAAGGTTCTTTGGCCTTGAGGTGGGTACTTGGTTGTTTGTGAGTTACTTCCGGACGCGCCGGTGAATGGTGTAGCTATAAGGGTTCTTGGGGTGGTGGTGGTGACCATGCTCACATCTGAAGCTCTGGCAGCTGTAGCACTGCTTGTGCCTGCATTCGTACTGCGGTTAAAAGTCCTCCTGGGCTGCTCTCTATCATTATCAATCAGATCCTGTTTCAAGGCGTCCTCGATTTGTACCCCAATCTCATATAGATCTCCAAAAGTGGGGAGAGGGAGGACGATCATCTTTTACATGAGCTTGGGCTGGAGGTTGCACACAACCATCCGTATTTGATCTTTGTCAGTCGGCCTAATGGTCATTATCGAGGCCTTGGCCCTCCAGCGAGTCACAAAATCAGAGAAACTCTCATTCGGCTCCTGTCTAGTCGTCTCGAGATCACAGGTTGTAATCTCTATCTGTGTATTGTAAGAGTATTGAGCTACGAAGGCCTCGGCCATCTCCTCCCAGTTTCTCTTGACGGAATCTTCCAATTTTGCATACCAAATGGCCGCTACACCCGACAGGGTCCGGCCAAATAGAGAAAGCTTCTGTAGTCTGGTGAGGGCCATCGGCCTAAGTATGTTTGAAAACAACCGCAGATGCACCATAGGATCGTCGGAACCATCAAAACGGTCAATGTGTAGCATGTTAAACCGGTCCGGCAACGTCACAGCCGAGTCGGTGTACCTATCCTCAATATCTGGAATGGACTTGACACCTTGAGATTTCCTGAATAGCTTTTCAAGCTTGCTCACTTTTAATGCCGTGGGGTCCACCTCAAACTCAAAGGGAGAATCTAGTAGGTTGGTCTACGCTTTGGATAGCTGGGGTAGGATTGGAGATGGGAACCGACCCTGTCGGAATGTCCGTATCTTCCTGGACATTAGCTATCTCTCCGAGTATTGGCACTCTTGGTGGGAGAGGAGCTTGGTGTAAAGCGGATGCTCCGGTTTGCTGTTGTAGCCTGGTAATTAACTCCGCCTGTTGGGCCATGATCTCAGCCTGTTGTTTGGCAAATTTTTCTTGACGAGCAGTGTCCTACTGCATGGTTTTCATACTCTCTTGGAGCTGACGCATCATCTCTTCCATTCCTTCCATACTGCCCTGATCTAGCTGAACTACCGGTATATCTGTATCTGCAGTAGACTCAAAAATCTCAACCTGACTACTCAAAGACCACTGATCTGGCAACTGCGGTACCGATACACTGCGCCTTACCGACCTCCGTCTGGCAACCAGGGGTAAAGAGTGGAACACTGGTTGTCCGTCTATTAGATCCTCAGATCGATGGAGTCTGCGACCTCTAGTCCAGAGTGCTTAGGGAATATCTGCTTGGTCGGAAGCAATTATGCTAAACTACCTAGCAAAAACATAAATAAAGCATAATAAGGAAATAAACAACTAGAAAAACGGACAGCATAACGGCTTAAATAAACACAACACAC
This sequence comes from Camellia sinensis, assembly GCF_055761805.1. NCBI lineage: Eukaryota > Viridiplantae > Streptophyta > Magnoliopsida > Ericales > Theaceae > Camellia > Camellia sinensis. The sequence goes on from NW_028128987.1 coordinate 25,387,488, forward strand.
AGTCGGTATGACAACACACAGTTGGAATTTGTAAGCTGAATATACTGTTCTCAACTACTGATCATTATTTCCAAACCACTGCCCCAAATCTGAATCTGACGCCCGCAGATATAACTGATTCTTAAAACACTGATGCCCGCAGGCCTGATACTCAGACTTGCAAATTGATACATGCAACCTGTAGAGGCACACTCTAAAAGAACATAGCAAGCAAGTGAAAGCCAAAACACCCCTATGGAGGGGTAGGGTTTTCCTGTCCTAGTTTCGTCAAGAACTAGGGTTTCACTATGCACACAGCAGTTTCAAACAACCTACAATCAGGTAAGCAACCTGTCCTAGTTTGGAATGGTCACTATGGATTCCGATATGCACTAGGTTGAATGGTCAAAAAGGGGTGCCCCGATAAAAAACTGGGGTTTGTGTTCCCATCGTGGCAGAGCCCGTAACCGGTCAGCCTTATGGCGCACAGCCGCGGCAAACCGTTTAGGAATAGCAGATGGCAAACACGGTGTCCTAGGCACACCAATGCAAATATAATGCAAAGAAACACATAAGTGTAATCAAAACAACACATCATGAGTTCAAGTCAAGTTCTCTAACTCCCCAACAAAGTCGCCAGAAACTGTAGATGCGCCCGAACGTCCCGGGAAAATCCCGTTTTATTCATTTGGGCTCACTACAGTTTGGACTCAAATGTCACGGTTCTTAATGTGATCTTGCAAAGTGCAATGCAAGATTGATAAATCACCAAAGAGTCCAAATCCGGCAAATCGTTTTGAAAAACTGATTTTTAGAAAGAAGTGCCAAACATGGACTGCTTCGCTAGATACAGAGTCGCCACCTAAATATTTTATTTTTGGGAAATTTAGGAAACCCTGACTTCTGCCTAAGGCCACGTGTCTGTCATCACCAAAGTTGCCTCGGCTCGGGAACTTGGGTACGAGAGGGGAAGGTCATGCAATGAGCACCCCCGCTCGTCCGATCAAAGATCGGCCTTTACTAACATGATATCTTGTTTTTGAAAACACATGTGCTCTTATTCCGGTTATTAACCTAGAATTACTATGTGATGCGCACAGCATACAAGTATAGACTGGATCGCCTAACTTGGAACAAAACATCTCATGTTTGTTTTTGAAAGCGGTTTGCTACTCGCAAGTAGGCTAAAATGTGAATTTTTCCACCCTCAAGTGGGCTTTAGAAAACATGGTGATTTGCCACTCTCAAGTGGGCTCAAAACTCGCAATTAATGAATTGTTCCAATTCAAGTAATCCAACTTCACCCACAGGCATTCAGGCAGTTATATCACATAAGCAGTTAGCCTCATGGCAAGCATGCTATCATGGCAGTCACTCACACACATGCAAGGATGCTAAAGCATAAACACTTATCGAGTACTCCGAGCCAAAACAAAAGCTGTGTTAGAAATCAATGCATGATCCTAGCTATGTCAACAATGCCTAATGCAACACATACAAACTGTAACTAAGATAGGCTCAGCTATTCTAAAATGTCATGTGAAATGCAATTTGATACATGTATTCAAAGAGGAATTGAAATACAATGCAGTTAGTATGATGCGCCGAGCCCGGTGCATGCAAGACAGATGAATAGATGCAAACGTGCGAGCATAAGGATGCTAATTGAAACATGCCCTAAAACTAACCATCATAAGCTGGTAAATAAAAGGGAGAAAGAAATGGGGGTTGGAAGACATGTATCACACACACGCACACTTATTTACAATAGTTGTGCCCTCTCAACGGAGGGTCTGAATGAATAATACAGAACCAACTAGCTAAAGTTAATCTAATTAAACTAGTTATTACACAACAGAATAAATAACAAGCTACAACTAATTATTACACAACTCTAACTAATTAACAAATTAACTAAGTTAGCAATTAAATAAGCATATAAACTATATGATGTAGGCTGCCTCAGCTCTGCTTTGGATGACAAAGGATGCCTACATGCTCGAGTCGCCTTGTTCAAAAATCCCTCGCGACGCCCCGATTTGCCTCTATTTGCAATTGATCTCAGAAACTTGCACCAAGCTCCAGAGAGATAAAACTCCACCTTGGGAATCTGTAGGGATACTGCATACCAGATATTGGCCTTGGAGACCACCTGCCGACCACTTTTTGTGGTGAAAACTAGAAAAAGTGGTTGGCCAGCCACTTTATATGGTCGGCCGACCAGTTTTTGCTGCTGGTTTCTAATTTTCTGCAACAGAGGGCAAGAAAGGGGCATGGCAAAGTATTTGCAACACATGTATGCGCGACCACCCTCCCTATCATTACATAAGCTCAAGTGAGTGTAGGTCTCGGCCCTCAGTCCACCAATCACGCATCTCGATGCATGATGGCCGAGGGGCCGAATTGCGCAACTTAATATGGAATGAATGCACATACAAACACCTAAAACCTAGAACTCCGTCATGTATAGTCAAGAGTGTCGGCAACCGGGAATCGAGGTACGTTTCATCACTTCAAGTATGAAACGTCCCTCGTTTCCCGTGTTTAGACTAACGCCTATTCCAAACACAATGCAACAAACATGGCATGCACAATGCGACTCAATCATGCAGCTTAATGCAACACAACTTGGACATGCAAGCATGCAAGGGATGATAATGCAAACTAGCATACACGATGCTATGAACTATATGGCATACACAACGCCCATAACACTAACATACACAATGCACGTGGTAACCAACATACATAATGCAATGAAAATGGCATGCACAAGTGCAATGATCAATCATGTAACAACATGGCATGCTCAATGCTACGAACTACATGACATACTCAATGCGCAATGGACTTAAACTGAAATGAATAGGCCTCAGCCATGTCCGAATCAGCGGCCATTGATGATGAAATCAAGGCACCAAAACACACACAAACATGTATAATGCAATGGCCTAAGCCTAAGGCACAAAATACAACTCTCCAAGAGCATTGAAAAGATGAAACATGGAGTACAATGGCATGTGTTCCAGCACTGAAATGGGATACAAAATGACTTCGAATCATGCAAACAACTCACGCAATGCATGTTAAAAGGCTCAAGCATCGAAAGCTAGTGAAGCATATTACCCTAGAGGCATGCAAGGCGATGCTCAAATGACCATACCAACCCCAAACATACCCTATGCAGGCCAAAATAGCAGCAAAATGAGTTGGGATGATGGCTTTGAAAGGCACAAAAATGGGGCTCATGCAATGGCTCACAAATAGGGCATAAAAGCATAACTCTAAAAAGCACTTAAAGAGTGGAAAATATGAAAGTATAGCTGCCCTACATGCTCTGAAATAACATTCCCAATGATGCCAAAACATGCAAATATCTCTAGTTAAGCATGCAAGAGACCTCAAAACTTAAAGCTAGTCAAGGCTATTACACAACAAGCATGCATGGAAAGCATCATTCAACCAAGAGGCCTCAAAACAGAGCTAAGGCAATCCAAAATATGAACAAAACCATGTTGGAGCAAAGCCAAAATGTGCTAGAATAAAGAGCCAAAACATCATGCGAACCAAGCTAGTAAACAAGATTTACACTACAAGCATATGGAACATGTAAAAGGCTACTAAACTAGCCAAAAACAGAGTCATGATATGTCAAATGATGACCAAAAACCCACGGAAATGGAGCTAAAACATGCTAGATTGATATGCTACCTTGATGAGCCATAAATGGGAATACACTACATATATGAGAAGCATGCCAAGGATGACCGAACCAACCATGGATAGAGTCTAGGCATGCCCTAAAAGTCACCAAAAAGTTCCTAAACCAAGCCTTGAAAGTATGAAAATGTATGCTCCTTTGATAGGCCAAAATGCAAGTAAACAAAACAAAAAGAGAGAGGGTCACCCCTCTCTAATTTAGGACCTCAAAACCACATGCCAACCACTAAAAATCCACTGGATTTCAATTGCTAAAAGGCCAAGCAAGGATTAGCTCAAAGGCCCTAAGGCATGGCACAAAACAAGGCCAAACAAGGCATGCAAAAGGGTAGGAGACCCTCAGGACCCAAGAGGCCTTAAACAAACATGTTAAGTGCTCAAAAATGAAGCTTTTTTTAGTTGAAAACAAAGCTCAAATAAGCATGCAAGTATGGCTAAGAGAATGATCAAGACAAAGCTTAAAAGAGGAGAAAAAAGATTACCCATGAAGCACTGCAATACCAGCAAGTTTCTCAGTCAAAAATCAGCTTTTCAACCTCTGAAAAGGTCCTCCAAGAACCTCAGTTCAATGGTGGGGTGTATGGTTAAGAGTTGTGGTGTAAAGGTGAAGAACAACACACACTTTAGGCACCAAATATAGAGATATAGAGGGAGATATACACTTGTGCCTTAGGCAAAATTCAGAACCTCTGCCATGGAGAGGGAGAGCCTCTCTTATAGAGGAACAAAGTTTAAAGCTTCCTCAAGAAGCTAAAACTTGGATGCAATCCCTCTATACACAATGGAGGATACAGTATGTGCCCTCCAGCTGGCACAGCTGGCATCCATTCAGTCTAATAAAATAGAAGGAAAGTTGCCGACCAGAAAATGTGGTCGGCCTGCTACTTTTAGTGGTCGGTCGACCACCCAAAGTGGTCTCCGAGGTAAAAAAGTGGTCGGCAGGGGGAATTGGTGGTCTCCACACTGAAAGCAAGCCAATGGTGGGGTGGAAAACCAGAAAATGTGGCCCAAAGACCAAGAAAACCAGTTTCCCGACCAGAAAATCGATTGACGGGGAGAAGAGTGGTCTCCAAGGATACAAGCACCCTTGTACCACTTCCCAAACAAGGAAAGTAAGGTTTGTACCCAAGACAAACCAAAACGGATGCAAGACGAGGGTTCGGGAGGCAAGGCGCGCCGCCGGGAGCCCCGAAAACCAGCTGCCGAGCATCAAAAGTGGCGTACAACTGCAAAAGTGGCCTCCCGGAGCATAGTTTCCCTCTAGATAGAGAAAACGAGGTGTGTTCCAAAAATCATGCCAAACAGAGAATGTTAAGCGGTCCCGAGCCGAGGCGCACGGCCGATGGCTCCGAAAATCAGAAACTAGTCTCCAAATGGGAACAGTAGCCTACGACCACTGAGAGATGGTCTACAAGACCTCTCCCTCCCACCGAGAAGAGAAAACAAGACTTGGTCCACGGATTGAGTTAAAATACAAAGGGTCCTGAGGTCCGAAGGTGAAGCTCTAAGCAAAGAACTCCGAAACCTCGAAACGAGCACAACATGCGCAATCACCGAGCGCTCAATCGATGACGTCTGAATCTTAAGGTCGGTCAAAAATGGGGTGTCTACAAGCGGTCATTTTTGTGCTCAAGCGGTGAATAGGAGCATCCACTATCTCTGCTAGCAAACTGAACTTCTAGGAAGCAAGTTTTACAGCTCGAGAGGTGAATGTTGTGCTCGAGCGGTTGGCCTATATGTTTTGCATCACCTTTACTCATACCACTCGAGTGGTGAAGTGTACACTGGAGCTGTCTTCCTGAATCTGTTTATTATAAAGTGCGCCGTTTGCTATTTTTAAGGTTGAAGCCATCCAAATTCTGGGAGAGCAGTGCTACCGAGGTTTTCTATATTGTAAGGTATTTCTATAAGTGTTATTGGAAGGTATTTTTGTTAGTGTTTCCTTGATGATTTGAGAGTGATCGGTAGATCTACGAGTTTCATATTGGTTTCATCAAGTGGTTTATCTTTAATCTTTTATTCACAAAAGAGAGAGGTGTTCTTTAGTGGATTCTAAGGAACTTGGGCCTGAAGCTTTGGTGGGTTTCGGAATGGCTTATCATTGTGGATTCGACATCAACGTTGTGGATTCAACGTTGGGTAAGACAATTCCAAGAAGAAGAATGTGGTGGAAGAGACACATCGGGGTCAGTTCAATTTGGGCATGCATTCACTCGGTAATTGAGGGTACACATGTATAATTCCATTTTATCTTCTTAGTAGATTGATTTATGACTTTGGCCTGTGGTTTTTTTATCACAATTGTAGGCGCTCCAATTGTGGTTTTTTCAAAGTTAAATCGTTATTTGATTTGTTATTGCTTGTTTGATTGGGATTGGAATTCACTATTTAAATTGAAACATAATCACGAATCAATATCTCTGGGGCTTTTAGATTTTTCACTCTTTAAGTAATATCTTCTTACCAAAATGCATATTTGGTATGAACTTTTTAGAAGATTGTAGAATTTTAAACATCTTTTATCAAGTGAATTGGTGACTTGCTGTTTGTTTTTCTTGTTTGCTATGTGTTGATGTCATGGATATTTCACACAATCTTTGTTAATATTTTATACAAAACTATTAGCAAATGCTTTAGTGATAATATTGAAATTTTCCTTTTTTGCATTATTTGTTTTGTCGCAAGTTTTCTTTTCTGTTATAGTTGATACCTGATTATACTAGGAGTTTTGTTGGAGGACCTGATGGGGGCTCTCAATTATTTATGGCTTCTTGGCACACATCAATGTTAGGCGGTCCTCAAGAATTAGATATTACTGGATGTAGATGTCATCCCTCTGCTAGAGCTCATTATGGTGAGCTAATTTTGTGTATGGCTCTATTGCATTGAGTAGTGATTAACTAGTAGGTTGATTTTGCTTTGATTATTGTCTATTTGAAAACTAAGAAGAACACTAATAGTTGTCTACTTGAAAACTATGTTGTCAATGATTACTGTTTATTTGGGTAAGAGGATGTTGAATTGTTGTTATTCCCTTGATTTTTCTTTTTGTAGTTCATAGAGTTTTCTTGTTTTATAAACTGTGATTAGGTTGATAAGTTTTCTAAAAAAAGATTTGGTAATTTTCTTTTTTTCTTCAATGGGTTTTTCTTTGTTTACATTCTTAGCCATTTGTGTGTGTGTGTGTGTTGGTTTTTACTTTTTATTGGTTTGTGAACCTAACTGATCTTTGGGTTTTAATTGGTTTTGATGTAGGTGATGACTAATGGGAGTTTTAGGAGTATATGGAAGAAGTTTGTACAAGGATTTTATATGGTGTGAATACAAGAAATCTCTTACAAGTCAATTAGGTCTTAGCTAAATGTCTAAAAAGGTTGACTCAACTTACTACATATATATATATATAAGAATAGGTTCTTTATTTCATCACCCTATGTTTCCCCCCCCCCCCCTCTCCAATTTTCTTCCATTTTGAGCCTAAAACAATAGATTGTGTGGTTTCAAGACAATATTTGGTTTTGTAGGAATAATGGTCACCTTATGATATTGTTTTTTCTTTTTCAAATGATCAATTTTTTTTTTTTTTTGGGCGGGGGGAGAGAATTTTCAAATGCTTTTTTGATTTGGTGGAATACTAGAATTTTATTTTTAAACCAATAAGCTAAAATTGGTATGATAAGAGTTTGGAAGTTCCAAAAAAAAAATGTGGTGTTTCTTGAAAGTGCCACTAAATGTTGGTTATGACATCATTAGTTAAGAGAGATGGAAAGATGGTGACAGACGTTAGGATATTAGGATATAGCAACATTTTTCATAATCGTCGTCCTAATACATTATTGATGTTTTTGAAATGCCATAAGCCTAAGACGGCAGCTGCGACTGCGACACAAATTAGAAATGTTGGTTTTTCTTAGGTAACGTTTTTCAGACCTAAGGCGGCGTTTTTGAAATTCCACTAAGAGTGTGATTTCCTTCCGTGATGCCACGGTTATACTATCTCTTTAGCAAAACCAAATTTCTCTTCGAGTATTAACAAAATGTTTCAACTGTTTGGGGTCATGAAACCATCCTGTCTGACTATCCCAAAAATTGTTTTAAGTCTTTGCTTTTAAATATAAAGAGTTTCAATGAGTACTTTCTAATCATATAAATGGGAGTCTATGCCATATAATAGGAACAACACAAGACAAAACCTGTCAATACACGATGAACCTGCCTGTACTCAAAAACTTAGCTAACCATACTGTGATACCCCTGTTCCGTAATGCGTTAATTGGCCCTTAATACGAATTTGATTATATGTTTGATATGATTTGGTGTGCCATTATGTGATATATGTGATTCTAGAATTCTATCTGTCCACCATAGGAATATCTATTTGAATAATCTGCTTTGGAATTAAATTGAGGGCCTTATCGGCCACAAAACTCAAAATTGATTACGCCATTGTGGTTGGCATAATTTTTAGAGCCTACGGTGAAATTTAATTGAAAATTGATTCTGGTCAATTTAAACTGATTAAATTGATAAATTAAGTGCCCCATTATTTTATATTAAAATATTTGTTAGTGGGGCTTGTTGTATATTTGCATTGCACTCCCCTTTAGCTCTGTTAAAACTCAAAATCTGAGTTAGACAGTTGAGAGTGAGAGAGAGGCCGGCTATAGAGAGAGAAAGGAAGAGACTTGAGCAATTTTTGGCTCTAGCTCGGGAATTTGAAGATTTAACTCAAGAATTGACTAGAGTTTGGAAGATTAAAGCTCCTAGGTGAGTAACCAACCCCTAACTCATGAATTTGAGTTGTGATTTCGTGAATTGAAGATTAATTTGTGATCTAGAACATGAAAGGAGTTGGTTTTGATGAATTTGAAGACTATACATGCATGCATGTATGTATTGTTTTGAATTTGCATATTTGAGCTTGAATTACATGACTCATGTTGCAATTTTGGTTGAAATCCATGTATTTGACCATCTTTTCATCATATGAGAGGAGAATGAAGGTTATATGTCACATGCATGTACAATCCATGGAAGTAGAAGCTTTGAATGCATGAAATGGTTACATTGGTAATGAGTTGGTGGAAAATGAGCCATGCATGTAGATAAATTATGAAATTGAGCTTCAATATGTTGTAATTCTATGTTTGTACCATGTTAGTACATGATTATGTGAAGTTTGGACCGAAATCATGCATTTAGAGCCTTTGAATGTCGAGATGAAGCTCAAGAACTCAATCTGGAAAACCCAGATTTTCGATGTCTGCTCGAGCGGGTGAAGTGTCGCGCGAGCGGAGAAATCGAGCTCCCAGCATTTTCTGCAGACATGGTTCCCGCTCGAGCGGGGAAGTTGACGCTCGAGCGGGGAGCTATGTAGACAGGTAGTCCGCTCGAGCGGCCGAGTTCACGCTCGAGCTGGAACTGAAGGCAACCAGTACTTTCGCAGACCTAAGGGTCAGCTCGAGCGGGGACACTATTTTCTGAAATCCTGTTTTTGCATTTTGTGTTCTGTTTTCCGTTCTTTTTCACTTGCAAGCACTCTTAGGCATATGTTAAGCATTGTAAATGAGTTAATAAGATAATAATAAAGCCTAAAGAGAAATATGTGAATTAAAGAACGGATTGAACTGTTAATGACCCTTTTGTGTTCATGAAACGTGTAGGGTCAAGCTCCAGGGCAAATCCACAAGCCGATCACTATGAGTAATATCGATATTTGAATGCTTGTGAATGTCCAATTGTCCATTCCCTTATAAGCTTTATGAATTGCTAATTGGGATTATGGACGTAAGTCTGATATGAATAAACATAAATGGACCCAAGGTCATTTTGATAAACATGAATGGACCCAAGGTCGTTTTGATAAACATGAATGGACCCAAAGGTCGTTTTGATAAACATAAATGGACCCAAGGTCGTTTTGATAAACATGAATGGACCCAAAGGTCGTTTTGATAAACATAAATAGACCCAAGGTCGTTTTGATAAACATAAATGGACCCAAGGTCGTTTGACATGAATGAGTGGGCCGAAGGCTGTTTTGAAATAAATGATTAGGCTGAAGGCCGTTTTGTCATGAATGAGTGGGCCGAAGGCCGTTTCGAAATGAATGAGTGGGCCGAAGGCCGTTCTGACATAAATGAATGGGCCAAAGGCCGTTTTGACACGAATGTATGGGCCGAAGGCCGTTTTGATACAAATGTATGAGCCGAAGGCCGTTTTGACATAAATGATTGGGCTGAAGGCCGTTTTGTCATAATCGAGTGGGCCGAAAGCTGTTTCGAAATGAATGAGTGGGCCGAAGGCCATTCTGGCATAAATGAATGGGCCAAAGGCCGTTTTGACACGAATGTATGGGCCGAAGGCCGTTTTGATACGAATGTATGGGCCGAAGGCCGTTTTGACATAAATGATTGGGCTGAAGGCCGTTTTGTCATAATCGAATGGGCCGAAAGCCGTTTTGACATACATAATTGGGCCAAAGGCCGTTTTGACATAAATGATTGGGCCAAAGGCCGTTTTGACATAAATGATTGGGCCAAAGGCCGTTTTGACATAATCGAATGGGCCGAAGGCCGTTTTGACAAGAATGGAGATCTGAATGGGCCAAAGGCCAGAATGTTTGGAGTTACAGTCACTTGATCTATATTTAGCTATATATCTATTAACTAGGAAAATGAATTGGGCCCAAGGCCATTTGGAGTATGTTGTTCTACATATTATTTATATGACTTCTGTATTTGACATTATTCACTGGGCTATCGCTCACACTCATTCATGTGTTTGTAGGTGAGCCAAGAGAAGTCCAAACCCAGCCCCAGTGAAGTCTGCCAGGAACAACATGAGTTTGGAGAGTCAGCCTTGTGTCTCAGACACGAGTCTCAACCTTGCCATTCTGCTATGTATTTCCATTTTGTCTTGTTGGCAAGGATCTTGTGTATATCGGTATGTAGTTGTGATATGGGTTGACTCAGTTTAGATGATCCTGTCTGTAAAGGATTTTCTAATACTGTATTTCGTTGTGGGTTATTAACGTATATGCGTATGGTTTGTTTTAAAGTGCATATAAGCACGGCTCTATAGACAAAGTTTTGAATTGCTTCCGTTTGGCCCCCATTAACTCTGTTAAAATACATTTGGTTTGGTTTGAGGTCGTAGGTAATCTCATGATTACTGGCCGGTTACGTCCTTAACCCATGGGGGCGGGTTCGGGTCGTGACAAAGTGGTATCAGAGCACGAGTTAATAACTCACACACTTGTCCAAAAGAGCAATAAGCGTCTAGAAAAGATCTAGGATGCATTCACGTGATAAATATAAATCTGAAAGCATCAAGAATATGCTTAAGTGTTTCGGTATGAACAGTCATGCGCTATAATTTGTAAATTGCTTGCATGGTAAACCTTTGGAATACGTATGCTCTCTGGTATATGCATACTTGTGAATCTCTGTATTAAGTATAATGTTATGTTTGGTATAAATGAATGATTTCCTAAATTCTCCTTGAACATAATTGTGGTATCCTTAGCGGAGGCCCTTGCCCAGGGGATATAATACTGTGGCTTATGGTCATGAAGCCCTAGCCCGGGGGAAATACTATCGTGGCACAGGCCCTCGCCCGGGGGAAATAATACCGTGGCCTATGTATGTGATATGTTGATATGCTTGACCAACATGATATGTCACGCTAAAAGAAGTACCACACATGATTCGAATATGAGATATCAATTGTTACACTAATGTGTACAACAAGTTTGTTTTGTTATAATGCACATACATGAAAAGTTGTTTATGTGCATTCAATTATGCCTACGGGTGTCTATTTGAAATATGAACATGATTTGAGTATATAATTACTTAGTAAATGTTCAGCATGCGATATTTGATAAATATGCAATTATCTGTTACGTAAGTGATTAATTGCGTACGTTATGTGAAAGGAGAATATAACAATGTGCCTATGTGCGAATGTACTCATGTGATTTTGTGTTTAATTTCATATTAGGCATCCCAGTATTTGGTAAAGTTTGATAAGAATTTGTGTAGAGTATGAGCAAATTAAGGGCATACGGGTTGGAAGGTTCTTCCACAGCCCGACTTGATAGTCCGGAAAGAGTAGTACAAGAATTGGCAGAGATCTTGAGACAACAGCGTCAGTTGCCGCTATGGCAAGAACCTTTGCCACCACCAGTGTGAGAAACACCGAGGAGTTTGTTATCAGACTTCTGGAGCTCGTTATAGATATGGTAAAATGGACCATATGGCAAGGAACTGTCCCCGGATTGAACGAAATGTGAATGAATCCTCTGCCTTGGCTAAATCCGTACCAGTGGTAGGAACTGCTACTCAGGATGGAGTAATCACACTCATCCCAGAAAGCACTCAGAATGTTGTAACCATTATCCCAGGTATCTATACTGTTTACAAATGAATGCTTATGTGTTGATTGATTCTGAATTAGTACGTTTGTACATCTTCGCTTGGGATATTATTTTATTCGGATCGGCATATATTTCATATCTGCTGCATGTGTATCTAGATTGGTTAGACCCACATGATCGAGACTGTATTCATTGGAGGTATATGCCCCGTTTGGGGAAATTTGTGAAATACGTTTTGGGATATTGATTGACTCTGCACATGCACATATATATCTACACCTATGCTCAGGGTGATTTATTATGTTACCGTCTTCAATGACTAAACCACTGGAATTATGATTCTGTAATCATGTGACCAAGTTGAGCACCCTAAATGATGAACTCTATAATTGTGAGACCATATATTTTGATTGGTAGAAAGTTGACTGGGTGATGTGACTAATTTGGAACTTTTGCATAACAATCCCATACTATGTGTACCCGAGGAACTTTGTATAATGTATTACTGTGCACCATGTTCTTGCATATAAGGCTTCTTTGGGAACTGCTACACTGATTATGATACGTACCTCCTGATATGAACACTTGCATGCTTATGTAACTATACCTGAACTTATGTGGACAATACCGTATTGTACGTGATTTGAAACACTTTGATATGAACAGCTGTGATGAATGATTCTGATACGACCTTGAGAACTGATAAATTTAGGGCAGTTGTGAAACTATCAGCCATGTGCCTAAACAAACGAAGTGAGCCTTACAGAATCAAATGTACCCTATTTGAGAAAACTTCTATCTGACTTGATCCAATAGAACCTTTGTCTGAATTGACCCGATAGAACCCTCATTGGATATAATTTGACAGGACCTTTGTTTGATTTAATCTGACAAGACCTTTGCTTGGATTGATTGATAAGAACCTCTATCTAAGTTGATTTTGTAAAAAGGGGTTAAGAATTGTCTATAAATAAATGACCAGATTATTATTGGCAGGAAAACTGATGGACCCAAAACTTGAATCCGTTTGGAGTGCTTGACTTATTTGAAAGACCTTTTGTAGGCTATCAATAGATTGATTTACCTATGAACACCATTGAGAACTAACCTTCAACTATTGAGGACATATGTGTTATAGGTGAACTGAATTGTACAAATCCCGTGATTGGGTGTCTTAAGGAACGATGCTTGTGTATTGTCCCATCCTGGTTGGTTTGATGCTATGGGGACTGATGATGACAGATTGATTTGACTATAAGCAGTACTGAACAGTTGTCCTTGACTGATCAGAATATGTTGTGTATGGGAGAGTGGTTGCTTCAGTGTTATCGGATTTTGGAAGATCAGGTTACGGTGAGTGGTATTATGTTTGTTTTGATGACATTCTTGGGGCGTCCTTTCATGCTAGGGGACGTTAAGCCTATGTAGCACCTTTGATCGAGATACCTTTTGCCACCGACGGTTTCGTACGGGTGGGTTTGACTAATCGATCTCGAGTCGGCCACCGACGGTTGTGAACGGGTGTGCTTGATTCCGAGACGATTATTCCTTTGTTTTGTCTGGAATGTCATCCTTTGGTATTATGCAGATGTTATAGACATCAAAGAAGCTTTGAAAAATCCTGATTATCCATAAGTGTGCGAATTCAGTACACCTTGTGAACGCCTGCCCAGCGCCATTATATTCTGTAATTGGGGCCCTGAGGATGTGTAAATTGTGCTTAACATGTGATTGACTCCTTTGATACTACCTTTGCCATTATGGAGGTTTATATATGAATTGCCTTATGCTTTTGATGACTATCAGATAATGTGGAAAGACTCGATAGAATAGGGAATTGAATATTGAATTGAATTGTGAACTGTAAACTGTTGAATGAATTAAGAACACGTGTATTATGTCAGAAATTGCCTGCTTCGATGTTATTATACTTTACAATCAGTATTATGGGGATGTCTGGACTATGTGTATTGTGTGGGTAATTACTTCGATGTTACCTTTGTTGTTTCGGGAATCAGTATCTGGATCCACCTTATATTCCTAAAGACTTTTAATTGACCTTGGATAATTGTGATGAGTCACTGGACTAAATACCGAATCAGATCGTGAATTGGGGAATTATTGAAGAATGAATTGAACTTTTGTGACACAGAATAGACCGAACTTCTGTGATAAAGTTAGCTGACATTGAAATAAATATGTTAGTGACCTACCTTGAAGAGGTCAATTGGTGAATATGTCTAAATATTTTTCGGTGCCAACAGGTCGAAGTTGAATTTCAGATAGTGGCGGGACTACTTCAACCTCTCTCCATTTTGGAATGGAAATGGGAATATGTGGCTACGAATTTCGTTGTGGGGCTACCTTGAGCACCCAAGGTATAAGTCCCATTTGGGCTATTGTAGGTAAAATTATTGAAGTTGCCCATTTCTCCCTATAAAATTTTGTATGATGCTTGTAGACTAGCCACTGTTTACATCGATAAGATCGCTCGTTTACATGGGGTCCCAGTATCTATTGTTTAGAGAGAAATTCTAAAATGTGTTTGAATTCTGAAAATCCTTCAAGAGGCAATGGGGGCTCAGCTTCTATTCTGTTATGTTACCCGGACCCGGAGGTTCCCTTATGGAACTGGTTATTCGTAACCTCATGTGTATATGTTCTGTTCTGTTCCGTTATGTTCTGTTCTGTTAATGCTAATGAATGTATCACGTAAACTTAATCATGACTTATGACTCTTGTATATGATCTGGACAAATTATGAATTTGATACGAAACTGAATTATGATTCGGTGCTGTTTTCCATCCGCAAATTGATGTATGATCAGAAAGAACTTGTTAGATTTTTGGGAGAAATACTCCAAATTTATGCAGTAGATTTTTCGGGGAATTTGAAAGATCTATCCATTGTTGGCAGACTTTGCTTACAACCACAGCCTACACTCTAGATTGGTGTGACACCATACAAGCCTTGTATGGAAGAAAATGTAAGTCCCTAACTAATTGAGAAAAGAGTGTTGCTTGATTTTGAGACTAAGTAAATGGCTATCAAAAAGGATTAGAACCGTTGAATGAAAGGTGTTCCGAATTTTGTTCGACTAAGGGTGAAATAAGTTTGAGGGACCAAACTTTCTGAAGGGGGGAAGACTGTGATACCCCTGTTCCGTAATGCGTTAATTGGCCCTTAATACGAATTTGATTATATGTTTGATATGATTTGGTGTGCCATTATGTGATATATGTGATTCTAGAATTCTATCTGTCCACCGTAGGAATATCTATTTAAATAATCTGCTTTGGAATTAAATTGAGGGCCTTATCGACCACAGAACTCAAAATTGATTACGCCATTGTGGTTGGCATAATTTTTAGAGCCTACGGTGAAATTTAATTGAAAATTGATTCTGGTCAATTTAAACTGATTAAATTGATAAATTAAGTGCCCCATTATTTTATATTAAAATATTTGTTAGTGAGGCTTGTTGTATATTTGCATTGTACTCTCCTTTAGCTCTCTTAAAACTCAAAATCTGAGTTAGACAGTTGAGAGTGAGAGAGAGGCCGGTTATAGAGAGAGAAAGGAAGAGACTTGAGCAATTTTTGGCTCTGGCTTGGGAATTTGAAGATTTAACTCAAGAATTGACTAGAGTTTGGAAGATTAAAGCTCCTAGGTGAGTAACCAACCCCTAACTCATGAATTTGAGTTGTGATTTCGTGAATTGAAGATTAATTCGTGATCTAGAACATGAAAGGAGTTGGTTTTGATGAATTTGAAGACTATACATGCATGCATGTATGTATTGTTTTAAATTTGCATATTTGAGCTTGAATTACATGACTCATGTTGCAATTTTGGTTGAAATCCATGTATTTGACCATCTTTTCATCATATGAGACGAGAATGAAGGTTATATGTCACATGCATGTACAATCCATGGAAGTAGAAGCTTTGAATGCATGAAATGGTTATATTGGTAATGAGTTGGTGGAAAATGAGTCATGCATGTAGATAAATTATGAAATTGAGCTTCAATATGTTGTAATTCTATGTTTGTACCATGTTAGTACATGATTATGTGAAGTTTGGACCGAAATCATGCATTTAGAGCCTTTGAATGTCGAGATGAAGCTCAAGAACTCAATCTGGAAAACCCAGATTTTTGATGTCCGCTCGAACGGGTGAAGTGCCGCTCGAGCGGAGAAATCGAGCTCCCAGCATTTTCTGCAGACATGGTTCCCGCTCGAGCGGGGAAGTTGACGCTCGAGCGGGGAGATATGTAGACAGGTAGTCCACTCTAGCGGCCGAGTTCACGCTCGAGCTGGAACTGAAGGCAACCAGTACTTTCGCAGACCTAAGGGTCCGCTCGAGCGGGGAAGTCCACGCTCGAGCGGGGACCCTATTTTCTGAAATCCTGTTTTTGCATTTTGTGTTCTGTTTTCTGTTCTTTTTCACTTGCAAGCACTCTTAGGCATATGTTAAGCATTGTAAATGAGTTAATGAGATAATAATAAAGCCTAAAGAGGAATATGTGAATTAAAGAACGGATTGAACTGTTAATAACCCTTTTGTGTTCATAAAACGTGTAGGGTCAAGCTCTAGGGCAAATCCACAAGCCGATCACTATGAGTAATATCGATATTTGAATGCTTGTGAATGTCCAATTGTCCATTCCCTTATAAGCTTTATGAATTGCTAATTGGGATTATGGACGTAAGTCTGATATGAATAAACATAAATGGACCCAAGGTCGTTTTGATAAACATAAATGGACCCAAGGTCATTTTGATAAACATGAATGGACCCAAAGGTCATTTTGATAAACATAAATGGAACCAAGGTCGTTTTGATAAACATGAATGGACCCAAAGGTCGTTTTGATAAACATAAATAGACCCAAGGTCGTTTTGATAAACATAAATGGACCCAAGGTCGTTTGACATGAATGAGTGGGCCGAAGGCCGTTTTGAAATAAATGATTGGGCTGAAGGCCGTTTTGTCATAATCGAGTGGGCCGAAGGCCGTTTCGAAATGAATGAGTGGGCCGAAGGCCGTTCTGACATAAATGAATGGGCCAAAGGCCGTTTTGACACGAATGTATGGGCCGTAGGCCGTTTTGATACGAATGTATGGGCCGAAGGCCGTTTTGACATAAATGATTGGGCTGAAGGCCATTTTGTCATAATCGAGTGGGCCGAAGGCCGTTTCGAAATGAATGAGTGGGTCGAAGGCCATTCTGACATAAATGAATGGGCCAAAGGCCGTTTTGACACGAATGTATGGGCCGAAGGCCGTTTTGATACGAATGTATGGGCCGAAGGCCATTTTGACATAAATGATTGGGCTGAAGGTCGTTTTGTCATAATCGAATGGGCCGAAGGGCGTTTTGACATTCATAATTGGGCCAAAGGCCGTTTTGACATAAATGATTGGGCCAAAAGCCGTTTTGACATAATCGAATGGGCTGAAGGCCGCTTTGACAAGAATGGAGATCTGAATGGGCCAAAGGCCAGAATGTTTGGAGTTACAGTCACTTGACCTATATTTAGCTATATATATATTAAGTAGGAAAGTGAATTGGGCCCAAGGCCGTTTGGAGTATGTTGTTCTACATATTATTTATATGACTTCTGTATTTGACATTATTCACTGGGCTATCGCTCACACTCATTCATGTGTTTGTAGGTGAGCCAAGAGAAGTCCAAACCCAGCCCCAGTGAAGTCTGCCAGGAACAACATGAGTTTGGAGAGTCAGCCTTGTGTCTCACGCACGCGACTCAACCTTGCCATTCTTTTATGTATTTCCATTTTGTCTTGTTGGCAAGGATCTTGTGTATATCGGTATGTAGTTGTGATATGGGTTGACTCAGTTTAGATGATCCTGTCTGTAAAGGATTTTCTGGTATTGTATTTCGTTATGGGTTATTAACGTATATGCGTATGGTTTGTTTTAAAGTGCATATAAGCACGGCTCTATGGACAAAGTTTTAAATTGCTTCCGTTTGGCCCCCATTAACTCTGTTAAAATACATTTGGTTTGGTTTGAGGTCGTAGGTAATCTCATGATTACTGGCCGGTTACGTCCTTAACCCATGGGGGCAGGTTCGGGTCGTGAGACATACACTATATTTGTTCAATTAAAGAGCTCTCTTACTATAGACAACACACAAATTGAATGACAATACATTATTTTTTTAGTGAACAACGTACACAACAGAACCACTATAGCAGAGCAACAAAAGCAAGCCTAACTAGTAAAAGAAACTTGAGATGGACATGGAGGCACATCAACTTCAACAAATCCTTCAAGCATCTAGGTGACCTTCCTCATTGTAGGCCTCAAAGATGGATCTTCTTGAATACACCAAATGGCAACCATCAGAAATCTCTGTAGCCCCTTCTAGTCATTTAATGCTTCCATATCGTTTTCAACCAAAGTATCCAATCTTGCTTCCTGAAAGCAGTCACAAGCCCAATAAGTCCGAATTACTTTCTCTTCTTCACCAACCTCCAAATCACTAACGCTTTTTTGACAAGAAATGATCTCCAGTAGCAACACACCATAGCTATAGACATCAACCTTTACAATGATTGGATTTCTGTTGAACCACTCCACAGTAACATACCCTATTGTCCCTCTAATGGTAGCAGGATTGGTCTTACTCTTATTCAACTTCAGAACTTTAGCCAACCCAAAGTCAGAAATCCGAGCATTGTAATAATCATCCAGGAGTATGTTCTGAGGCTTTATATCACAATGGATGATCTAGGTACTACATTCTTTATGTAGGTACACAAGTCCTCTGGTAATCCCCAATGCAATTTGGGTCCTTTGGTTCCAACTTGGCTTCTTTTCCCCAAAGAGAAAGCTTGCTAAAGTTCCATTGCTCATGAACTCGTACACTAACATCCGATGTTGTCCTTCGTCACAAAATCCGAGCAGTCGGACCAAATTCTTGTGATGTGTCTGTCCAATTACATTTACTTTGGTTTTGAATTCCTTCTCTTTCTCTTGAACCATCATATCTAGTTTCTTCACTGCAACAACAACTCTAGAACCCATTTGTGTCACCCCTTTGTAAACAATACCAAAAGCTTTACTTCCCAGTTCTTCCTTGAAACCATTTGTAGCTTCTACAAGCTCTTCATAAGTAAAACAACAAAGATTAGTCTCCACAGCATTGTGATTGCCATGATGACTTTTTATGCTTTTCCTGTGGTGGATAAGGAAAAAGCCCAAACAAACAGCACTAATCAATACAAAATTAATGAACACAAAGCTACCCAATAGAACCGATCCAATGAGAATTAAGGTCCCCTGGTTCTTCTTTGTTTCTGGAACCAGAGGAGAAAGAAGAGTTCGAGGATCTCTTTTCCTAAACTTCAAGAAAGCATGACGATTAACAACATTGTCCTCTCTCCCATTTGAAAGTGGCAGTTTCTTCTTCCAGCAACTACCATCTCCCAAAATGGCAACAACACAAAAACAGTCATTGATGCAAGACCTTTTGCACTGCGCTTTAGTCGCAGGTTTCAACTGTTCATAGTCAGATGTTGGCCAATCAATATCGATTAGTGTCTCAAAATCGTAGATATCTTCCACAGAATTGATGTCATCTTCTAAACAGCTTTGTGTGAAATTTAGCTTGCAGTTGCCATACATATTGTTCGAATCAAGTAAAGAATACCTTGGCGGGCATTTGCAATCTGGTTTTTGGTTATCATTAAGTTTTCAAATGCTGTTAAACCCACAAGACCCACTACCTTCACCTCCACCAATAGCAACACATATATTATTTGGCTGTGACCAAATAGGAGTCCATTTTGTACTGCTATTGAAAGTCTTCGGATGATAACATTGGGTGAAAACTCCATAAAAGTTCATAGTTGCTCTGTGAAAATATTCAGTAGCTAGGAACAACATACTTTGTGGTTTGATATAGAATCTTTGGTTATTCCTTCTCAATATGTACATGACTCATTTGACGTCGAAAATCACTCGTGTCCCACCCCAAACCCGGGTATGACCGTGTAACGCCTGTATCCTTTAATTCTTTGGAGAGTGTGTTCAATATCCTTATTTTTATCTTGAGAGTCTTTGGAGTTGTTGTCTATTGGTTTTGAAGGAGTACAATCTGATTTAAACTCGTTGGGTTTGTTCGGTCGCATTTGTTCTTGTCAAAAGTTCCTTGGAAACTTAGAAATTTTGCGTTGGGGTTGACACTAGCCTTCCTAAGGGTCGACCCTTGCATGTTGTCATGTTTCTGGAGGTGTCGCTGGAAAATAGGGTAGACACCAACCTTCCTAAGGGTCGACCCTTACCTGTTGGTAAAGTTTCGGGAGGTGTTGCTGGAAAATAAGGTAAACACCAGTCTGGGGAGGGTCGACCCTCTTATGTTGCAGAATTTCTGTGTTAGTTGCTGGAAAATAGGGTCGACCCCCTCCTGTCTAAGGGTCGACCCCCTTGCTTGTACCAGATTGCCTTTTCTACAAAAACGCTCGACCCTCCTGCCCAAAGGGTTGACCCCTGCGTGTGTTTTATAGATTTTTGGGCTGGTTTGGGCCCTACCTTTAGGGGCTTTTAGGCCTATTATTTTATTGATCTTAGGGCTACTTCTCTACTACTATAAATAGGCTCCAAACATATTTCATTTCACTTTTTCTCCTCTTTTCTCTCTCTCAAACCGTGAGTTCTCTTCTCTCTCTCTCTCTAAAACTCAAACTTTTTCACTAAGATCTCTAGATCTACTCACCTAGAGTGATCTTTTCACCATGGTCCTTTGAGAAAGAGTGTAGATCTCGTCGAGGGCTTCCTCTTGGTCTGATTGGTTCATGGTTTCATTGCCATTAATTTTTGGGTCATCATCTCTTGGCTTCAAGAGGTAGGGGTTTCCAGTTCTCTTTCAATACCCTCGTTTATAGATAAAATTGTGGTATTTTCTTTATCTAAATACAAAAGTTCATATTTTTATGCATATTGTCATGAATCATGAGATTGGGGGTTAGGGTTTGAAGAGAGTTGGGTTTATTTGTTTGGTTATTATCTTGGGTCTTGAGTTTGGGTGTAAAAGTAATAGAAGGGTTGGAATAAAATGTATTTTGTAAAAAGCTTTAACTTCTCTTAAAAACCCTAGTTTGGATCATGAAGATGGTTAATGGTTTTGCTTCAATTGATAGTAGAATCATGAAATTGAAGTGTTAAATTACACATGTACAAGTTTAATTGAGATTTTAAAGAGTTTGCAAATTTATGTAAGAGTTGCGATTGAACCCTCAATGTTGATGTTTTAAATTATGTTATAATGTGAACTAAACTTGGAGGAAAAGAAATTACTAATGTTATGGATGATAGGAGCTTTGTGTTGAAATGGCTGTGTTGAATCTTGTTGTGTGTATGTGATTTGTATTGGGTTATGTGGTGTTAAGTTGGTTGAGTTATGTTGTGTGGAAATTGAGTTGTGTTGGGTTGAGTTGAGTTGTGTTGGGTTGTGTTGTGGTTGGTACCTGCGTGGGGAGTTGAAAAATGGTTTTTCGGTGCCCACGACCGTCCGTATCATAGCCGGTAAATGTGGAGAATGGTTTTAAAAATTGAAAAATGATTTTTCGGTGCCCACAACCATCTGTATAACAACCGATAAATGTGGCGGTGGTTTGAATTCAAGGTGCCCAATTGCCCTGTCTAGGCTTATCGCTGGCCAAATGTGGGAAAAATGTTTTTGGGTGTCCACACAGTCCTGCCGTATTGTAGCCGGCGAAAGTGGAAAAAAAAATTTTGGGTGTCCACACAGCCCTACCGTATAATAACCGGCAAAAGTGAAAATTTAAATGGTTTTCAAAAATGTTTTGGGTGCCCACGTCCTGCCGTATAATAGCCGGTAAATGTGGGGGATGGTTTTAAAAAGTTGAAAATGGTTTTCGGAAAAAGATATGGCTTTTGAGAAAATGATTTCTGGGAGTTCACTCCCGCCGTATAATAGCCGGCAAAAAGTGGAATGTGCTATGAATTGGGTGCCCGCTATCCCGCCGTATCAAGTCAGCAAAAGGTGGAATGTATTGTGACGTGTGTTGAGGTCAGTGATGATATATGTGTCATGTGATGAACTTGTGAAATTACCATTTGATGTGTAAATTGGTATGGAATGGAAATGCTATGGAAATTATTTGAAACAAATAGATAATGAAATGGTAACTAGATAAGGGATTGGTGATAAAGAACTCACCGGGTTATTTGTACCTATACAGAAAACTTAAGAGTTTTGTTTTATGATTAATTGAGAAATTGAATTAAAAGGATTTATTATCCTAGGGATATGTTGAATTATGATTTATAACACAGATATGGATATGAAGTAGTTATGATACGTTGAATTATAGTTGATAATGCAAATGTGGATGTGAGTTAATTGTTATTGGACTTCTACGTTAACAAGTTATAGCAATAAAGGATTGATAGGTGGGAATGGTGTGTGTGAGGATTGTTTTGAGTATTAAGTGAACATGAACTTGAGGTATGGAGTTTTAGTAAATGGAATTAGTAAAAGGGGAGAATGGGAATAAAAAGAAAAATGTTTAGATGGAAATTTAATAAGGAATATTTCAAAATGAGTTAATAAATTTAAAATGATGTTGTTCCTTAAATATATTCGTTTTCCAAAAGGATTTATGGTTTTCTGATAAAAAGGGATAGTTTTGATGGTTGAAAGTTTTCTTTAAATGTTCAAATAAATTTTGAGAAAAAGGTACTCTACGTATGATATTTTGAAACTACAAGACATTACTTTACTATATGGTATCACTTTGCATGCATGATCATTTCTATCTATAGGATGGTTATTGTTTTAGAACTATGTGATTCCTACTGGGCAAATATGCTCACCCCTTGTTGTTTCATTTTTTTAACAGGAAGAGACTTCGAATTGATTGGTTGAAGGATTAGGAAGTTCATGTATACCATGGGTGTAATCTCTTTGTACTTTGATGTTTGTAATTATTTATTTGTAACTCTATAGTGGGAGCTCGGCATGTATTATTATTATTGTTGTATTCATCATGAGAGAGACATGTACTATTATCTTTCTATTACTCAAGGGTAATAGACATTTGTAATTAATAATTAAAAAAAAAAATTGACCTAATTTACAGGCTTTTGGTAATGTTTCCGAATAATTAAAATTAGGGCGTGACAGACCGGCCATGGCCCACAGGGCCTTAGCCCAAGGCACATGTAAGCATAAATACGAATCCATACACATTGAATAACTATAAAATAGTTCATTAATAAATAACCAAAACCCAATCCAGTGTTATGCCACAAGTATAAATGGCAAAACCAACCGCAATCAATACCATCCAAACTTATGGGATATAAACAGCCCACATATCAAAATAATCATAAATGAACCTCAATAAAAATAAATATAAATATGCACAAACTTGACATAACAGTCTAAAACAAAATCATGAATGTCCTAAAGGTCCATGCAATTGAGTCCCTGTTATGCCATGAGTCCACTCTAAGTCCTTCCAACACTTGGAAATGATAAACAACTAAGTCAGCTGATAGCTCAGTGAGTAGCACATGGATTTTGAAAACAGGGATCAGTTCCAAAAGAAGACATATATCACAGAAACTAGATTGGCATACAGTTTGGTAAGGAGAATCTGTTTCAAAAAGAAGGTTCCACAGTTCAATAGTTAAAACACTCATGTCTCTCAAGAACATGATAAATGACATTTTCCACTTAAAACAGATTACAACATGAACACCAATAATTTTCTGGGTACCAAGAAATAACAAGTAACATGCCACACAGTTCTCAAGGCAATATGCCCCGTTGGATCCAATACCGAACTAAGAGTCATCCTCAGGGTGGCAACCTGGGCCTTTTCTCTAAGACGATCCGCTTGAAGGTCACCTAGCCTAACCTAGGTCTTTTCCTTTCAATCGTTAAGCACTGGAGTCATCACGGCCCAACCCGGATCTGTTCCCTAGTGGCCAGAGTCACCACACACAGTGGAACAATTTCCCTGGACTAAATACACAAATGGTCCCAATAATCAATACACATCAGTTTCGCAAAACATGGTAGTTCACCATTATAAACATGAGACCAAAACAAATAGTTTACAGTATGCCAAGTTCACACATGTTTCAGAAATAATTTGATTCCATTGATAATATAATAATTTATCAAAACAATTTAGTCCTGAAACAACAATTAAATTTTCCAACAGTTCAGGGTAGGGGAACATTTATAAAAATATGTAGCATGAAACTACTCACCTGACAACGAAATAATATAATCCTCGAATAGAGTATGAAAGTCCAACTAGTGCCTTGAACCAAGTACGAAGACTACACGTCAATACTAATTTAAAAATACTAAAGAGAATAATAAACTAAGTACCCTACACTAAAGCGCACTAACAAAGCTCAACCCCACTCGTCGTTGCTCTTAAATAATACCTAAGTTAATGTTCTTCAAGGTCTAAAATTACCCAAGACATGGGTTTCGATCGAAACTTAACTAAAAGTAAGTTTAAGATAAAACAGAGTTTTAAACAAGTTTTCCCAATCTATTCGCTAACTTTGAAAATTACAATACCCACTCTACACTGTTCGAAAAATTCCAAAATCCTCCAGATATCAACTAATATATCCTAAGTTTCAAACCCAATTGGTTTTACTTGATTTGTTTATCAAAATAATTATCTACAATTAATTATATCTAAACAGGTTGTTTTCTGCAGCACTTTAAAGAAATTAATCGTTCTCTTAGTATACATGAGAAATCAATGCAAGGTCAAAAATTTACAAAACTAAGCTCGTAACCAGTTCTAATGACGCTGATTTGATAATTTTCGGATCTATACTCAAAGAGAACGATGCTTCTAAACTTACTATTTTAAATTAGTTTTCTGGACAGATTTGAACGCATCAGTTTATATGGATTTTGACTCCCAAAAATTATGAGAAATTTCAGATATGAAATTCAATATGTAATTAATCTACTGTAAAAATTTCATTTCAAAATTCATTCGTTTGATATGATTTCTTGATTTTTAAAGTTTGTGGTTCTATACAGAATTTTTAAACTGAGAATTTCTCCCATTCTTTACGCACAATTTATTTCCTCAGGTTTCTTAATAGTGTATATATATATATACAAAATACATAAACCTACAACCTCTCCATCAATGAACTAAATAATAGAGTAAGGATAAAGAACAAAAACAAAGAGAAGAAGAAAGATAGAGACTTACCACACACCCAAAAATCCTTCCTTGTTTGCATCCCCTTTTTTTTCTTCTTCTTTTCTCTCAACCTTTCTCTCCCATGGCTGCTGTTGCTGCTGTTATATATTGTATTAGGCAACCTAGGGTTACTTTATATATCTAAACAAAAGGCTCTAAATTATTATCGCTTTATATTATTTTATTTTCTAACCCATTAATGTAAATAAAATATAACTATTATTATAACAAAATATACTTACAAACTTGCTCTCTATTTTTTTTTAAATAATAAATCTTGCCTATAAATTAAATACTTTCACCATAAATTTATTTTAAGTTTAATATTAATTAAAAGACCCTCCAATAATATTTAATTTGCACTTAAAGATTCACAATAAACTATTTGAGACCTGTAAAATTATTATCATCTAATTATTTATTTTATTTGTATATTCGGGTTCTCACAACTCAGTAACCAGAATTGGACAAATTGGAGGGATCATACGTGCTGCTGATATAGTAAGCGTCATAAGCAAAATTGGTAGTGATGTCTCTGGTATTAAGGACAAGATTCCCATCCTACAACAAACGGAATTGAAACCTTCCCTGCGAGAAATTGGTCTCCGAAAGGCAAGAAAATATTACCCCACTGGACTCCATAATCTGTGTAGGCAACATGGTATCAGTTGGATTTTTGAAACTCTCCCATAGATTGACAAAATCGTTGCGTACAAGTACAAAGTTGCCAGTATTATTCATAAAACCATAAGCAACATTGTCGAGAATAGTCAGAGACTTCCACAATTCATTGCCTTGAGGGTCACTAAGCACTAGCCCTGTGACGACCGGGTCCTAGTTCTCCACTCCATCCTCTTTTGCTCTGGTTAGGTTTGAAGCACTCTGAAGTTATTTTCCAATTAAAGCTCTCGTTCTTGTTTTCATCGGTGTTGAACTTCATTTGTTCCGGAGGGTGCACGGCTGGGTCCAGAGTGCCCGGGAGCTGAACAAACTTTTTTGGGTTGGAAACCAGTGGTCGCACGTATGGGGAGTGAGACCGCACGTGCGGAATTCTGGGACTGTTTGGCAGAGCACATTGCTTAAATTGCAAGTGTAGATTGAGGTACGGGAGGACCCCCTCACGTGCGGGGATGAGGGTGTAACAAGCCCGCGGGGGACGTCGCTACAGCTCGGACTCGACTTTGTAGTCACGGTTCTAAGTCTGAACCAAAGAGTCCAAATCCGGCAAATTGTTTTGAGAAACAGATTTTTTGAAAAAGTAGTGCCAAACATGGACTGCTTTGCCAGATACAGAGTCGCCACCTAAATATTTTATTTTGGGAAATTTAGGAAACCCTGACTTGGTGCCGGAAGGCCACGTGTCCGTCATCACCAAAGTTGCCTCGACTCGGGAACTTGGGTACGATTGGGGAAGGTCACTTCGTGAGCACCCCCGCTCGCCCGGTCATAGACCGGCCTCTACTAACCATGATATCAATTTTTGAAAACATTGTGAGTTCTTATTCCGGTTATTGGCCTAGGTTACTATGTGATGCTCACAGCATACAAATATAGACCGGGTCGCCTGATTTGGAACGAAACATTTCATGTTTGTTTTTGAAAATGGTTTGCTACCCGCAGGTAGGCTTGAAACATTTGATGATTTATTCCAATTCAGATAACCCAACCTTCACCCACAGGCATTCAGGCAGTTATATCAGATAAGCACATAGCCTCATGGTAAACATGCTATCATGGCATTCACTCACACGCATGCAAGGATGCTAAAGCATAAAGCTTACTGAGTACTCCAAGCCAAAACAGAAACTCATTAGAAATCATGCATGATCCTAAGTATACAGAAATGCCTAATGCAGCACACGCAAAATGCAACTATAGTAGGCTCGGCTATTCTAAACATGGCATGTGAAATGCTACAACTATCATGTATTCAATTTGGAATTGAAAGTACAAATGCAGTTAGTATGATGCGCCAAGCCCGGTGCATGCAATACAGATGAATGATGCAAACATGCTGTCATACGGTATGCTAATTTAAACATGCCCTAATCTAACCATCGTAAGCGGATAAATAAAAGGGAGAAAGACGTGGGCTTGGAAGACATACATCACACTCACCCACACTTATTACAGTTATGCCCTCGCTCGGAGGGTCCGAATAAATATACAGTCCAAATATTATAGTCCCCAAATAAAAGAATATTACAGTCCAAAAATATTACAAAATTCTAATTATTAAAGAATTAACTAAGAAAACAAGTAAAACTGGCATGCAAGCCAGGGACTGCCTTGCTTCTAGTGGATGATGCATGTCCGGATTGTCTTGCGCGGAAATCCACCGGAATGCCCCAATCAGCCTCTGTTTACACCTGTTCTTAAAATGCGTGCCAAGCCCCAAAAGGTTGCTGATTCTGCGTTTTGCTGCAACAGAGAGCAGGAAAGGGGCATAGCAATGTATTTACGCAGATATATGCATGTCTCGACCCTCGTGCCACCAATCACGCATACCGAGGCATGATGGCCGAGGAGTCGAAATGCACAACTCAATATAGGATGAATGCACATGAAACTACAGCTAAAACCTAACCACATCATGGATAATCCGGAGTGTCGGTGACTGGGGAATTGAGACACATTCCGTCACTCGGAGTACGAAATGTACCTCGTTTCCCGTGCCTGGGCTAACTCTTATTCCGGACACGATGCAATATGCATGGTATGCATGAAATGCAACTGAGATATAATCTTAACATATTCGATGCTATGAAAATGAGATGCCTCGAAATGCGTGCACACGGGCACGTAAACCGAGAAAATGACATGTCTTGAAATGCGTGCACGCGGGCACGCAAACCGAGGCGATGATATGAGTCTCGAAACGTGTGCACGCGGGCACGAAAACCGAGGCGATGATATGTGTCTCAAAATGTGTGCACGCGGGCACGCAAACCGAGGCGATGATACGTGTCTCGAAATGCGTACACGCGAGCACGCAAACCGAGGCGATGATACGTGTCTCGAAATGCGGGCACGCGGGCACGCAAACCGAGGCGATGATATGTGTCTCGAAAATCGGGCACGCGGGCACGCAAACCGAGGCGATGATATGTGTCTCGAAATGCGTGCACGCAGGCACGCAAACCGAGGCGATGATATGTGTCTCAAAATGCGTGCACGCGGCACGCAAACCGAGGTGATGATACGTGTCTCGAAATACGTGCACGTAGGCACGCAAACCGAGGCGATGATATGTGTCTCGAAATGCGTGCATGCGGGCACGCAAACCGAGAAAATGATAAAATGTGATGAAATGACATGGAAAAATGACAAATGGGCTTATACCAACATAAGTGAGCCTCAGCCACACTCACATAGGATGCCGATGGCAGAAAATGAAGTGCCTTGAAATGCGTGCACACGGGCACGCAAACCGAGGCGATGCAAAAACGATGCGAATGACATGGAAAATGACAAATGGACTTATACTAACATGAGTGAGCCTCAGCCGCACTCACATAAGATGCCGATGGCAGAAAATGAAGTGCCTCGAAATGCGTGCACACTGGCACGCAAACCGAGGCAATGCATACGCAATGCAAATGACATGGAAAATGAAGTATGGACTTATACTAACATGAGAGAGCCTCAGCCGCACTCACATAAGATGCCGATGGCAGAAAATGAAGTGCCTCGAAATGCGTGCACACTGGCACGCAAACCGAGGCAATGCATACGCAATGCAAATGACATGGAAAATGAAGTATGGACTTATACTAACATGAGAGAGCCTCAGCCGCACTCACATAAGATGCCGATGGCAGAAAATGAAGTGCCTTGAAATGCGTGCACACGGGCACGCAAACCGAGGCGATGCTAAAATGTGATGAAATATGGCAAAAATGATATGCAAGCATACTAATGGAATTTCAGCACTAAAATATGGGGGAAAACAGTCCCGAAATGAAGCGAAATGACATGAAATGCAAGGAAATGTCCCGAAATGCAACATTAGGCACCCGAAATGGCCTATAGCTATGCCAAACATGCACAATATGGACATGCAATGCAAAGACAGAAGCTATACAGTCCCAAAAGATGCACTTTCACAGTTATAAACATGGCCAAACAGCAAGTATAGGTAGGGGAAAAATAGCATGCAAGAATAGGGGCCAAAAGAGGGGTAATGAAGCAAGTGGTATAAGAAAAACTCAAACTGAAAAATTTCCTTCTACAACACTGAAGATGGACCAAAAATATGAACATTTACAGTATATGGAAGACCTCAAATCAGTATATAAACATGCTAAAAATGTGATGCAAAACAAGGCTCAAAAGGTGCTATAACATGAAGTGTGCAAAATAATCACCAAACAGCCAAAGACCCTTAACAAAACATGTAGAATAGATCAAAATAAACACTTTTCTAGAACTGTAAAATGGCCAAAAACAAAAGCATGGTAGGCTAACTAAACATACAAGAATGGGGAATAAAAGAGGGATATAAAGGGAGGTGCAACATGGAAATCCCAAATGGTGTTGAACCCTTCTTCAATGTTGAAGAGGGGCTCAAAATAAGCCTCATATCAGTTTACAATATGCTCGAAAGTAAATTGCTCATGGGCCAAAAATAGCATGCAAAATCATGACATACAAGAGGATCATTGAAGCAAGTGTATTATGGAGGGCTCAAACAGGGTTGAGCCCTTAATGAGAAGTGAAGATGAGCTCAAAATATGGCCCTTTTCAGTTAGGGCCGGAGCTTGAAACCAAAAAGAAGTGAGGCTTAGAAATAGATCAAGAGAAAGGGTCAAAAGGGTAAAAGTGTTACTTACCCTTGAAGATTCAAACTTTTGTTGCTTTTTGGATGGATTTACAGCTTCTTTAGCCTTCAAGAATCCTTCCTTGTTGCTGGAAATGAGATGGTGGTGGTAGAGCTTGGTGGTGTAGAAGGAATAATGGTTAGGGACTTAGGGTTTTTTCAAGAGTTGAGAAGGAAGAAGATGGAGTTGGCTATGGAAGCTTGAAGGAAAGTTTTTCTAACCCTAAAAGAGAAGGCCACCAGCTGGTTATAAGGATCAAAAAGGGGGTGTAAAGGTGGGGGAGAAGGAGGGCAAAACTCCCCCACAAAATATCCCCCGGACATAGAAAATATCTGGGGGATATTGCCCCACAGCTGTAAAGTGCACAGTGCGAGGAACACGGCCGGCCTCTCACTTTTGCTGGAGGTGGCCGGCCGGCCACACCCCCTAGCCGGCCGGCTAGGGGTCAAAAGGGTCAATGTGATTTTCTGGCCGGCAAGCTACTGGGGAGGTAGTCCTATGTGTGTACAACACAACCATGTGGTTGAAATTCCAAGAAAGTGGACCCAAGGGGTTCAACAATGGCTCGGAAAGAGGGGGTCAAAAGGGTCAAGTTGACTTACTGGCCGGCCATGAACTTTTAGGGGCCTCTCATGTGTGTACATCACAGATATGTGGTTCAAAGTTCAAGAAAAAGGGTCCAAGGGGTTCAACATTAGCCCGGAAGAAAGGGGTCAAAAGGGTCAGGTGACCTTAATGGCCGGCCACCAACTTTTAGTGGCCTCCCAAGTGTGTAGATCACAGATATGTGGTTGAAAGTTGGCAACACTAGCTCCAAGGTATTCAACATTAGCCCGGAAGTGCGAAAAACGGGCGCCGGGAGGCTCCGAAAGAGAAATAACTGGTTGCTGCAACAATTGCTGGCCTCCCACCCTTCAGTGACCTTCCCTGTGATAAAACAGAGGTACCTGCCAAAAATGAACGAAAACCGTTGTAAAACGAACGTTCCGGGGCCAAAACACGCAGTTCGGGGTCCCGAAAATGGGCTGTTAAGCACCGAAAATGGTATTCGACCTCGAAGTGGGTTTCTTAGCCCTCAGTGTCCCTCAAAAGGGATAAAATAAGATGTATGCCAAAATTCAGAGCAATAGGAGATGGTTAAGCGGTCCCGAACCGAGGCACACGGCCTGACGGCTCCGAAAACCGGAAACCGGGCTCCGAAATGGGAAAAATGGCCTACGGCCACCAAATGTAGCCTACGGACATTGAGAGATGGTCTACGGGACCTCTCCCTTCCCTCAGGAAAATAAACAGAGAAAACCGAGTCTGGTTCGCAAACCGAGATAAGGCACAGAAGAGGGTTCGGAAGTCCGGAGGCAGGGCTCACGGCCGTGACTCTGAAACTTCTGAACAAGCACATTATGCAATATCACCAAGTGCTCAACTGGTGACGTCTGAGTCTCAAGGTCGGTCAAAAATGGGGTGTCTACAGTTGCCCCTCTTTGACAGAACTCGGAAGTCACAAGTGACGGGAGTGAATGTCAAAGCCCAGAGACGACCTATTTTTGACAAGGTCGAAGACTTAGACAAACATACAGGATAAACAGAGATGCGCCCGCAGGCATGCCCGCAGGCAGGGGGCGAAATGCAAATGATATGCAAGAAGCCTAAGGTAACCCAATGATCGTGCAAATGCAGCATGCTGTAATGGAGCAAGTATTCGCAAATAGATGCAACAGTTTTAAGCAAGAATGCAGAGCAACAACTACATTTCATGCAGTTAAGAATGTGGAGGATTATTCAATCTCCGCCCCGTCTCACACGGAGAAGATACGATACCTGCGCGATTCGTCCGGTCGCACCAGCTTCAATTGAACCGTACATACAATATCGTGCCTGCAAAAGAGAGAAATTGCAACAAGCACAACATGCTAACAACATATATTTAATGTAATTTCGAAGGTTCGACACACGCAGTGCCAGTGAGTGAACGTATCGCAATGCAAAAGTAGAACATGCGTGACAACGCATGATTAAACACAGAAGTATGATTAACATCAAGAAACGTGCATGTTAATGCAGGTATGTTCATGAAAATGCAAGATAATGTAACATGAGCAAGAATCAGGGCGCCCGTTTGTCATGAATCAACGAGTACGGAAATGCGCGTTTCGGCGAAGGCGACTCGACCACGGCCTCCGATCCGCTTCCTTGAAAGGTTACAACTCATTCAAAAAGGATATACTTTGATTTCGATGAATGATGATGAGCCACATGTCAAAACTTGAAGCCGAAGTCCCGACGGAGCAATTTCGCGACCGGAAGTGTACTTTTCTTGAACTTTTTCAGGTCCCGGGAACTCCGATCTTCCTCAAAATTTGCAGAGAGCTAGGTGAGCATGTGGGGATGATGGCCGGCCGTTTATCTTCCCAAGGGGGGGTGTCCAACCGTTTTCCATTAAAGCTAATGGCTGGCCGGCCATTTCTGCAAAAAGCAGATGGCTGGCCAGCTAGAAAAAGGGGCCGGCCGGCCATGGCCTTTTTCCGGGGGCATTTCGGTCTTTTTCCCTCCTTTTTGATGCTCTTGCAATCCAAGGCCTTGAGGCTTATAAAAGGCAGCCGAGCCCTCTTCATTTCTTGCCTCTTTCAGCACTTTTCTCTCCAGATCTGAGTTTCACGCGCGTTTTCCAACGCCCCGCGCAAATTGTTCTCGCAAAAACACTCGGTTTTAAGCACTTTGGAGCGATTAAATTCCGACTTCGGAGCTTCTTTTTGCATTTTCACCACTTGAGGTAAATTTGTTCTCAATATTTGGAATATTTTCCCGGGAGTTGACTTTTGTTGACTTTTTATTTCCCGAGAGTTGACTTTTTGTTGACTTTTTTCGATTTTGGCCCATTTTGCTCATTTTTGCTCCCCTTTTGCAGATTCTTGAAAATGGCGGGTACTTCTTCCCATGGCGGAGGTTTTCCAGGTGCCGGCGATGATTTCGATCCCATGACTCTACCTCCGAGGACCCGGCCTTTCATTCCCGGGAGGTACCGTCCGCCAGCACACGTCCTTCCGCGCGCTGTCTTCCGTCATTTTACCAGTTTTGACGAGCGAGCACCCGTGGATCTGCTTCTCAGAGAGCCGGAGCAGCATCTCTCTCACGAGGCTCGAGAGGTATTTACCTCATTTTCTGTATTTCACATTTCGCACCTTTGCCATGCTGGAACATGTAGTTTAGCTTATGACATAGTACTTTGCTTACATTTCGAACATGTAGTTCCAACACTCGAATTTCTGAACACTCGGCTCATTAATTAATTGCGAACACACAGTCCACATTAGAATACACGGCTCAAACACTGATTTGTCGAACACACAGCCCGAATTCGAAAGTGAACACATAGCCCACACTTTAAATTTTCTGAACACGCAGCCCAGATTTAGATAGTGAACACGCAGCCCACAATTAACTGAAAGTTGAACACGCAGCCCAAATTTCAAATTTTCTGAACACGCAGCCCAGGTAGATAGTGAACACGCAGCCCACAATTTAACTGAAAGTTGAACACGCAGCCCAAATTTCAAATTTTCTGAACACGCAGCCCAGGGAGATAGTGAACACGCAGCCCACAATTTAACTGAAAGTTGAACACGCAGCCCAAATTTCAAATTTTCTGAACACGCAGCCCAGGTAGATAGTGAACACGCAGCCCACAATTTACTGAAAGTTGAACACGCAGCCCAAATTTCAAATTTTCTGAACACGCAGCCCAGGTAGATAGTGAACACGCAGCCCACAATTTTAACTGAAAGTTGAACACGCAGCCCAAATTTCAAATTTTCTGAACACGCAGCCCAGGTAGATAGTGAACACGTAGCCCACAATTTTAACTGAAAGTTGAACACGCAGCCCAAATTTCGAATTTTCTGAACACGCAGCCCAGGTAGATAGTGAACACGCAGCCCACAATTTACTGAAAGTTGAACACGCAGCCAAAATTTCAAATTTTCTGAACACGCAGCCCAGGTAGATAGTGAACACGCAGCCCACAATTTTAACTGAAAGTTGAACACGCAGCCCAAATTTCGAATTTTCTGAACACGCAGCCCAGGTAGATAGTGAACACGCAGCCCACAATTCACTGAAAGTTGAACACGCAGCCCAAAATTTCAAATTTTCTGAACACGCAGCCCAGGTAGATAGTGAACACGCAGCCCACAATTTTAACTGAAAGTTGAACACGCAGCCCAGGTAGATAGTGAACACGCAGCCCACAATTTACTGAAAGTTGAACACGCAGCCCAAAATTTCAAATTTTCTGAACACGCAGCCCAGGTAGATAGTGAACACGCAGCCCACAATTTTAACTGAAAGTTGAACACGCAGCCCAAATTTCAAATTTTCTGAACACGCAGCCTAGGTAGATAGTGAACACGCAGCCCACAATTTTAACTGAAAGTTGAACACGCAGCCCAAATTTCGAATTTTCTGAACACGCAACCCAGGTAGATAGTGAACACGTAGCCCACAATTTACTGAAAGTTGAACACGCAGCCCAAATTTCAAATTTTCTGAACACGCAGCCCAGGTAGATAGTGCAAGTAGCTTATTTCACTTCACTTCATCGGCACACAGCCCATTTCATTCCATTGGCACACAGCCCTTTTTCATTTCATTGGCACACAGCCCATTTCATTTCATTATTGACACATGTATTCATTCTGAATGCAGGGTGGTTCCCGCAGTGTGCGGGAGTATGGTTCCACTGCTGCGAGGGATTGGTACGCTGAGCTCTCGGAGGGCGTCAGAGACTTGGTAGATTTGGCGGGATTTGGACCCTTCTGTGTCGGGTTGTCACGTTGTCCTGCCAGGAGGACGCTGATGGCAGCCTTGGTAGATAGATGGTGGGACACCACCAATTCCTTTCATTTCTCTGCTACCGGGGACATGACCATGACCCCTTTTGACTTCGCTGTATTGACCGGCCTTGACGTTGGAGGTTGGTCCATCCCCTACGACGAGGACATGGGCGAGTGGGAGGCCGCCTGGACGTATCTGTTGGGGGCTCACCCACCTGTTGATAGGGTCTCTGGGAGAGTCCGATACACTTGGTTCTCTTCCCATTTTCGGCGGGCGGAGATGGTGCCCGAGACTCCCGAGGAGACAGAGCAGTATGCTCGTGGTTTCCTGATGTTCCTTTTCGGGACTACCCTGTTCGCCGACAGAGGGAACACAGTTGGGCTATACCTGCTGAGCGCTCTGGTTGACCTATCACAGGTCAGTAGATATGATTGGGGTGGCGCTGGCCTGGCTACCCTTTACTTTTACATGAGCGCGACCTCCCGCGGGCGGGGCGACTTACTTGGCGGCTACTGGAGAGCCTGGGAGGTACTTTTCTGTCCCCCTGATTTACATTTCTGCTTCTCATTATTTGGTACATTGCACACACAGCGCACTTTTACAGTCTGTATTTTGCTCTCAGCATTTCGTACTTACATTCTGCATTGCTTTTCTCAGCTATGGGTTTATGTATACTTCCCATCATTAGCCCCAGAGCTGGAGGTGGTAGGGATTCCCGTGACCCCATATTCATTGATATTTGAGGGCCCACACCGGCCGAGGCCTCGAGAGACCCTCCTTCGTCTGCGACAGTACTTCGACACTGTGCGACATTCAGAGGTACTTCAGAACTTTCAGTTCTTTTCATTTTCATCTTTGATTTGCTCTGTACATTCTCGATTTCTGAATGGTTTATGCACTCATCATCCGCAGATTACATGGCAGCCCTGGGTGTCCCTGGGTGACGGCCTCCGACTTCAGTATACCGGAGCGTCGGATATCTCCCAATATAGGGTCCTACTTGAAAGGCCGGTTGGCAGGGTATGGTTCCTGGGGGAGCGCTTTCTGCGCCAGGTATGGGGGTATCTTTCTCAGGATATTCCCGCGGTACCTCCAGCCAGTATGCGGACCGCTGATAGACTCTCTTACTCTGAGGTAGTCGGCGCCATGCTGGGCACTGATGCTTTACTGCATGTTGAGGAGGGGGACTACGCCACTTACCGTCACATATACTTGATGCCTCCATTGACGGAAGCTCGTATCCCGATGATGAGACCTGCCGGTATGTCATCCTCGGACCAGGCTCGGGCTCGAGCTACAGACGTCCCTTCTTCTAGCAGGGCCGGTACATCTAGAGGTGGGAGTAGACCGGTTCCTCCGACTCCGTCGATTCATCCTCATGTCGGATGGCCAGATATGCCTACTGAGTTGATGGCGTGGCAGTACGGGGCTAGCTCTCCGACTCTGATTCCACTAGAGCCTCCGATGCCCAGTGATCGATACGCCATTGATCCGGACTCACCACCGGTATGCTCCACTTGTTTTCATTCATCATTCAGATGTTTAGACACTTTTCTGTTCACTGATGATTATGAGCTTATTTTTGCAGCCATCGCGAGGATACATGGAGGAGGTGGTTGGGCTGGTGGCCACACTCGAGGGCATGGTCCTGCGTAGGGAGGCACAGTTGTCTGTCGCGGGCATTCAGGTACCCTTCAGTTTTCTGGCATTTATCATACTTCTGATGACATGCTGATTTCTACTGCATCGATAGACCTTTTGTGTAGAGCACATCTGACACACACCCCACTTATACACTGTACTTACATGCACCCACTTCATGTAGCCTTTGCTTGTATTTGCATCTGATGTATATATTTGGACTGATGCATTTGAATTGAATTCTTTGTTTTCAGATGCCTTCCTGGTCCGGTCAGCCGCAGACCAGGCCACCTGGGCCTCCTTGGGGAGTTGGGCCATCTGGGCCTTTTCAGGGGGCGGGGCCATCTCGGCCTTTCAGAGGAGCCGGGCCTTCTAGGCCTTCTCGGGGAGCTCAAGGAGGGCCTGTCCGCAGACGCAGGGCTCACGTTGTGGAGGTGGAGCCTGATGAGGAGGAGGGGGAGGCTGAGGAGGAGGAGGAGGCTACCGATCGTCAGTCCGAGACATTTGCTGAGGAGGGAGGCTCCGACTCAGATGATGATGACGGTGCGGAGATTATCCCGCAGAAGAGGATAAGGCGTGCTTCTCGTTCCCGCTCCCGAGGACTTTGATGTTATTATTTCCTGCTTTATTTTTCTTTTTGCTAGTAGTTTGTAGCACTTTGCACATTGTTAGGCAGTTTTATTTTCTGTAAAACTTGTACCTCTGTTTGTTGTAGAGCATGATGAAATGAAATAGCTTTTGAGGAGATGTTTGTATTTTAAATTTTAGCATCGTATCGCATCAATTTATTTCGCACAAAAATGGAATTGAATGGAAGTGCGCATTGTGTAATCACCAAGTCAGGTAGTGAACCGACGTAACAAACTAAGCAACTCAACTTACTAAGATATAACAGAATCTTTAGCAAGTTTACAACTCGATAAGGAAAATGCAACAACGTAAATAAACAAGACTTTAACAAAGATTGCTTAAACAGAGAGCAATGACTCAAAAACACAAAACACGTCCGCTCGACAAACAACTCGATAAGCAAAACAACAACTCGATAATCAAAACATAACAAAATGTACTTCTGACGATCTGGGCATCGGAATGCATCTGAAACGAAGGCCTATGACTTTCTCGTTGCATGGAAATGCTTGGAACTCTCCCTCGAAGGGTAAAACAGGGTCAAGGAGATACACTGCAGCATTGCCAGCCATCCTTGGGAGTTGGCCGGCCATTTTTGGTGGAGAGAGACAGCTGGCCGGCCATTTCTGAAAAAGTAAATGGCTGGCCAGCCAGAAAAAGTAGCTGGCCGGCCATTCAGTCCTGCAGCCACCAGATTTTTGACACGTGTCCCCGTGAATGGTGTTTTTCCTTCTATAAAAGCCTCAACTTCGGGAACATTCATTTCATCTTAGTTTTAGGCAAAGATGGAGGCGTTTCTCGCAGAAAATATCACAT
Organism: Camellia sinensis; assembly: GCF_055761805.1. Classification (NCBI taxonomy): domain Eukaryota; kingdom Viridiplantae; phylum Streptophyta; class Magnoliopsida; order Ericales; family Theaceae; genus Camellia; species Camellia sinensis. The sequence continues at coordinate 25,425,556 of NW_028128987.1, forward strand.
CTTGGATCTCTTCTCTAGATGGCTCGGAAAAGTTGAATTTTCGGGGTTTCAGCTTGAATGCACTATTCACGCTAAGCCGTACTCCGCTACAGCTTCCTTTTCTCCACGCCGCGGCAAGGTTCTGGAATCCAGTGACGCATGTTTTTAGCTTCAGCGGCCAAGAGATGTGCCCCACTTTCGAAGATTTTCAAGTTTTGATGGAGTCTGAATGCTCTGAAGTAATCTTGTCGCAGCTCCGTTTTGGCCATGCTCAGGCTTTAGGGCGGATGTGTGGGCTCACAGCGCATGACGCTCGATCTCTGATCTGCAGTGGAGAGCTGGACATCCTCGGCTTGATCCATCGTTTTTCCGACGCTGGTGACCGCAGCAACCATTATTGGCAGGGTTTCCGGCAACACGCCCTCTGCTTATGTTTGTTGTCTCACTTTCTGCTTTCCTCGGGCTTCGGCGGGGCTAGCATTCGCCTGATTAAAGTCGCCCAAGGTTTGAGAGAAGGAAAGAGCTATATTGCCATGACCTTGGCCGAGACATTGATGGGCTTAGATTCTGTCTATCGCCGGGAGGCGACTAGGTTCGCCGGGAGTCCACTGCTGCTGCAGGTAATGTTTCCCACCCGACCTCACATATATATATTTGCTCACATCACTCGGCCCTCAGGCTCGGTTTTTCTCACAAAACCCTTGTCTTACTTTTCTCTCATCGCACATCTCTCTGTTCTTTATTCTCTCATTTTCCATCCCTCCCCTAGGTATGGTTAATGGATAAGTTGCAGGTTGTGGACTCTTGCCCGGCTTATTCAGCTCGAGGCTACTTCTTTCGGCAGCGCCTTGTCAATGCTCTTCACGAAAGGTGGTGGTTCGATTGGATGTGCAATTTGTCCGCAGACGGCATTGCTTGGCGTTGTCCTTGGCTTAACCTCCCGGCAATGAGCTATAGTATGTCTCGGCTGATTGGGATCCAATTGATTGGTCTAACCCACTGCGTATTCTATTTTCCGTTCCGGTTCCTGCGTCAGTTTGGTCATGATCAGACCTGTCCACCGGAGGGGATTGAGTACCCAGCTGCTTTCCCGGTCCGGGGTGCACAGCTTGCCCGATATGCCACGGCATGGAGGACGAGAGAGCTCCTGGCCCCTGCTTCCACTTTCAGTTGTACTTTGTTCGATGAGTGTTTGGATTGGCTCAATGAAGAGGCGCAGGTTGGGCCTAGTTTGGCATCAGACGCTCCGTCCAGCTCTCGCAGAGACACTTGATTCAACTATGCCCCAAATTTATTGCTTATTTAGCATTTCCAAGTTTTCTTTATGAATGTACTAAAAAGCAACCCCGATTGTATGCAAGAGCAGAAGAACTCAGTTTTTGAAATCAATGAAATTGAAAGTTATGGTACTGAAAATTTTCCGTTTTTGGTCCAAAAATGGTCTTAGTCATAAAAAGATTGATTTGAACAAAGTCAACTTTCATTAAAACTTTTCAAAACTATTTTCGATGTGGATCAGAATTGGACACGCCGGAGATCTGTCACTGAAATGCACAACCCCAGATCCCTGCAACTGGAAAGTTGCCCCTAGTCTAAAGAACAATGCGGCACTCCATAGCAACGGAAAGTTGCCCCTAGTTTGAACAGCACTGTACCGGAGATCGCGATAAATGCTGATGGATAAAGATGGCTGAGATGATCAAAATGGACAGAGTTGATCGGGGAAAAGTTTACGGCTGAACTTCGAGGTGAAGTTGCCTACGTATCCCAAAGATGGGAATCAAGCCTTACGTAGTTCAGGCTATGGTTCACTCGAGTATTTTCACTCTCCTTTTGCGCTCTAACTTTTGCCAAGGCCGCCCTTTGCGGGTTTTCAACCTTGCGAGCTCAGTTTTTATATTTTCTAATTTTTTTGTGCTCTGACTTTTTCCTAGGTCGCCCTTTCAAGTTTTCGGCCTAGCGAGCCTCTCAAGGATAGTATTTCTTCAACTTGTCCATATTGTTCGGTTGTGAGAACTCCAAGCCATCTAGATCCATCAGAACCACAGCCCCACCTGACCAGATAGCTTTGATGATGTAAGGACCAGTCCAATTAGGTTTGAACTTGCCCCTTGGGTCGTGGATGGGAGCTCGGTTGTCTTTGAGCACCAAATCTCCCTCTTTCAGATTCCTGGACTTAACTTTCTTGTTGAAAGCCCGGGCAATTCTTCGTTGATAGCCTTGGACGTGGTACAGTGCTTTCAGTCTTCTTTCATCAAAGAGCATGAGTTCTTCGAATCTGCTTTGCTGCCAATCTGCTTCGGCTATCTGGCATTCAGCCAACACTCGCAATGACGGAACCTCAATCTCAATGGGTAGAACAGCTTCCATTCCATAGACCAATGAATATGGAGTTGCTCCAGTAGAAGTTCTGATTGAAGTCCTGTAGCCCCACAGAGCAAATGGCAACTTGTCTGGCCAATCTCGATAGGTTTCCACCATCTTCTGTAGTATATGCTTGATATTCTTGTTGGCGGCCTCAACCGCTCCGTTGGTCTGCGGCCTGTATGTAGATGACTTGTGAAAAGCCACATTGTATTTCTCCAACAAGTCTATCACTTCTTTCTTGAAGTGGGAACCATTATCTGAAATTATCTCGTTTGGCACCCCGTAGCGACAGATGATGTTGTTCCTGATGAACTTTGCGACATGCGACGCCTTCAACACCGCGTATGATTGGGCCTCGACCCACTTTGTGAAATAATCTATCGCTACCAGGATAAACTCATGGCCGTTTGACCCCTTCAGGGTAACAGCTCCGATCACATCAATTCCCCAGACTGAAAAAGGCCATGGTGAAGTCATGTTGTACAGTTTTGACGGCGGGATGTTCATGCGGTTTGCATGAATTTGACACTTGTGGCATCGCCGAACAAAGCTAATACAATCCTCCTCCATGGTTGACCAGTAGTAGCCCTGTCTGAGGATCTTTCTGGCCAGCATTACTCCATTCATGTGTGCACCGCACTCTCCCCCATGGATGGCTTCCATCAGGCGTTTTGACTCTTCAGCTTCTACACAGAGCTTATGCATTCCCAGATGACCCCTTTTGTACAAATTTCCCCCGCAGATAACGAATTGAGCAGCCATTCTTCTGACAGCCCTCTTATCTTTGGCATTTGCCCCTAGTGGATATGTCTCCTTTTCCAAGAAGTTCCAGATGTCGTAATACCAGGGGTTGCCGTCTTGAACCTCATCTATGGTGGAAATTGACTCGTATGCTGGCACGAACTTCTGATCAATAATGACTGGACGCATCCGGACTCCGGACGGGATGTCTATCATAGAAGATAGAGTTGCTAATGAATCTGCAAACCTGTTGTTCTCTCTTACGAGGTGGGTGAATTTTAGCTTTTCAAACCGAGGAATTAGCGAATCCAAGGTTTGGTGGTATATTATCATCCTTTCCTCCTTGACTTTCCAATCTCCTTTTGCTTGAGACACAACGAGGTTCGAGTCCCCAATGACGTCCACTCGTCTTGCCCCTAGTTCCAGGGCTGCTTCCAGGCCAGCAATACATGCTTCATACTCTGCTTCATTGTTGGAAACCTTGAACCGGAGCTTGAATGCTAAAGGAATACGGGAATCGTCAGGCGCTATCAGCAACACCCCTATCCCATACCCATACTGGTTTGACGCTCTATCAAAGTACATCGTCCAAGTTTCATCTTCGACGTGCAGAATGGCTTCATCTGGGAATAGATACTCAACCGCTTCATCCCCCTCAACCGGGTGGTCGGCAAGGAACTCCGCTACCGCTCTGCCTTTTACTGACTTGCACGTTACATACTTCAAATCAAATTCGGAGAGCAACAGCAGCCAACGAGCTAGCCTACCCGTAAGTGCTGGTTTCTCGAAGAGATATTTGATGGGATCCAAACGCGAAACCAACATTACAGAGTGGGCTAACAGGTAGTGCCGCAGCTTCCTGGTTGCCCATACCAAGGCCAAACAAGCCTTCTCCAGCGACGTATAGCGGGTCTCGTAATCCAGCATCTTTTTGCTCAGATAGTAGATGGCTCTTTCCACTTTGTCTTCTGACTCCTGCGCGAGCATGCAGCCCATGGTAGTCTCAGTTACCGAAAGGTACAATATCAACGGTCTCCCCGGCTCTGGCGGCGACAACACGGGTGGGTTCTGTAGATATTCATTGATCTGCTCAAAAGCTGCTTGACATCGGCCGTCCCACTGGAATTTCTTTCCTTTCTTCAGGAGACCAAAAAGTGGTTCACAAGTCAAGGTTAATTTAGAAATAAACCGTCTTATGAATTGCACTTTACCCAGAAAGCCTCGCACCTCCTTTTCAGTCCTTGGTGGTGGAATTTCTAAGATGGCCTTAATTTTGGAAGGGTCGACCTCGATGCCCCTTTGTATGATCAGAAACCCTAGCATCTTCCCTGCTGTAACACCAAACGTGCATTTTTGGGGATTCAGTCGCAGCCGAAACTCTTTGATCCTTTGAAAGAATTTTTGTAAGGCGGTGTAGTGGCCCTCTCTATCTTTGGACTTGACAATCATGTCGTCCACATACACCTCGACCTCCTTATGGATCATATCATGCAATATTGTAGTCACTGCCCGTTGATACGTAGCTCCAGCATTTTTCAACCCAAATGGCATCACTCTATAACAATATGTCCCCCACGGGGTAGTGAACGCAGTCTTCTCCCGGTCTTCGGGTGCCATCACTATCTGATTATAGCCTGAGAAACCATCCATAAACGAAAGCAAGGCATGTCCTGCCGTGAAGTCCACCAATTCATCGATGTGCGGCAAGGGGAAGTCGTCCTTCGGACTGGCCCTGTTCAAATCTCTGAAGTCTACACAGACCCGAATTCTGCCGTCCTTCTTTGGCACCGGAACTATGTTGGCCAACCAAGTTGGATATTCAAATACCAGCAGGAACCCTGCGTCAATTTGCTTGGTGACCTCTTCCTTAATTTTGAGGGCCCAGTCCGGGCGAATCCTTCTGAGTTTCTGTTTGACAGGGCGGGCCTCTGGATCAAGAGGGATCCGGTGCTGTACAATCTCAGGATCGATTCCAGGCATGTCTTCATAGGACCACGCGAAAACATCTTTGAAATCTTTTAATAAAGCGACTAAGCGCTCGCGCTCCTCTGAAGACAACGTGGACCCGATCTGGACCAGCCGCGGGTCCTTCTCAGTACCAACATTCACAGTAGTGATTTCATCCATTAAAGGTTTAACAAATCTCTCCTGCTCTTGATCAATTAATCGTTGCAAAACTGGGGGAATTTCTCCCTCGCTGTTTTCATCAAAATTTTGAAAATCCTGACTTAAGCAATAAATCAAAGGCACAGAAAAATACTCGGAAACCACATCCACATCATTCTCATTAAATACTTCCAAGCCGTCAGATTCCTCTGTTACAACAGACTCAAAAGAAAATGAAAAAGACGACCTAGACAGGACTGTGGCATCCGGGTTATCACTCCCAGGAATACCGGACTCAAACTCAGTCGAGCTGGAATCTGATTCTGACGCACAAGTTTCGGTAGAATCAGATTCCGGCTCACTACCTGACCCGGAACTGCTAGATAAAAAGCCTTCTTCATATTGCCAGATGAGAGAAGGTGCGATGGATGCATCCAAAATCGGTGCTGGAAAGCCCGCAGCTATTTCATCTCAAATCACAGAAACCGAAGAGTTATCCCCCAAGCATTCTTGGCCGATCGGAGGATCTGATAGTAGACTCGCCAGTGCTATCCCCATTTCAAGCTTTGTGCTCTCAGAATCCACTGCGTCACACTGCTCAGTCTCAGTTGGTGGGTCTGTCTGCGCTTCGGCAACGTCATCCCCAGATAATTGTATGTCGAAGAAGATTTCAAAACCAGGCACGCGCTCCCCCTTCGCGTTTAGCCATGGCTCCGGGAAGCCGCAGAACGGAAAATCTTCCCCCTCCCGGACGAAACGTCCGTTTAGGGTACCCCAGATGGGTCTGTGCATTAAATCAAATGGCTTCCCGGCCTTCTTTGCCCTGGCCCTTCCGGCCATTTCTTTTCCTTTCCTCACCCAATCTTCCTTGGTGGGCAGATAACCCAGTCCAAAAGCGTGAGGGTTGTGTGGCACTTCGGCCAACACTGAGACGCCTTTCCGGCCACTTCTCCCTAATCCCATTCCAGGGGTATGCTTTAGCTTGTTCATGAGGTATATGGATTGTGCACTAACGTACATGCCCTCATTTGCAGCCATGACATTCTGAACCACTTGAGCCTCGGCCAAAGTGAACCCCGACAAAAACACATCCTCCGTGCCATGCTCAATCTCCAAGACAGGTGTAGACACTTCCGGCGGCGGATGGATTGATGAATTCCCGAAAACGATCGCTACCCCTTTCCCGTGAGGGTATTTTAGCATCTGATGTAGAGTGGAAGAGACTGCTTTGACCTGGTGCAACCACGGTCGCCCCAAAAGTAGGTTAAAGGTTGCAGGAACGTCCAAGATATGAAATTCGATACTGTGTTGTCCTGGACCAACCTTGGTTTGAATTTTAACAGTCCCCATCACTTCCCTGCTGGTATTGTCGTATGCTCTGATCACTTGGGTAGTTGGGACGAAGTCCACGGGTTTCAACCCGATTGCATATGCCGTTCTGGTCGGGCAGACATTAATCGCAGACCCGGTATCAACAAGCACCACCGGTATCCACTTATCTCTACATTCCACAGAAATATAGAGCGGTTTGTTATGGTTTGTGCCCTCAGGCGGTAGCTCCTTGTCCGAAAAGGTTAATGCCGGGGAACCTCCTCCCGGAAAAACCAGCCCAACCAGCTGTTCAGGCGTGGTGTCTATGGAGAGTTTGGACTTGTCCATAGCAGATAGGACAGCTTCTCTGTGTACTCGTGATGCCATTAGCAGTCCCCAGATGGAGATGTCTGCTTGTATCTTCTTTAATTGTTTCAGCACAGCTTCATCCTCAATCTGCTTCTCCTTCTGTCTCTCTGCTTCTCTATCCTTCCCGGATGCCTCGGGTTGGTCCAGGCCGTTTGAAGTACCGCCCACTTCTTGTCATATGATCCACTTCATCAAGATACCAAGTATCATCCGGCTGGTTATTCCCCCAGTCTTCATCCGTGTGGGCGAGACACAAGTCGTCATCTTCCCACCACATTCCACTGGCAGCCAACAGACACCTGTCTGGCTCCGGTCCACTCGCACTCTCAGTGCTCTTTGTCCATATGCTCGCAGCATTGTCTATCTTCGTGCACACAGCAATTTCAGTCCCCTCAGGGCCTTTAGCTTTTCTGATTCTCTCAGCCTCCTCAAACTTTTCTGGTTCTAGCTGCGTCAGTACAGCTGTTTGTTCAACAGTTCCCATATCCGTAATGCCCATGTCCTGAGCGGAATTCTTAACACCGGCGCTCTCCGGCGGTACAACTTGACTTTCGGCCGTTCCGGCCACAACTGACATTTCCACCCCTGCCGGGCTCTGTTCTGATTGGGCTTCCCCCACTGTATCCGGTTGATCTTCGAGCCATCTCGTGGCCTCCTCTGATCCCTCATAATCATACCAATTGATTGACGCCTCCCCCAGTTCCTGGTCGTCGAGAAATTGCAGGTTGGCAAAGTCTTCTTCTGCGACTGTCAGCTCATCTGCCCACAGCCCAGATTCATCCCCCCGGATCATGCATAGTCTCCTGTCTCTAGCAATTCTACACTTAGCCCAATTCGGCTCGTTGATAGGATGTGCTTGCTTGGATCGTAGACTCCCCCGACAAAATTCTGTCCAGTTTCAGATTCAACAATCTCATTTCCTCCCAAAATCTGCCCTGCCCCGTCTTCGACGGTCACCACCATTGGTTCTGGTTGGGTTTCAGAGATGTCCACCATGCACAAGAAATCAGTGCAATCGGGGAGGAGCACCTCCGGCTTGGGTAGGTGGGTGGGCGTAATATAGATGCTAGGATCGTAAGATGCGACCCCAGTCTGGATAAAGTTAATTCTTTTGGGAGGAGGAGCTTGGTTATGTGATGGGAGAGGGTTGGTTGTGACATTGGGTCTATCAGGAGGTGCGATCACCTGTTTGTCAATAAGATCTTGGATCTCATGACGCAATCGGTAACAACGGTCGGTGTCATGACCGTGTTGTTGGTGGTATGCACAGTATTTTGACGGGTCGTAAGAGGGTGGGAGTGGATTCGGTAATGGCTTTGGTTCTAGGGGTTTTAAATGATTCTTTCTGATCAGTATTCCCAGAACTTTGGTCAGAGGCATATATAGTGGGGTAAAGGTTCTTTGGCCTCGTGGTTGGAATCGGTTGTTGGCTTGTGTGTTGCTTCCGGACGCGCCGGAGAATGGTGTGGCAGTCATGGGCCTTGGAGGGGGAGGGGGAGTGGTGGTGACCATACCAACTTCCGAGGCTCTCGTATTTGCAGCGCCACTCGGGCCCGCATTGTTGTTACGGTTAAAGGTCCTCCTCGGTTGTTCTCTGTCCTGGTCAAACAGACCTTGTTTCATTGCGTCTTCGATTTGCACCCCCATATCATGTAAATCTGCGAAAGTAGGAAAGGGGACTACAATCATTCTCAGCATTAGTTTTGGCTGGAGATTGCGCACAATCATCCGGATTTGATCTTTGTCTGTGGGCCTTAAAGTCATTGTTGACGCCTTTGCCCTCCATCGGATCACAAAGTCCGAGAAAGATTCCTTGGGCTCTTGCCTCGTCGTTTCAAGATCACGAGTTGTGATCTCGATCTGAGTGTTGTATGAATATTGTGTGACAAAGGCCTCAGCCATTTCGTCCCAATTCTTCTTCACTTCATCTTGTAATCTTGCGTACCAATGGGAGGCCACACCCGACAGGGTTCGGCCGAATAGTGAGAGCTTCTATGGTCGTGTAAGGCCCATTGGCCGTAAGACATCCGCAAACAATCGGATGTGCACCATGGGGTCGCCGGTCCCATCAAAACGGTCTATTTGTGGCATCTTGAACCTATCGGGGAGTGTTACAGCCTCCTCGGTATATCCATCTTCGATATCCGGCATAGCCTTGACCCCTTGGGACTTCTTAAAGAGCTTCTCCAGTTTGCTCAATTTCAGAGCTGTATGATCAACCTCGACCTCGAATGGAGAGTCCGGGTGATTGGATGTATGGACCTTGGACAGTTGTGGTGGAAGCGGGGGCGGAGCCGGCCCCGTTGGAAGACTCGTGTCCTCTTGTAAAATTTGGACAGTTGGTACAGTATTCTGGGTATTCGGAGGAATATTCTGAACAACAGGTGCCTGCTCAGGTATTGGGGCTCCTGCCGCAGGAGGGATTTGTTGTGAAGGAGACGCTGTATTCTGTTGTTGCAGTCTGGTAATCAGCTCAGCCTGCTGGGCCATGACCGTGGCCTGCTGTTTGGAGAATTCCGCTTGACGGGCGGCATCGTCGTGCATTTGCTTCATACTCTCCTGCATCTGGCGCATCAAAGCCTCCATCCCTGATGTATTCGGTTGATCCATCTGTCTAACCGGTATGTCTATTTCTACAGCAGTAATTGAGACCTCAGTCCTGTAGTCTTCTGATAAAGTAACCCACTGTTCTGACAACCTCTGTTCTGACGTACTGCGCCTTTTTGGCTTCCTTCTGGTAACAGGGGGTAGAGAACGGAACACTGGCTGTCCGTCGATTAGATCCTCAGATCGGTGGAGTCGACGACCTCGTGTCCAAGGTGCTTGGGGAATGCCTGTTGGGTTGGAAGCAATCGTGCTAAAACTGACCTAGCAAAAGATAAATAAAGCGAAAAGGAAATAAATAAACAGATAGACGGACAGCATAACAGCTTAAAATAAAATGCAAGACACACAATCGGGCATAATCAACACACAGTCAATAAGCTGAACTACACACTGGCCTCGAACACTGATTATTATCCCTGTATCACTGTTCCCTGAAACAGAATCTGATATCCGCAGATAACTAATCCTCAAATACTGGCTGATGCCCGCAGGCTTGATACCCGTAATACCAAACTGATGCCCGCAGGCCTGATGTCGACAATACTGAACTGATGCCCGCAGGCCTGATACTGTCAATACTGAACCGTAGCCCGCAGGCTTGATACTCAAACTCATATACTGATCTGATGCCCGCAGGCCTGATACTGACAATTCTGAACTGAAGCCCGCAGGCTTGATGCCCAAACTCATATACTGATACATGCATTCCTGTAGAGACGCACTCTAAAGCACATAACAGATAAGTAAGAGCCAAAACACCCCTATGTTGGGGTAGGGTTTCCCTGTCCTATTGTGTCAGGAGCTAGGGTTTCATTACGCACACAGCGGTTTCAAACAACCTATAAACGGGTAAGCAACCTGTCCTAATTTGGAATGGTCACTATGGATCCGAATATGCACTAGGTCGAATGGTCAAAGAGGGTGCCCCGGTAAAACCGGGGTTTGTGTTCCCATACTGGTAGAGCCCACAACCGGTCAGCCTTATGGTCATGCCTTGACAAGACAAGCCTCCGGCAAACCGTTCAGGAATAACAGATGGCAAACACGGTGTCCTAGGCGCACCAATGCAAATGTAATGCAAAGAAACACGCAAGTGTAGTCAAAAACAGATATCATGAGTTCGAGTCAAGCTCTCTAAATCCCCAGCAGAGTCGCCAGAAACTGTAACAAGCCCGCGGGGGACCTCGCTACAGCTCGGACTCGACTTTGTAGTCACGGTTCTAAGTCTGAACCAAAGAGTCCAAATCCGGAAAATTGTTTTGAGAAACAGATTTTTTGAAAAAGTAGTGCCAAACATGGACTGCTTTGCCAGATACAGAGTCGCCACCTAAATATTTTATTTTGGGAAATTTAGGAAACCCTGACTCGGTGCCGGAAGGCCACGTGTCCGTCATCACCAAAGTTGCCTCGGCTCGGGAACTTGTGTACGATTGGGGAAGGTCACTTCGTGAGCACCCCCGCTCGCCCGGTCATAGACCGGCCTCTACTAACCATGATATCAATTTTTGAAAACATTGTGAGTTCTTATTCCGGTTATTGGCCTAGGTTACTATGTGATGCTCACAGCATACAAATATAGACCGGGTCGCCTGATTTGGAACGAAACATTTCATGTTTGTTTTTGAAAATGGTTTGCTACCCGTAGGTAGGCTTGAAACATTTGATGATTTATTCCAATTCAGATAACCCAACCTTCACCCACAGGCATTCAGGCAGTTATATCAGATAAGCACATAGTCTCATGGTAAACATGCTATCATGGCATTCACTCACACGCATGCAAGGATGCTAAAGCATAAAGCTTACCGAGTACTCCAAGCCAAAACAGAAACTCATTAGAAATCATGCATGATCCTAAGTATACAGAAATGCCTAATGCAGCACACGCAAAATGCAACTATAGTAGGCTCGGCTATTCTAAACATGGCATGTGAAATGCTACAACTATCATGTATTCAATTTGGAATTGAAAGTACAAATGCAGTTAGTATGATGCACCAAGCCCGGTGCATGCAATACAGATGAATGATGCAAACATGCTGTCATACGGTATGCTAATTTAAACATGCCCTAATCTAACCATCGTAAGCGGATAAATAAAAGGGAGAAAGACGTGGGGTTGGAAGACATACATCACACTCACCCACACTTATTACAGTTATGCCCTCGCTCGGAGGGTCTGAATAAATATACAGTCCAAATATTACAGTCCCCAAATAAAAGAATATTACAGTCCAAAAATATTACAAAATTCTAATTAATTAAAGAATTAACTAAGAAAACAAGTAAAACTGGCATGCAAGCCAGGGACTGCCTTGCTTCTAGTGGATGATGCATGTCCGGATTGTCTTGCGCGGAAATCCACCGGAATGCCCCAATCAGCCTCTGTTTACACCTGTTCTTAAAATGCGTGCCAAGCCCCAAAAGGTTGCTGATTCTGCGTTTTGCTGCAACAGAGAGCAGGAAAGGGGCATAGCAATGTATTTACGCAGATATATGCATGTCTCGACCCTCGTGCCACCAATCACGCATACCGAGGCATGATGGCCGAGGAGTCGAAATGCACAACTCAATATAGGATGAATGCACATGAAACTACAGCTAAAACCTAACCCCATCATGGATAATCCGGAGTGTCGGTGACTGGGGAATTGAGACACATTCCGTCACTCGGAGTACGAAATGTACCTCGTTTCCCGTGCCCGGGCTAACTCTTATTCCGGACACGATGCAATATGCATGGTATGCATGAAATGCAACTGAGATATAATCTTAACATATTCGATGCTATGAAAATGAGATGCCTCGAAATGCGTGCACACGGGCACGTAAACCGAGAAAATGACATGTCTTGAAATGCGTGCATATGGGCACGCAAACCGAGGCGATGATATAAGTCTCGAAACGCGTGCACGCGGGCACGCAAACCGAGGCGATGATATGTGTCTCAAAATGCGTGCACGCGGGCACGCAAATCGAGGCGATGATACGTGTCTCGAAATGCGTGCACGCAGGCACGCAAACCGATGCGATGATACATGTCTCGAAATGCGTGCACGCGTGCACGCAAACCGAGGCGATGATATGTGTCTCGAAATGCGTGCACGCGAGCACGCAAACCGAGGCAATGATATGTGTCTCGAAATGCGTGAACGCGGGCACGCAAATCGAGGCAATGATATGTGTCTCGAAATGCGTGCATGCAGGCACGCAAACCGAGGCGATGATATGTGTCTCGAAATGCGTGCATGCGGGCACGCAAACCGAGAAAATGATAAAATGTGATGAAATGACATGGAAAAATGACAAATGGGCTTATACCAACATAAGTGAGCCTCAGCCACACTCACATAGGATGCCGATGGCAGAAAATGAAGTGCCTTGAAATGCGTGCACACGGGCACGCAAACCGAGGCGATGCAAAAACGATGCGAATGACATGGAAAATGACAAATGGACTTATACTAACATGAGTGAGCCTCAGCTGCACTCACATAAGATGCCGATGGCAGAAAATGAAGTGCCTTGAAATGCGTGCACACTGGCACGCAAACCGAGGCAATGCATACGCAATGCAAATGACATGGAAAATGAAGTATGGACTTATACTAACATGAGAGAGCCTCAGCCGCACTCACATAAGATGCCGATGGCAGAAAATGAAGTGCCTCGAAATGCGTGCACACTGGCACGCAAACCGAGGCAATGCATACGCAATGCAAATGACATGGAAAATGAAGTATGGACTTATACTAACATGAGAGAGCCTCAGCCGCACTCACATAAGATGCCGATGGCAGAAAATGAAGTGCCTTGAAATGCGTGCACACGGGCACGCAAACCGAGGCGATGCTAAAATGTGATGAAATATGGCAAAAATGATATGCAAGCATACTAATGGAATTTCAGCACTAAAATATGGGGGAAAACTGTCCCGAAATGAAGCGAAATGACATGAAATGCAAGGAAATGTCCCGAAATGCAACATTAGGCACCCGAAATGGCCTATAGCTATGCCAAACATGCACAATATGGACATGCAATGCAAAGATAGAAGCTATACAGTCCCAAAAGATGCACTTTCACAGTTATAAACATGGCCAAACAGCAAGTATAGGTAGGGGAAAAATAGCATGCAAGAATAGGGGCCAAAAGAGGGGTAATGAAGCAAGTGGTATAAGAAAAACTCAAACTGAAAAATTTCCTTCTACAACACTGAAGATGGACCAAAAATATGAACATTTACAGTATATGGAAGACCTCAAATCAGTATATAAACATGCTAAAAATGTGATGCAAAACAAGGCTCAAAAGGTGCTATAACATGAAGTGTGCAAAATAATCACCAAACAGCCAAAGACCCTTAACAAAACATGTAGAATAGATCAAAATAAGCACTTTTCTAGAACTGTAAAATGGCCAAAAACAAAAGCATGGTAGGCTAACTAAACATACAAGAATGAGGAATAAAAGAGGGATATAAAGGGAGGTGCAACATGGAAATCCCAAATGGTGTTGAACCCTTCTTCAATGTTGAAGAGGGGCTCAAAATAAGCCTCATATCAGTTTACAATATGCTCGAAAGTAAATTGCTCATGGGCCAAAAATAGCATGCAAAATCATGACATACAAGAGGATCATTGAAGCAAGTGTATTATGGAGGGCTCAAACAGGGTTGAGCCCTTAATGAGAAGTGAAGATGAGCTCAAAATATGGCCCTTTTCAGTTAGGGCCGGAGCTTGAAACCAAAAAGAAGTGAGGCTTAGAAATAGATCAAGAGAAAGGGTCAAAAGGGTAAAAGTGTTACTTACCCTTGAAGATTCAAACTTTTGTTGCTTTTTGGATGGATTTGCAGCTTCTTTAGCCTTCAAGAATCCTTCCTTGTTGCTGGAAATGAGATGGTGGTGGTAGAGCTTGGTGGTGTAGAAGGAATAATGGTTAGGGACTTAGGGTTTTTTCAAGAGTTGAGAAGGAAGAAGATGGAGTTGGCTATGGAAGCTTGAAGGAAAGTTTTTCTAACCCTAAAAGAGAAGGCCACCAGCTGGTTATAAGGATCAAAAAGGGGGTGTAAAGGTGGGGGAGAAGGAGGGCAAAACTCCCCCACAAAATATCCCCCGGACATAGAAAATATCTGGGGGATATTGCCCCACAGCTGTAAAGTGCACAGTGCGAGGAACACGGCCGGCCTCTCACTTTTGCTGGAGGTGGCCGGCCGGCCACACCCCCTAGCCGGCCGGCTAGGGGTCAAAAGGGTCAATGTGATTTTCTGGCCGGCAAGCTACTGGGGAGGTAGTCCTATGTGTGTACAACACAACCATGTGGTTGAAATTCCAAGAAAGTGGACCCAAGGGGTTCAACAATGGCTCGGAAAGAGGGGGTCAAAAGGGTCAAGTTGACTTACTGGCCGGCCATGAACTTTTAGGGGCCTCTCATGTGTGTACATCACAGATATGTGGTTCAAAGTTCAAGAAAAAGGGTCCAAGGGGTTCAACATTAGCCCGGAAGAAAGGGGTCAAAAGGGTCAGGTGACCTTAATGGCCGGCCACCAACTTTTAGTGGCCTCCCAAGTGTGTAGATCACAGATATGTGGTTGAAAGTTGGCAACACTAGCTCCAAGGTATTCAACATTAGCCCGGAAGTGCGAAAAACGGGCGCCGGGAGGCTTCGGAAGAGAAATAACTGGTTTCTGCAACAATTGCTGGCCTCCCACCCTTCAGTGACCTTCCCTGTGATAAAACAGAGGTACCTGCCAAAAATGAACGAAAACCGTTGTAAAACGAACGTTCCGAGGCCAAAACACGCAGTTCGGGGTCCCGAAAATGGGCTGTTAAGCACCGAAAATGGTATTCGACCTCGAAGTGGGTTTCTTAGCCCCCAGTGTCCCTTAAAAGGGATGAAATAAGATGTATGCCAAAAGTCAGAGCAATAGGAGATGGTTAAGCGGTCCCGAACCGAGGCACACGGCCTGACGGCTCCGAAAATCGGAAACCGGGCTCCGAAATGGAAAAAATGGCCTACGGCCACCAAATGTAGCCTACGGACATTGAGAGATGGTCTACGGGACCTCTCCCTTCCCTCAGGAAAAGAAACAGAGAAAACCGAGTCTGGTTCGCAAACCGAGATAAGGCACAGAAGAGGGTTCGGAAGTCCGGAGGCAGGGCTCACGGCCGTGACTCTGAAACTTCTGAACAAGCACATTATGCAATATCACCAAGTGCTCAACTGGTGACGTCTGAGTCTCAAGGTCGGTCAAAAATGGGGTGTCTACAGAGGGCCGCATGTGCGGGAAGGGGCGCTCCGCACGTGCGGGGATGGGTGCCGCACGTGTGGCACTCTGGTAGTCCGAAACTCTATTTTTTTTTTTATGTCTTTTGGCCGAATTTGTAACACATTTGGGGCCTCTCCTTCTCACTCTAAACCTCATATTTCCTCCTCCTTCTCTCTAAAAACCCTCATCTAGCATTCCAAACCCTTGATTTCTTGTGATTTCTTGGGTCTAGATCATCATCATCCTCCTACAATCTTGAATATCTAGTTAGGGCTTCTCTTGGTGTAGTGGGAGTTGAAAAATCCACCATTAAAGTTAGGGTTTCATCGTTCTCCATCATCAAGACCTTGAGGTAGGGATTTCTTGAGTTATATATACAAGTTTTGCTATTTTGATGATGATTTAAAAACTTTCTTCTAGTTCTTATGTTGATTTCAACATTGTGAATCAAAAGTGTAAAGAGTTTTACGAATGGGTTTCTATCTTAATCCTTTAACTAATTTTAGAGGGTTTCCTTCTATTTAGCTTAAACAAAATGGTTTTTGATAGGGTTTCACCAAGGAGATGAGAAAAATGTTGGTTTTTGATGAAAAACCCTAGAAATTAGTGATTTTGGAAAAATATGGAAATGTCCATGGGATTTTCTCTTTTCTTTTGATAAAAAGATGAATGAGTATAGACTCCCTATTGTGGTTTTGCAAAAAGGGGCAATCTTATTAACATCTTGAAATGGAGATTTTGTTTTTAAAAACTATTATTAATAAGTGATGATATATGGTTGTGAGATGGCAATTTTTGTGCACTATGGACTTTGAGAATTTTAACGTTGAAGGTTAATGTTTGAAAACACCATATGTAGTCTTGAAGAGCCTAGATTGTTGAGACTTGTGAAATGTGAAATGGTAGCTATGTGTTGATGACACATGATTATCTTGTAAAGGAACATTTAAGAGAAGAAACGAGAAATGTGAATGTTGACATTGTTGTAGAGATGTTTGAAATGGAGAAATGTTATGAGATATCAATTATTGCACCGCATTCCCATTTGATTTGTTATCATTAATGCGCCTGGAGTGATTTATTATCATTATTGCACATTCTCATCATGTTTATTTTGAGAAGGTTTATGTTGTAATGAGAACTAATGGAAATGTTTATGGGGTAGATACGGTGGTAAGTCCGGATATGGGGTGTAGATGATTTGATAAGTTGGCCTGAGTGTTCGTGGTGAAAGACCAGAAACCCGCGCGGATAGGTGTCGAGCCTTCTGATTAATACCGGTAAAAATGACAATTGGATAGTACTTGTAGAGTCTACTTGCAGACACTAGCCTAGGGATTACCAGTGTCGCATTTACCGCCCCTATTGATTAAAAGAAAT
Source organism: Camellia sinensis (assembly GCF_055761805.1). Lineage (NCBI taxonomy): Eukaryota > Viridiplantae > Streptophyta > Magnoliopsida > Ericales > Theaceae > Camellia > Camellia sinensis. The sequence goes on from NW_028128987.1 coordinate 25,442,684, forward strand.
GGAAGTTTTGAAATTATTGAGGTTGTGAAATACTATTATTCACATGGTGATTTTCAAGTTGAGCATGAAATGTAGTTTCTTTAAAGAGCATGGCATGGCATGGATATTTGCATTTTTATTGAGAGTTGCATAACTGTATATACTTTTTGAGAATTCTCTACTGGACTTTATGCTCACCCCTATGGGATTTGTTGCAGGTAAAGATGTTGTGATCCCACCAAGCTAAGGGTGTGGATATGTTTTTGATGAAGAGGAGATTTCTCTTTCTATTGTTGTAATTTTTTTGTAAAGCCTAGGGCTAATTTGGTATGGGTCCAAGAGACCATTTTGCGTAACCCGGCTATTGCCTTGGAAGATGTAAGTCCTTAAGGGCATTTTATTGTTTTTAGACTAGATGTTTCACATGCTATAGATTCATGTGTTCTTTTGTTTCGTTGAATGTATGCCGCATGTGGAACTTTTGTATTAAACTCATTTATTAAAAATGTGAAGATGGAAGGGATTATTGTTATTGTTTAGTGAATGTTCATTAATGTGAGTAGTTCATGTCGAATTATTTCGGGGCATTACAAGCCCTCTGTCAACAGTTAGGCCTAGTTTGGAACCAATTGAGACAGGGACACCATCATACCCATACCAAACAATGGTTTGGTCTGGTATTTGGTGATACCAAATGGAAAGCAAGAAGAGATTCTTTTCCTCAAGTGGCTTAAACCCAAATGCAAAAACACCAGAGGGTGACTGCCATGGGGTGTCCTTGTTATTTGCAGTGATAGATGTACCCATATCCGCGGTACCATTGGTCCGAGCAACAATAGAAAATGGCAGGAGGAAGAGTAACAAGAAGAGGAAGAGTAGATGATGAGGTAGAGCACAAGCCATTCATTGATAGATCAAGCTTGATTTGGGTAGATGGAAATGAATGAATAAAAAAACAAAGACCAAATTGTTTTTCTAGGCAAAGGAAAAGACTTTAAAGTCAACCTGTACCTTTCAGCAAAGACTTCACCATTCTTACCCCTCAGAAAGGGCAACATTGTGGATCACTAGTATGGTTTCAATGACGCTATCGGAGCCACATATATAGCTGCCTGGACCATTAAAAGTACATAAAATAAAATAAAGATAATTGTCATAAAGTTGGACTTATTTTCACCTCACATGATACGCACAATATAAAAAGGATGAGTTTGAATGGAATGACAATTAATAAAAATGAGAATTGGTTAGCTTGTAATTTCAAAGAATTAATGAGAAAAGCACCGATAATTGTCATAATGTTGGACTTATTTTCACCTCACATGATACGCACAATACAAAAAGGATGAGTTTGAATGGAATGACAATTAATAAAAATGAAAATTGGTTAGCTTGTAATTTCAAAGAATTAATGAGAAAAGTACTTTTATAATAATTGTATTGATTGTGAATTCATCATATCCATAGTGAATTAGGTATTAACTCGGCTATGAATCAATTAGTATAGTGAACAGATCAATACACATGTACTAAGTGGGGAGGATTAACTTTTTAGACATGGAAAAAATTTGAAAATAAGATTCAAGCCTATATTTTCTTGAATCACAAAATATCATGCAAAATAAATAAATAAATTTTTTTTTGCCATGCTCTCATATGTATCCATGGGTTGTGATTGAGACCCCCTCAAGCCTCCACCCCCACACACACGTGGGGCTTGGTGATTGGAGGAGAAGAAAAAAAAAAAAATGACCAATCAAAAGCCAGAAGGGGTAAAAGGGGTGACCCCCAAAGGGGGTCCGGATCTTTTTCCTGTATCCAGTTAGGCACACATCCTCAAGTGTGCAAATCAAGTATTAAAATTGTGTTACTTTATATTTACACCATATATTAGTTTGTTTGGAATGTTATAAAAAAATGTACTTTTTGACTTATTGATTTATATGAGTTGGGTTTGGGTTGGATTTGATGTGATGTGTTAGAGAGGTGATATGATTTAAATAAGATGATGTGACTTAAATAGAATAGTGACTTCTTGACTTTTTGTATTATTTAGATTATGCCAAACTTGACCTAAATCTTCAAATTGATAAGTATTAAAAAGTGATTTTTTATTTTTTATTTTTTTTATTAGTGAATTCTCGGCATTTGATTATTTCTAAATTCTCAACATTTGATGGGTACATATGCAACGTCTTTGATCATTTGATTTGACACCTTTACCAACAAAACCTTGTGCTCGTTGAATAGTCCACACGGTTTCCAGCTTTTTTTATTTTTTATTTTTTTTTTCTCCCATAAATAAAAAATCCCAACGTATCATTAAAGTATCACGACACGTATAAAAATTCATTAAGAATGCAAGAAAATAAGAAAAATTCTACTTATATCACCAATTTAACTCTTTACATTTTTAAAATTCAATTTTGTTTTGTTAAAGTACTCCTATTAACACATGTTTAAATTTTTTAAACACCCTAATTTCTAATTTTTTTTATTACAATTATATCCTAAAATAAAATTACATTAAATGAGATAATTTAATAGAACATCCACCTACCAAATAAGAACTAACACTATACAATATTGTACACCCACCCTCCCCTCCACCTCTAACTATATGTATTCCACCTTTCTAAATCCTAAACATATTACTCTTCATAACCAACCAAAATAAACCCTAAATTTATTACTCTTCATAACCATCTTAAAGCTTGAATGTATCCTCTTTATCACCATCATAAACCCTCTTGAATTAGAAATCTTGAACCAGAAAGCTCTTTTCAAGTCCAACGTATTACTTTTCATTAGTTATTTCACCTTGTAGAGCAATGGAGAACGATAACAACAATTCTGATGAGACTGGTTTTTCATTGGTAAGTTTATCTGTCTTATATTAACATTCTCGGTTATTTTCAATAATTGTGGTTTTGTTCAAACTGTTCGGTACTAGTTTCCGACTGTTAAGATTATGTTCAATAACATAATACTGAACACAAACATTTAGTTCAATAAATAGGTTTTGAACAGTATGCAAATAGTTGGTAATGTTGAACTGAATATAACCTTTATTTTCAGCACTGTGTTGAATGGTTCAATTTTTGTATCTTCAACACTAGATCGTATTTTTTCCTCTAAAACTCCCTTTTATGCCGAAATAAACCAAAAACTAAAAATGTTATAGGAAGAAAAGAGGCAATGCTATTGATAAGATGGGGAGTCGATATTTACCTAAGAGGAATTTTGGACGAGTTTTCTACGCTAAGTGAACCATTTTTGACCGACCTTAAGACTCAGTGATAGATACACAAAGTTTTCTACATGTTCACTTAGTGCATCTGTAGAAATCCCATTTTTCACCGATCTTAAGACTCAGACGTCATCGTTTGTGCACTCGGTGATTGCACATGTTTGTGTTCGTTTTGGGTTTCCGGAGTTTTCGGCTGATCGTCTTGCCTCGGGACCTCTTAACTCTCTTCTTCTTGGTTTGTTTTTGGACCATGCCTTGGTGCCTTTGCCTAGAGGGAGAGAGAGAGGCCTGTAGGCCACTTTTTTGTAGTCGTAGGCTACCTTTCCCTCTCGTAGGCCACTTGTAGTGGTCGGTAGACTTGTTTTCGGGGCTTCCGGCTGAGTGCCTTGTCTTGCGGACTCTTGTCTTTCTTCCTTTTTGGTTTGTTTTTGAACCAAACCTTGTTACCCCTTACTTGGAGGGTGGAACAGGGGTGTAGACCAGTTTTCTCCCCTGTAGACCACTTTTCTTCCTTGTAGACCACTTTTGGTGGTCCGTTAGCTAGGGTGGGTGGTCTGTAGACCACCTAAGGTGGTCGGCAGCATGCCACCCCCTTCTCCTCTCTTTGTAGACCCCTTTTCTCCCTTGCCGACCAGTTTTCTCCCTTGCAGACCACTTGAGGTGGTCGGTCGACTAGGGGGGGTGGTCGATCGACCACTTTAACTGGTCGGCGACATTTCTGCACTTTCTGTAGATATTTTCCTTGCCAGCTATGCCAGCTGTTGAGCATAGAAGGCATCCTCCATACATGTATGGAGGGATTGCACCAAGCCTCTAGCTTGTCTAACAAGCTTGAGGCATGAAATTCTATATAAGGGGAGCTTCCTCCCCCTTGTTCAAGGTTCATAAATTTGATTAGGGCTAAGCATATCCCTCTCTCTCTATAATTCTCCCTCTCTCTCTATATTTGTGCTATTTTGTGCCTTAAAGTGAGTTTTCTTCACACTTCTGCACTAAAACACCTAGTAAAACACCTTCACTCTTGAGCTGAGGTTCTTGGAGGTTGCATTTGAGTGATTTTGGCTTGGTTTTGCCTAAGAAGTGGCTGGTTTTGAAGTTGTTCTTCACGGGTGAGTAGTTACCCTCTTTAAGCCTTGTTTTGCTTAAGTATTTGGCCATCCTTGCATGCTCTTTTAGGCCTTACTTTTAACTGCAAAAACTCTTGTTTCTAAGTGTTTGAAATGTTTGTTTGAGGCTTTGTTTGAGTTAGGGGTGGTTTACCCCCTTTGGTGGGTTATTTTCCTTTGCTTTGTTCTATCTCTTAAGGCCTTTCAAACCACCTTGTTTTGGCCTTTTAACCATTGAATTCCAGAGGAATTTTAGTGATGAAAAGTGGCTTTTGAGACCCAAAATGGATGGGGGTGGTCCCCCCATCTTTATGTTTTGTTTGCATGTGTTGTTGGCTTAACACTTTGGCATGCTTTTCTACCTTCATAAGGCTCTATCTTAGCATGTTTTAGGCCTTATTCTAACATGATATAACTTTGTTTTGGGTTGGTTTGGTTGCTTCTTATATGCTTCATGTACTTGTAGTGCAATCCTCTTAGTTAGCCTAACATGCTCTATGCTTTGGACCACCATTTTAGCATGTTTTTGGCTCCACTCCAGCAGACTTTTACTCATATTTTGGCATGCCTTAGCTCTGATTTTGGTCGACAAAGTCATCTCTTGCATGGTTTATGCACTTGTAGTGCAAGCTTGTTCACTAGCCTAGCTTGTTTGGTGTTTTGGCCTATTGATCTAGCATGTGTATGCTTTAGTCCAACACATTTTTGGCTTTAATTTAACATGCTTTAGGTTTGATTTAAGTGGTTTTGGTCATGCATGCTTGGCTTTGCATAGCTATAGTGCATTTGGCTTTGCTAGCCTTAAGTTTTGAGACCTCTAGCATGTCATATTTGAGCTTTTTGCATGGCATGGCATCATTTGGCATGTTATTTTAGACCATATACTTCTGCCATATTCTCGCATTTATCATCCCTTTGTTGTGTTTGAGGGTTGAGCCTTATGCTTCACTTATGAGCCAATATGTGTCCATGCTTGCCTAAGCTTTTGGGTTACCATCTCAGCATGTTTTTGGTGTTATTTTACCATGTTACAACTCTGATTTTTGTTGGTGAAGTTACCTCATGCTTGGTTTTGGTATGTGTAGTGTAATCCCACTCATTGGCCTTGCATGCGTCATGCTTTATGTCTCCCATTCTAGCATGTGTTAGCTCTACTCCATGCATGTTTTGGCATTGTTTTAACCTACCTTGGGACTGTTTTGAGTCATCTTGGCCCTTTGGGGCTTGCTTGATATGGCTATGGTACAAGTACCTTAGCTAGTCTTGAGTTTTGAGCACCCTACTATGCTATATTTGTGATGGTTGCATGTTTGGGCATTGTTTAACATGCTATTTCAGAGCATGTACGTGTGTCATGTTCTCACTTCTTTCATTCCTTGAGAGCTTTTGAGAGTTGTGTCTTTGCGCATTGTTAATGAGCCATCAAATGAGCCTGTTCTCCTTATGTTATATGCCTTGATCTTAACATATTTCAGCCACTGTTTCGGCATGTTTGACCTCTGTCCGGGGTTGGTTTAACCAGTTGAGATTGATAGTGCATGCCTCATGTGTAATATGTTTCATTAGCTTTGATGCCTTAGCTTTTAAACATGCCATGCATGTATTGCTTACATGATAGAGTCTTGTGCATGTCACTTTAGCATTAAAGGTTGATCATCTTGTTTGCGTTGCATGTGTTTGGATTGGACGTTAATCCAAACACGAGGAATGTCGCACGTTTCATACTCAAAGTGATGAAACGTGTAGCATTTCTTGGTCACTGACCCTTTTAATCAAGCATAATAGAGGTAGAGGTCCTTATGTGTTATTTGTGCATTCATTCACTACAGGAATTTGGGGATTTAACAGCGTTTAATTAACGACATTTTGGTAAACGTCACTTTTTAAAAAAATTAATGATGTTTTTTAAACGTCGCAATTGTTATTATTTAAAACGGTACTGTTTGGTGACTAGGAGACATTTGAAAAGCGCCTCCAAATCCTCTCTCCCCTCAAACCCTACCTCGTCTCTCCAAACCTTTATTTTGAAAACCTATTTTGAGCACCGCGTCTACATATGAAGTTCGAATCTCTCCCTCACTCTCTTTCTCTCAGAGGATCGAATCAATATGAAGTTCTCTCTCTCAATTCGGTGATTCTTCTTCAGTTCGGTGATTCTTCTTCTTGAGCACAGAGTAATTGCGATTTCGAAGTTCGATTTTGAGCACCGTGATTTGGAACTCTTCTTCAGATCCGTGATCTGCGTCTTCTTCGATCAAAGGTTAGATATTTCTTCTGTACTCTGTTTGGAACTCTTCGTCTTCTTAGATGTTTCTTTCTTAGATGTTTTTTTAGCTCCGTGAATCTCTTCTTCTGTCCCCTATTTCCACTTTTTGCTTAAATCATTATCTTCTTCGTTTCTAGTTTTGCTTATTGTTTTGCTCAAATCACTATTAGGTGATGATCGATGATTCACTTCAGTTTGTCTCTATTTGATTTTTTTCTTTCTTTGCTTTTAAGATCTGCATATATACATACAATTTAATTTATGAATTATATGATGTATAAAATATGTGTTATTTTGTTATGATCAAAGCAATCACTTGATTTTCTTTTTGGTTGTCAAGTTTTACTTGTGATTTTTTTTTTCCTCTGCATTTTACTTGAATTTTTGAAATCTGGAGAATTTCACATCGAGAACGATAGGTTTGATGGAGATGGAAGTATGTTTCAAATTGCATTTTTATTTTCTTTTTTCATTCCTCAGTGATCATGGTATCTTCGTTTTCCTGTTTGTCGGTTTACATGATGGTGCATTTTCTTAAATGTATAGTTGTTCTGATCTTAGGTCTTGCATGCTTACTTTATTTTATACTTTTTTCCATTTTCTAGCCGTAATGAACATATTGTCAAAATCGAGATGCTACATTGGATTGACAAAGGGGTTTACATGATTATATCAAGGATCCAGAAGACATGGAAAAGATGTGGAATCATCCTATTGTTAGTAAAGAGTGGAGCAAATCTGGGGAGAAACAGGGAAAAGTGCGATTTTCTCACGATGCCGAGAATAGACCTTATCTTTCTCGGGTAGAGTTAAGGGTGAGATTAAATAATATGGATTTGCAAAATATTTATTTTCTTGCATGTATTTATCATAACTAGATATTTTGAATGCTTCCCCTACTGCTATGTTCTCCTGCTACCCCTTACCCCTTCATCTTCTTTGTTACTGGTCACCATTTTCCGCTTCATTGGTTATCTATAAGACAATGAAGAAAGCATAATTTATTTTCCATCACCAGTTGACAAACTTCACCCAATCTTTGAATAGTTACCATCAGCTACAGAATTAGGGCAGGTTTTGAACTTAATTTAAACACAAAAGGTGGTATATGGATAATCTAACTTCCATAATCAAGTTAATCAAAACATGCTGGAGCTCTTTTGGTGACAGCATGCAAACTGTGGGAACTAATTTTCATTTTCCATCAATTGGCTTTTGATGGTTGTGAGAATCTGAATACATTATCTCAAGAAATCACAATCACCTCCCACATTCTTTCTGGCCCTCCTTGAGTCATTTGGGAAGCTTTAACTTGTTTTTTCTTTTTTTTCTAGGTGAGATTTTCCATAAAAATATATGAAAGAATAGAAGTCAAGTACAAAGAATCAAGAGTGGCATACATACCGCTTGTACAAAATGTACGAAAAACACAAGGTCATAACAGTAAAAATTTTAGATCATTTGGACTAATGTTGTTCCAGGACTGAAGGAGGGATAAACTAATTCCTGCTGTTGAGATGAGTGAATTTAACTGAGTGGCTTTGACTCTCTTTTTCTAACATGCTGCCTTTTTCTTGCAGGCAATTACAGAAATTATACTGTCAAAACACTTTAGCACAAGAGGAGTAAAACCAGTAAGTACTCTACATGGTTGTAAAAAAGATGCCATTATGTGGCTGATTTATTCTTTTCCGTCCTAAGAAATTTAAAAACTTTGAGGTGTTTATTCTTGGTCATAGTTTCACCATACATTCAAAGAGAAGGCCGACTAGTTAAACCATGCTGTTTAGGGAACTATTATCCTTTGTGACAAACTCATTGTTAAGTCACCACTAGTCCTAAATGCTTAAGTTGTTAGGAAATGAGCCCAACAATGTATATCAAGCTATCCAACATTATGTTATATTAATTCATTGTTAAAGGTCTTTATTCCACCACCAAAAATTTTTAGATGATGGGCCACTATCTTTAGATTTCCCATTGGACATTGTTTCGTTTATAATTAATTATAATGTTCATAGCTCTTTTCAACATTTCTGCTCCTCCATAAGATGTGGCCATTGAAGCCACCTCGTATAATTTTTTTTCCCATTTTTTTTTTATCCTGTCTACTATTTAATGCAAATCCTTCTGAAATTATCACATACTTTCTTACATTCATCTATTTCTACATGGATGTATTCACTAACTAATCCATATTTAAATTTAGAATTACAACCAATTCATATCATTGTGTTTCCTTTAATTAAAGTTTATTTGCTTTCTCTTCTTTTTGTTAGATGCTTACTTGGTGAGATTTAAAAGCTTGGGTTGATAAATATAGAGGTGAATTCAACTGCTATGAAACAACTGGAGTCAAATAACCAAAAAATTCAAATAAAAATAAAAAGTAAATTTGAAAAAGATTAAAGGCATACATTTATCGGAGCACTCAATGCAACATTGTCCTTAATGGTCACCTCCTCAACTTTGTAGGATTTTTTTGCAAACTCTAAATGAAACCAAATCTTAGTTGATTGATTCACAATGTTTATAAGTTACAAGCTTTATTTATTATTGTTATTTGAGGTAGGAGGTGTAACGATTTGGAAAGATACGTAGAAAATCACAAAAACACTTTGAAAAGTATGATCATGTGATCCTATGAATCGATCCACAATCCCATTATGCTACTAATGCTTATTTTATTTGATCCTAGTTACTTGACGTTTCTATTCTCGATCTTATCTTTCTCGACTTATCTACTTGTTATTGTCTTTGTTTTTCATTTTTTGTTTTTGATTTCCTTCCTAAAATTCACTAGTGTGCAGACAGTTTTGTGTGCTCTTGCTGAGATTGTTAGCATGCGTTTCGTGAATGGGGTTGGACCTCGTCCAGGAATAACGGGAATTGACTACCCCATAGCTTGCTGGCTTTACAAGTATGTGAAGTTCAGGACTCAAACTGAATGTTTGTTTTAGAACATTGTAATGTAGGTGTAGATAAACAGTCATAGTGTATGTGAAAATGGGGACTTGAACCCAAGCAAGGGGGCCTTTATCATCTCCTGCTTAACCACCAAAGCTCTTTGGCATCTTACACTATGGAATAAAATAAAAAAAGTTCAACATCTCACGCTCTTTAATATAGTGTTTATTAGCAACTTTGTCATTTTGGCTCGTTACAGATATCGGGATACCTCATTAGAATGAACTGTATTGATCCAATTGCCTTCGAATTGGAAATTAAGTTATCACAATAAATGGAGCATAACCAAATTGACGTTGATTAAAATTAGAAATCACTAAATTTTTTAACCTCCATATGCTTCTTGTTGAACAAATTGTCAGAAAGATATTATACAGTTTTAGTGAAACTAAAGCAGAACATGCTTATTCCAAGGCTGAAATTTGCTTGAATGTTTGCTTCTGATGTGTAGGGACTTGGGCTACAAGGCTTACATAGTAGAGTCCGTTGATGATCTAACAAAGCATTTTGTTTCCTTGTACTTCGGCGTTGCCTATTTGGCTTGGTTATCAAAATATGAAAGGAGTAAGTTTGTTTGCTACCAAAACCCATCCAGCTGTTACTTATCAAATGTTACTTGTCAAGTGTTTTTGATTAAATATATTTTGACTGACTTAATGATTATCATCTGGTGCTAAACCAGGGAAAGGACCCCACAGTTTGTTGTTCAGGCTTATCTTGCAGGGCCAAAGAACGTAAACCTTCAGGAGACAGGTCCTCTTTGGCTTAAATTTGAGGAAGCATTAAGTTGATACGAAGACCTAAGGAAGTAGGTTTCACTTCATACTATATATATGTGTTAAACACTATATGATTCTGTGTTCATATTTTTTGATGGTGAACATTATTTTACAGAGAATAAGGGAGCTGCACCATTTTATAAGCTGACTCGTTTATAATTTAGGTAGTTTGTGGAGGATCCATTTTTTTTTGTTGCAATGTTATGAATGAAAGCTTGGGGGTGGAAACGACAAATAAACAGAGACGATGGTTGTTGTACAGAGATGTAAATCATGTACTGTTAAAATAATATTTATGTGCAGCTCTCTGTACGTACCCTGTGTAGTAGGTGCATACAAACGAAGTTTTATCCAAGTAAAAGGTGGTTAATATAAATTTCTAGAAATGTTTACTTCCTGTCCCCCATGTGTGTCCAGGGACGAATTCAAGAGGATTGAAGGCCATGGGAAGTAGCATGGAGAGCGATTCAGAATAACGGTGAAGGATGGATGGGGGTTGGGTGTTTTTGGTTCACTTTCTTCTTATTTTTTGTGTTAAAATCCTTTGGATTTTTCTCTTTTCTTTTTTCTTTTTTTCCACTGATATGACTGGGAGGTTGGGCGTTTGGTTCACTTTCTTCTTATTTTTTTGTTAAATGAGGTAGTGGTGAGAGAGAGAAGAGGGTAATGTTATTTTGTGGTTTTGTATATAAGGTAGTAATTTTTTGATTGAGAATTGTGAATTTAATTTTTGGATATGTTATTTTGTGGGTAATGGTGATTGGATATTAAATTGAATGGGAAAGTGAATTAATGTTGTATTTGCTATTTGAATGAGGGTTATTATTTTATATTAGTGCTATTTAGTTTTATTACAAGTTTTCTTTTAGTTGAATCACATAAAATTAGCACAATTTCAAAAAAAAAAAAAAGAAAAAAGAAAAATAAAATATAAGACGGCGTTTTTAAAATGCCACTATAACGGTTGGAATTTTTAAAATTTAAAAAACCTATGATGGCGTTTTAAAAACGTCGTTAAAACCATAGTGACCTCACAGTATCGTTAGGGTAGGACATTTGGCGGCGTTTTTAAAAACGCCGCCTATACTAATACAGTGACGTTTTCCAAACGCCATAAAGCTATAGCGACAACCGCGTTGTCGACGTTTGGTACTAAACGTCGCAAAAAGAATTAGCGACGTTTTTGGTACCTATAGCGGCGTTTAAAAAAGCCTAATTTCCCGTAGTGATTAACATTGACTTGTGTAAACTTGGCTTCTTGGCCATCGTGCATTGCAATGCTCGGTTGGTGGCTCGAGAGTCGAGTACCGCACTCCATTGAGCTTGAGAAATGATGGGGAGGGTGGTTGTGCACACATATTTTGTAAATACACTGCTATGCCCCTTGTTGTTCCCTATTGCAGCAAAACTGGAGCTTGGCAAATCAACTGGTCGACTGACCACTTTTTCTGGTCTACAACCAGTTTTTCTGGTCTACAGCCCCTTTTTTCTGGTCGGCAGCCCACCAGGAGGTCTCCATGTTGGAGTAGAACCAATCTGGAAGTTAGTGCACTTTTCAGAGATCAAATCAAACGCAAACAGAGGCAATTCTGGGCATAGCAATGGATTTCCGAGCGAGGCGATCGAGCATGCATGCACCCCTTGCCCCAAGGACCTCTTTTAACTGCTTTAGCTGCTTTACTTAGTTAGCTAATTCATCGATTTTGTACTTAATTAGTTAATGTGCTTAATTAATCGATTTGTTTTGTAATAATTAGTTAACTAGGAATAGTTAATTAGTTTTGGTTTGTAATAATTAGTTTAATTAGCGTAGCTAGTTAGCTTATTATTTGGACCCTCCGTCGAGAGGGCAAATGTTGTAATAAGTGTGCGTGTGTGTGTGAATGTCTTCCAACCCCACGTCTTTCTCCCTTTTATTTACCAGCTTTTGATGGTTAGTTTTAGGGCATGTTTCAATTAGCATACTTATGCTTTGCATGCGTGCATCATTCATTTGTCTTGCATGCACCAGGCTCGGTGCATCATTCAAACCGCATGGTATTTCAACACCTATTTGAATACGTGTTCAAAAGTATGTGTATCAAATTGTCGCATTTCATATGCCATCTTAGATAGCCGAGCCTACTTAGTTGCATTTTTGCATGCGTTGCATTAGGCATCCTAACATAGTTAGGGTCATGCATTAATTTCTAATTAGCTTCTGTTTTGGCTTGGTGTACTCGGTAAGTTTTTACGCTTTAGGATCCTTGCATGTGTGTAAGTGTTGCCATGATAGCATGCTTGCCATGAGGCTATTTGTTTAAGTGCTTCAACTGCATGAATGCCTGTGGATGAAGGCTCTATTGCTCGAATTGGAACGATTCATCAAAATGCGAGTTTTAAGCCCACTTGAAGTGGCAAATCATCATGTTTTAAGCCCACCTTGTTTGGTGGCAAAATCCGCGCTTTAGCCTACTTGCGAGTAGCACTTTCAAACCATTTTCGAAAAACAAACATGAGATATTTTGTTCCAAATCGAGCGATTTAGTCTATACTTGTATGCTATGCGCATCACATAGTAAGGTTAGCTAATAAATCAGAAAAAGAACACATGTGTTTTCAAAATAACATATCATATTCAGTAGAGGCCGATCTTTGATCGGGGCGAGCAGGGGTGCTCATTTCATGACCTTCCCCCTTCGTTCCCAAGTTCCTGGGCCGAGGTAACTTTGGTGATGGACACGTGGCCTTAGGCACGAGTCAGGGTTTCCTAAATTTTCCAAAATAAAATATTTAGGTAGCGACTCTGAAATCTGGCAGAGCAGCCCATGTTTGGCACTTTTGATTCAAAATTGATTTTTCAAAACCAATTGCCGGATTTTGACTCTTTGGTGATTTATCAGTCTTACATTGCACTTTGTGGGATTAGATTCAGAACTGTGACAAGAGTCCGAACTGTAGTAGCTAGAACCCAATTCGCGCCGTCTCACGCGGAGCGGAGTTCGGGCAGTCTACAACGTCATTAATTCTGCCAGTGCTCTCCAGTTGAATACTAATTTGGTAGTGTGGTCAGTAATCTACTCACACAATTTGGCACCGTCTGTGGGAAAGAAAAGAGAATAGATGGCCAATAATGGACAGAAAGAGAAGGTTGGAGACGACACTCTTACTGGGAGTGGGAAACCTATTGACCTTGACGTCAAAGAAGACAACTGTAACAAAGAGACTCGTGATAAGGATCACGGAGAAAAGACATCGGCAAGGAAGGCGACGTAACAAAGAAATCAGATTGAGACAGGTATTACAACGAGGATGACCTCCAGGTATGGAAAGATAGATGCCTATGGAGGGACGACGAGATAAAGAAACTGGCAAACAAATTGGCGGACCTACAATCGGTCGTCAATTTCATGATGTAGAACAACGTTATGCAACCACCGTTCTCGTTACAAGATACGCCGATTCCAGTGGCCAAAAAAGATGCCCACACAGGGGGGCAGAGGACAATTCCTACGACTCCTCAGCAGGATAGAACCAAGGAACACTCTCACCGGCCTTCAAGGGAGGTCGGGCGAGGAGAATCAAGAAGGGGAGATTCACGGAGGACGCATCGCACCAAGGAAGCTGACCCCAAAGAACATCGCCATGTTCAGGGAAAGGAGCTGTGTTTCGACGCAACTAATAGAGAGAGGTCCAAAAGGACTCACATTGATACTGGGAGTAGCACACCCAAAAGGCTGAAATCCGTTGATAGCCGAGCTCCCGGACGGACCAAGGAGGATCTGAGGGGTTACTTCTAAAGGAAGCAACAAGATGCCGAGGTAACCTCTCCGGTTAAGCCGAGAACAGCGTTTTTGGTGGAGTTAAAAAAATTTGAGGCCCTGAAATGGTTCAATATGCTGAGGTTACAGCTATACGACGGTAAGTCAAACTCTAACTTTCACGTCGGCTTGTACCTAAACTCGATGGCATTGTACACTGGGAACGAGTCGTTGCTCTGCAAGGTGTTCCCCTCATCCTTCGGAGAAATTGCATCAGACTGGTTTCACAAGTTGCCGAAGGGAACTGTGAAAACCTGAGAAGGCTTGGCCGAGATGTTTGTGGCCAGGTTCGTGACAAACAAGTTACAACCATTGAGGGTGGACGCCCTGCTGGCCTTGAGGATTAGTGAGGATGAAAGACTTAGGGCCTATGCCAAAAGGTATTATGAGGTATTTAACCGAATACCAGGATGCAACCAAGAGGTGGCGGTTGTGTCATTTAAGAACGGACTGAAAGATGACTGCTTGCTTCAAAAATCATTGGCAAAGACATTACCGAAAAGCATGGATGAGCTTATGGCCAGGATAGAAAAATATGCCAGGGCCAGGGAAGACACGCCGGGAACAAAGGCGTAAAAACAAGAGAAGAAAAATGGCTCGCCGAAGCGAGGCCGAGGTGATAGCGGATACAATAAACCAGAGACAGGATTAAGGGCTACACAGACAGTCACAACTGTATTCTGAATCCCTATCTACAAAGTCTTGGAGAAAATCCAAAATCAGCCCTATTACAGAGCACTAGCAAGGGTACCGGGCAAATTTATGGGAAGAAGCCTTGGCAAGCACTGTGCTTACCACAATCAAGCTGGACATCTGACTCAGGGGTGTAGAGCCCTGAAAACACATCTGGAGGACCTGGTAAGACAAGGCCATTTAAGGGACCTGGTGGACCTGGCTAAGACAAGGGGAGAGCAGGCAAGACTACCCCAGGCACCAATAGCACCACCCTTACCAGCACCACAACCGTAGGCAGACGGACCTCGAGTAATCAATGTGATTCACTCGAAGGTGAATAAGAATGAGATAAGGGGGGAAACCTAGAAAGTAAAACACCTACAACATGTGTGTCAGATCGGGAAGAAGAGACCTAGGGCAGACAAGAACTAAGGACCAGTGGTGTCCTTTACTGAGGAAGACCTGGAGATGGTGCAACATCCACACAACGATGCCTTGGTAATATCCCTAAAGATTGGAGAGTGCCAAGTGAAGCGCATCTTAGTTGACCAAGGCAGCTCTTGTGACATCATATATGTCAGGTGTTACAAGGAGCTTGGCCTTCACCAAGATGACTTGGAGTAGTCCAATGGCCCAATGGTTAGGTTCAATGGAACGTCGACGTGGCCCTTGGGAGCAGCAAGTTTGGAGGTGTAGGCTGGCACCAAGAAGCTAAAAACAGAGTTCACCATAATCGACACCCCCTCCCCTTACAATGCTATCGTGGGAAGGCCATGGCTATATGCAATGGGGGCAGTTTCCTCAAAATTACATCAGCTATTGCGGTTCCCAACAGAGCATGGAATAGAGGAGGTCAGAGGGGATCAATTGTAGGCAAAAAATTGCTCCATGGTAGCAATGAAGTCTACCTGCAACATGCAAGAAGTAGAAACAACAGAGATCGATGACGAGAATGTGGAAGTTTTGGATGACGTTGCAAAGAGCCAGTTGAGAAGAGTGAAGAAGCCCTGAAGAAAATCCTTGTCCAGCAAGGGGATAAAGAACGCTTCTTCCTTCTCGGCTCGGGCTTAGCTGAGGAAGAGGAAAAAGAATTAGAGGCATTCCTAAGAGTAAACCTTGAGGTATTTGCATGGACACCGTACGAGACGCCAGGCATTGACCCCGAGGTCACTTGCCACAGACTGAATGTAGACAGGTCGGCCAAACCTGTCATCCAGTGGGCAAGGAGGCCGACACTAATGCATGTTGAGGCTGTAGAAGAGGAAGTAGATAGACTTCTGGAGGCCAGAGCCATTCGAGAGGTAAATTACCCGACATGGCTATCAAAAACAGTGGTTGTGAAGAAAAAGAATGGTAAGTGGAGGGTCTGCGTGGACTTCACCAGCCTGAATAAGGCTTATCCCAAAGATAGCTTCCCATTACCCAAGATTGACCAATTGATGGATGCCACCTCAGGGCATGGAAGGATGAGCTTCCTGGATGCCTACAGGAGGTACCATCAGATAGCTATGTACCCCCCAGATGAGGAAAAGACTGTATTCATCACTCCAAAAGGGCTATATTACTACAGAGTAATGCCTTTCGGGTTGAAAAACGCAGGAGCAACTTACCAGAGGTTGGTGACAAAGATGTTCAGACATCTAATTAGCAAAACTGTGGAGGTATACATAGACGACATGGTAGTAAAGACCAAGGAACCTGAGGGTCATCTGGAAGACTTAAAGGCAGTCTTTGACATCCTTAGAACATATCGGCTCTGACTCAATACATCGAAGTGTGCATTTGGAGTTGGGTCTGGTAAGGTCCTGGGATACTTGGCAACCAGAAGGGGCATTGAGGCAAGCCCAGATCAGATCAAGGCCATCTTAGAACTGAAGAGCCCAACATCGGTAAAACAAGTAAAGATGTTGACTGGAAGGGCTGCAGCCGTGAACAGATTCGTAAGCAGGAGCTCTGATAAATGTAAACCTTTCTTTAGCCTAGTAAAAAAGGCCACAGACTTCTTATGGACCGAAGAGTGCGAAGCCGCCTTGGCCGACCTGAAGAAGTATTTGACCACAGCTCCAGTTCTCTCAAATCCAGTACCTGGAGAGGAACTGTTCTTATACTTGGCAGTTTCAGAGCATGCAGTAAGTGCAATAATAGTCAGAGAAGAAAATGGAGAGCAAAAGGCAGTTTACTACGTAAGCAAAACCCTGGCAGATGTAGAGACCAGGTACTTACCCATGGAGAAGTTAACACTAGCTTTAGTAATGGCTTCCAAGAAGTTGAATCATTACTTTCATGCCCACAAAATTGTGGTGTTAACTGAACATCCTTTAAGGTCCCTGTTGCAGCAAGGAGATCTGACAGGCAGAATAACTAGATGGACAGTGACCTTGGGGCAATAGGACCTGGAATTCAGACCCAGGACAGCAATCAAAGGCCAAGTCTTAGCCGACTTCGTGGCCGAGTTCACACTAGACGCCGTCATACATCGGGCTCCGTTGAGCCGAGGTCCAAACGAGCAAGAAAAAACCCAACGGAGGACAACAGAACAAAAGAACAAAGAGAAACTCAGGCCCTGCAGTATTTACATCGGCTACTCCTTCCGGCTGTTTGTTGATGGGAGTTCAAACCGACAAGGAGCGGGGCAGGAGTAGTACTAGTGTCGCTAGATGGGCAGATACTGAAACAATCCATTCGTTTGGGGTTTAAGGCCTCAAACAATGAAGCAGAATATGAAGCACTAATCGCAGGGTTAAAGCTGGCAGCAACCATGGAAGCCGACGTGGTAATAGTCTTCTGTGACTTCCAACTTATAGTCAACCAGGTAACAGGCGAATATGCAGCCCGAGATGAAATGATGTCAACATATGCGAAGGAAGTGGGTAGACTGGTAGCCTTATTTCAAAATTGCCGACTACAGCAGGTAAGCCGAGATGACAACAGCCATGCCAATGCTCTGGCCAACCTAGCTAGTGCAATAAAGCCTAGAGAGGCAAGAACGATAATGGTTGACTACTTGTCAGGACCAAGCATAGAACCACTGAGCACAGAACGTGAAGCAATATGTGTGGAGATGGGACCAAGTTGGATGGATGCAATAATAGTATTCCTTAGAGATAGGAAGCTGCCAGATGACCGAAAATAAGTGCCCAAGATCAGACTGAAGTCGGCAAGGTTCTGTTTGACAGCAGAAGGACATCTCTACCGAAGATCTTTTACTGGACCTCTTCTGATGTGTGTGCATCTTGCACAGGTTGAAGACTTCCTGTACGAAATACATGAAGGAGTATGTGGAAGCCACGCCGGGGGCAGGTCACTTGCTCATAGGGCCATTACTCAGGGGTACTGGTGGCCCTACATGCAGAAAGATGCTGAAGCCTATGTCAAGAAGTGTGAAAAGTGCCAGAGGTTTGCACCTTTAATACATCAACCAGCAGCAGACTTGAACCCGGTGTCCAGCCCTTGGCCATTTACCCAATGGGGCATGGATCTTGTTGGAAAACTACGTTAAGCAATTGGACAAAGGAAGTACCTGCTGGTGGCAACAGATTACTTCACCAAATAGGTAGAAGTTGAACCCATTGCCAAGATTCGGGACATTGATGTGAAGAACTTCATATGGAAGAACATCATCACCAGGTTTGGGATACCAAGAGCCATAATGGGGGTGTTTGGTGGGGTTTTTTTGAGCCAACTTATGACTTTTGGCTTTTAAAAAGTTATTTTGGACTGTTTGGTTAAACTTATTTCAAACAGCTTCTGATTCTAACAACTTATTTTAAGTCGAAAAAGCTGATTTTGAGAAGCTGATTCTGAGAAGCTGCTTACCCCTTGCTTCTGATTATCAGCTTCTGCTGTAGATATGTTAATTCACGGTTATACTCTTAGATTTTTTTATTTTTTATTTTTTAAAAAATTGAAAAAGACACAAATGGACTATTAAATATTATTATTATTTTTTATGAGAAATGTAGACAAATAGTGAATAATAAAAAATAAAAGTTAATTGAAAAAGCTACTTCACAGCTTATTTAACAAACTCTACCCAACAACTTAAATCTATAATCCGATAGCTATACCAAACAGATTAATAGCTTCTGATTAAAGTCGTAATCTATAATCTGTTAAGCTATAATCTATAATCTGTTTTAGCAGCTATACCAAATAGGACCAATAGCTGACAATGGCACACAGTTTGACAATAAGTTAATCAAGAGCTTCTGTGCAAAGTTCAAAATCAAGAATTATTTTTCCACCCCAAGTTTTCCTCAAAGCAATGGCCATGCAGAAGCATCCAACAAAGTTATCTTGGATGTGATTAAGAAGAGGCTGCAAGCAGCAAAGGGAAAGTGGGTGGATGAGTTGCCTAGTGTACTCTGGGCATATCGGACTACGCCGAGAAGATCAACGGGGGAATCCCCATTTGCCATGGCTTATGGCACAGAGACAGTAATTCCATTGGAGGTCGGCATCCCAGGGATCAGAACCCAGGGAGTAGAAAATGGGACCAATAGGGCATTTTTAGCCTGAGATTTGGATTTGCTAGAGGAACAAAGGGAAAAAACAGCATTTCAGCTGGGGGCATACCAGCAGTAGCTTGCCAGGGCTTATAATAAGAAGGTGAACCTGCGAGAGTTCCAAGTTGGTGACCTCGTCCTGAGAAAGGTCGTCGGCAACAAGAAGGATCCCAGAGAAGGCAAGCTTGGCCCGAATTAGGAAGGACCCTATAGAATTATCTTGGTCTTGGGCAATGGGGCATATCGGCTTGAGGATTGTGAAGGCAAAGAGCTGCCAAGACCCTGGAATACTTGCAATCTGAAGTTTTTCTATCACTAGATCTTATTGTTTTTCAAGCTTTCTCTTGTTATTAGCCGAAGTATTAATAAAAGTTTCGATTGGTTTTTAAACTTGTGTATAATGACTAAACAGGTACTTGACGATGTTTCTGATTGAAACATGACGAATAATTTAGACTTATTATATGGTAGAGTAGAAACTTTACTTGCATATAATAGAGTTGAATTAAATTGGCGATGTTTCTAAGCGAAACACAGAAACATGACGAATAATTTAGACTTATTATATGGTAGAGTAGAAACTTTATTTGCATATAATAGAGTTGAACTAAGTTGGCGATGTTTCTAAGCGAAACATGACGAATAACTTAGACTTATTATATGGCAGAGTAGAAACTTTACTTGCATATAATAGAGTTAAACTAAGTTGAAGATGTTTCTAAGCGAAACATGACGAATAACTTAGACTTATTATATGGCAGAGTAGAAACTTTACTTGCATATAATAGAGTTGAACTAAGTTGGCGATGTTTCTGAGCGAAACATGACGAATAACTTAGACTTATTATATGGCAGAGTGGAAACTTTACTTGCGTATATGTAGACGTCCCCGAACGCCCCGGGAGGAACAAGCTCCCGTTCTGTTCATATTGGGGTCACTACAGCTCAGGACTCTCAAATTTGTCACGGTTCTAAGTCTGAACCAAAGAGTCCAAATCCGGCAAATCGTTTTGAGAAAACAGATTTTGAAAGAAGTGCCAAACATGGACTGCTTTGCCAGATACAGAGTCGCCACCTAAATGTTTTTTAATGGAAAATTTAGGAAACCCTGACTCGGTGCTAAAGGCCACGTGCCCGTCATCACCAAAGTTGCCTCAGCTCGGGAACTTGGGTACGATTGGGGAAGGTCACTTCGTGAGCACCCCCGCTCGCCCGATCAAAGATCGGCCTCTACTAACCATGATATCTATTTTTGAAAACTTTGTGTATCCTTATTCCGGTTATTAGCCTAGGTTACTATGTGATGGACACAGCATATAAGTATAGACTGGGTTGCCCGAATTGGAACAAAACATTTCATGTTTATTTTTGAAAGATGGTTTGCTACTCGCAAGTAGGCTTAAAATGCAGATTTTGCCACCCTCAGGTGGGCTTAGAAAAGATGGTTTTGCCACTATCTAGTGGGCTTAAAACTCACAGTCAATGATTTGTTCCAATTTAAACAACCCAACCTTCACCCACAGGCATTCAGGCAGTTATATCACATAAGCAATTAGCCTCATGGTAAGCATGCTATTCATGGCATTCACTCACACGCATGCAAGGATGCTAAAGCATAAAACTCACCAAGTACTCCAAGCCAAAACATAAACTATATTAGAAATCATGCATGATCCTTAAGTATACAGAGATGCCTAATGCAACACATGCAAAAATGCAAACTATAGCAGGCTCGGCTATTCTACACATGGCATATGAAATGCTACAACTAACATGTATTCAATTTGGAATTGAAATACAAATGCAGTTAGTATGATGCGCCGAGCCCGGTGCATGCAAAACAGATGAATGATGCAAACATGCTGTCATAATGTATGCTAATTGAGATATGCCCTAATCTAACCATCATAAGCATGTAAATAAAAGGGAGAAAGACGTGGGGTTGGAAGACATACAACACACACACGCACACTTATTACAATTATGCCCTTGCACAGAGGGTCCGAATAAATATACAGTCCTGAATAAAAGAATATTACAGTCCAAATATTATACAAATTCCTAATTAATCAAATTAACTAAGAAAACTGTAAAACTGGCGTGCAAGCCAGGGACTGCCTTGCTTCTGATGAATGATGTATATTTAGGCTGCTTTGCGCGGAAATCCACTGGGATGCCCCAATTAGCCTCTATTTGCACCTGTTCTTGAAAAGCGTGCCAAGCCCCGAAAAGTTGCTGATTCTTCATTTTGCTGCAACAGAGAGCAGGAAAGGGGCATAGCAATGTATTTTCACAAATATATGCATGCCTTGATCCTCGTGCCACCAATCATGCATATCGATGCATGATGGCCGAGGAGTCGAAATGCGCAACTCAATATAGAATGAATGCACGTATAACCACAACAAGAACCTAACTCCATCATGGATGATCCGGAGTGTCGGTGACTAGGGAATTGAGACACGTTCCGTCACTCGGAGTACGAAACGCACCCCGTTTCCCGTGCCCGGGCTAACTTTTATCCCGGACACGATGCAATATGCATGATATGCATGAATGCAACTAAGATACAGCCAAGTATGCACAATGCTATGAAAATGAGATGTCTTGAAATGCGTGCACACGGGCACGCAAACCGAAGAAACGCATGAATGCGATCTAAGATACAACCTAGTATGCACTATGCTGTAAAAATGAGATGCCTCGAAATGCGTGCACACGGGCACGCAAACCGAGAAAATGACATACGCAATGTAAATGACATGGAAATGTGATATGGGCTTACACTAACATGAGAGACCCTTAGCCACGCTCACATAAGAGGCCGATGGATGAAAAGAAGTGCCTCGAAATGCGTGCACATGGGCACGCAAACCGAGGCAATGGCATACGCAATGCAATATGGCTAAAATGGCATAGAGAATGCAACATGGACTTATACTAACATGAGAGAGCCTCAGCCACACTCACATAAGAGGCCGATGGATGAAAATGAAGTGCCTCCAAATGCGTGCACACGGGCACGCAAACCGAGGCAATGGCATATGCAATGCAATAATGGACTTACACCAACATGAGAGAGCCTCAGCCATACTCACATAGGAGGCCGATGAATGAAAATGAAGTGTCTCGAAATGCGTGCACACGGGCACGCAAACCGAGGCAATGGCATACGCAATGCAATATGGCTAAAATGGCATAGAGAATGCAACATGGACTTATACTAACATGAGAGAGACTCAGCCACACTCACATAAGAGGCCGATGGATGAAAATGAAGTGCCTTGAAATGCGTGCACACGGACACGCAAACCGAGGCAATGGCATATGCAACGCAATAATGGGCTTACACCAACATGAGAGAGCCTCAGCCACACTCACATAGGAGGCCGATGAATGAAAATGAAGTGCCTCGAAATGCGTGCACACGGGCACGCAAACCGAGGCAATGGCATATGCAATGCAATAATGGACTTACACCAACATGAGAGAGCCTCAGCCATACTCACATAGGAGGCCGATGAATGAAAATGAAGTGTCTCGAAATGCGTGCACACGGGCACGCAAACCGAGGCAATGGCATACGCAATGCAATATGGCTAAAATGGCATAGAGAATGCAACATGGACTTATACTAACATGAGAGAGACTCAGCCACACTCACATAAGAGGCCGATGGATGAAAATGAAGTGCCTTGAAATGCGTGCACACGGACACGCAAACCGAGGCAATGGCATATGCAACGCAATAATGGGCTTACACCAACATGAGAGAGCCTCAGCCACACTCACATAGGAGGCCGATGAATGAAAATGAAGTGCCTCGAAATGCGTGCACACGGGCACGCAAACCGAGACAATGGCATATGCAATGCAATATGGCTAAAATGGCATAGAGAATGCAACATGGACTTATACTAACATGAGAGAGCCTTAGCCACACTCACATAAGATGCTGATGAATGAAAATGAAGTGCCTCGAAATGCGTGCACACGGGCACGCAAACCGAGGCAATGGCATACGCAATGCAATGGCATGGAAATGCAACATGGACTTATACTAACATGAGAGAGCCTCAGCCACACTCACATAAGAGGCCGGTGGATGAAAATGAAGTGCCTCGAAATACGTGCACACGGGCACGCAAACCGAGGCAATGGAATATGCAATGCAATATGGAAAAAGTGGCATATGCAAGCATGCTAATGGATTTTCAGCAATGAAATGTGGGGGAAAACAGCCCCGAAATGAGGCGAAAACACACCCGATGCATGGAATCTCTCCCGAAATGCAAATTAGGCGCATAGAATGAACTACAGCTATACAAAGCATGCATAATTGGTACACGAGATGAAAAGACAGAAGCAAGGCAGCCTCAAAATAAGCATTTTTCCAGTACAAATCATGGCCAAACAGCAAGCAAAGATAGGGCAACAATGGCATGCAAAAATGGCCCTAAACATGAGATTATGAAGCAACTCACAGCTGCTAACTCCAAATAGGTTAGGGCCCTTCAACAACATTGAAGAGGGGCCAAAAATAAGCCACTTTACAGAACTGTAAAAAACCTAAAAACAGTATACAAACATGCTAGAAATGCAATGCAGAATGAGGCTCAAAAGTGGCTATAACACAAAGTACACAAAATATTCATCAAACAGCCAAAGACCCTTAATGAAACATGAAGAATGGGCCAGAATAAGACTATTTTTAGTTCTGTAAAAAGGCCAAAAACCGAAGCATAATAGGCTACCAAAACATGCAAGAAATGGGGACCAAAGAGGGATATAACGGCAAGTATAGCATGGAGGTCCCAAACAGTGTTGAGCTCTTCTTCAATGTTGAATAGGGGCTCAAAATAAGCCTATTTTTAGTTCTGTAAAATGCCCAAAAATGGAAGCGTAATGGGCTGCCAAAGCATGCAAGAAAATGGCATTCAAGGGAGATATTGAAGCAAGTGAAAGATGGAGGGCTCAAACAAGGTTGAGCCCTCAATGAAACAATAAAATGAGCTCAAAATAAGGCCACTTTCAGTTAGGGCCAGAGCTCAAAACAATAAGCATGTATGGCTAAGAAAAGATACCAAAATAAGCTTAAAAAGGGAAAAATACTACTTACCCTTGAAGGCTTGACTTTGGTTGCCTCTTGGCTTGAGTTTGTGGCTCATTAGGCCTTGGAGAACACCTTCAAACTTCTAGAATGGAGGATGGAAGGGTGGAGTGTAGACACCCCATTTTTGACCGCCCTTAAGACTTGGGCACTACTGATGGTTTGCTCGGTGTTGAGAGATGTGCAGGGCAAAGAATCAGTTTCTTCGGCTAGAAGAGAGGAAAATCTTTCAAAACACTTTGTTTAGGGTTTTGGAGTTGAAGAAAAGAGGAAAGGAGAGGAGAAAACTAGCTTGGGAGAAGTTCGGCATGAATCCGGATAGAAGCGAGTCGAGCAGCCCTCGCTGAATCGGGCTTATCTGTCTGTACACTTGGATTTTAGCTATGGGGCCACCACCTTCGGAAAGCTAACTTCCGGGGCTTCATTTTCCACTCAAGAATCTCCTAGACCCAAGTCCGGGTGGGGGAGATATGAACAGTTGAAGTCGGGCATCATCCCGGTTGGATCGAATCTGCGCGGCTTCACGAAAAAGGGCATAACTTTTTACACAGGAGGAATTTTGATGCAAGGTTTGCGCCATTGGAAAGCTAACTTCCGGGGCTTCAATTTGGACATGAATCGGCAGTTTTTTGACCTTACCGGCCACCCATCGGCACTCTGTTTGTGCCGACCGGCAATTTATTGTGCCGACCGGCAGATTAAAGTGGCCGACCGGCCTTTTTTGCTAGCCGACGACCTTCCGGAGCATTCTACAGATTGAGTGGATTCCAGCTGTGCCAGCTGGAATGCACAGAATCGATCCCCCACGTGCATGTGTGTTTGTTTTGCACCTTGTGAGCCTTTGAACCCCTTAACCTTCTAGAAGCTTGAACCTTTTGGCCAAGCTTCTTGGAGAAGAGAAGCTTGGCCAAC
Source organism: Camellia sinensis (assembly GCF_055761805.1). Taxonomy (NCBI): domain Eukaryota; kingdom Viridiplantae; phylum Streptophyta; class Magnoliopsida; order Ericales; family Theaceae; genus Camellia; species Camellia sinensis. The sequence continues at coordinate 25,468,033 of NW_028128987.1, forward strand.
TGTTTTAGCTTCCTCTAGAAGCCTTGCACCCCCCTTTGAACCCCTTGGCCCCTTTGAAGCTTGTCTTAGAAGCTTAACATTGCTTATATAAGCACCATTCCTCTCCCTTTGTTTAGGTTGGATTTTTGGGAGCAAAAACCAGACCTAATACATACATATAACATGTATATCACCCTCTCTCTCTATATCTCCCTCTCTCTCTACATTTGGGTGTGTTAGAGTGATCAAACACCCTTGTTCTTGGGCCATTTCTTCATCAACTCATAGCACAAGGCATCCAACGCCCATTCCAGCAGCTTGAGGCTGTTCTCCAAAGCTTAGGAGCACCTAAACTTGGTCCAAGAGGTGCTGATTTGCTAGTCTTCAAGGGTGAGTCCTCATCTTCCCTTTTCTAGCCTTTTCGTGCTTCATATTAAGCCATAGTTTCTTGCATCTTTGGGCTCCGACCCAACTTCAAATCATCATATTTTGAGGTCCTCTCCATGTTTGATTGAGGACCTCTTGCTGTTTGAGGATAGTAGCTAGCACTTCTTTCTTTATCTCTCCTTTAGGCCCTAATCTTGCATGTTATTTTTGGCCTATGTGTAATCTATTTTTGGGCATGTAGTAAACTGTAGATAGGCTTATTTTGAGCCCGTCTTCAACATTGAAGAAGGGCTCAACACTGTTTCGGACCTCCATGTTATACTTGCCTTTATGTTCTCTTTTTGGTCCCATTTTTGCATGCCTTGGCAGCCCCTGATGTTGCTGTTTTTGGACCTTGGTCCGAACTAAAAGTGGCTTTATTTTGACCTCCTGAACATGTTTTATTAAGGGTATTTTCTTGTTTGGTGAATGTTTTGTATACCTCATGTTATAACCACTTTTGAGCCTCATTTTTGCATTGCATTTCTAATATATTTTTATACTGTTTTTGGGGCTGCCATAAACTGTAAATAGTCTTATTTTGGGCCCCTCTTCAATGTTGTTGAAGGGCCCTGACCTGTTCGGAGTTAGCATCCGTGAGTTGCTTCATAACCTCATGTTTAGGGCCATTTTTGCATGCCATTGTTTCCCTATCTTTGTTTGTTGTTTGGCCATGACTTGTACTAGAAAAATGCTTATTTTGAAGCTGTTTTGCTTCTGTCTTCATGCTCCATGTCCATATTGTGCATGCTTTGTATAGCTGTAAGCCATTTCGGGTGCCAAAAGTCCATGTTTCGGGACTATTCCATGTATCGGTTGTGTTTTCGCCTCATTTCGGGGCTGTTTTCCCCCACATTTCAGTGCTGAAATTCCATTAGCATGATTGCATGCCATTTCCATGCTATTGCATTGCGTATGCCATTGCCTCGGTTTGCGTGCCCGTGTGCACGCATTTCGAGGCACTCCATTTTCATTCATCGGCCTCTTATATGAGTGTGGCTGAGGCTCTCTCATGTTAGTATAAGTCCATGTTGCATTCTATATGCCATTTTAGCCATTGCATTGCATATGCCATTGCCTCGGTTTGCGTGCCCGTGTGCACGCATTTCGAGGCACTTCATTTTCATCTTATGGCCACTGATGTGGGTGCGGCTGAGGTCCACTCACATTGGTGTAAGTCCATCTTGCATTGTGTATGCCATGTTTCAATACGTTGTGCATGTTATGTCGTTAGCATTGTGTGTGTCATGTAGTTATATTGCATGTTTGTATGTTTGCTTGCATGCTTAGGTTGCATGTGCATTGTTGTGCATTGCCTCGCCTCTTGACCAACCATGATTGAGGTTGGGTCCCTTGTATGTTTTGTGTGCATTGCATTTGACATTGAAATGCATACTTGACTCTTTGGCCATCATGCATCGAAATGCGTGATTGGTGGCCCGAGGGTCGAGGGGCATACTCCCTTGAGTCCATTACATGATTGGGAGAGTGGCCATGCATACACTTGCTTGAAATTCCATGCCATACACTGTCTGTTCTTGTTGCCGTCAAAAACTGTCTTCTGCTGGGAGTTTCTGCCGACCGGCATCATTTAGTGCCGACCGGCAATTTGTGGCTGGCCAATAATTACATAATCTGCCGATGGAAATTATGCACTGCCGGTGGGCATTTCCCCTAGCCGGTGGCACTCTGTAGTATGCAACAAGCCTGTCCCAGTACTTTGGCACTGTTCAGAGAAGCAAGGCAGTGTAAACCGAGGCGGCAGTGGTATGGTACGGACTTTTCGGGCGAGATGGGTCAAGCATGCATCATTCACGCATTCCAAGGCAGGCTGTGGCCACTTTCCATTTACATTTAATTTATTGATTAATTAGGAAATTCTGTAATAATTTTTATTTGTTTATTATTCGGGACTGTAATATTTATTTGGACCCTCCGAGTGAGGGCAATGGTGTAATAAGTGTGCGTGAGTGTGTGTATGTCTTCCAACATCACGTCTTTCTTTCCTTTTACTTACCCGCTTTGATGGTTAGTATTAGGGCACGTTTAATTTAGCATACCTTATCTATGCATGCGTGCATCCATGCATTTGTATTGCATACATTAGGCTCGGTACATCACGCTAACTGCATTTGTACTTCAAATTCTAAACCGAATATGTGATAATTGTGCATTTTCACATGCCATGTTTAGGTTTAACCGAGCCTATCTAAATTGCATCTTGTATGTGTTGCATTAGGCAAATTAACATGAACTAGGACACGCACATTTTGCTAACTAGTTTACTGTTTTGGCACGGAGTACTAGGTAAGCTTTTATGCTTTAGCATATCGCATGCGTGTGAGTGTTGCCATGACAGTATGATTACCATGAGGCTAGCTGTTTATGTGATATAACTGCTTGAATGCTTGTGGATGGAGGTTGAATTACCCAAATTGGAATAATGCATTAAAACTTTGAGTTTTAAGCCCACTAGATAGTTGCAAAATCATCTTTTCTAAAAGCCCACTTGAGGGTGGTAAAATCTGCATTTTAGCCTACTTGCGAGTAGCAAACCATTTTCAAAACAAACATGAAATGTTTTGTTCCAATTTGGGCGATTTGGTCTATACTTGTTTGCTGCGCGCATAACATAGTAATTCTAGGCTAACAATTGGTTTAAGAACACATAAAGTTTTCAAAAACGGATATCACGATTAGTAGAGGCCGGTCTTCGGACCGGGCGAAAGGGGGTGCTCATAGCTGACCTTCCCCGATCGTACCCAAGCTCCCGAGCCGAGACAACTCCGGTGATGACGGACATGTGGCCTTCAGCACCGAGTCAGGGTTTCCTAAATTCTCCCATAAAAAATATTTAGGTGGCGACTCTGCATCTGGCAAAGCAGTCCATGTTTGGCACTACTTTTTCAAAAATCTGTTTCTCAAAACGATTTGCCAGATTTGGACTCTTTGGTTCAGATTAAGAACCGTGACACAAATCGAGTCCGAACTGTAGCATGAGGCATGCGGGCGCCGTCTACAGTTTCTGGCGACTCTGCTGGGGAATTTAGAGAGCTTGACTCGAACTCGTGATATCCTATTTTGATTTCATTTATGTGTCTCTTTGCATTGCATGTGCATTGGTGCGCCTAGGAACACAGTGTTTGCCATCTGCCATTCCTGAACGGTTTGCCGGAGGCTTGTCTTGTCAAGGCATGTCCGTAAGGCTGACCGGCTATGGGCTCTGACAGTATGGGAACACAAACCCCGGTTTACCGGGGCACCCTTTTTGACCATTCGACCTAGTGCATATTCGGAATCCATAGTGACCATTCCAAGCTAGGACAGGTTGCTTACCCGATTATAGGTTGTTTGAAACCACTGCGTGCGTAGTGAAACCCTAGATCCTGACAAAACAGGACAGGGAAACCCTACCCCAACATAGGGGTGTTTTGGCTCTTTTTACTTGCTATGTGCTTTTAGAGTGTATCTCTATAGGAATGCATATATCAGTTTGCAAGTTTGGGCATCAGGCCTGTGGGCATCAGTATTTGGGGAATCAGTTTTACCTGAGGGTATCAATTTTGGGACAGATATTTGGGGAACGGTGATCAGTATTGAGCACAGTCATTCCACTATGATCATATCCGAGCTGAGATGCTGTCTGTTTTCTCTTTTGCAAGGTAGTCCTGGAACCATAGCTTCAGAAGGCTCCGATATCCCCCAGGTACATTGGACTAGTGCTGATAGACTTTGTTAGGTCAGAAATTCAATTCAAGGGCAACCAGTGTTCTTTTGCCGAGGCAAGGTAAAGAAGGGCCAAACAGGGCTCATTGGTTCATCTGATCCGACAGTCACCAGCCACATCACCTTTGTTCGGACTCAGCAGACCATGATGGCACAGGGTTCAGAAGAATTTATGGCCGTGATAGCAGCGTTAAATCAGGGAACTGCCATGCAGGCTGAGACCAGTATTGAAACGCAGCGCCCATCTGGGGTATCTGCCTCACATCCAGCTTTGGGACCCCAGCCAAACTTTGACCCACTTTCGCCGGTTGAAGATTTGCAGTGTCTGAATTCTCGGGAAAGGTTGACTCAAGCTCAGGTGCTCAGACCCCTGGTGCAGCCTACTGAGAGGCTTCGACCCTTTCATGTTAATGAGCTCAACCCGACTACAGTGAAGATTGCGAACCTTGAGAAGCAATTCAAAAAGGCCCAGGGCCTTAACTCCATTCCCGACATTGAGGATGGGCACACCGAGGCTGCCGTTCGGCTCCCAAACAGATTCAAAATGCCATATATCGACCGTTTCGACGGGTCTGGAGATCCAATGGTACATATCCGACTTTTCTTGGATGTCCTAAAGCCGATGGGACTGACTAAGCCACAGAAACTCTCTCTATATGGAAGAACCCTGTCGGGTGTAGCAGCCACTTGGTACACTAAGTTGGAGGACAAAGTGAAGCAAGACTGGGAAGAATTGGCTGAGGCCTTTGTTGATCAGTATTCCTACAATACCCAAGTTGAAATGACCATGCAAGAGCTTGAAACAACCCGCCAGAACCCAACAGAGCCTTTTGTGGAATTTGTAGCAAGGTGGAGGGCAAAGGCAGCACAGATGACAGATCGCCCTTCTGAGAGGGATCAAGTGCAAATGATGGTGCGAAACCTCGAGCATGATATGTTGAAAAAGTTGATAGTCGCTCCATTATTCACTTTCAAAAGTTTGTATGAACTGGGGGTTCAGGTCGAGAATGCGTTCAACAGCGGGATCATTCCCAGAACAAGGGGACCGACAAAGAGGGTGATTTCAGGGAGTACCAATGCTGGTAGTAGCGTCATTCCCAAACTCACCGAGATCAATGCAGTCACCACAGCCAACCCGTTTGCCAAACCAAGCCTACAAACAGCCGGCCCAGCCCGAGCTCAGGGCAGAACTTTCACTCCCCTCTATATGAGCTTGACTAGCGCACTAAAAGCCTTGATGGAAAGAGGGCATCTCAAACCCCTCGATCCTCAACCTCTGCCTAACCCACTTCCAGCCAGACATAATCCCTCCAAGTACTGTATGTACCATCAGCAGCGCGGTCATGGCACCGACCGTTGCTACCGCCTTCGTCATGAGGTCCAAAATCTCATCGACAACCGGACGATAGCTCCACCTTCAGCCCCCGATGACCAAGTACCTCATCCACATCTCAATCTGATCCATACACTGGCCGTCCCTTACGACCCCAGCCTATACATCACCCCGGCCCATCTACCCAAGCCTGAGGTGTTTATCCCGGAAAGCATGGACTTATGCATGATGGGTGCATCTGACCCCCAATTATCTCAAACCCATGAACCCACTACTTCTGAGCTGATGAAAATGATCAAAGATCATCAGAGAACTGTGGCAGATCCGGCCTTTGGAGTTTTGGCCCCGTCATCAACCGCATCACATACCAAGGAGTTCATGTCAAAAGGCTCCTCAGGACGGGCTGCATTGGGAGAAGGCCAATCTTTTAGCAAAGTGGAGGCAAGTGGTAAGAACAAGGTAGGGGCAGGCATTGGTCCCCATGAACACCTTCGGTGGGATATTGAGGCTTTGAAAGCTGAGGGACTGAACAAAGAGCAAGTCCTCGTAATTGTTACAAAAACTGTGGATGACACTTTCGCCACTCAGAATGAGAGCAGTCTGAATCAAGGGGCAAGCCAGGAGAAGGGCCTTTGTACGAGGAATGTTCCTTTCAGCCCTAATCCCATGCTCGGAAACGATCAGAAAACCCAGTCAACGCCTGCCAATCCCTTTGCTGGTGCATCCAGCAAAACTCCACAAACCTCAAAATACCCACCTCGAGGCCAGAGGGTGTTCGCACCACTATACATGTCTCTATCAACGGCCTTTAGGATCCTGATTAGAGAGGGGAATTTGAAACCCTTGGAGCCGTGACCACTGCCAGATAGACTTCCTTCCTCCCATGATCCGACCAAGTACTGTGCATTTCATCAGCAAGTCGGCCATGTCACTGATGGTTGTTTCCGTCTTCGCCACGAAATACAAGATCTGATTGACAATAAGGTCATCGCCACACCAACTCAGCGAAGTCTATCGTCATTGGATCAGTGAACCTGGGGGATAATGTGATGTGATCGAGGGATGAACCACCTGCGGATGGCGCTCGATTTACTCCAGATGTGGTGTATGGCACGCACTATTTTGAGCATTTGTGAATGCTAGTTTTGTACATTCTGACTTGGGTATTGGGTCAGTCTTGTTGTGTTGTTTTGAATATGTTTTGAGTCAGTCTTTTTGTTTCAGGTCTGTCTTGTTGTATCGAGTCAGTCCTGTTTTGTTAAGAGTCGGGTGATTCCGGGGGTGTTACCTCGGACATCACTATCTTGTTTTGTGTTTGTCTTTTTGCCTTCTTTTGAGTCTGTTTCTGCCTTGGAGCCAGTTATGCCAACAGATTTGAATGAAACAGCAGCAATTTTCATACTCTTGTGTTTGCTTCTGCCGTGTGCCAGTTGTGCCAGAAGTTTGAATGAGATGACAGTGCTCTTCGCCTGCCTTTTCTGTGCCTTTGAAGTCATTGTAATGACCTAAGTTTTCCAAAAAATTTTTTCGAAACATTATGATAAAAACAAAGAGGAAGGAATTCCTTGGGTTTTGCAAAATTTAATCAATTGAGAGAAAGAGAGCCATGCTAAGCCCTTAATGATCGAGATCATGCTTGTTAATGTGAGTACTGAGAAGGATCCTCACTTGATCCAGATTGGTCCCACACTGTCTTCAGCACGAGCGATCTGTCGCTTTCTTAAAAACTTTCAAAAACAAAATGTTTTGCGCGGTCCTGCGAAGACCTGTGTGGAATCGCTCTTGAGATTGTGCAGCCTAGGATCGCCCTCAGCCTCGAAACTCAACCCCTTCGCTCCCAAACCTTGAACTTGAATTCAGAAGGTTCAACGGTCAACTACGATGTGAAGCCTGTGTGGCCTGATTTGAAGCAGCCCATGAATTAGGGGCAGGGAAGTCAGACCAAGAAGATCAGATGTCATCAAAAGAAGCTTGCAAAGCTAGATCAGAAGTATCCCTGGAACTAGGTGCAAAAATGCCAGATGTGCTCGAAGAGCCGAAGATTGGTCGTCCTGCAAATCAATGAAGACCGGAAAGAACGCCAAATCCCAGAGGGAGGAAAGAGAAAGTATTGTTAAAGAAAAATTGAGTTCCGATCTACAACACTAGGGGCAAATCCAGCCCCCATGGGATGGACTCCTGCACTGTCAGCGAACAACAGTCACGCTCCTGGATTCAGACAGATTCGAGATCTCAGAACCATTTGACATGGACAAAGCTACACTTTTACCCTTGAGAGGCTCGCTGGGTCGAAAACCTGGAAGGGCGACCCAGGCAAAAGTTAGAGCAAGAGAAAAATACAAAAAAGAAAAAAAAAATGCAAAGAAAAGAACAAAAAAGAAAATAAAAAAAAAAGGAAATGAAATGAAAAGAATTGAAAAGAAAAGAAAAACAAAGCTCGCAAGGTCGAAAACCCGCATCGGGCGCCTTGGCAAAAGTTAGAGCCTAAAAAGGAGAGGTTAAATACCCGAGTGTACCTTACCCCGAACTACGTAAGGCTTGATTCCCATCTTTGGGATACGTAGGCAACTTCATTCTGAAGTCCAGCCGTAAAACACTTCAAAATCAACTGTGTCCATGTAATGGTTTTGATCATCTTTGCCTTCTCTGTATCCGAGAGTTCGGTTGTCATCGTTACTCTGAGGACTGATTACAATGCGCTACGGTGCCATTCAGACAAGGGGCAACTTTCCGTTGCCATTCAACGCGCTACGGTGCCGTGCAAACAAGGGGCAACTTTCCGTTGCCATATAGCTCTCTTCGAGAAAGGGGCCAATTTTCCTCCAAATCCGAGGTTGTGCATCTCAAGAGTGGGTTCCGTGCTTGTTAAGCATTGGCCATTTGTAAAAATAGTTTTTGAGAATTTTTACTGAAGTTGACTACTTTTCTCGAAAATTGTTCCATCTTTTCCAAAAACTGGACCATTTCTTGGACCCAAAAAAGGAAAATTTTCAGTGCTCATAGCCTGACTTGCATGATTTTCAAATCAAAAATCGAACAAGTGTGTTAATCTAACTCTCATATTGGTCAAAATTGTTTTCGTAGAAAACAAAATAAAAAATGGTCAAAATGATGAACTAGGGGCACAATTGAGTCAGGCTTCCTGTCTTTTCCCCATTTTCAACATACTTGCCAAGAAGGGCACTCTACCTGCCAGAAAAGGGCACCACTGAAGCTGACCGCAAAAGGGCAGAAGGCTCTCACATCCTCCACGCAACGAGGTATCAAGCCAAGTGTGAAGCACGAACGGGAACGGATCAAGATATTCCACTCCTTTGTTTGGACAGATCTAATCATGTCCAAACTCCCCAGTAAGAGCATCGTCAACCAATGTCGATTGCAGGTCTGCTGCACATACAGCCACATCGCAACCCCTCTGTGGGAGAAAGTTCACCGTTGTGAGCAGAAGAAGAGAATCTAGCAGAATGCTTGGGGCAAGAACCCGCAACTTCCTGTTTATTCATCAACCACCCAGGGAAGGGATTTAAAATGAGAGATTAAAGAATAGAGAGATGTGCGTTGAGAGAAAAAGTGAGGAAAATGGTTTTTTCAGAAAAACAGAGCCTGAGGGCCGAGCGATGTGAGAATCACAAATGAGAAAGGGTGGGAAACAATACCCGGGAAGACAGGCTCCATGTGCACATTTGAGTCTTGTGTTTTATTTTGTCTATCTCGATTCTTGTTTTGAGTCGCTTCGAGTGTTACTCAATGTGTTTAGGTTGTTTACCTTTGTTTTTCCCTTGTCGAGTCGTTTTGGCTGTGGCCAGTCGTCGGCTCAATACCCGGTTAAGAACTCATTTCTCAATTTTCAAAAATCATCTTGTGCTCAGAGTGCTGTGCCATTCTCCACATTTGTGCAAAACAGTATTTGTTCTTTCATAAAACTGCAGGGTCCACCCCCGATAAGTGTGAACAGTAGAACAAGGACCTATCCGAAGCTATGTAGGTTCCAGACTGCAAAGCAAAAGAAAAAGGAAAATTCGGAGCATCTTAGGGTGTTCCAGCTTTGGCAAGATCCGAGACTGCATTCCAGGTGCACCTTCTCAGGCCTCACCATCTCTCTGGAGTATGAGTGTATCTCGACCCCAAGTGTAAGCCTGCTTCAAGTCAGAATGGCAATTAAAGCAGCAGCAGATGTTATCTCTTGCCAACATAAACAGGGTGTGCCCTTTTTGAGCTGAGTCTGTTACAAAGTCCTCCAAAAGGTAAATCGGAGGCACCAGAGTACGTGTTTTGATACCCTTCCATTGCATAGAATGTGCACTTTCGTGTACACTTCTGTGACATGCGTGCCGCACATCGTTATGATTCATGCATAGAATATGCTTGCTTTCAATTCTGCATAGAATTTTCTTTCAATATTGCATAGAATATGCTCCTGTTTCTTGCATAGAAAATGCTCGTATCTTTTGCATAGAAAATGCACTCTTCCATACTTGCATAGAAAATGCACCTCATTTGCATAGAACATGCATTCACTCGCGCTATCATGCGCACCTTACTTGCACTTGTTAGTGCATTGTATTTTGTTCGTGCTATTTTGCGCATCGCACTTGTTAGTGCATTACATTTTGTTCGCGCTATTTTGCGCATCGCACTGTTTTGTGCATTACATTTCCTTCGCGCTATTTTGCGCATCGCACTATTTTGTGCATTGCATTTGTTCGCGCTATCTTGCGCACCTTACTTGCACTTGTTAGTGCATTGTATTTTCTTCGCGCTATTTTGCGCATCGCACTGTTTTGTGCATTACATTTCCTTCGCGCTATTTTGTGCATCGCACTATTTTGTGCATTGCATTTGTTCGCGCTATCTTGCGCACCTTACTTGCACTTGTTAGTGCATTGTATTTTCTTCGCGCAATTTTGCGCATCGCACTGTTTTGTGCATTACATTTCCTTCGCGCTATTTTGCGTATCGCACTATTTTGTGCATTGCATTTGTTCGCGCTATCTTGCGCAGCTTACTTGCACTTGTTAGTGCATTGTATTTTCTTCGCGCTATTTTGCGCATCGCACTATTTTGTGCATTACATTTCCTTCGCGCTATTTTGCGCATCGCACTATTTTGTGCATTGCATTTGTTCGCGCTATCTTGCGCACCTTACTTGCACTTGTTAGTGCATTGTATTTTCTTCGCGCTATTTTGCGCATCGCACTGTTTTGTGCATCACATTTCCTTCGCGCTATTTTGTGCATCGCACTATTTTGTGCATTGCATTTGTTCGCGCTATCTTGCGCACCTCAATTGCACTTGTTTGTGCATTGCATGTGTTCGCGCTATTTTGTGCATCGCACTGTTCTGTGCATTACATTTCGTTCACGCTATCTTGCGCACCTCACTTGTACTTGTTAGTACATTGCATTGTTTTGAATACAAACCAGCTTCGCGTAGCGTATAAGTCCAACTTTCAAAACCGGCTTCGCGTAGCGTATAAGTCCAACTTTCAAAACCGGCTTCGCGTAGCGTGTAAGTCCAACTTTCAAAATCGGCTTCGCGTAGCGTATAACTCCAACTTTCAAAACCGGCTTCGCGTAGCGTATAAGTCCAACTTTCAAAACCGGCTTCGCGTAGCGTATAAGTCCAATTGTCAAAGTCTTCCTGCATATCATTTGCATCCTGCCCCTGAACTACGCTGGTTTGATTCCTTGCAAAGGGATACGTAGGCAGCCTGTGGGCACAACCATTTATTTATCGGTATTTTTGTTTGTTTGTCCAAGTCTTCGGCCTTGTCAAAAATGGGTCGTCTCTGGGCTTTGACATTCACTCCCGTCATTGTTATGACTTTAGAGTTCTGTCAAAGAGGGGCAACTGTAGACACCCCATTTTTGACCGCCCTTAAGACTTGGGCACTACTGATGGTTTGCTCGGTGTTGAGAGATGTGCAGGGCAAAGAATCAGTTTCTTCGGCTAGAAGAGAGGCAAATCTTTCAAAACACTTTGTTTAGGGTTTTGGAGTTGAAGAAAAGAGGAAAGGAGAGGAGAAAACTAGCTTGGGAGAAGTTCGGCATGAATCCGGATAGAAGCGAGTCGAGCAGCCCTCGCTGAATCGGGCTTATCTGTCTGTACACTTGGAGTTTAGCTATGAGGCCACCACCGTCGGAAAGCTTACTTCCGGGGCTTCATTTTGCACTCAAGAATATCCTAGACCCAAGTCCGGGTGGGGGAGATATGAACAGTTGAAGTCGGGCATCATCCCGGTTGGATCGAATCTGCGCGGCTTCATGAAAAAGGGCATACCTTTTTGTACAGGAGGAATTTTGATGCAAGGTTTGCGCCATTGGAAAGATAACTTCCGGGGCTTCAATTTGGACACCAATCGGCAGTTTTTTGACCTTACAAGCCACCCATCGGCACTCTGTTTGTGCCGACCGGCAATTTATTGTGCCGACTGGCAGATTAAAGTGGCCGACCGGCCTTTTTTGCTAGCCGACGACCTTTCGGAGCATTCTGCAGATTGAGTGGATTCCAGCTGTGCCAGCTGGAATGCACAGAATCGATCCCCCACGTGCATGTGTGTTTGTTTTGCACCTTGTGAGCCTTTGAACCCCTTAACCTTCTAGAAGCTTGAACCTTTTGGCCAAGCTTCTTGGAGAAGCTTGGCCAGCTGTTTTAGCTTCCTCTAGAAGCCTTGCACCCCCCTTTGAACCCCTTGGCCCCTTTGAAGCTTGTCTTAGAAGCTTAGCATTGCTTATATAAGCACCATTCCTCTCCCTTTGTTTAGGTTGGATTTTTGGGAGCAAAAACCAGACCTAATACATACATATAACATGTATATCACCCTCTCTCTCTATATCTCCCTCTCTCTCTACATTTGGGTGTGTTAGAGTGATCAAACACCCTTGTTCTTGGGCCATTTCTTCATCAACTCATAGCACAAGGCATCCAACGCCCAGCAGCTTGAGGCTGTTCTCCAAAGCTTAGGAGCACCTAAACTTGGTCCAAGAGGTGCTGATTTGCTGGTCTTCAAGGGTGAGTCCTCATCTTCCCTTTTCTAGCCTTTTCGTGCTTCATATTAAGCCATAGTTTCTTGCATCTTTGGGCTCCGACCCAACTTCAAATCATCATATTTTGAGGTCCTCTCCATGTTTGATTGAGGACCTCTTGCTGTTTGAGGATAGTAGCTAGCACTTCTTTCTTTATCTCTCCTTTAGGCCCTAATCTTGCATGTTATTTTTGGCCTATGTGTAATCTGTTTTTGGGCATGTAGTAAACTGTAGATAGGCTTATTTTGAGCCCGTCTTCAACATTGAAGAAGGGCTCAACACTGTTTCGGACCTCCATGTTATACTTGCCTTTATGTTCTCTTTTTGGTCCCATTTTTGCATGCCTTGGCAGCCCCTGATGTTGCTGTTTTTGGACCTTGGTCCGAACTAAAAGTGGCTTTATTTTGACCTCCTGAACATGTTTTATTAAGGGTATTTTCTTGTTTGGTGAATGTTTTGTATACCTCATGTTATAGCCACTTTTGAGCCTCATTTTTGCATTGCATTTCTAATATATTTGTATACTGTTTTTGGGGCTGCCATAAACTGTAAATAGTCTTATTTTGGGCCCCTCTTCAATGTTGTTGAAGGGCCCTGACCTGTTCGGAGTTAGCATCCGTGAGTTGCTTCATAACCTCATGTTTAGGGCCATTTTTGCATGCCATTGTTTCCCTATCTTTGCTTGTTGTTTGGCCATGACTTGTACTAGAAAAATGCTTATTTTGAAGCTTTTTTGCTTCTGTCTTCATGCTCCATGTCCATATTGTGCATGCTTTGTATAGCTGTAAGCCATTTCGGGTGCCAAAAGTCCATGTTTCGGGACTATTCCATGTATCGGTTGTGTTTTCGCCTCATTTCGGGGCTGTTTTCCCCCACATTTCAGTGCTGAAATTCCATTAGCATGATTGCATGCCATTTCCATGCTATTGCATTGCGTATGCCATTGCCTCGGTTTGCGTGCCCGTGTGCACGCATTTCGAGGCACTCCATTTTCATTCATCGGCCTCTTATATGAGTGTGGCTGAGGCTCTCTCATGTTAGTATAAGTCCATGTTGCATTCTATATGCCATTTTAGCCATTGCATTGCATATGCCATTGCCTCGGTTTGCGTGCCCGTGTGCACGCATTTCGAGGCACTTCATTTTCATCTTATGGCCACTGATGTGGGTGCGGCTGAGGTCCACTCACATTGGTGTAAGTCCATCTTGCATTGTGTATGCCATGTTTCAATACGTTGTGCATGTTATGTCGTTAGCATTGTGTGTGTCATGTAGTTATATTGCATGTTTGTATGTTTGCTTGCATGCTTAGGTTGCATGTGCATTGTTGTGCATTGCCTCGCCTCTTGACCAACCATGATTGAGGTTGGGTCCCTTGTATGTTTTGTGTGCATTGAATTTGACATTGAAATGCATACTTGACTCTTTGGCCATCATGCATCGAAATGCGTGATTGGTGGCCCGAGGGTCGAGGGGCATACTCCCTTGAGTCCATTACATGATTGGGAGAGTGGCCATGCATACACTTGCTTGAAATTCCATGCCATACACTGTCTGTTCTTGTTGCCGTCAAAAACTGTCTTCTGCAGGGAGTTTCTGCCGACCGGCATCATTTAGTGCCGACCGGCAATTTGTGGCTGGCCGATAATTACATAATCTGCCGATGGAAATTATGCACTGCCGGTGGGCATTTCCCCTAGCCGGTGGCACTCTGTAGTATGCAACAAGCCTGTCCCAGTACTTTGGCACTGTTCAGAGAAGCAAGGCAGTGTAAACCGAGGCGGCAGTGGTATGGTACGGACTTTTCGGGCGAGATGGGTCAAGCATGCATCATTCACGCATTCCAAGGCAGGCTGTGGCCACTTTCCATTTACATTTAATTTATTAATTAATTAGGAAATTCTGTAATAATTTTTATTTGTTTATTATTCGGGACTGTAATATTTATTTGGACCCTCCGAGTGAGGGCAATGGTGTAATAAGTATGCGTGAGTGTGTGTATGTCTTCCAACCTCACGTCTTTCTTCCCTTTTACTTACCCGCTTTGATGGTTAATATTAGGGCACGTTTAATTTAGCATACCTTATCTATGCATGCGTGCATCCATGCATTTGTATTGCATGCATTAGGCTCGGTACATCACGCTAACTGCATTTGTACTTCAAATTCTAAACCGAATATGTGATAATTGTGCATTTTCACATGCCATGTTTAGGTTTAACCGAGCCTATCTAAATTGCATCTTGTATGTGTTGCATTAGGCAAATTAACATGAACTAGGACATGCACATTTTGCTAACTAGTTTACTGTTTTGGCACGGAGTACTAGGTAAGCTTTTATGCTTTAGCATATCGCATGCGTGTGAGTGTTGCCATGACAGTATGATTACCATGAGGCTAGCTGTTTATGTGATATAACTGCTTGAATGCTTGTGGATGGAGGTTGAATTACCCAAATTGGAATAATGCATTAAAACTTTGAGTTTTAAGCCCACTAGATAGTTGCAAAATCATCTTTTCTAAAAGCCCACTTGAGGGTGGCAAAATCTGCATTTTAGCCTACTTGCGAGTAGCAAACCATTTTCAAAACAAACATGAAATGTTTTGTTCCAATTTGGGCGATTTGGTCTATACTTGTTTGCTGCGCGCATAACATAGTAATTCTAGGCTAACAATTGGTTTAAGAACACATAAAGTTTTCAAAAACGGATATCACGGTTAGTAGAGGCCGGTCTTCGGACCGGGCGAAAGGGGGTGCTCATAGCTGACCTTCCCCGATCGTACCCAAGCTCCCGAGCCGAGACAACTCCGGTGATGACGGACATGTGGCCTTCGGCACCGAGTCAGGGTTTCCTAAATTCTCCCATAAAAAATATTTAGGTGGCGACTCTGCATCTGGCAAAGCAGTCCATGTTTGGCACTACTTTTTCAAAAATCTGTTTCTCAAAACGATTTGCCAGATTTGGACTCTTTGGTTCAGATTAAGAACCGTGACACAAATCGAGTCCGAACTGTAGCATGAGGCCCACGGGCGCGTCTACATGGAGGTTGGTGGTGTAGAAGAAATGGTGGTGTTGGACTTGGAGGTTTTCCAAGGAAATGAGAGAGATAGAGAGGGATTTTTGTATGCAAGCTTGAAGACCAATTTTTCCAACCTCTAAAACCAATGCTTGCAGCTGGTTATAAGGACCAAAAGGAGAGGGAGTATGGAAGGAAAGGGTGGGGGAAAAAAGACCAAGGCTTTCCCCCACAAAATATCCCCTGGATTGAGATATTTTCTGGGGGAAACAGCTATACAGCTGTAAAGTACCAAGCATAAGGAACATGGCCGGCCACCTTTTGGGCTTGCAGGTGGCCGGCCGGCCACCTCCCCTAGCCGGCCCACTAGGGATCAAAAGGGTCAACTTGATTTAGTGGCCGGCCACCACAAAAAGGTGGCCTCCCAAGTCTCTTCTTCACAACCCTGTGGTTCGAGTTTGGAAACTCTAAAACAGGAGAGAGAACAAGCCATTTTGAGGAGGGGTTCAAAAGGTTCAAATGGAATTAATGGCCGGCCATAAACTTTTAGGGTCCTCCCATGTGTGTACATCACAAATATGTGGTTTGGGGTTGAAGAAAATGGCTCTAAGGTGTTCAACATTGGCTCGAAAGTGAGAAAAACGGATGTCGGTGGGCGAAAATGGAATATAACTGGTTGCCAAGATAATTGCTGGCCTCCCACCCTCCAGTGACCTTCCTGGTGATGAAACAGAGGCACCTGCCAAAAATGAACGAAAACCGATGCAAAACGAATGCTCGGGGGCCAAAACACGCAGTTTGGGGTCCCGAAAATTGCCTGTTAAGCACCGAAAGTGGCATTCGGCCACGAAGTGGGTTTCTCAGACCCTAGTGTCCCTCAAAAGGGAGTAAAAAGGAAGCATGCCAAAAATCAGAACAAACAGAGATGGTTAGGCGGTCCCGAACCGAGGCACACGGCCAACGGTCCTGAAAAACCAGAAACCGGACTCCGAAATTGGCAAAATGGCCTATGACCATAAAACGTAGCCCACGGCCACTGAGAGATGGTCCACGGGACCTCTCCCTCCCCTCAGGAAAAGAAACAGAGAAAACCGAGCCTGGTTCGCAAACCAACGCAAGGCACAAAAGAGGGTTCGGAAGTCTGGAGGCAGGGCTCACGGCCGCGACTCTGAAACTTCTGAACGAGCACATTATGTAATATCACCAAGCGCTCAATCGGTGACGTCTGAGTCTTAAGGTCGGTCAAAAATGGGGTGTCTACAGTTGCCCCTCTTTGACAGAACTCGGGAGTCACAAGTGACGGGAGTGAATGTCAAAGCCCAGAGACGACCCATTTTTGACAAGGCCGAAGAATTAGACAAACGTACAAAATAGCGAAGAAATGTGCCCGCAGGCAGGGGCAAAATGCAACCGACAATGCAAGCAGCTGATCATAACTTATGATCATGCAAAGAAAACTGTAATGAAGCATACCATGCAACAGTTTTAAGCAAGTGAATACAAATCTAACTACATTTCATGCAGAAGGATGTGAGAAAATCGTGCAATTCTCACTGCGTTTCACGCGGAGAAGGCTAAAATCGACCACCGAGAATACCCGGAGTCTTACACACAACATCTCTCTACGTATCACACATAGGAGAGGAAGAAGGTAAACCTCTCAGCGTATCACACGCAAAAGAGGAAAGGCAAATTTCTCAGCGTATCACACGCAAGAGAAAACCTCTCAGCATACCACATGCAAGAGAGAAAAGGGAAATTTCTCAGCGTATCACACGCAAGAGAAAACCTCTCAGCATATCACATGCAAGAGAGAAAAGAGAAACTTCTCAGCGTATCACACGCAAGAGAAAACCTCTCAGCATATCACATGCAAGAGAGAAAAGATAAATTTCTCAACGTATCACACGCAAGAGAAAACCTCTCAGCATATCACATGCAAGAGAGAAAAGATAAATTTCTTAGCGTATCACACGCAAGAGAAAACCTCTCAGCATATCACATGCCAAAGAGAAAAGAGAAACTTCTCAGCGTATCACACGCAAGAGAAAACCTCTCAGCATATCACATGCAAGAGAGAAAAGATAAATTTCTCAGCGTATCACACGCAAGAGAAAACCTCTCAGCATATCACATGCAAGAGAGAAAAGATAAATTTCTCAGCGTATCACACGCAAGAGAAAACCTCTCAACATATCACATGCAAGAGAGAAAAGAGAAACTTCTCAGCGTATCACACGCAAGAGAAAACCTCTCAGCATATCACATGCAAGAGAGAAAAGATAAATTTCTCAACGTATCACACGCAAGAGAAAACCTCTCAGCATATCACATGCAAGAGAGAAAAGATAAATTTCTCAGCGTATCACACGCAAGAGAAAACCTCTCAGCATATCACATGCAAGAGAGAAAAGGGATGGATGAACACCGGAACTCATCCGAATGTTCGAAACCAAAGATGCCCTAACGCATCGCATGCGAGAGGAGAAAAGACGACAATTGTAAGTGAAAAGGTGCATAACGATGCAGGTGAAGTGTACATAACAATGCAAGTAATGAGCATAACAATGCTAGATAGATGTGCATAACAATGCAAGCAATGAGCATAACAATGCTAGATAGATGCGCATAACAATGCAAGGAATGAGCATAACAATGCTAGACAAATGTGCATAACAATGCAACGAATGAGCATAACAATGCTAGTGGAATGCGCGTGACAACACCCGTTTGAAACAAAAATACCGAATAAGGGCATGCAAGCCTTAAGTAGACCAAATTCCAAACGCAACCTCCGATTTACCTCTCGAAGGGGTCACCATACATTCCAAAAAGGATACACCTCGTGCATGCCGACTGACGATGAGCTACACATCGAAGACATGAGTTGAAAATTCCGCAGAAACATTTTGAGCTGAAAAGAGCGGGTTCTCCTTGCACTTTCTTGATTGTACTTCCAAACTGCAGTTACTACCTTTTCTTCCTGGTCATGTTCACAACTTTCCCTATTCTCCAATGGGGTGACAGACTAGGTTGATTCAGTATCCAGAATCGAGGCACATTCACATGCTATCTCAATCTATGGGGCTGCCATACAGATTTCAAGCCGAGGATAGACCCCTGGGTATTTAAACCAGACTTTAGTCTCGGAAATTCCGAACCTTTGCGTTCTTGGCAATAGCCGTCCGAACTCTAGTTTCCACTGTCGCAGTTGGTCTCCTAGGAACTCATTGCAAACACAGCCAAGATGCATCTGGCAGGGGCTGGTTTTCTGAGGGAGCACTTCGATTGCCATTTTGGCTTGAAGCAGACTTGATCTTGAGCTTGAGGTAGAGGCACACTCATACTTCGGAGTTTTGTCAAGACTTGAAGAGGTACACACAGAATGTAGTCTCGGAACTTACTGAAGTTGAAACAAACTCAGATACCCGACATTTTCCTCTTTTTCTTTTGCTTTGCAGTCCGGAACCATATATAGCTTCAGATAGGTCCTAGTTCTACTATTCTCACATGACCTGGGTTGAATCCTGCGATTTTATGAAAGAACAAATTTTGTTTTGTACAAATGTAGAGAATGGCATGGCACTCGGAGCACAAAACGATTTTATTTTTGAAATTGAGAGATGAGGTTTCGACCAGGTATTGAGCCTACGACTAAACACAGCAAAAACGACTCAACAAGGAAATAAGAGGCACACAACCTAGACACATCGAGTAACACTCGAAACGACTCAAAACAAGAATCGAGATAAAACAAAAAGACACGACATTCAGACGTGTACAGGGAGCCTGTTTCACCGGGTAGTGTTTCCCACCCTCTTTTATTTGTGGTTCTCACATCACTCGGCCCTCAAGCTCTGTTTTTCTGAAAAAGCCCTCTTCTCACTTTTCCTCTCATCGCACGTCTCTCTATTCTTCAATCTCTCATTTTTCAATCCCTCCCCTGGGTGGTTGATGGATGAACAGGAAGTTGCGGGCTCACACCCAACATAATCAGCTCGCGGCTATTTCCTTCGGTGACATCTGTCGATGCGCCGGATGAGGGGATGGAGCATCTCGACCCATTCCAATTCGTGCTTCGCACTCAGCTTGATACCTCGCTGCTTGGAGGATGTGAGAGCTTTCTGCCTTTTGTTGTCCCCTTTTCTAGCGAATACGGTGCCCTTCTTGGCAAGTATGTTGACAATGGGAAAGACAGGAAGCCTGACTCAACTGTGCCCCTAGTTCATCATTTTGACCATTTTTGTTTTAGTTTTCTCCTAGAAAAAAAAATTTGACCAAAATAAGAGTTAGATTAGCATGCTTGTTCAATTTTTTGATTTAAAATCATGCAAGTTAGGCTGTGAGCACTGAAAAATTTCCTCTTTTGGGTCCAAGAAATGGTCCAGTTTTGAAAATGGAATACTTTTCGAAAAGGTTAGTCAACCTCAGTAAAAATTCTCAAAAAACTATTTTTGCAAACGACCACTGCTCAACGACCACGGAACCTACTCTCGAGATGCACAACCTCGGATTCGAAGGAAGATTGCCCCTTGCTTGAGGGGAACTGCATGGCAACGGAAAGTTGCCCCTTGTTTGAACGGCACCGCGGCGCATTGAATGGCAACGAAAAGTTGCCCCTTGTTTGGACGGCGCCACGGCGCATTGAATGGCAACGGAAAGTTGCCCCTTGTTTGGATGGCACCGCAACGCATCTAATGGCAACAGAAAGTTGCCCCTTGTTTGGATGGCATCGCAGCGCATTGTAGGCAGTCCTCAGAGCGACGAACACAACCAAACTCTCGGATACAGAGAAAGCGAAGATGATCAGAACCATCGCATGGACACAATCGAATTGTTTTACGGCTGGACTTCAGAATGAAGTTGCCTACGTATCCCAAAGATGGGAATCAAGCCTCACGTAGTTCGGGGTTAAGGTACACTCGGGTATTAACCTCTCCTTTTTATGCTCTAACTTTTTCCAAGGCGCCCGTCGCGGGTTTTCGACCTTGCGAGCTTTGTTCTTCTTTCTTTTTCAATCCTTTTCATTTCTTTTCTTTTGATTCTTTTTTTTTCTTTTTGCTTTTTGTATATAACTTTTCTTGCTCTAACTTCTGCCTGGGTCGCCCTTTCCGGGTTTTCGGCCCAGCGAGCCTCTCAAAGGGTAAAAGTGTAACGAGTCCATGCTAAATGGTTTTGAGATCCTGAAATTATCTGAATCCAGGAGAATGGCTGTTGTTCTAGCTTCGCAAGCTTCTTTTGATGACATCTGATCCTCTTGATCTGACTTTCTTGCCTCTTGTTCGAGGGCTGCTTTGAATCTGGCCACGCAGGCCTCACATCGTAGTTGATCGTTGAACCTTCTGAATTCAAGTTCAAGGTTTGGAAGCGAAGGGGTTGAGTCTCGAGGCTGAGAGCGATCCTAGGCTGCACAATCTCAGGAGTGATTTCACACAGGTCTTCGCAAGGCCGCGCAAAACATTTTGTTTTTGAAAGTTTTCAAGAAAGCGACAAATCGCTCGCGCTGAAGATAGTGTGAAACCAGTCTGGATCAAGCCAGGGTCCTTCTCAGTACTCACGCTAACAAGCATGATTTCATTCATTAAGGGCTTAGCACGCCTCTCTTTCTCTCAAATGATCAAATTTTGCAAAACCCGAGGAATCCCTTCCTCTTCGTTTTCACCGCAGTGTTCAAAAAGTTTTGAAAAACTTAGGTCGATACAATAATTTCAAGGCACAGAAAAGACAGAGTTCTTTAGTCAAATACTGCCGTCTCATTCAGAACTTCCGGCATAACTGGCACAAGGCAGAAGCAAATGCGAGAGCATGAAGATCACTGCTGTTTTATTCAAATCTGTTGGCACAACTGGCTCCCTGGCAGAAACAGACTCAAAACAAAACGAAAAGACAAGCATAAAGCAAAATGGTGACGCCCGAGGTAACACCCCCCGGAATGACCCGACTTTTATACAACAGGACTGACTCGATACGATAAGACAAACCCTAAATAAAAGAGATTGACTCAAAGCAAAAAGACAGACTCAAAATAAAACAACAAGACTAACTCAATACCCAAGTCAGAATGTAGTATTCGCCAACTGCTCAAAACGGTGCGTGCCATACGCCATATCTGGGGTAAACTGAGCGCCGCCCGCAGGTGGTTCCTCCCTCATCACATTATCCCCTACAAGTTCACTGATCAAGTGCCGATAGACTTCGCAGGACCTGGTGGGGGGATGACCCCGTTGTCGATCAGATCTTGTATTTCGTGGCGGAGACGGAAGCACATGTCAGTGTCATGGCCAGCTCACTGATGGAAGGCACAGTAGTCGGTTGGGTTGTGTGAGAGAGGGAGGTTCTTTGGTAATGGCTGCGGTTCCAGGGGCTTCAGATGCCCTTTCTTGATCAAAGCCCCTAGAGCCTTTGACAAAGGCATATAAAGTGGGGTGAAACCCTTCTTGGCTTGGGGTGGATGTTTGGCTGCTTGCGAGCTACTTCCGGATGCACCGGCGAATGGGGTAGCTGTTTTTGATACGGTGGTAGCCACCATGCCCACATCAGAAGATCTTGTAGCTGCATCACCACTGGTGGTCGCATTCGGACTGCGGGAAAACGCCCTCCTAGGCTGCTCCTTCTCCTGGTCAAAAAGGCCCTGCTTCATAGCGTCCTCGATCTGTACTCCCATCTCATGCAAATCTGAAAAGGTAAGGAAGGGGATCACAATCATTTTCTGCATTAGCCTGGGCTGGAGATTGTGCACAATCATCCGTATTTGATCCTTATCCGTTGGCCTAATGGTCATCATTGAGGCTTTGGCTCTCCAACGGGTCACGAATTCTGAGAAGCTCTCCTTCGGCTCCTGCCTCATCGTCTCAAGATCACGGGTCGTAATCTCGATTTGGGTATTGTATGAATATTGTGCGACGAAGGCCTCGGCCATCTCCTCCCAGCTTTGTTTCACTGAATCCTCCAATTTGGCATACCAGGTGACTGCAATACCCGACAGGGTCCTGCCAAAAAGGGAGAGCTTCTGTAATCTTGTCAAGCCCATCGGGCGCAAAACATCTGAAAACAAGCTCAAGTGGACCATGGGATCTCCTGACCCGTCAAAACGGTCGATGTGAGGCATCTTGAACCTGTCCGGCAGAGTTACAGCTGCGTCGGTGTACCCGTCCTCAATGCCCGGGATGGACTTTACCCCCTGGGATTTCTTGAACAGCTTTTCGAGCTTGCTCAACTTCAACGCTGTGGGGTCAACCTCGAACTCGGAGGGAGAGTCCGGTAGATTGGTAGGTGTTTTAGATAGTTGAGGTAAAATTGGGGGCGGAGCCGGCCCGCCTGGAATGTCCGTATCATCCTGGACGTTTGGCGTCTCCCCAGGTGCTGGAGCTCCTGCTGGGGGAGGAACTTGTTGTGAAGCGGACGCACCGCTTTGCTGTTGTAATCTGGTGATTAGCTCTGCCTGTTGGGCCATGACCGCAGCCTGCTGTTTGGCGAATTCAGCTTGGCGGACAGCATCTTGCTGCATGAGTTTCATACTTTCTTGCATCTGGCGCATCATTGCCTCCATCTCTGATGTGTTCTGCTGATCCATCTAACTGACTGGTATCTATCCCCGCAGTAGAAACTGAGACCTCAGCCTGACTGTTCACTGGTGGGGTGGATAAGGGCCACTGATCTGGTAACTGCTAAACTGGTGATTTGTGCCTGACTGGCCCTTTTACCCTGCCTCTGGCAAAGGAACACTGATCGCCCTTGAACTGAATCTCTGACCTGACAAAGTCTATCAGCACAAGTTCGATGAACCTCGGGGGATATCGGAGCCTTCTGAAGCTATAGTTCCAAGGCTACCTAGCAAAAAAGAAAACAGACAGCACCTCAGCCTGATTCCATCTGAACAGATACGAGCATAGTTGAATGAGTGTGCCCTCTACTGAATTCTGTCCCAAAATTCGGCCTGTAAACTGTTACCCTCGGGTAAACTGAATCCCAAAATATTGATAGTAATGCCCGCAAGCCTGATGCCCAAACTCGTAAACTGATATATGCATTCCTGTAGAGACGCACTCTAAAGCACATAACAGATAAGTGAGAGCCAAAACACCCCTATATTGGGGTAAGGTTTCCCTGTCCTATTTTGTCAGGAGCTAGGGTTTTACTACGCACGCAGCGGTTTCAAACAACCTATAAACGGGTAAGCAACCTGTCCTAGTTTGGAATGGTCACTATCGATCCGAATATGCACTAGGTCGAATGGTCAAAGAGGGTGTCCCGGTAAAACCGGGGTTTGTGTTCCCATACTGGCAGAGCCCACAACCGGTCAGCCTTATGATCATGCCTTGACAAGACAAGCCTCCGGCAAACCGTTCAGGAATAGCAGATGGCAAACACGCTGTCCTAGGCGCACCAATGCAAATGCAATGCAAAGAAGCACACAAGTGTAGTAAAAAACAGATATCATGAGTTCGAGTCAAGTTCTCTAAATCCCCAGCAGAGTCGCCAGAAACTGTAGACGTCCCCGAACGCCCTGGGAGGAACGAGCTCCCGTTCTCTTCATATTGGGGTCACTACAGCTCAGGACTCTCAAATTTGTCACGGTTCTAAGTCTGAACCAAAGAGTCCAAATCCGGCAAATCGTTTTGAGAAAACAGATTTTGAAAGAAGTGCCAAACATGGACTGTTTTGCCAGATACAAAGTCGCCACCTAAATGTTTTTTAATGGGAAATTTAGGAAACCCTGACTCGGTGCCAAAGGCCACGTGTCCGTCATCACCAAAGTTGCCTCGGCTCGGGAACTTGGGTACGATTGGGGAAGGTCACTTCGTGAGCACCCCCGCTCGCCCGATCAAAGATCGGCCTCTACTAACCATGATATCTATTTTTGAAAACTTTGTGTATCCTTATTCCGGTTATTAGCCTAGGTTACTATGTGATGCACACAGCATATAAGTATAGACTGGGTCGCCCGAATTGGAACAAAACATTTCATGTTTATTTTTGAAAGATGGTTTGCTACTCGCAAGTAGGCTTAAAATGCAGATTTTGCCACCCTCAGGTGGGCTTAGAAAAGATGGTTTTGCCACTATCTAGTGGGCTTAAAACTCACAGTCAATGATTTGTTCCAATTTAAACAACCCAACCTTCACCCACAGGCATTCAGGCAGTTATATCACATAAGCAATTAGCCTCATGGTAAGCATGCTATTCATGGCATTCACTCACACGCATGCAAGGATGCTAAAGCATAAAACTCACCAAGTACTCCAAGCCAAAACATAAACTATATTAGAAATCATGCATGATCCTTAAGTATACAGAGATGCCTAATGCAACACATGCAAAAATGCAAACTATAGCAGGCTCGGCTATTCTACACATGGCATATGAAATGCTACAACTAACATGTATTCAATTTGGAATTGAAATACAAATGCAGTTAGTATGATGCGCCGAGCCCGGTGCATGCAAAACAGATGAACGATGCAAACATGCTGTCATACTGTATGCTAATTGAGATATGCCCTAATCTAACCATCATAAGCAGGTAAATAAAAGGGAGAAAGATGTGGGGTTGGAAAACATACAACACACACACGCACACTTATTACAATTATGCCCTCGCACAGAGGGTCCGAATAAATATACAGTCCTGAATAAAAGAATATTACAGTCCAAATATTATACAAATTCCTAATTAATCAAATTAACTAAGAAAACTGTAAAACTGGCGTGCAAGCCAGGGACTGCCTTGCTTCTGATGAATGATGTATATTTAGGCTGCTTTGCGCGGAAATCCACTGGGATGCCCCAATTAGCCTCTGTTTGCACCTGTTCTTGAAAAGCGTGCCAAGCCCCGAAAAGTTGCTGATTCTTCATTTTTCTGCAACAGAGAGCAGGAAAGGGGCATAGCAATGTATTTTCACAAATATATGCATGCCTCGATCCTCGTGCCACCAATCACGCATATCGATGCATGATGGCCGAGGAGTCGAAATGCGCAACTCAATATAGAATGAATGCACGTATAACCACAACAAGAACCTAACTCCATCATGGATGATCCGGAGTGTCGGTGACTAGGGAATTGAGACACGTTCCGTCACTCGGAGTACGAAACGCACCCCGTTTCCCGTGCCCGGGCTAACTCCTATCCCGGACACGATGCAATATGCATGATATGCATGAATGCAACTAAGATACAGCCTAGTATGCACAATGCTATGAAAATGAGATGTCTCGAAATGCGTACACACGGGCACGCAAACCGAAGAAACGCATGAATGCGATCTAAGATACAACCTAGTATGCACTATGCTGTAAAAATGAGATGCCTCGAAATGCGTGCACACGGGCACGCAAATTGAGAAAATGACATACGCAATGTAAATGACATGGAAATGTGATATGGGCTTACACTAACATGAGAGAGCCTCAGCCACGCTCACATAAGAGGCCGATGGATGAAAAGAAGTGCCTCGAAATGCGTGCACATGGGCACGCAAACCGAGGCAATGGCATACGCAATGCAATATGGCTAAAATGGCATAGAGAATGCAACATGGAGTTATACTAACATGAGAGAGCCTCAGCCACACTCACATAAGAGGCCGATGGATGAAAATGAAGTGCCTCGAAATGCGTGCACACGGGCACGCAAACCGTGGCAATGGCATATGCAATGCAATAATGGGCTTACACCAACATGAAAGAGCCTCAGCCACACTCACATAGGAGGCCGATGACTGAAAATGAAGTGCCTCGAAATGCGTACACACGGGCACGCAAACGGAGGCAACGGCATACGCAATGCAATATGGCTAAAATGGCATAGAGAATGCAACAAGGACTTATACTAACATGAGAGAGACTCAGCCACACTCACATAAGAGGCCGATGGATAAAAATAAAGTGCCTCGAAATGCATGCACACGGGCACGCAAACCGAGGCAATGGCATATGCAATGCAATAATGGACTTACACCAACATGAGAGAGCCTCAGCCACACTCACATAGGAGGCCGATGAATAAAAATGAAGTGCCTCGAAATGCGTGCACACGGGTACGCAAACCGAGGCAATGGCATATGCAATGCAATATGGCTAAAATGGCATAGAGAATGCAACATGGACTTATACTAACATGAGAGAGCCTCAGCCACACTCGCATAAGATGCCGATGAATGAAAATGAAGTGCCTCGAAATACGTGCACACGGGCACGCAAATCGAGGCAATGGCATACGCAATGCAATGGCATGGAAATGCAACATGGACTTATACTAACATGAGAGAGCCTCAGCCACACTCACATAAGAGGCCGGTGGATGAAAATGAAGTGCCTCGAAATGCGTGCACACGGGCACGCAAACCGAGGCAATAGAATATGCAATGCAATATGGCAAAAATGGCATATGCAAGCATGCTAATGGATTTTCAGCAATGAAATGTGGGGGAAAACAGCCCCGAAATGAGGCGAAAACACACCCGATGCATGGAATCTCTCCCGAAATGCAAATTAGGCGCATAGAATGAACTACAGCTATGCAAATTAGGCGCATAGAATGAACTACAGCTATACAAAGCATGCATAATTGGTACACGAGATGAAAAGACAGAAGCAAGGCAGCCTCAAAATATGCATTTTTACAGTACAAATCATGGCCAAACAGCAAGCAAAGATAGGGCAACAATGGCATGCAAAAATGGCCCTAAACATGGGATTATGAAGCAACTCACAGCTGCTAACTCCAAATAGGTTAGGGCCCTTCAACAACATTGAAGAGGGGCCAAAAATAAGCCACTTTACAGAACTGTAAAAAACCTAAAAACAGTATACAAACATGCTAGAAATGCAATGCAGAATGAGGCTCAAAAGTGGCTATAACACAAAGTACACAAAATATTCATCAAACAGCCAAAGACCCTTAATGAAACATGAAGAATGGGCCAGAATAAGACTATTTTTAGTTTTGTAAAAAGGCCAAAAACCGAAGCATAATAGGCTACCAAAACATGCAAGAAATGGGGACCAAAGAGGGATATTAAGGTAAGTATAGCATGGAGGTCCCAAACAGTGTTGAGCCCTTCTTCAATGTTGAATAGGGGCTCAAAATAAGCCTATTTTTAGTTCTGTAAAATGCCCAAAAATGGAAGCGTAATGGGTTTCCAAAGCATGCAAGAAAATGGCATTCAAGGGAGATATTGAAGCAAGTGCAAGATGGGGGGCTCAAACAGGGTTGAGCCCTCAATGAAACAAGAAAATGAGCTCAAAATAAGGCCACTTTCAGTTAGGGCCGGAGCTCAAAACAATAAGCATGTATGGCTAAGAAAAGATACCAAAATAAGCTTAAAAAGGGAAAAATACTACTTACCCTTGAAGGCTTGACTTTGGTTGCCTCTTGGCTTGAGTTTGTGGCTCCTTAGGCCTTGGAGAACACCTTCAAACTTCTGGAATGGAGGATGGAAGGGTGGAGGTTGGTGGTGTAGAAGAAATGGTGGTGTTGGACTTGGAGGTTTTCCAAGGAAATGAGAGAGATAGAGAGGGATTTTTGTATGCAAGCTTGAAGACCAATTTTTCCAACCTCTAAAACCAATGCTTGCAGCTGGTTATAAGGACCAAAAGGAGAGGGAGTATAGAAGGAAAGGGTGGGGGAAAAAAGACCAAGGCTTTCCCCCACAAAATATCCCCTAGATTGAGATATTTTCTGGGGGAAACAGCTATACAGCTGTAAAGTACCAAGCATAAGGAACATGGCCGGCCACCTTTTGGGCTTGCAGGTGGCCGGCTGGCCACCTCCCCTAGCCGGCCAGCTAGGGATCAAAAGGGTCAACTTGATTTAGTGGCCGGCCACCACAAAAAGGTGGCCTCCCAGGTCTCCTCTTCACAACCCTGTGGTTCGAATTTGGAAACTCTAAAACAGGAGAGAGAACAAGCCATTTTGAGGAGGGGTTCAAAAGGTTCAAATGGAATTAATGGCCGGCCATAAAATTTTAGTGTCCTCCCATGTGTGTACATCACAAATATGTGGTTTGGGGTTGAAGAAAATGGCTCCAAGGTGTTCAACATTGGCTCGGAAGTGAGAAAAACGGGTGTCGGTGGGCGAAAATGGAATATAACTGGTTGCCAAGATAATTGCTGGCCTCCCACCCTCCAGTGACCTTCCTGGTGATGAAACAGAGGCACCTGCCAAAAATGAACGAAAACCGATGCAAAACGAATGCTCGGGGGCCAAAACACGCAGTTCGGGGTCCTGAAAATTGCCTGTTAAGCACCGAAAGTGGCGTTCGGCCACGAAGTGGGTTTCTCAGACCCCAGTGTCCCTCAAAAGGGAGTAAAAAGGAAGCATACCAAAAATCAGAACAAACGAAGATGGTTAGGCGGTCCCGAACCGCGGCACACGGCCAACGGTCCCGAAAAACCGGAAACCGGACTCCGAAATGGGCAAAATGGCCTATGACCATAAAACGTAGCCCACGGCCACTGAGAGATGGTCCATGGGACCTCTCCCTCCCCTCAGGAAAAGAAACAGAGAAAATCGAGCCTGGTTCGCAAACCGAGGCAAGGCACAAAAGAGGGTTCGGAAGTTTGGAGGCAGGGCTCACGGCCGCGACTCTGAAACTTCTGAACGAGCACATTATGTAATATCACCAAGCGCTCAATCGGTGACGTCTGAGTCTTAAGGTCGGTCAAAAATGGGGTGTCTACAATATAATAGAGTTGAACTAAGTTGACGATGTTTCTAAGCGAAACATGACAAATAACTTAGACTTATTATATGGCAGAGTAGAAACTTTACCTACATATAATAGAGTTGAACTAAGTTGGGTTAACCTGGACTTGTCATATTGGCAAAATCAGACACAGATTGGAGCCAAGTGCATGCCAGTCAGATTAACAAAGAGACCGAGGTTGGTAACCTCGGCCAGTCTTTGTTTGAATCTGACCTCGGCGACAAGATCAAAAGCCACATGCTTAATGAGAACCCAAGTGGAACTTAAGCGGAACTTAAGTTCACATTAGGGGGCAGAGGGCTGGAGAATAATGCTTGGGAGTTGGAATTTACAAGGAAGATGGTTTAACACTTGTTGAAATTTTGAGAAAAATTTACAAGTTGAAGTTAAGCCGATGTTATGTTAAAGGAAGACGGTATAACGCTTGTTGAAATTTTGAGGAAAATTTACAAGTTGAAGTTAACCCAAGGTTATGTTACAATAATAGAAGACAGAGGTCTTGAGTGAAGTGGCGAGTTGTAAATAGCACTTGTGAAAATAGTATGAATATTTTCAAGCGTTAGGTCAGAGCCGAAATAAGCTGTTAGTGAGAATAGCCGAAGTATTCCCCACCGAGAAGATTACATAGTCAAGGTGTATGTTGAAGATATGAAAATTATTCTAAGTATAAGAGTCATACAAGAGTAAAAGAGGATAACCATACAAACATTCAAATGAAGAAGTTGTATTTACATTCAAAAGAAAGGGCACTTCGGCCTACATGTGGGTTACTTAGTGAAATATAAAAGTAGAAATGTCGGCCAAATTAAAGGTTACATTGTTTGAAAAGGAAAGGAAAAGAAAGTACAGAAGAAAAAAGAGAAAAACGTAAACAAAACTACTCGGCGTTAGCTGCGGACTGTGTCTCGACCTCAGAAGACAGTTGGGAAGACTTCTCGGCAGCCTTCTCAGCCTCGAGCTCAGCATCGATCTCCTGTAGAGTTTGATCGAGGCTCTTCTCGGCGTTCGGTACCTCGGAGTCTGTCTTCTGGGAGGAGACATCATTTGAGACCTCGTCCTCCTCATCCTGAGTCAAGTCGACTTGCTCATTCAGAGTAGGGGACTTGGCCCCAGCAGCTTTCTTCTTTTTCCTCACCAAAGTTTCCTCCACGGATTCAGAATCGTCTTTGGATTGGCTTGGAGTAGGGGGGAACGGCAGGGGGAGGTCATCAGCATTCTTGAGGGGGGAGTCCTCGGGGACATCAAGCTTTTTGAGGGCAGCCATCCAACCAAGAGTGAAACCCTTGTTGCATGCCTACCTCACTTGCTTTTTGTAGTCTTCCTTGACGTCGGCTGCCCCCTCAGCATACGCCTTCTCATCGGCGGCCTTGATCTCGGCTTCTTTTGTGGCCAAGGTATCTTGAAGTTCTTTTTGGGCCTCGACCATCTTCGTCTCGGCCTCTTTCTTTTTGACCACAAGGACCTTGGCAATGGCCTCCGCAGTGTTAGCCTTTTCCTCGGCCTCGCATTGAGCCCTCTTGGCCGCGTCGGCTTGGTCTGACAAGGTCTTCACCCTTGCCTCGGCCTTTTTGATTGCCTTCTGTAAAGCAGCAACCTCCCTGATCTTGTCGACCAACTCCTTCCTCATTTCAAAAGCTTGCATTGAGAAGGAGTGGGCGTACTGGATCGCCTGAAAGAAAATAGACAGAACAAAAGTTCGTAAAAATTCTCTAAGTATGGAAAAATAGAAAGAAAAAAATACAAAGTGAAAGGGACTTACTTGAACGGAATGCTGCAGCATCAAAGCGAAGTTTTCATACACGCTTATCTCGGTGTTACGGTTAAGATCATTTGGAAGGAGCAAGGCCGTAGAGAGGGCAACGCTGACCTCAAGATCAGTCGCGCTATCGCCAACTCTAACCGGCTTCTCCTCTATGGTGATAGGAGGGGCCCAGGGGGCATCTGATTTCATGGACCCCGAGGTTGCGGTCGACTTTGACCTCGGCCTCTTTGACCGGGTTAACTGGAATGGTTCGGCCTCGGCAGGCCTGTTCTCGGCGGCAGAAGGGGTCTTTTCACTCTCAGCCAATTTTGAAATTGGGAAGGTGTCCTCAGTATCAATCTGAGTCACCATTGCCTTGGGTTGGGCTTTCTTCAGCCTTTTTTGTTTCGACTTTGGTTGAGGCTGAGATGGTGCTGGTTGTTCGGTGACAGTGTTGAGAATGTCGGCCAGAAGATCGTCTGCGATCGCTTTCTTGTAACCCATCTCGACAGTGATAGCAGTTCGGCGTCGGCATTTGCATTGGGATGGAGGGATCAAATATGGAGCCGAGGTTGATGGTTGCTCAGCTAGATCGAACATTGATCTCTGATCTGGCCGAGATGATGAAGTTGCTGGTGGAGTTGTGGCAGAAGGAAGAGACTTGCTCTTCTTCTTCGGGATTTCGGGAAGGACTGACTTGTAAGTAGGGATGTAGTTGAGCAGTAAGGAAGCTCTCCACCTCTCGACTAGCAGATCTAACAGCTTCTTCAAGCCCTTGCCAGGGAAGAAGGACTTACGGAAGTCCTTTGCTGGTTGCAGAAGAGCTACAAGAAAAACAGACGTTAGAGCATATAGAGAGAACAAAGTATTGAAGACTTAAACAAGTAAAAACACTTGGCTCTTACCATTACCCTCTACGAATACTGTTCGGCTAAGAGGATAGAGGTGAAGGTCCTCATTTAGAGCGAACTCCCAGTTGCCCGAGACAATGAAGTAATCATCCCCGGCTCCCTTGTTGGAGTTTGGGAGGTCGGCAACGATTTTGTATTCGATGGACCTCGGTTTGAGGTAGTAGAAGTAGCCTTTTTCTAATTTAAGGCCACACATGGTGTAGCAGTATTGAATGTCGGCTAAGGTTAGCCTAGCTTTCTCTTGTTTGGCTAAAGCTAGTATGTCGTTGATAACTCGGTAAGAATTGATGGTGAGTTGCATTGGGTTCAACTTGTAGTAATGGAGGATTTCTCGAAAAAGGATGTCAAATGGGAGCCTAAGTCCACACTCTATGAAAGTTACAACTAGGAAAGGCATGGAATCAGCTGTGGGCATGATGGAGTCATCCTCCCCAGCCAACCTGAGATGGACATCGGCCGGGATGTTAAACTCCTACCTAAAGTATTCTAACTTAGTTGGGGTGTCCACCTTATGCCTCCACATACCCATGATATCGGCTTGGGGGAAGGTGTTGGATTTTAGAAGGAAGTGTTTTTGTGGAGGTTTGAAGGACCTCGGCTAAAACCTAAAATGTGTACTGTGGTATGAATTTGTGTGGATCTAAGGGAAATTTGTTTCAGTTCTTCCTAAGGTTCGTGAGTTCTACAAACAAATGCCAAACCTAAGTCTAGGCAAATGAAGATCGAAGGCAAGAATCTAGAGAAAACACAGAAAAAAGAAACAAGAACAAAGATTCAGAATCAAGAATGATGATGCTTTATCAAGAACATTGTGATAAAGTTTGTGCAGGTGTGTGAGGCTAAGAACAGATATGTAAGTGGTGTGTGTATATTCAAGAATGGATTGGGCAAAAACAAAGCCATAAAACGAACATACTCAAATACATGGTGGAATTCAATACACAAATTAACGAACAAAGACATGAGCAAGTGCGCAAAGGCAGCGAGTACAGTAGTGGGGTTTTTTGAAGTAAAACAAGAAATTTAAAATAAAAGGAACAATGGCTTACCAGAGGAGTGAAGCCGGTGTTGAGTACGCCGGAGTCAGGTAATGGTTGCAATCGGAAAAGGTCAGCGAAAGCTTCACCAGAGGGGAGGAATGAAAGTAGTTGTAGAGCTTGAAGGTTTGAAGCAATGGTAGATTTGGGAGAGAGGAGAGATTTTGCTTGAAGATGATAGTGAAAAAGTGAAAAGACGGAGAGAGAGAGAGTTGATTTTGATTAAACGCGGAGAATGGCGGCAAAATACCATCAATGTGCCTAGGATGACGTGCTTATCAGACGGTGCACACAAAAATAATGCGACTTGATGGCGTGTACCAGGTACGGCCCAGTAAGGGGAGGACGCGTGGCCGAAACGGTTGAAATATTGTGCGTGACAGCTCACACGCGTGACAAAACTCTTGGAGTTCTTGATTTAATGAAGTAAAGACCTCGGCTTCGGGGGCGATCTCAGCTCAATGAACTTGAGCAAACTTGGTTAGTGGTTTTTGAAGCATTGATGCAAACACATTGAAGTGTTTATCATAC
This sequence comes from Camellia sinensis, assembly GCF_055761805.1. Lineage (NCBI taxonomy): Eukaryota > Viridiplantae > Streptophyta > Magnoliopsida > Ericales > Theaceae > Camellia > Camellia sinensis. Next base: position 25,501,469 of record NW_028128987.1, read on the forward strand.
GGAGCTAGTGTGTGGCAACCTCGATAATGAAAGATAAAGCGAGCCTAGCCGACGTGCTACATGGTTTAACGATACAGGTCCCATCACCTCAGGATGCCATGGTAATAGAACCTAGGGGGCAGTTATAATAACCCACATTCATGTCTTAGTCATGTTCATGTACATTTGCATGATTTTGTCTTGTTAAGCTTGCATTTGTAGACTTGGACTTGTTTTGCCTAGGTAAAGGTTCTTGTCTTGTCTTGATGCTATCATGTTTTCCCTAAGTGTTGTATGCATGCTTTGTTCCTTCCTTGCTATGCCAAGCCTAGGTCATGTCAAGCCTAGGTCATGTTAAGCCTAGGTCATGTGAAGCCTAGGTCATGTTAAGCCTAGGTCATGTTAAGCCTAGGTCATGTCAAGCTTAGGTCATGTCAAGCCTAGGTCATGTTAAGCCTAGGTCATGTTAAGCCTAGGTCATGTCAAGCCTAGGTCATGTCAAGCCTAGGTCATGTTAAGCCTAGGTCACACCTTTGAACCTCTTACACCTTGGACCATCTTGGAACCCCTTTGGTTGACCTCCACCGTCACCTAGGCATATTGGCCGAGATGTTATCACCTAGGCGTCCGAGATCCTTAATCCTTGCACCTAGTGATCTTGTTCTGGGACTGGAATGACCTAGAGCGAGGTGTGGCACATCTAGGCCGAGGTGTGGCACAGCTTAGTCAAGTGTTGTCCTTCCTAGCCGAGGTCATTGTCACCCTAGTTGCCGAAGTCTTGTGGTTAGCCGATGTCACCCCTTGCCGGAGTGCCATTCCGAGTAGCTTGCTAGATACGCCTTGTCAGGGCCTTGTCTTGTCAATCTATCACCTTTTTGAAGAGAACCAACCAACCGTTGCCACGTGTCCGAGCTGAGAGTTAAGTCAGCCGGCAGAGAGAGAAACCCCTCATTTGTTGTATCTTGTTTTGAAGAGTAGAGAGAGAAGCTCTAGAAGAGGGAGAAGAGTTCTTGAGAGAGAGTGGATTTCCAAGCTTGATTCTTTGAGATCGAACCGTTGGATCCGTGTTCTAAGGTTAGATTCTTGATCCGCTCTTGTTGTTCTATATGTTTATGATATTGCATTGCATGATTGAATATGATTTGTAAGCCATGCATTGCTTTGAAGTTCGGTTTTAGAAAGAGAAAATGGTTTTCATGTGTTCTTCAAGAAAAGTCATGTTTTGATCCGAAGGCTCAGGCCTAGATCCATGTTTTTGTGTTTGTTCTTACATGATTTTCAAGTATGGGTACCCAGGTCCATGTTTTCGAACTCATGTCATGAAATCCCAGATCTTGTAATAACAAGTTATGATTTTAGCATTCATGTTCTTCATGTTCTTCATGCTCATGTTCTTCATGTTCTTCAAGGAGGAAACCCAGATTTCCAGGCTTCATTTCCCTAGGTGCGATCACCGAGACCACTCTTGCCTAGATCACACACCTTGGTCTACCTTGCATGATCACTTGCACGTTAGTTTATCTTGCATGCACACCTAGGCTAACCACTGCACACCTAGGCCGACCATGGTACACCCATGCCGGCACCTTGTAACACCTCGGCAGACAGCTGCATACTGAAGCCTAGGTAACCACACCTCGGCCAAGAGGTGTGGGACCTCGGCCAAGACCTCCTGAGTTCACCCAGCTAGGTCGTTTTAGCCTAGATCATCTCTGTGCATCCATTCCAGGACCTGGTTGGTACCCAACATGTTTTCCCTAGATGATTTCCAGCATGTTTTCCCTAGATGATTTCCAGCATGTTTTCCCTAGATGTTTTCAGCATGTTTTCCCTAGATATTTTCAGCATGTTTTCCCTAGATGATTTCCAGCATGTTTTCCCTAGATGATTTTCAGCATGTTTTCCCTAGATGTTTTCAGCATGTTTTCCCTAGATCATTTGCATTCATGTGAAGCTTGTTTTAAGAGTGTGTTCAATAGACTTTTCCACGTGTTTGTAGGACTTGGACCTTTGCCTTGATCCCGACGTCCCAAGAACTAAGTGAGTGGTATTTTTAATAAAGTTATGTTATAAAGTTTTGACAAAGCCTTGCTTTGTTTTAGAAAAGTATTTGATCAAGCATGAATGATTATCTCTATTTTGTGTATCAAGTAATTAGCTTTGTTTTGGATGACATTCTTGGAAAGTCCTCCCATGCTAGGGGACTCTAAGCCCATGTAGCACCATGTTTGAGAGATCTCTATCATCGACGGTCTATGAACGGATGGCCCCACCGACGGTCTATGAACGGGTGGATTCGTCTAATCGATTCCAGGACGATTATTCCCTTGTTTTGTCCGGAATGTCATCACAAGTATTATGTAGATGTTATTAACATCCCAAGCAAGATTTGAAAGACCAAGATTTGATTAATGAACTTGATTCATCCCATGCTTTGTTTTGTACAAGTTATGACATATGTATTGTTTTGACAAGAACCTCGGGAATCATTCATTTACCCCTTTATTACTTATATCATTCACTGAGTATCCAAGCTCACCCTCCCTATGTATATATGTAGGTAACAAGTTAGAAGTCGGCTACGCCGAGATGTGTGTTTTGTATGCATGTTATGTCGGCAGTGAGGACGTCGGCAATCTTGAAGCTTTTGTATTTGAACATGTCGGCTGAGAAGCCCTTTCGTTAAGATGTGATATGTATTTTGTACTTCATTTCTTTATGTATTCAAGTTGTAAAGCTATGTAAAGATGTATGCCATTTCATTTGACTTATGCACTGCTCTTATGGACCACTTGTATCTTGAATTATTGCTTCCGCATTTGTGAGCCCCCTATATAAATACTCTGATTGTGTGTGAATTTTGTAAGTTGGCCTTCGGTAATTACGGATTACTGGCCATCACGGCACCAAACTACTAGGGGCGGTTTGGGGTCGTGACAGAATGGTATCAGAGCACGCGTTCCTTATAGTACGTTATTCACACGCTTTGAGTCCTAAAGAGCATAGGATGTCCCTTAGAAGAATGTTAAGATTGCATCATGTTGCTTGCTACTTGACAAGGTGTGCATTATCTCGGCATGAGCATTTTGTTACATCGGCATGATCATGTTCACTTGCACACACATTCATCTGTTCATTTTATTCTAAGAGTCACATCCTGCATACCCCCAGCATCATGAGAAGAGGTAGACCCCCAGTTAGCCGAGATCAATCCGAGGACAGAATAAACAGATTGGAAAGATTGGTTGAAAGTTTGGCCGATGAATTAAGGCAGGCAAGGCAGCAGAACACCGGTACTACCTCCACCCAGGCCGAGCAGACAGATGGCCGACATGCAGTTCCACCACCTCCAGTACCACAAGTGCCTCCGCAGCCAGCTTTGTATGGAGATGACACATTGACCCTGATCAGAGAATTTAAGAAGATGAAACCGCCAAAGTTCCATGGAGGTATAGAGCCGATGAAGGCAGAAGCATGGATTCTTGAGATGGAGAAGTTGTTCGAGGTTTTTCCCAGCACCGACACTCAGAAAGTGTCATTAGCAGCATTCACTTTGGAAGACGACGCTCGAAGATGGTGGATGATGATCCGAGAAGGTAACCCAGACTTGACTTGGGCAAGATTTTTGGAGCTGTTCTATGACAAGCATTTCCCGCTCAGTGTCCGAGATCGCAAAACCACAGAATTTCAGATGTTGACCCAGGGTAGCAAAACAGTGGCGGAGTATGATCGTGCTTTCACCGAGTTGGCAAGGTATGCACCTCACATGGTCGACAACGAATACAGGAAAGCTCGCAAGTTTGAGAGTGGACTTCGAGGGCCAATTCAAGACCGGGTTAATTTGCTTAACATGCCGACGTATGCTGGAGTGTTAGATAAAGCCATCCTTGCAAAAGCCAACTTGAACAGAAGTCAGAGTTTAGGGGAGAATCAGAAAAAGAGGCAGACCTATGACAATCGCCAAGACCAGCATGATGCCAAGAAGAAGACAAATGTGGACAGTTCCAACAATACGAACCAGGAAGGTGGCACCAGGCCGACATGTACAAGTTGCGGGAGGCGACATTTTGGAGTTTGTCATCGGACATCTGGAGCATGTTTTGAATGCGGTGAGATGGGTCATCATATTAAGGATTGTCCCAAGGTAAAGGCTAGAGATGATAAGAAGAGATGAGAATCCGACTTTCGGAATTATTTTGGGGACAAGGTAAGTTAAGTTTGGGGACCAAACTTCTTTAAGGATGGTAGACTGTAATAACCCACATTCATGTCTTAGTCATGTTCATGTACATTTGCATGATTTTGTCTTGTTAAGCTTGCATTTGTAGACTTGGACTTGTTTTGCCTAGGTAAAGGTTCTTGTCTTGTCTTGATGCTATCATGTTTTCCCTAAGTGTTGTATGCATGCTTTGTTCCTTCCTTGCTATGCCAAGCCTAGGTCATGTCAAGCCTAGGTCATGTGAAGCCTAGGTCATGTTAAGCCTAGGTCATGTGAAGCCTAGGTCATGTTAAGCCTAGGTCATGTTAAGCCTAGGTCATGTCAAGCTTAGGTCATGTCAAGCCTAGGTCATGTTAAGCCTAGGTCATGTCAAGCCTAGGTCATGTCAAGCCTAGGTCATGTTAAGCCTAGGTCACACCTTTGAACCTCTTACACCTTGGACCATCTTGGAACCCCTTTGGTTGACCTCCACCGTCACCTAGGCATATTGGCCGAGATGTTATCACCTAGGCGTCCGAGATCCTTAATCCTTGCACCTAGTGATCTTGTTCTGGGACTGGAATGACCTAGAGCGAGGTGTGGCACATCTAGGCCGAGGTGTGGCACAGCTTAGTCAAGTGTTGTCCTTCCTAGCCGAGGTCATTGTCACCCTAGTTGCCGAAGTCTTGTGGTTAGTCGATGTCACCCCTTGCCGGAGTGCCATTCCGAGTAGCTTGCTAGATACGCCTTGTCAGGGCCTTGTCTTGTCAATCTATCACCTTTTTGAAGAGAACCAACCAACCGTTGCCACGTGTCCGAGCTGAGAGTTAAGTCAGCCGGCAGAGAGAGAAACCCCTCATTTGTTGTATCTTGTTTTGAAGAGTAGAGAGAGAAGCTCTAGAAGAGGGAGAAGAGTTCTTGAGAGAGAGTGGATTTCCAAGCTTGATTCTTTGAGATCGAACCGTTGGATCCGTGTTCTAAGGTTAGATTCTTGATCCGCTCTTGTTGTTCTATATGTTTATGATATTGCATTGCATGATTGAATATGATTTGTAAGCCATGCATTGCTTTGAAGTTCGGTTTTAGAAAGAGAAAATGGTTTTCATGTGTTCTTCAAGAAAAGTCATGTTTTGATCCGAAGGCTCATGCCTAGATCCATGTTTTTGTGTTTGTTCTTGCATGATTTTCAAGTATGGGTACCCAGGTCCATGTTTTCGAACTCATGTCATGAAATCCCAGATCTTGTAATAATAAGTTATGATTTTAGCATTCATGTTCTTCATGTTCTTCATGCTCATGTTCTTCATGTTCTTCAAGGAGGAAACCCAGATTTCCAGGCTTCATTTCCCTAGGTGTGATCACCGAGACCACTCTTGCCTAGATCACACACCTTGGTCTACCTTGCATGATCACTTGCACGTTAGTTTATCTTGCATGCACACCTAGGCTAACCACTGCACACCTAGGCCGACCATGGTACACCCATGCCGGCACCTTGTAACACCTCGGCAGACAGCTGCATACTGAAGCCTAGGTAACCACACCTCGGCCAAGAGGTGTGGGACCTCTGCCAAGACCTCCTGAGTTCACCCAGCTAGGTCGTTTTAGCCTAGATCATCTCTGTGCATCCATTCCAGGACCTGGTTGGTACCCAGCATGTTTTCCCTAGATGATTTCCAGCATGTTTTCCCTAGATGATTTTCAGCATGTTTTCCCTAGATGATTTCCAGCATGTTTTCCCTAGATGATTTTCAGCATGTTTTCCCTAGATGATTTCCAGCATGTTTTCCCTAGATGTTTTCAGCATGTTTTCCCTAGATCATTTGCATTCATGTGAAGCTTGTTTTAAGAGTGCGTTCAATAGACTTTGCCACGTGTTTGTAGGACTTGGACCTTTGCCTTGATCCCGACGTCCCAAGAACTAAGTGAGTGGTATTTTTAATAAAGTTATGTTATAAAGTTTTGACAAAGCCTTGCTTTGTTTTAGAAAAGTATTTGATCAAGCATGAATGATTATCTCTATTTTGTGTATCAAGTAATTAGCTTTGTTTTGGATGACATTCTTGGAAAGTCCTCCCATGCTAGGGGACTCTAAGCCCATGTAGCACCATGTTTGAGAGATCTCTGTCATCGACGGTCTATGAACGGATGGCCCCACCGACGGTCTATGAACAGGTGGATTTGTCTAATCGATTCCAGGTCGATTATTCCCTTGTTTTGTCCGGAATGTCATCACAAGTATTATGTAGATGTTATTAACATCCCAAGCAAGATTTGAAAGACCAAGATTTGATTAATGAACTTGATTCATCCCATGCTTTGTTTTGTACAAGTTATGACATATGTATTGTTTTGACAAGAACCTCGGGAATCATTCATTTACCCCTTTATTACTTATATCATTCACTGAGTATCCAAGCTCACCCTCCCTATGTATATATGTAGGTAACAAGTTAGAAGTCGGCTACGCCGAGATGTGTGTTTTGTATGCATGTTATGTCGGCAGTGAGGACGTCGGCAATCTTGAAGCTTTTGTATTTGAACATGTCGGCTGAGAAGCCCTTTCGTTAAGATGTGATATGTATTTTGTACTTCATTTCTTTATGTATTCAAGTTGTAAAGCTATGTAAAGATGTATGCCATTTCATTTGACTTATGCACTGCTCTTATGGACCACTTGTATCTTGAATTATTGCTTCCGCATTTGTGAGCCCCCTATATAAATACTCTGATTGTGTGTGAATTTTGTAAGTTGGCCTTCGGTAATTACGGATTACTGGCCATCACGGCACCAAACTACTAGGGGCGGTTTGGGGTCGTGACAGCAGTTGTGGGGACATAATTTTTGAGTGACAACACGTGGCTGAGGTGGCACCGAAGTGTCAGCCGAGGTGCCACGTGTCCTGATCATGATGCCGAGGTGATCTTTGCTAGGCCGAGGTTATCTGTGAGAATGCCGGAATCCGAGATAAGCGGATAAAGAACGAGAGTCCTAGAACGAGAGAAGGCTTCAGTTTGGATAAAGATAAGACTCTTAGAGAGTTTATCCCAATCCTACTGGGAGTCCAAGATTAGCAGTAATCCAGAGTCCATTGGAACTAGGCTTCTATTGGGACTAGGATTGTGTTGGCTATAAAAGGGAGGCACCCTCATGGGTCAAAGGTACGCTTTTATATTCTGAATAGTGAGTTAAGCACTTTTGCTATCTTTGAGAGATAACTAACTTGATCGTCGGAGTGCCGAACCACCGCCGGAATCTCTTCTTTCTGTTACAAGTCATTCAGGCGTCATCTATTGTGCCAGTGCTCTCCAGTTGAATACTAATTTGGCAGTGTGGTCAGAAATCTACTCACACAAATACATTACTTCAAATGATAAATTTTATGTTGTTTATGTAGTGTGAAATAAATCTTCTGTGAAATTATTAAGATATTATCTATAATAACATTAATTTTAGAGATATGGTTTCTTTTTAAGTATTTTAACAATGAAAATTATATTTTTTTGGTTAAATATTTTTATAATATCTTAACAATTTAGAATTTTTTTAATATTGTATAGAATTTAATAATTTTTTTCAACATTACTAAACTATGTATGAGACTTTGTTAATTTTTTTTTGTAAAACCTCAAGGAGGTGAGTGAAATTTACTATTTGAATATGTAAGGGTAATATTGAGATTTCTGACTCATAAAACATGGCATAAGCATATTTTGTTAAATAAACTAACAGACAATTAGCAGTGGAGAATCTTAATAATAGTTTCAAAAGTAAAGAAGATTAGAGTTATTATTGAAATAACAGTTAATTGTCAGAAACTTAAAGGAGAGGGCAAGTAAGTGTAATTTACCCAATTCTTAAAAATCCCTAAACTCCAAACATGATCCACATGCATCTATCTCATCATCAAAGGCCAAAGCTATGAGGAAAAAGAAAAAATTAATAAAGAGGGACAGCTTTAGACATAAGCTACCCCATATACAACAAACATACATTTCTGATGAATTCATAAACCATTCAAAGAAACACAAGCAATTGGTTTCAGGTGAATAGGAGTTGAAGGCTCAAAAGAAATGAATCAGAAATTGAAAATTTCAACAAATGATGCTAAAAGAAGAAGAAAATTTATCTACCTTGGAAAACAGATTATTGGGAGCAAAGAACAAAGCGAAAGTAGGTGTCTTGATTTCTAAATCTGTTTACACGAATGGGTGTTAACGTTGATGATGATGGGTATCTCGTAAGGATGCTATTGTGTGTTGCAGAAATTAGATGCCTCATTGAAAGTGATTCCATTCCCCTGCAAATTCTTCACTTCAAACTATGAAGACAATATGCTGAATAAAGAGTGACAGAAAATAATATATGATTGAGAATATATATTTATTTTTTTATTTTTTAAATCATATAAAAATAGAAAAAATTAGTTTAAAATCCTCTTGCATTTTAATAATAAAAGAGATCTATTATATTATTTTATGATGTTTAAGATCGCTCAACCCTACACCCATATATTACAAAGAAATTTGACTCTCTCAAATCAAATCTTATTTTTCTCTCTCCCTGCCTTCCCTATTTCGTCTCTCTCACTCTCCAAATCCAAACCTCACTTCACTCCCTTCAATGGCCGTTGAGATTCCTTTGAGCCTCGCCTTCGTCTCTTTCCGCCACTGCCTCGATGACGGCGATGCTGACAAGGTCCCCTTCTTCAATCACGTGTGATGCTTGTTAAAGAAGAATCAAGAGTCTCAGTGGGGGCTAGGGCAGAGACCGAGGAGTCGAAAAAGAGAAAAGAAGGTCTTGGAATCAAAGGAGAAGATCTCGATAAGCGAGGGTTGATCACGGTGCCTGGCCTTTCCCACTACCACGAGAGGGGCGTTTTCCGACTGCCTGATCCACGAAGCTTATGTCACGGTGCCCTGTCTTGACGAATTGTCCTCCATCTTTTTAGAGAGAGAGAGAGAGAGTTCCTGGAGTTGAAAATGGTGTTGAAAATATCATATCAATGTTCGGTATTATTTTTTGCCTTCTGGTATTGTCCGGTGTCTTTTACCAAACTTCTGTCAACGCTCTGACGATCAACAAAGTTGAATCCACCGTTTTTGGAAACTCTACCTGTGCGAGCTATCTAACTACTCTAGATGTGGCGTCTTGGAATTGCATGACTTGCTTGAGAGCTTAATTGGAATGTGGATTTTGTTCAAATGGTGCTAACCCAGTAAGTTTTTTTTTTTTTTTCCCCAGTAAATTTGCAAACCAGAGAAATTTGTGCAATCCAGAGAAATTTGTGCAAAGTAGATGCCATAGTGTTTGATTCTAGCCCAAGTGTTAAGATTTGTGTAGCTAATCAAATTGTTGTTCCAAGAACAAGTGCCAGCAAGTTCAATGCTTGAAAATGCAGTTGATGTGTTTCTGCAAGTTTCTTGCTAAAATGTTTGGCAGAAGCAAATAGAGTGGAATATCTTGCAAGTTTATTTGAAGAAACAAAGAAGTTCGGAACATTGCCTAATGCACGCACCTATACCATTATGATGAACGTTTTCTGCGAAGGACATCATGCAGTAGATATTAGACAAGCTACTGGAATTCTGGAAGAAATGGAGGAGAGCGGGGAAAGCCCAACTATTGTAACATACAACATGTACATTCATGGGCTTTGTAAAGTTGGATGTGTTGAATTTGCTTTGAACCTCATTTGAAAATTGAGGCAAAAAAAATCAGTCTGCCAATAGTTACTATTATAATGCGGTTATTGATGGATTTTGCAAAAGAGGCGAAGATGATGAAGCTTTGAGGGTTATGGGAGAAATGAAGAGTTGTGGAATTTCACCAGATGTGTATAGTTATAGCATTTTAATTTTTGGGTTCTGCAAAGATGGAAATGTTGAGAAAGGTTTTAGTTTGATGGAAGAAATGGAATCCAGTAACTTAAAACCATCACTTGTTAGCTATACCTCGCTCTTAAAAGGTTTTTGTAAGAGTGGATTGATGAAAACATCATGGGACATGTTCTATAAACTTAGAGAGAAAGATCAATGGCTTCCGACGAGGACACAGCTTTGTAGATACACAAAACTCTCTACAAAAACATACAAAGCTTTTTGGTTTCACACACAAAGGTAGGTAACAAGCAGACTGTGACATGCAAGTACAATTAGTGTGACATGCCATTGAAAATCACTGACTATGAAATTTCTTTGGTTTTAGAGAGAATTTCTCTAGGTTGAAGAGGTGAATTTCTCTGGTTGGAGTGAATTTCTCTAGGTTGAAGAGGTGAATTTCTTTGATTCGAGTGAATTTCTCTGGGTTAGAGAGGGGAATTTCTTTGTTTTGGAGAGAATTTCTCTAGATTGAAGTGAATTTCTCTGGAAAGTCCAAAGAAATTCTTCGTGACATTTTCTCTGTGAAGTCCAGAGAAATTCTCTGGATCAATTTGAGGGACCTTAGACATTACTAAAATATTGAATGTTCTTTATGCTAAAAAATCTTAATACTAGGGACCTTAAAAAAAATCTCCTAAAAAATATTACCTTGCATTTTTTAAAAGAGAATTATATGTAATTGAGAAAAGGGAAAAAATTTTATCGACATATGAGAGGTGCAAGTGTACTTGCATTCACAGTCTTTTATTTGTATCCCATCACAGACATGCTTGCACCCGTATGTATTGGTGTTTTTTTTCCCTTTTCTTACCTGTATGTAATTCCTTCTTTTTTAAATATGTATTAAGTAGAAGTTTAATGACTCACCGTATGATATTGTTCGCTTTGGGGTTGAGGGACGGACCTTGTTGTCCCCTCCTCATGGTTTTAAAGGCATCATACAAGGTGGAAGAGGCCAGTATGCTTATAAGGTGGAAGTGGAAGTCCCTTCCAGGCGATGTGAGTCATTGTCCTCATCAAGTTCTATGTCTTAAACATATTAAAGACTTCTTTGAAGGTATAATAAAGAAGAAATATGGTAGAAATATAATTGAATTTGTATTAATTAAGTAAAATGTCACTTGTTACAAGTTACATAAACTTCAAACAAGAACAAAGAATTGAAAAATACATTGATCGACAGAGAAAAACAGGGAGAAAAGTTATCACTAATCTACTTCTAAAATTATTAAGTTGACTACACTTAAAATAGAAGTTACACCTAATAATCACGATATGTGAGTTTTGTTGGATTTCCCCCCCCCTCCCTTTTTTGAAACCTTCTCTTTTATACTGGTATGGCCACTTTTTGATGCAGCCATGATCTTCCTTGATTTTCTACTTCATTTCATCCATATCCCTTTGTTTTAGGAACTACCTACAAAATCAACTCTAACTTGGCCTTTAATCCCTTGATTTCAGCATTGACTCTAACTGACTTTCAACAGCCAACTCTTCTGGTTTTCTTGGCATTGATTTAACAAAAATGTTTTGTAGCTTTAAAAAAGGAGCTCTAATAACTCTAATGGGTTGTGGGTCCACCGTGATAGTGATGTTTGTGTCTTGTGTTTTTTTGTTTCGTTTTGTTTTTTTGTTGACTTTCCCTGTCATTAGAGCTCATTGATTTAGAGGGATGTATTATTGTTGATTGATCTAATTCTTTAAATGCCACGTCACCATGCTACTTCATGCTATACTATCGGTACATATGTCATGCCACGCCATTATTTCTATTGATAGGTAATTTTCAAAAATTCAATAGACTGAAAGGGCTTCAATTATGACAGCAACACTGCCAAAAAAAAAAAAAAAATCACAACTTGCATATTTTAAAGAGTATGTATTATAAATTCTACCCACAAATTTTTGCAAAATTTACTATTAAGTGGTAATTGTATAAAATTATTAAATATTCATGAAAAAATTTATAATTTTAATTATTAATGTTTATAAACTTTACCATTTATTTGTAATTATTTTTCCAAAAAGCCTCCACTGAATTTGAAATTTTTTCATAAAATTTTCCTCTCTTATGCTCTTGGTTTTCATCAAATTTTTTATACATCATGGTTAATTGGATAAAATTAAAACAAATAAAATTTAGAAGGATAACATTAAAAATATTTAGGAAAATTACAAAAAAAAAAAAAAAAAAAAAAAACCAATGTGTGAGTCATGTAACAAAATAAATTATGAATTTTTAATTTTATTAATTTAAACCCTAAACTTTTAAATTGCTTTTAATCTAAATTATTTGTTTATTTTTATTAACTAAAATCGATGAAAAAATAAATATTTTAGTCATTAAACTCAATGAAAAAGGTATTGTAGACATTTAATGTATAACCATATTGAGATTAATAACTAAAATACTCGTTTTCTATCAGTTTTACTTAATGAAAAGATGTGAATGCTTTAGATTCAAAATAAATCAAAATATTAGAGTTTAAATTGATAAATTAAAAATTCAGGTTTTATTTTGTTACAAGGCTAAAACCTTGGTTGTTGTTGTTGTTGTTGTTTTTTTTTTTTTTTTTTTTGGTAATTGTTCCAAAAATTTAAAATAATAGGCATAAAAATTAATACAATAAATAAATTTAGATGAATCTACATTTAGGGAAGAGAATGAAGCTGGGATTGGAGTCATTGTTTGAGATTGCAATGGGGAAGTGATTGCTTTTATGGTTGAAGAGATTGGAGTTTTTGATGGTCATTTAATTATGTTGAGACAAGGAGTGGACATTAACCCACTGCCTACCATGTCTAGCCCTATTTTTTTAAGGCTTGGTGGCTTATTTTGATCGAAAGGATTAGGCTGGATTAATATCTTAGGCCCGTTTAATAAATGAGTTGGACTTGGGTTTTAAGCATGCATTCTAGCCCGGCTCGACAATAATAATTTAAATATTTATTTTACTCTTTTATTATTGGGTGCTCAACCAAAGTTTAAAATTATTTTTTTGGGCCAAAGGTGCAGTCGCAGAAGAATAATGCTATACGCACTAATGTACTAACTAATGTACTAATTGATGATGTGACATAATTTAAGAGGTTTTTAATATTTTTAATGTAATTAATAAGTGGGGTCAATAATAACGTCATAACTAGTGTTGGTACACTAGTGAGTATACTAATTGGTGCATGTAACACCACCGGTCGCAAAATAGTTTATCCATAAGGACAATCTGAAACAAAATGACCAAAATATCCATATATATATATACCAATGAAGCCCGATCTATCACAAATCAAACAATCTGTCTCTCTCTCTCTCTCTCTCTCTCTCTCTCTCTCTCTCTCTCTCTCTCTCTCTTCTTGATCTAAACCCTAAGTACGTCGTTTCTGCCATCACCGTCAACGTCTCCACCATCACCACTTTCTTGTCGCCATCGACACCCCCATCGTCGCCGCTCACCACTGTCGACTCATCGACGAGAAAGCCTTAGTCATCGCCCAGGCGACGCTATTATCTTCCTCCACACCACGATTTGACGAAGCGCTTGATGGTCGTTCTACGGAGCTCTCATCGCAGAGTTCATAGCTACACTTCTCTTCCTTCGATTTCAACACTTTCGTTCTTTGATCTCTTCTCTCTCTCATGTCTCTCTTAGGTTTGGAAGAGACAGTGTCAGTGACCTGATGAGGAAAAAGGCAGTTGAATTTTTCCATTTTTGAATATTCGATTAAATCTCTATCCCTCTCTCATTCTGCTTTGATGAAGCTTCGGGATGTGATGACGAGTTACTGAATTACAAATAAGTAGGCCAAAGCCTCAATGAATCTGCCAAAGTCAGATCCGCCGCATCCTCGCCATAGAGCTTGTTTGGAAACACATTCAAGAAACGACTGTAGATGTTGATCGTGTTGAGCTCTGTCGGAGACTCCTCATTGGCCTCCTCTTCCACTGCCTTTCCCTCTATCTCCATCTACATCTAAACCTTGGATTTCTGCTTCCACAGCTCTAAATCTTTCAACAACGGTAAATTTGACATTGGTTGTTGAAGTTTCTTAGCCCCTCTCTAAGGGCAACGTTACCACTTAGGGTTCCATTCCCATTCTTTCTCTGTCTCTCTCTGTCTCTCCATTTTGCTTGTTGCACAATACAATACCAGAGAGCTTTGTTTGGACGACAATCTTATTCACAGAAAATGAAATCTGTTAAGAGTCATCATTGACTTTTCTAGAATTATCTAGGCTATTAAGTGCATATGTTGAATAATTTAGAAGACTCCGGAAAGATCTAGAAGACTTTAGAAAGATCTAAAGAAATCCGGAAGATTTTAGAACATTGTAGAAGATTTCAAAACATTAAAGATGCTTGTAGAAATCTAAAGAAGTTTAGAAGATTTCGGAAGGTTCTAGAATATTTTAGAAGTATAGAAAGTACTATTATATACTAGAATAGTTTAGACAATTCTAGAATATAGAAAAGTATGAGTATATGCTAGAATATTCTAGAGGGGTAATAATAGCCCTTGGATCAAAATAATCTTAGCCATCCATTAAGGAGGTGGATGACTATATAAAGGGAAGTGACCTCATTGGGAAGGTACAAGACACAACAATCAAGAGTGGAGTCAAGTGCTTGAGTGTGAGTGATTCAAAGAGTGAGGTGTCCTTGAGAGTCTTCTTGTATATTTGAGTATAGCGATCTCGGTTTTTTTTTTCCTCTCATGTTTACTGTTTTTCGGACTCGGTTCCGTTGATAGCTGTTGTTGTATGTATTTCATTTCTATCCCTTAACTTTTTGTATTTGAGTTTAGAATTGTCTTGGGCGTGTTTCAAACAGGTTGGATGAGCTTTTGTCCCAATTCTTGTTGCCCAGGTTTTTAGTGATCCGCTCGAGCGGATCCCTTCGCGCTTGAGCGGAGTTTGCATCCTTTCAGCATTTTGTGCGTCTGTAAAAGTACTGCAGGTTTGTTTTTCACGCTCGAGCGGATTTCCTTACACTTGAGCGGGTCGCGCTCGAGCGGGACCTTTTACGCTCGAGCGGGTGTTCAATGTCTGTAAATATACTGGAAGAGGGTAATCTACGCTCGAACAGGTTTCCCTTTGCGCTCGAGCGGGTCCAGTTTTTGTGCTTGACGCTCCAGCGTCCTATTTTCAGCTCGAGCGGACTAGTCGTATATCAGATGGCAGCTGGGTGATTTTAAATCACTTTTCACACTTTCTTTCTCTCTCTTACTTTTCAAAACCTCCATTGGAGAGCATCTCACTCTAAAACTCCAACTTCTCTTTAGGGTTTGATCTAGTAGGAGTGATCTTCTATCCTTGGGCCTTTGTAAAAAGTGTGGAGCTTGTTGAGGCTTCATTTTGATCCAAAAAACTTTAGGATTGGAGCACTTCCGAGTTTGGCTCTTCTTCCCCCTAGGTTCTCCATTTGAGGTAGGGATTCTCCTTGTTCTTTTTGTATTGCATGAAAATCATATCATGTTGAATTTCTTTGAAAACCATGTGAGGGAACGTAGGGTTGGTTGTTTGAGAATGATTATTTTATCATTGATAGTTCTTTGGGCTAATTGGAGTGTAAATTAGCATGTTATTGTGGAAAGAAGAAAAAGCCCTAAATTATGTTTTGATTTGGTAAATTAAAATGGAGGGTAGTTGATTAATGTTTATAAGCCTCTATTGTTAATATGAGTTGGGTGAAGGTGTTAATGCTTAAGGGATTAACTATGGCTTTGGAATTGGTTTTGTGAAATGAAAAAAGGGGTTTTGAAATTGGAAAATTCTGGAAGTTGATCTTGGAAATGGGAAATGAAATGTTAACTCTATGTGAGTTTTAGAAAATAAATATGAGAATTGGATTATTGCATTATGAGTGTTGAATACACACATTTGGAGGTTTTACCCTTACCTATCGTACTAGTGTCGTTGTTGGGTTTAAGACCTCATGAGAGTTGAGTCTTTATAATCGGTGTATTAAAATCATGCATCTAGATGTTTTGTCCTTGGTCGTCGGTGGATGATGACATGGTTGTATTGAATTATCGTGTATGCATTACACCTATGTTGATTGAACATTGTATGTGATGAAATGCTATGATACATTATATATATATATATATATATATAATTCTTAGGGAGGAGATAGGGGATGTACTCCACACACACCTATGTGTTCATATACTTTAACACATTGCTTATGTATCTTGATAGTTTATGTGTATGTATTACACTTGTTGGTTATACTCTGTTGTATTGTGATTATTGGTGTTATACCCTGTGCTTATAATCAGAGGTACCATTACCTTCCAGCTAGCGCCTGGAGAACTGACTGCGCTGAGAATCTAAGGTACCACACCCTTCCAGCTAGCGCCTGGTAAAATGGCATACTGTTGTGAGAGTTACATCCTTGGATTACTGTGCATATAGCCGGTAGAGCAGAGTTTTATTGTTATTGTCTCAATGTATCTGAGTATATCATGGATTGTGAAGGTTACAGTTTTGGAGGGCCGAGTTGCCTCATTTGTTGATTATATACATGTTGACGATTTGCTATCTCCCTTTCTATTAAAGGCATGCATGTATAGATATGAATGTATAGGGAACAAACCAAAATGCCATTTCAAGATTTTGGAAAGTGTGAAGGAAATCGAGTATTTTGAAACTATGTTTTGAAAAGGGCACATCTGTTGTAAATATGGAAAATGGGAGAAAAGTAATGGGCTTAGAGAAATTGTTTTTCTAAGAAGTTGTTATTGTTATGAAAGTTTGGGAACAAGGGGTAATGAAAAGAAAAGAAAGATGAATCGCTTATAGTGTTGAATGAAATGGTTGTTTTCGAGAAAAGTTCATACTCATGTATATTTTGTATAAACTGCCACATTACTATTCTAGTATGAGATTGAGCATTCATGATCATAGCTATCAGTAAGTTGTTATTGTTGAGGGCCATGTTGAGATCCCTACCGGACTATATGTTCATCCTACGTTGTTGAATCTTTTTCAGGTGATAAGCAGGATGTGCTATAAGATTTGGATCTTCTTATTTGTTGGCCACGGGGCCTCTTTCGTGTTGGCGGAATGCCATAGATGTAAAAGAGTTACACCTTTCTTCTTGATTCTTTAAAGATGTAAACCTTCGGGCATTTTATTATGCTCATGTTGTATTTAATTTGCATTCGGATAAGAGAATTGTTATTTATTTCTATTCATGGGACTAAAGAGTTTATTTCCGCATGTTATCTCTGAACTTGAATTAAGTTAATGAATTTGGTAATAACTTCGAGAAGTAAAAAGTGGGGCGTTACATGAGTGTATCTTTACATCTAAATAAAGATTCACTTTTGTATAGCCGTTGTGTTTTAAATCGACAAAATCAACTCCCAAATCCTCTCTCTCTCTCTCTCTCTCTCTCTCTCTCTCGATCTACAAATAGATCTGTTTGCTTTTTTTTTTTTTAAGTTGATGACAATGGTGATGAAACAAATTGAAAATAGATTAAATTTTATTTTTGATAGATTGCAACAAATTATTTTTTTTTAAAGTTTGTCTACTTTGATCCAATTTCTCCCATTTGTATTGTGTTCATCATAGTTCTTGTTTTGGTAGAGAAATTCGAAGTCTAGAACAAACACAGCCATCAGAGAGAGTAGCCTGGTTTGATTGCTTGCAAAATTTATACAGATATGAAAATTTTGTACAGATAAAATTTGGATAGAAAATTTGTTGTTGCAGTTGTTGTTGATGATGAAGATTACTGTTGTTGATGATGATTGCAACATATAAAAAAAAATATGTGTTGCAACAGATAAAAAAAGATCTGTTCAAAATTTGAACAGATAGGTGCTTGGTAGTGGCTTGGTGTATTTCAATAACAAGATTTGAACAGAGAAAAAAAAAATAAAAAATAGAATTCAGGAAAAAAATTCAATAGATAAATAGAATTCAGGGAAAAAATTGAAGAGATAGATATATTTTAGGGTAAAAAAATTGAACAGATAAATAAAAATTTGAACAAATATATATAAATTTAAACAGATAGACAAAAAAATTGAACAGATAGAAATAATTTAAACAGATAATTTTTTTTATAAATAGATAGGTATAAATTTGAACAAATAATCAATGAAAAGTCAAACAGATAACAAAAAGTCAAAGAGGAAAATTAAAAACAAAACGTTCTCTAAGACTTCTCACCAAATTATTTTACAAAACTTGGATCTCTCATCACCAAATTATTTTACAAAACTTGGATCTCTCATCAACAAAAAAATATTTCTTTGACCTAATGTCTTGTATCCTTCCTAGATTAGATTTATCACCAATTAACCCATTATTATTTACTTTCCTAATATTAAACAGCTAATGGCGAATTTGGTGACTGTAGTGTGTAATGAAGTTAATTTTGCTTGAACGCAAAACTGACTTGAAGTGATCTAAGTGTCTATTGTGTTTTGGAATCACTTGACAGTCAACAAAAACTTGAATAGGGTTTGACAGTCAACAAAAGCTTCATTACTTTGCAAATCATCTTTCTTGAAACTACTAAGCTACAGGAACTCTATAGAAAAATTCTAATGTTGGGTCAATCTTTGCAAAATTCTTGCCCTTCCAAAGGAGATGTTATGAGTTCAAGCCCCCATGTGGGGCATTAGGGTGACCCATTTCCCTTATATTTAAGTTAGAGTAGGTTATTAAAAAAATAAAAAATTTATTTGGTGGTCTCAATCAATGATCCACACCTCAGCACATGAGAGAAACATAGACACAGATACAAACACGGACATAGATGCGGATGTTGACATTAACTCGGACACAGATACGAGACAGTAATTTCAAAAAATGAGGACACAGACACAATGATGACATGGAAATAAAAAATATTTTTAATATATTTTATTTGCTATGTAGATTAATATTATATCCACAAACAATCAAAATTAACAAAAAAACAATACTAATTTAATATAATAATTAAAAAAAACTCATTCGTAAATTAACTCTTATCGTTTGCCTTCTTTTTTTAGCATTCAACATTCAACCATAAGCACTAAAAAATGGTGGAGGGGGGAATAAGTTGGCCTGTCCCCAAAAAATATAATTAATTACCGGGATATACCATGTGATGTGTCTCATATGTGTCCCTATCATGTCTTCGTGTTTGACACCGCTACGACAAACGTTTTACAGTGTTGGTGTTGTGAGTAGCTCTCCTCAAGATTCCATCATCTCTATACCCTTCAAGACTTCAGTTCGTGGGCCTGATGAGGCCCACAACGGTGATCCAAACAGTTCATCTTGTAGTCCTCAAAGAGAACAACATATATATAAATTAGTTTGATTGGATATTGATACACATACTAATTTATTGTATTTTATTTTATAAAGTGGACAATTTTAATTTAAAATCATATTTACTACTCATTTCATAAAATAAAACATGATTGGTTAGTTTGTCTATCAATGTCCATACAAGCTAATTTTTGTTTTCCATATATATATATATATATATATATATGTAGTTCTCTTTAAGGACTACAAGATAAATGGTTTGGATCACCGTTGTGGGCCTTGTGAGGCCCATGAAATAGTCTTGTGGGGCATGAAGATGATGTAGTAGTCTTAAGGAGATGCTCCCGTTTGTGCTATATAGACATGAGATTTGTCATATTGTCTCCCAAAAGTCAACACAAAAATATTGAGTCCCACTATTTTAATTAATAGAAAATCAAGTTGGGGCAACATACAGACTTGCCCCGAGGCCACAAATTACTTTCCCTCCAAAAGAGTATCATTCCTACCATTTATGATACACCAATTATTCTAGATACACAAAACTAAGGGTGGAAATTTTTGACCCACAAGGTAACATGAATCAAATAGTATACGAAGTTAGCGAGTTAGGTTTGACTATTTTGTACATTAAAACGAATATGACACCACATAATATGGCAAACATTAAATGAGTTAGGTTAATGTCTAACCTGCATAACACGATTGACACTAATAATCTGTTTAATGAAAAATTAGATACATTTTAATAATATTTCCTCTTGTTGGAAATTGGGTTGGGTTTAGAACTCGGACTCAATTGGGTCGCCCATGGTGGCATTACCTGATTAAGAGAGATCCAAATATTAGTAATATATTATATATCAAGATATGGGATAATCTTGATATCGGATAATTGTCAATATAATATATGATAATTATTGATTAAATATTATAGATATGGGATAGATATTATCTGGGATAATATATCCATGCTATGGGTCTCCTAACTCTCCTATATAAACAGACATTGGGTTCTGTATTTTGATATAACAAAAAGCATACGTTCTCTTTTCCCATAAACCATTCTGCTTTTGTACTGTGATTGGTGTGGATAAAACTCTTGTAGTTTTACTCCATTGCTGTGAAGATTATTCAAGAGTACATGATTCACATTCTAAGCTGAATTCATTTTGCATTCTGTTTACCAACAAGGTTTGTCTGAATCCATATTATTTTCCACTGTGTATATAGTATTATATTTCCATCAGTGGAATTAGAGCCATTATTAAGGTGTTTTCGTGTTATTGAATATCCATGAAATTTGAATTTTATACTAATATATGTATATATATTATTTTTGTTTGTATAAAATATTGATATTTGGTCAAAACAATTTTATTAGTTTTTTTTATTCTGTTTATATTTTTTTTTTATGAACATTCCCATGTATATAATATCTATAAAATTACATTAATAGATGATAAATCATTACTGATAATTTTATGTTTCAAAGTTATTAGATATTAATGAAAGTAAGGCACTTGAAATCGGTATTAAATTTTTTTTTTTTTTGATAATAGCGCAGCACGAGACTACTGCACTGTGTATGCTGACATTAGCGCTGACATCAGCACTGACAGAAGCACCAGCACATGCGTTGATACAAGCGCTTGAGGCATGTGGAATTAGTATTGCTAAGTGTGGACGTGCCCAAACGTCCCGGGAAAAATCCCGTTTCGTTCATTTGGGCTTACCACGGTTCGGACTCAAATGTCACGGTTCTGAATCTAATCTCACAATGTGCGATGTAAGACTGATAAATCACCAAAGTGTCCATATCCGGAAAATCGTTTTGGAAAACAGATTTTTAATAAAGAAGTGCCAAACATGGATTGCTTTGCCAGATACAGAGTCGCCACCTAAATATTTTATTTTGAGGGAATTTAGGAAACCCTGACTCGTGCCTAAGGCCACGTGTCCGTCATCACCAAAGTTGCCTCGGCTCAGGAATTTGGGTACGAGAGGGGAAGGTCATACAATGAGCACCCCCACTTGCCCGATCAAAGATCGGCCTGTACTAAGCATGATATCTTGTTTTTGAAAACACATGTGCTCTTATTCCGTTTAATTAGCTAGTCTTACTACGTGATGCGCACAGTAAACAAGTATAGACTAGATCACCTAATTTGGAACGAAGCATCGCATATCCGTTTGTTTGGAAAATGGTTTGAAGTTTGCTACTCGCAAGTAGGCTAAAATGCGAATTTCAATGAATTGTTCCAATTCAAGTAATCCAACCTTCACCCACAGGCATTCAGGCAGTTATAATAAATAAGCAGTTAGCCTCATGGCAAGCATGCTAACATGGCAACATTAACACACATGCAGTATGCTAAAGCGTAAACACTCACAGTGTACTCCGAGCCAAAACAAAGAACTAGTTAGAAATCATGCATGATCCTAGTTCATGTTAAGATGGCTAATGCAACGCATGCGAAAATGTATCTAAGAATAGGCTCGGCTACCTAGAATGTCATGTGAAATGCAACTTGATAACATGCTGTTAAACACGTATTCAAGTAATGTATTGAAAGTACAATGCAGTTAGTATAATGCGCCGAGTCCAGTGCATGCAATATAGATGAATGGATGCACGCATGCGAGCATACGGTATGCTAAATGAAATATGCCCTAAAACTAACCATCACAAGCGGTTAAGTAAAAAGGAGAAAGAAATGGAGGTTGGAAGACATGCATCGCACACACGCACGCTTATTACAACAAATGGCCCTCTCGAGGGAGAGACCGAATAAGAAGCTAACTAGCTAATCTAAGCTAATTAAACTAATTATTACAACACAATTAATTAGCTAATCCTAGTTAACTAATTATTACAGAACAAATTGAAATAGCTAAACGCATTAACTATTAAAGTACAAAAAGAATGCTTAATCTAGCTAAGTAAAGAAGCTAAATAAAGAAGTAAACAGAGGTGCCCTCAAAGGGAAGAAAGCATGCATGCTCAATCGCCTCGTTCGGAAATCCGTCGCGATGCCCCAATTTGCCTCTGTTTGCAATTGTTTTCAGAACACTGCACAAAGCTCCAGAAAGCTGAAACTTCACCTTGGGAGTCTTGTGGGAGGGTGGCCGACCACTTTTGGTTGTTGAAAAACCAAAAAAGTGGTCGGCCATCTAGTTTTTCTAGCTGGCCGGCCAGTTGTTGCTGCTGAACTGTAATTTGGTGCAACAGAGAGCAAGAAAGAGCATGGCAATGTATTTGCAAGATATGTGTGCACAACCACCCTCCCTATCATGTCATGAACTCAAGGGGGTGTGGTTCTCGACCCTCGGGCCACCAATCGTGCATTTCATTGCATGATGGCCGAGAGGCGAAGTTGCACAATTCAATGTAAAATGAATGCACAAGTAAACACATAAGGCCTAGAACTCTATCATGTATGATCAAGAGCGTCGGGGACCGAGAATTCAGGCACGATTCATCACTTTAAGTATGAAATGTCCCTTTTTTCCCGTGTTTGGACTAACACCTATTCCAAACACAATGCAACACATAACATGGCATGCACAATGCTACTACATGGCATACACAATGCAAGGGACATGCATGCAACAACATGCAATACAACATGATCAAACTACCAATGCAAATGGCATGCAAACCATGCTAATACATGCATGCACAATGCAATGCTACAAGGGCAACTTAGCAATGTTAGGGACATGCATACTCAATGCAAGAAACAACTTGGCATACGCAATGCAAATAATCACATGGCATGCATAATGCAATGTAAGATGGCATACCTAATGCAATGAAACAATGTGGCATACTCAATGCAATATACATGGCATAATCAATGGACTTAAACCAACAGGGGTAGACCTCAGTCATGCCCAAATTAGTGATCATTGGTGATGAAATTAAGGCACAAAAGGCAAGGTATGCATGTATAATGTAATGGCCTATCAAAGAGGCCTAAGAGCACAACTCTCAAGAGTGCTCAAAGAGTGACAAATGTGCAAGTGTGACAACACTAAGTACACTGAAATGAGGTAAGAAATGATGCCAAATCATTCAAACAAAGCAAGTAAAGCATGCAATGGTCCTAAAGCATGAAAACTAACAAGGAGGATTACTCTAGGGACATGAAATACATGGCACAAATGCATGAACTAACCATGGACAGAGCTTAATTAGGTCAAAACAAGGACCTAAACATGTTGAGATGAGGGCTCAAATACCTAGGCATGCAAGCATACAAGCTAAGCCATAAACTAGGCAACAAATGCACAACCCTTAGAGGCACTCAAAGGGTGAATGAAGTGAGAACATGGAAAGTCTATATGCTCTGAAATGTCATGTTAAGTAATGCCAAATCATGTACACAACACAAATGAAGCATGCAATGGTGCTCAAAGCTTGAGGCAAGCAAGAGCATTTGTACTACAAGTATACAAAACATGAAGCATGTGACTAAGGCAATCCAAAACAGTCTTAGAACATGTCAAAATGAGTCTAAAGCATGCATGGGAGGAAGCCAAAACAAGCTAGCATAGAGAGCATAAGGCATGATGCATACAAGGCAAATAAGGTGAATTACACTACACCTATTAAGACCAAGCATGGGATGACTTAACCAACAAAAATCAGAGTTATATCATGGCTAGATAACCCCAAAAACACATTGAAATGATGGCTCGTGAGCTAAGGCATGAAGGCATACACAATGATTCGTGTTAAGGCATAAAGGGGCAAACCCTCCAACGTATTGAATGAGCGATAAATGTGGATGCATGGCCATGAAACATGGACTAAAATCACATATGAAATGATGCCAAATCATTAAAATAGTCCAACTAATGCATGCTAGTGGACTTGATGCACAAAGCTAACAAGCTAGATTGAACCAAGGCTATACAAAGCAAGCCATGCATGACCAAAACAACACAAATCAGACCTTAAATATGCTAAAACATGAATAAAGTCTTCTCAGAGCTAAGCCAAAAGCATGCTAAAATGACATATTACAAGATGATGCATGTTAGGCTATTTCATGGAAATGCACTACAAGTGCAAGGAGCATACAAAGGCTAACCAAACCAAATCCTAAAAAAGGTATGACATGGTAAAAAAACACCAGATACATGCGAAAATGGACTCAAACCAAGCTATAATGACATGCTACTTCACGAAGCATACAAAGCTATTTTGTGTGATTTACACTACAAGTGTATAAAGCAGGCATGGAGTGACCAAACCAAGAAAAAATAGTGGTATGCCTCAGCAAAATAACCACAAATACAAGCTAATATATAGTCAACATAAGCTTAACAAAGGTACTCAAACATGAGGCATATGAAGCTAGTAAACAAAATACAAGGAGAGGGGATGACCCTTTCTTATTTAAGACACCAAAACCACCTTTCCACCACTGAAAATCCTCTGGATTTCAATGGTAGAAAGGTCATGCAAAGGCTTCAACAAGAGCCTAAAGGGATGGCTCAAAATAAGACTTAACAAGGCCTAAGAGGGGGGAAATCACCCCAAACGAAAAAGTGACCTTAAACAAATATTTTAAGCATACAAAAATAGAATTTTTTCTAGTTAAGAGTTAAGATTAAAAACGTATGCAAAAGGGGCCAAAAGCTCAAGAAAATATGGGGGGTTTAAAGGTCAAAGACTCACCCTTGAAGACCTTCTTTAAAGTTGCAACTCTAGCAACTTTTTCAAGCTCAAAGCAACCCAAGAACACCAAAACCAGCTCCTAAGCACCTTAGTAGCAAAATGATGGTGTTTGAGTGTGTGTTTGTGTGGAAAAGCAAGACAAAACTACACTTTTGAACACAAAACAAGAGCAAAATGAAGAAGTATAGATATAGGCTATATGTATAACTCAAGGGAGTTTTTTTTCTAATCCTAGAGGAGGGAGGAAAAGCCTCCTTCTTATAGAAGAGGAAAGGCAAAGCTTCTAGGAGAAGCTAAGCACCAAGGCAATCCCTCCATACACGTGTATGAAGGATGGCCCTAATGTCCTCCAACTGTGCCAGCTGGAGGAAAATATCTCCAAAAAGGTGTCAAAAAGCAGCTAACCACTTGAAGTGGTTAGCCTACTACTTAAAGTGGTCAGCCGACCACTTCAAGTGGCCTCTGAGAGCAAAAACTGGTCAGCCATGGTGGGAGAAAGTCCAGGGCATGAAAGAAAGCTAGTGGTGTGGTGGTTGACCAGAAAAGATGCCCCAAAGACCAAGAAAGCCAGTTGTCTGACCAGAAAACTGGCTGGCAGAGGAAGAAGTGGTCGGCCAGGAGAAATACTGGTCTCCCACCCTTGTACCACCTTCCAAACAAGGAAAACAATGTTTGTACCAAAAATAAACCAAAACGGATGTAAGACGAGAGATCGGGAGGCAAAGCACAGGGCCGAAAGCCCAGAAAACTAGCTGACGAGCACCAAAAGTGATATGCAACCACAAAAGTGGTCTCCCGGACCACAGTGTTCCTCTAGGCAGAGGCAACAAGGTGTGGTTCAAAAACCACGCCAAACAGAGAACGTTAAGCGGTCCTGAGACAAAGCGCGCGGCCAAAGGCTCCAAAAACCGGAAACTAGTCTCCAAATGGGAAAAGTGGTCTACGACCACAAAGAGATGGTCTACAAGACCTCTCCCTCCCCCCGGGGAAGAGAAACAAAGTTCGGTCCACAAACCGAGCCGAAGCACCAAAGAATTCAGAGGCCTTGAGGCAAGGCCCTTAGCCAAAATTCCGAAACCTCTAAATGAGCACAACATGCACCATCACCGAGCGCTTAATCGATGAAGTCTGAGTCTTAAGGTCGGTCAAAAATGGGGTGTCTACACTAAGGCTCTGTTTGTTTGTTTTACTTTAAGAAACTACATTAATTGCTCCTAAAATATTCTCTATAATTATGTGTTCAGCATGGCTTGTATGGTTAGTCTTATAATTACTTTTCCTACAATCTGGTTAATTTTCAAATTTTTTTAAACGAAAAGAAATATTTTTTTGAGTTATTAATTCAATATTTTTTTAGATTAAAATGCTTCTGTGCATGCATAATTAATTTTCTGGACTTGAGTTTTTTACAGAAGTATACTGACATCATATGCTATTTATTGGTATAAGATTTATATTGTTTCAGTTTTTGAAATATTTATTTATATTTTATGTGTATTATTTTATTAAAGAAATCACGGAAAATTACAGAAAAATCCAGAAAATTTTGAAAATTATTTTATGCTGTTTAAGAATATTCTGAATGTTAGGAACATCATGATAAATTTTTTATGTTAGAACTCATGTTGTTATCCCCAAAGCATGATTAATATTAATTAGAATTTTATGATAAAATATTGTTTATTATTTTTCGGATTGTATTATCATATTGAGATGCTCATATGTAATTTTTTTTTTCAAATCATTCTTATTACATGTCATATGAACTGGAGGATTATTCTTTTAATAAATCTATTCATTTTTTTTGCGCATTAAATTAAATTGAATGTTTGATAAAAAAATCACTAGAGGCGCAAAAGATGATTATAAACTAAGCGAATTTTCGATCTTGCGACATGTGTATTTTTTATTAAAATTTAATTTGAATTTATGCATCAAAATTATTCTGTATCGTGCTAAAATTTTATCCCTTGCGTTTTTTTTCTCTCTAGATATAGTTAACTATGGCAGCAAAAGGGATTGTAGCTTATTTGACTAAGGCAAGAAAGTTGGATGGTGATAACTATGATATTTGGTGCCGTAAGATCCAGTATCTCTATATCCTGAATGAGCAAGAGGTCTTGGAGACTTTTAAGCAAGTGATGACTGAGCTTGAGCAAGGAACTACAGCTCAACATCGTCATGATCTTGAGGCCTATCAAAAATGGCGAAATAAAGATTGATGTGCGCGCTTTACGATGTTACGCAGTATGCATAATGACTTGATAGCAGAGTTTGAAGGTTTCTTAACTGCTTTTGAAATGTTGGAGGCTCTCAAACAAAAATTCAGCATCACCTCTTTGGCTAAGTTGCACAGGTTGACCATGAAATTTGATTCCTATCAGAAAAAGGCGCATCATTCAACGAAGTAGCATCTGAGGGTGATGTCAACTATGATACGCGAGTTGGCGGCAACAGGTCATAATCTGATACAAGAGCAACAAGTTCAAGCAGTGATTTGCTCACTTCCTCATTCTTGGGAAGTAATGAAGAGTCATATGATGCACAATGATAATGTTAAAACATTTGAGGACATATCACGTCATTTGGAGCTTAAAGCCACCTAGAGACTGCTAAACCTGATGGCATTGCTTTTGTGGTTGAATCTAACGCGCGCTGGGCATTTGGCCCTAGACGCAGAGGGGCTAAGCGGGCTCCCAAAAAGAAAGATGGGGTTGACCCTGGGCTAAAGCGTGCTAGCACTTTTAAGTGCAAAAGAGGTAAGAGGGCTAGCAAGAAAGCCAAGGCTAACATGGTGTCCTTTAACTACAAGAAGGAAGGACATTTCGCTCGGGATTGCCCTGAGTCGAAGACCTAACTTATTTTTTCACTTTGACTGTTATGTTTCTAGTTAAGTTTTAGTTGCTCACTCTCCTTATTTGTGGGTTATAGACTCAAGAGCAACCTGCCACGTAGCGAGGGACAAAGTTGGGTTTGTTGAGTATCATTGAGTTCCAGTTGGTAGCAAACAAGTATACATGGGGAATAAATCTAGTGTGGAGGTGCTTGTGATTGGCACTTACAAGCTGGAAATGCAACGTGGCCGCACTCTATATCTTCATGGCGTACTCTATGCTCCAGAGATTCAACGAAACTTATCATCAGTTATTAGCATGATGAGTCTTGGTTTTAATTTTCAGTTTGAGAGTAGACAAGTTAGCATTTTTTTGGGTACAATTTACTATGGCAGTGGTTTTATTTGAGATGGTTCTTTAGTTCTAGATGTTAATAATTCTAGTTTGAATAATGCCAATGACTCTATTTCATATATTACGTCTAATTGTGATTGTATTAAATGGTATGCTAGATTAGGCCACATTGGAAAAGACAGCATGATCAGGTTAGCTAGAGAAGGCCTTTTAAGCCCACTCGCTAGGGTCAATTTACCCACTTGTGAGCATTGCCTTGCTGGCAAGGCAACCAGAAAACCATTTGAAAAAGCCAAAAGGGCATTTTTTCCATTACAGCTAATTCACTCTGACATATGCAGACCAATGAATGTTAAGGCAGAAAATGGTGCTCCTTACTTTATCACATTTATAGATGACTGTACGCGTTTTGGTTATGTCTATTTGATCTCTCATAAGTCAGAAGCATTGGATTGCTTTCGACGTTATGTTTTAGAGGTTGAGAATCAATTAAACAAAAGCATTAAGGCTTTAAGGACAGATTGAGGCCGCAAATATTTATATCTGAGCTATTCAAAAAGCTTTGTGAAGAGAAAAGAATAATTAGACAGTTGACAATGTCTGGCACTTCGCAACAAAATGGTGTAGCGAAGAGAAGGAATCGAACACTGTTGGATATGGTTAGATCAATGACCCATTCTATTGGGAAGATGCTTTGCTAACTGCGGCCTACATCCTTAATTGTGTGCCTTCTAAATCAGTACCTTCTATACCTTATGAATTATGGGCTGGCGAAAAACCAAATTTGGACAAATTGTGGCCATGGGGTTCAACAACTTTCATACACGACACTTCTTATAAGTATTAGAAGTTAGGCCCTAGAGGAAAGAAGTGTATTTTCATTCCCTATTGTGAGCATTCTAAGGGCAATGTGTTCATTGGAGAGCAGCTAGACGGAAGTGTGACTGAAATTGAGTCGTGTGATGTGGATTTCCTAGAAGGAGATTTTCCTAGAAGAGGTAAGATTAGTAGAGATGTAGATCTTTATAAGATGGAGGAACCATAATATGGCACACTAAGTAGCTTAGTTGAGAATAAGGAAGTCTCTCAAGCTCCTAGGGACAATGGAAACGACATTGATGGACTAGGTCCAGCAAATGTGGATTCTCAAGAACCTCAATGTCGTAGAAGCGAGTGTAGATTCATCCCTCATTGTCGTTTTGAGATTGAGAGGGAAGCATTCATGATTGCTCCAAGTGACATTACTAAGCCAAAAACAGTAAAAGAGGCTCTAGCATCTCCTACGAGTAATGAGTGGAAAGTTGCGATGCTTGATGAGATAGAGTCTACGAGAAACAACCATGTCTGGGACTTGGTTGATCTACCACTTGGGCGCAAGAGCAATGGGAACAAATGGGTTCTCAAGATCAAACGCAAGGCAGATGGTTCCATAGAAAAGCATAAGCTCGCTTAGTGGTAAAAGGTGACACCCAATTGGACGGAGTAGACTATGAGGAAACTTTTTCTCCAGTGGTAAGGTTTGCCTCCATTCGCCTTATTCTGGAAATAGCAGCTTGGTTGGACCTTGAGTTATATCAGATGGATGTTAAAACTGCATTTCTCAATGGAGAACTAAATGAAGAAATCTATATGGATCAGCTAGAGGGCTTTATAGCAGCTGGGATGAAGCACAAAGTTTGCAAGCTTCAAAGATCTATTTATGATTTAAAGCAATAATCTAGAGAGTGGTATTTGAGATTTCATCGAGCAATTATCACCGATGGGTTTACGATGGTCAATGAAGACCACTGTGTGTATGTTAAACAATCCACGGATAGTTTTTTTGATTCTGTCGTTATATGTTGATGATATACTATTGGCCGAAAATGATAAGGAGATAATTGGCGCCACCAAAGGGTGGCTGTCCTCAACCTTTAAGATGAAAGACATAGGTGAAGCTAGCTATGTAATCGGTGTTAAGATCCTGAAAAATTGCTCTAAGCAACTTCTCGGTTTGTCTGAAGAGACTTATATTAAGAATATCTTAGAGTGATTTTGGATGCAAAGTTGCAAACCTGTTGACACTTCTTTAGCTAAAGGTGAGAGCCTAAGCCTTAATATGAGACCTAAGACTTTAGAAGAAAAAGAAAGGATGGCCCAAGTGCCCTATACTAATGCAGTTGGAAGCTTGATGTATGCTATGATGTGTACTCTGCTAGATATATGTTATGCAATAGGATTGGTAAGTCGTTACCAGTCCGATCTAGGACCTGCTCATTGGAATGCAGTCAAGAGGACATTGCGTTACCTCAAAGGGACTTCAAATTATATTCTTTGCTACTAGAGTACGGATTTACACCTAGTTAGCTACAGTGATGCTGATTGGGGTGGTGATATAGATGAGCAAAAGTCCACATATGGATATGCATTCTTGCTTGGTGGTGGAGCCATTACCTGGAGCAGTAAGAAGCAATCATGTATTTCCTTATCTACCATGGAGGCAGAGTTTGTGGCATGCGCAGCGGCCGTATAGGAGGCTGTTTAGTTATGAAGGGTCTTACAACATTTGGAAGTAGTCTCAGAAGCCTCAGACCTTGTCATTATTCATTGTGACAGCATGGCCGCACTCGCCTATGCCAAAGATCCTAAGTATCATGGTAGAACCAAACATATAGACATAAAGTTTAGCTTCATCAAAGCAATAGTGGCACAGAAGCAAGTTTTCTTAAAACAAATTTCTATTATTCGTATGGTTGCAGACCCACTGACCAAACCCATTTTGAGAGATACTCATTGTACTCATGTTAGGTCTTTGGGTTTACATAGATGGTAGTGACACTTATGTGTTTTTTGACTTGGATGATTACTAATGTACTTTGCAATGTTTGGGATATTATTTATGCAATAAGTATTTATTTTGTTTTATTTATTTTTTTTTTGTTTGGATATGACTTGTGAAAGAGCACATACAGATTTGTTGATTGATGTTAATAGGCAAGATTGGCTCACTACACGAGCAATCGCTTTTGGCACTCGATGGAGCAAGCAAAAATGAGACATGTGGTTGTTGGATTATAGTGGGAGTTGTTTCTAACTTAGATCATCCACAGCTAAAGTCGCCTTGATTTACCAAGATGAGGTCATGTTACTTGACCGACCATGGATGGAAATTTGTGCTTTCCATGATGTGCCTATGGATGATGGCCATATGCGAGATCTCATTTTAGCGCTTGTTTAGCGGTTGAATAAAGAACTCGAGTTAGGCGCTTGAAAAGTGACATGTGTGCTAGTTAGTGACTGAACTAAGATCTGTACGGTGTTTGGAGGATGACATCACTCTTTAGAAGAGTAACTCTACCATAGCATGTATTCATACTACATGTGCTTGGCGACCAATTAGTGAGATGAAAGAAAGGATCCCAATTTCTCCTCATCGTGTGAGTCTAAATACGTCAAAAATATGCTTTAAATTTTGACATTTATACTATACCCTTAGAAACTTTTAGACTATGTCATAAAGTAAGAAGTCAATGTTAGCTACTTTGGTATGTTACCCGTGGTCATGTATGATTCGACTTTGAGGAACATGTCTAAGAAAGCAATTGACTTCGAACTAAGTGACATGAGGGCGAAAGGAAGATTGTCTAGAATTACACCTCTGCTCTATATTCACTGTCGATAACTCACATCGCTCTATATGGGACATAGATTGGGTGTGAATACGTAGTATGATTGGAGGAGTAAAGCTTGCTCATTGAGAGATCAGAGATGCTTGACTCGGTGTAACTAGATGGATCTAGGGCATATGAGATACTATTTTTGGGTTGATGCCTCTATGCCAGCTCGTGACGAGTTTCTAGTGTAGAGCTCCCACATGCAGGTACCCTCAGCAGTTGCACGATCCATTGGCTAAGTACGATTGCATTTATTGGGTGGATTGAGATATAAAAGGCGCGGTGTCATGCTAGCGGATGCTTGAGTGTGAGATGTTGGAAATTGGGTCGTGTTTATAACTCTGACTCAATTGGGTTGCCCATGGTGGCATCACCCAATTAGGAGAGATCCAAATACCAATAATAGATTATATATCATGATATGGGATAATCTTGATATAGGATAATTGTCAATATAATATATGATAATTATTGATTAGATATTATAGATATGAAATAGATATTATATGGGATAATATATCTATCCTATGGGTCTCCTAACTCTCCTATATAAACATACCTTGGGTTCTGTATTTTGATATAACAAAAAACATGCATTCTCTCTTCCCATAAACCATTCTGCCTTTGTACTATGATTGGTGTGGGCAAAACTCCAGTAGTTTTACTCCATTGCTGTCAAGATTATTCAAGAGTACGTGATTCACCTTCTAAGCTGGATTCATTGTGCATTCTGTTTACCAATAAGGTTTGTCTAAATCCATATTATTTTCCTTTGTGTATATAGTATTATATTTCCATCACCTCCAAAGCATGCCATGATATTTTTGAATACCTTATCTCCATCTAACTAATTAAAAAAATATGCAAAATAGGATTATATATATATATATATTTATTTTTAATTAAGATAATCTATTTTTTGTCTACTTTTTAGAGTCAATATAGTTTAAAAAAATATAAGAATAAGATACAATTTTTGTAAATTAGGAAAATAAAATTAAGATGAAATTAAATGTTTCTATGAATAATTTCATCTAACGTTGGGTTTTTTTGAAGTTCAAATCTCAACTTGACAGTGTTTGTGGGGTCACTATGGGTCATGTTTCAATGATCTTAACCATTCATTTTGTAAGGTCTTCCATGTATATCATTCACGAAAAAAAATTAAGCCAATTCAATAGTCGTAATATTTAATTTTATCATATTCATGTATAAAAAAATGAACTGACAAGTATAATTCTTAAAATAAATCATCTATTTTCTGGGTTTTGACAATGTGTGGGTCCCATAATGGCGTATTATGTGACAATTTTGTTATTAGTTCTATACACTGTTTTTTTTTTTCTATGCTAATTCTAGGTTTCCCAGATTTACCTAGCTGTACACGGGTCAAACATGGCATGGTGAACAATGAGTGTAGATTGGGTCTTTGCCAAAAATAGAATTCCACAAAGAATAGGTGAAAGCTAACTATAAGATTAATAATTTTGCAAAGGAAAAGAAACAGGAAAAATGTGAAAATGAATTCATTTTTGGAAAACCAAAGAAGTCTTTGATTCAATAGGTTAGTTGACTGTTGACTGTGAGAACCCGAATATACAAATCAAGTAAATAATTAAATAATAATTATTTTACAAACCTCAAATATTTTATTTGTAAATTTTAAGGTGCAAATTAAATATTACTGAACAATCTTTTAATTAATTTTAAACTATGAATAAATTTTTTATGAAAGTCCACAATTTTAAAGACTATTGATAATAATCTTAATAATAGTAACAATAATAATAATAATATAGTTAGTAAGGGGTCATTTTGAAAATTTATTATAGGAGGATAAAACCCTAATGGTGAGATATCAATTCTTTTCTAAACAACCCTAGCAGCAGACGTGAGATATAGAGAAAAGAGAGAGGAATGTGTCTTTTGTGAAGGAAATTAAAGAAGGAAAAAGGAGTCGTGCAGGTAAATATTTTTATATATAAGCATGTATGTTGTTTTCTTTGATTAAGACCATGGTAATCATTGAGTTGCTGAAGTCATTGTTTTGTGTGGATGATGGACGGTGGTGTGAAGCTAGGGGTTGGTGATGGGAAGTTTTGGGTTACAATGGTGGATGGAAATTTTGATCGTAAAATCACAAACTTTAAAAATCAAGAAAACATAGTAAGAGGATGAATTTTAAACTGAAACTTTTACAGTAGATTAATTACATATTGAATTTCATATATGAATTTTCTCATAATTTTTGGGAGTCAAAATCCATATAAACTGATGCGTTCAAATCTGTCCAAAAAACTGATTTAAAACAGTAAGTTCGGAAGCATTGTTCTCTTTGGGTATAGATTCGAAAATTCTCAAATTAGTGTCATTAGAACCGGTTACGAGTCTAGTTTCGTACATTTTTGGCCTTGATTGCTCATGTATACTACTAAGAGAACCATTAATTTCTTTAAAGTGCTGCAGAAAACAATCTGTTTAGATATAATTAATTGTAGATAATTATTTTGATAAGCAAATCAAGTAAAAACCAATTGGATTTGAAACTTAAGATATATTAGTTGATATCTGGAGGGTTTTGGAATTTTTCGAATAGTGTGGAGTGGGTTTTGTAATTTTTAAAGTTAGCGAATAGATTGGGAAAACTTGTTTAAAACTTTGTTTTATCTTAAATTTACTTTTAGTTAAGTTTCGATTGGGTAATTTTAGGCCTTGAAGAACATTAACTTAGGTATTATTTAAGAGTAACGGTGAGTGGGGTGAGCTGTTTTAGTGGGCTTTAGTGTGGGGTTCTTAGTTTATTATTCTCTTTAGTATTTTTAAATTAGTAGTGACGTGTAGTCTTCATACTTGGTTTAGGGAACTAGTTGGTCTTTCATACTCTATTTAAGGATTATATTATTTCGTTTTCAGGTGAGTAGTTTCATGCTACATATTTTTATAAATATTCCCCTATCCTGAACTGTTGGAAAATTTAATTTTTGTTTCAGGACTAAACTGTTTTGATAAATTATTATATTATCAATGGAATCAAATTATTTCAGAAACATGTGTGAACTTGGCACGCTGTAAACTATTTATTTTGGTCTCATGTTTATAATGGTGAACTACCATGTTTTGCAAAATTGATGTGTATTGATTATTGAGACCATCTGTATATTTTAGTCCAGGAAAATTATTTCACCGTGTGTGGTGACTCTAGCCACTAGGGAACAGATCCGGATTGGGCCGTGATGATTCTAGTGCTCAACAATTGTAAGGAAAAGACCTAGGTTAAGCTAGGTGACCTTCAATTGGATCGTCTTAGAGAAAAGGCCCGGGTTGCCACCCTGAGGATGACTCTTAGTTCGGTATTGGATCCAATGGGGCTTATTGCCTTGAGAACTGTGTGACATGTTACTTGTTATTTCTTGGTACCCAGAAAATTATTGGTGTTCATGTTGTAATTTGTTTTAAGTGAAAAATGTCATTTATCATGTTCTTGAGAGACATAAGTATTTTAACTATTAAATTGTGGAAATTTCTATTTGAAACAGATTCTCTTTACAAAACTGTACGCCAATCTAGTTTCTGTGATATATATCTTATTTTGGAATTAATCCCTATTTTCAAAACTGTATTTACTATCCATGTTGCTGCTCACTTTGCTATCAACTGCCTTAGTTGTTTATCACTTTCAGGTGTTAGAAGGACTTAGACTGGACT
This sequence comes from Camellia sinensis, assembly GCF_055761805.1. Lineage (NCBI taxonomy): Eukaryota > Viridiplantae > Streptophyta > Magnoliopsida > Ericales > Theaceae > Camellia > Camellia sinensis. The sequence continues at coordinate 25,537,040 of NW_028128987.1, forward strand.
TATGGCGTAGCGGGGACTCAATTGCATGGGCCTCTAGGACATTCATTTTTTTTTTTTTTAGCTTGTTATGTCAGGTTTTGTGCATACTTTGTGGTTGGATTTTTTATTTATTTATTTAGAATTATTTTATTTTGTGAGCGATTTGTGTTCCATTTAGTATATATTTTTGGAAGTTGGTTATGGTTGGTTTTACTATTTATACTTGTGACTTGTCACTTGATTGAGTTTTGATTTATTTATTTATGGGCTATCATCACATTTATTCTTTGTGATTTTGGGTTCATGTTTAGGCTTACGTGTGCCTTGAGCTGCGTCCCTATGGGCCACAGCCGGTCATACCCGAATTTGGGGTGTGACAACCGGAATCGAACCGTGACGTCATAAATATATTAAAATTATGTTTAAATAAAAATATAAGTAATAAAATTATAAATTAAAAAAATTAAATAATTTTGAATATTTCTCCTAATACTTTTTTTACAAAAAAACATAAAAATATATTTTAAAATATTATTAATTTTAATTTTGGAAGAAGAAATCAAATATTCAATATTCCCTTCATATGATTTTAATTCAAATAATTTGATTGAAAGAAGAGCAAAAATTTTGGAGAGATATCAAAATTTTAAGTTTCCCTCCAATAAATTTGATTCAATCTCACATAGATTTCTTGAGTTTTTTTGGAAGAAGTTTTTTCTTATAAATAGGTAGAGGCCTTCACAATAATTTCAAACTCTCAATGGGATTCCTTACAAGAGGAGACCCTTAAAAGAGAGTTTCGAATTAAAATTTTCTTATATATATATAAAATAAGAAAGAAAGAAAAGAAAGAGAGAATAAAAAAAAAAAACAAAAACAAAAATTTGATTTTCTTGACCCGGTGAATTGCCCCCTGGTCGACCGGTTCAGCAGCCGGTCCGGTCTGGTTTTTAAAACCTTGTTTGACACCACTAAGACACAAGTTTTAGAGTGTTGGTGTTGCGAGTAGCTCTCCTCAAGATTCCTTCATCTCCATTCCCCTCAAGACTGCAGTTCGTGGGCTTGACGAGGCCCACAACTGTGATCCAAACAGTTCATCTCGTAGTCCTCAAAGAGAACAACATATATATAAATCAGTATGACTGGATATTGATAGACATACTAATTTATTGTATTTTATTTTATAAAGTGGACTATTTTAGTTTAAAAACATATTTACCACTCATTTCATAAAACAAAACATGATTGGTTAGTTTGTCTATCAATGTCCAAACGAGCTAATTTTTTTTCCATATATATATGTGTTGGGTATACCTCCTTATTGGAGTTTGGAACCCAATTGATTTCTTAAAGAATTTTAATTTGGTTTGGTTTAGGTATAATATATTTTAAGATATTATATCTAATTTATGGAGATCCAATTCAATTTGGTAACAATTAGGGTTTGATAAAATAAACTCAAGACTCAACCATATATATATATATATATATATGTGTGGCTTTGTTTTTGGTGTAACATAGAGTGCGGCTACTATAATATATTTGATTAATCAGTTTGTGCCTTTGGAATTGGTGGACTAATAGTAGTGTTCTTGATCAAGTTCGGTGGGTTATTGTGCTCAGTTCGTTGCTTCTATTGCCTTTGATTCGAAGTTGATTTGGGTTGTTATTTTGGATCTCCTTTGTCACGCCCCAAGCTCTGTGACAACGCCGCACACTCATATAAGTAAGCATGCAAGGCTAAGAATCCAATCACATAACCCACAAAATAAAATACTCAAATTAAATCCTTAATTGTCATAACGCCAAAATCCATAAAAATAAATAGTTCTCATATGAAAATGTCCACCAAGTCCACTAATTTAATCCACTAAAAAAACAATAATCCAAGTACTTAAATCATGGTCCTACTCTCGGCACTCTCACATGTAAAAAAGATCCCGCGCAGCTCTACTCTTCAGAATCTGAAAAAAAATAAGAGTAAGCTAGATAGCCCAGTAAATAACCAACCATCTCTGCTAGCTGGATCAAGTATACAAAAATAAATAAATAAATCGATAACCAATAAATATAATTTTTTCTACAGTTCAATAAATGAACAATTATTTGCAAGGTGGTTTCATAGCTAAAAATAATCAATGTACAATACATTTTAAATGAAAAGCCAACAAGATAATTCAAAGTAATTCGTTGTTCAAATCGATGGTTCGATATTCAGATGGTTCAATGATTTGATTCACAAAACCCAAGTCTTACTGACTACGGTCACATAGCCCGTGACAAGGCCCAGAACCACACATAGGCCGGTGGTAAAGCCCCAAAAGAAACTAGTTTCTGTGCCAATAAATAACCCCCATTGGCTAGGGTCCAAATCATAGTCAGACTAGAGTGATGTTCAAAATTCAAACAATACACAACTTTTAAATAAAACATTCGAAGTTTTCATGAATAAACGTTTAGTACAATTTTCAGAATAGTTTAACCAAATATTCAAATAATTTTCATAATAATATTCGATGTTGTTTTATACTTGACCCATATTTTATTTTAAGAGAACATAAAGGCTATAAATAAATATTTATGATTTTAAACGATTCGATAGGAACAAAAATGAACCAACAGTGATAGAGGGTTACTTACCTCAAACAGCTAAAATAATATTTCCCAAGCTAATCTCAAATTATCAAGATCCACCTCAATCTCACAAACCTAATAAAATATTACACCGCATAAACAATTATTATGTGCACCCATCCATCTCTTCTTGTAACAACAATAGAATAAATTAACCCAATAGTCTATTAGGAACTCCCACGATTTAGCATCAAAACAAATAAATAACCCCCATTGAAATTCTCAACCCATATTATTCTCTTGTTGTTTATATACATGTAAAAATTTGTAATTGCTTGTAGTCAATCGTGTATCCCACAAATACACCACCATTAAACTTAACCGATCACATATCAATCTCAAAATATGAACCACCCAAATGGGATGCAAAATATACTCTAAAATTGAGTGAAACCGAGACCCCCAACATAGACTACATCAATATATCTATTTAATCATATATGCCCATAAAATCATCTATTGATATATTAACACCAAAATCATAGATAAGAATACAATAAAATAAAATCTTACCTAAGTGATGAATAAAGCAAAACCACCACTCTTATGAATCCTCCCTCTTCCTTGGTTTGGGTTTCTTTTCTTTAATTTTAAACTTTTCCAAACCCTTGCTTGCTGCCTTCACCTTTAACTCTTCCAAACCTTTTCTGCAGCACAAGCCTCTCTTCTCTTTTTCTTTTCTTTTTTTTTTCTTTTACCTTCTCAAACCCTAGCCGCCTATGGAGCAATTCATAGCCTCTGTTTTGTTTGTTTTCCAAGACTTGAAGCCACAATAGGTGGGCTTATTAACCTAATTTCTTAAAGTTACAAAATTACCCATCTAAGTAATAGGAAATATAATGCCATCTCATAACTAATTCTTTGATATTAATAAATGACTCATATAAGTTAATTTAATTACTAATCTATCCAATAAAATAATCCTACACACAACTTGGGTTTTACATCCTTCCCCCCTTCAAAGAAATTTCGTCCTCGAAATTTGACATACCTGAAGTCTTAAAAAGTTGTGGATACTTTCGTTTCATTTCATCCTCGAGTTCCCAAGTTGCTTCTCTTTCTGAGTGATTACTCCATTGAACCTTAACGTAGTGGATGACTCGACGTCTCAAAACCTGCTCCTTATCAACAATTCTTACAGGGTGTTCCTCATAGGTCAAATCCTCCTTAAACTGTAACGGTGCATGATCAATCACATGATTAGGATTCGGTATATACTTCCTCAAATCGAAACATGGAAGACATTATAAACTGCAACTAGTGAAGGTGGTAGGGCAAGTCTGTAAGCTACCTCACCAATTCGATCTAAAACCTCAAATGGCCCAACAAATCTAGGACTCAATTTACCACGAACACCAAACCTTATTACTCCTTTCATAGGAGACACCTTAAGGAACACATGGTCTCCAACCCCAAACACCAAATTGTGTCTCCTGTTATCTGTATAACTTTTCTGTCTACTCTGTGTCGTACAAAGTCGCTCTCTAATAAGATTGACCTTGTCCACTATTTGTTGCACAATCTCAAGCCCTAATAACTTCCTTTCACCCACATCATCCCAACAAATAGGTGATCTACACTTTCGTCCATATAAAGCCTCATATGGTGCCATCTGAGTGCTCGCATGATAACTGTTATTATAAGAGAATTCCACTAATGCCAAATGCTCATCCCAAAAACCTCCAAGATCGATAACACAAGCCCTCAACATGTCTTCCAAGGTTTGAATAGTTCTCTCTGATTGTCCATCAGTTTGAGGATGAAAGGCAGTGCTAAAATTCAACTAGTGCCCAAAGCTGTATGCAAACTCCTCCAAAACATAGATACAAATCTGCTATCTCTATCAGACACTATGGTCACCGGAATACCATGCAACTTCACAATCTCCTTGATATATGATTTTTCAAACTTCTCTAAGGAGAACCCTACCTTAAAAGCTAGAAAGTGAGCGGATTTGGTCAATCGATCAACGATAACCCAAATAGCATTGTTACCACCTTGGGTCCTAGGCAACCCTGTCACAAAATCCATGGTAATATGTTCCCACTTCCACTCGGGAATAGGAAAAGGTTGTAACTTACTTGCAGGTCTCTGATGTTCAACTTTCACTTGTTGGCATACCAAACATTGAGCAACATCCTAAGCAATTTCCCTCTTCATATTATTCCACCAAAAGTTCCTCTTCAAGTCTTTATACATTTTAGTGCTCCCTGGATGTACAGTATATCCTGAACTGTGAGCTTCTCTCAGGATTTCTCTCTTGAGCTCTAAATCATTAGGCACACACAACCTCTCTCCAAATCTCAAGCTTCCATCTTTATGCATACAAAAGTCCATCTGTAGCCCTATTTCCATTTCAGCCTTAAGTTTTTGCAACTGAGGATCTCTTCCCTGAGCATCTTTAATTCTATCAATCAAGGTGGGTTGAACTCTAAGGTTTGCCAACTGCACTCCATGGCTATGCCATCTAATCTCAATATTCAACCTCTGCAAGTCCTCCAAGATATTCTTTTGGTCAGTGATCAAGGTAGCCAAATTACTCTGGGCCTTTCTACTCAAGGCATCCGCCACTACATTGGCTTTTCCTGGATGATAATTGATAGTCAAATCATAGTCCTTTAATAGCTCCAACCATTGCCTTTGCCTCATATTCATTTCTTTTTGAGTGAAAATATACTTCAAACTTTTATGATCAGTGAATATCTCACATTTCACCCCATACAAATAGTGCCTCCAGATTTTCAATGCAAACACCACGGCAGCCAACTCCAAATCATGCGTAGGATAATTTTGCTCATATGGCTTCAACTGCCTAGACGCATATGCCACTACCTTATCATTCTGCATCAGGACACAACCCAAGCCCATCTTCGATGCGTCACTATAGATGGTAAAACCTTCATCTCCGGACGGAACTACAAGTACTGGAGTAGACACCAATCGACTCTTTAGATCCTGGAAACTCTTCTCACAATCATCAGACCATTCAAATTTAACCCCTTTTTGTGTTAAATGAGTCAAAGGCATAGAAATTCGGGAAAATCCCTCAACAAACCTTCTATAATAACCTACTAAACCCAAGAAGCTACGAATTTCAGTGACACTAGTAGGCCTATTCCACTCTACCACCGCCTCCACTTTCCTGGGGTCAACAGACACCCCATCTCTAAATATCACATGACCCAAAAATGATACACTCTCCAGCCAAAATTCACACTTCTTTAATTTAGCAAATAATTTATTCTCCCTTAATATCTGCAACACTATTCTCAGATGTTCTTCGTGCTGCTCTTTACTCTTTGAGTACACAAGAATGCCATCAATAAAAACTACCACAAACTGATCTAAGAAGGGTTTAAATACTCTGCTCATTAAATCCATAAAAGCTGTAGGCACATTGGTCAACCCAAACTGCATCACTAAAAATTCATAATGCCCATACCTAGTTCGGAAGGCTGTCTTAGGTATATCTTCCGCCTTAACCTTCAACTGATGATAGCCAGAACGAAGGTTAATCTTAGAAAAGACTTGTGCCCCTTACAACTGATCAAATAGGTCATCTATCCTAGGCAAAGGATATTTATTTCGGATTGTCACCTTGTTCAACTCTCGATAATCAATGCAAAGGCGAAAATTACCATCCTTCTTTTTCACAAATAAAACAGGCGCACCCCAAGGAGAAACACTAGGCCTAATAAAGTCCTTATCTAGTAACTCTTGTAATTGTTCCTTCAACTCTTTCAACTCTGCTGGGCCATCGGATACGGAGCCTTGGAGATAGGACCTGTACCGGGTATCAATGCAATGGCAAACTCAATCTCTCTATCCCGGTAACTCTTCAGGAAAAACATCGGGAAATTCCTTCACAACTAGAATATCCTCTAACTTCAATTCAGTCTCACGAGTATCTCTCACAGAAGCTAAATAGCCCTCGCACCCATTCCTTAACAACCGTCTAGCTTGCAAAGCTGAGATTACCAAAAGAGGAGTGTTAACTCCACTACCCACAAAACAAAATTCTGGTTGATTAGGAATCTGAAATACTACCCTTTTTCCTCGACAATCAACAGAAGCATAATTGGTTTCCAACCAATCCATTCTAAGAATTATGTCAAAGTCCCGCATATCTAAAACAGTCAAGTTTACAAGCAATCTCCTGCTATCTATACTAACCACACGAGATTTTCCAATGTCTCCTCATGTTCCATTGTAACCTATATGCATCAATAATAAAATCTCATCTTATTCAATTCTCAAGTCCCTATAACAAGTAAATAAAAATAACATTATATCAAATTATAAGCGTTCCCAATCCTACATCTACCCAATCTCACCACTATTCTATACCAGCCTTTAAAATTACAACCTGGCTCTGATACCACAAAATTGTCACGCCCCAAGCTCTGTGACAACGCCGCACACTCATATAAGTAAGCATGCAAGGCTAAGAATCCAATCACATAACCCACAAAATAAAATACTCAAATTAAATCCTTAATTGTCATAATGCCAAAATCCATAAAAATAAATAGTTCTCATATGAAAATGTCCACCAAGTCCACTAATTTAATCCACTAAAAAAACAATAATCCAAGTACTTAAATCATGGTCCTACTCTCGGCACTCTCACATGTAAAAAAGATCCCGCGCAGCTCTACTCTTCAGAATCTGAAAAAAAATAAGAGTAAGCTAGATAGCCCAGTAAATAACCAACCATCTCTGCTAGCTGGATCAAGTATACAAAAATAAATAAATAAATCGATAACCAATAAATATAATTTTTTCTACAGTTCAATAAATGAACAATTATTTGCAAGGTGGTTTCATAGCTAAAAATAATCAATGTACAATACATTTTAAATGAAAAGCCAACAAGATAATTCAAAGTAATTCGTTGTTCAAATCGATGGTTCGATATTCAGATGGTTCAATGATTTGATTCACAAAACCCAAGTCTTACTGACTACGGTCACATAGCCCGTGACAAGGCCCAGAACCACACATAGGCCGGTGGTAAAGCCCCAAAAGAAACTAGTTTCTGTGCCAATAAATAACCCCCATTGGCTAGGGTCCAAATCATAGTCAGACTAGAGTGATGTTCAAAATTCAAACAATACACAACTTTTAAATAAAACATTCGAAGTTTTCATGAATAAACGTTTAGTACAATTTTCAGAATAGTTTAACCAAATATTCAAATAATTTTCATAATAATATTCGATGTTGTTTTATACTTGACCCATATTTTATTTTAAGAGAACATAAAGGCTATAAATAAATATTTATGATTTTAAACGATTCGATAGGAATAAAAATGAACCAACAGTGATAGAGGGTTACTTACCTCAAACAGCTAAAATAATATTTCCCAAGCTAATCTCAAATTATCAAGATCCACCTCAATCTCACAAACCTAATAAAATATTACACCGCATAAACAATTATTATGTGCACCCATCCATCTCTTCTTGTAACAACAATAGAATAAATTAACCCAATAGTCTATTAGGAACTCCCACGATTTAGCATCAAAACAAATAAATAACCCCCATTGAAATTCTCAACCCATATTATTCTCTTGTTGTTTATATACATGTAAAAATTTGCAATTGCTTGTAGTCAATCGTGTATCCCACAAATACACCACCATTAAACTTAACCGATCACATATCAATCTCAAAATATGAACCACCCAAATGGGATGCAAAATATACTCTAAAATTGAGTGAAACCGAGACCCCCAACATAGACTACATCAATATATCTATTTAATCATATATGCCCATAAAATCATCTATTGATATATTAACACCAAAATCATAGATAAGAATACAATAAAATAAAATCTTACCTAAGTGATGAATAAAGCAAAACCACCACTCTTATGAATCCTCCCTCTTCCTTGGTTTGGATTTCTTTTCTTTAATTTTAAACTTTTCCAAACGCTTGCTTGTTGCCTTCACCTTTAACTCTTCCAAACCTTTTCTGCAGCACAAGCCTCTCTTCTCTTTTTCTTTTCTTTTTTTTTTCTTTTACCTTCTCAAACCCTAGCCGCCTATGGAGCAATTCATAGCCTCTGTTTTGTTTGTTTTCCAAGACTTGAAGCTACAATAGGTGGGCTTATTAACCTAATTTCTTAAAGTTACAAAATTACCCATCTAAGTAATAGGAAATATAATGCCATCTCATAACTAATTCTTTGATATTAATAAATGACTCATATAAGTTAATTTAATTACTAATCTATCCAATAAAATAATCCTACACACAACTTGGGTTTTACATCCTTCCCCCCTTCAAAGAAATTTCGTCCTCGAAATTTGACATACCTGAAGTCTTAAAAAGTTGTGGATACTTTCGTTTCATTTCATCCTCGAGTTCCCAAGTTGCTTCTCTTTCTGAGTGATTACTCCATTGAACCTTAACGTAGTGGATGACTCGACGTCTCAAAACCTGCTCCTTATCAACAATTCTTACAGGGTGTTCCTCATAGGTCAAATCCTCCTTAAACTGTAATGGTGCATGATCAATCACATGATTAGGATTCGGTATATACTTCCTCAAATCGAAACATGGAAGACATTATAAACTGCAACTAGTGAAGGTGGTAGGGCAAGTCTGTAAGCTACCTCACCAATTCGATCTAAAACCTCAAATGGCCCAACAAATCTAGGACTCAATTTACCACGAACACCAAACCTTATTACTCCTTTCATAGGAGACACCTTAAGGAACACATGGTCTCCAACCCCAAACACCAAATTGTGTCTCCTGTTATCTGTATAACTTTTCTGTCTACTCTGTGTCGTACAAAGTCGCTCTCTAATAAGATTGACCTTGTCCACTATTTGTTGCACAATCTCAAGCCCTAATAACTTCCTTTCACCCACATCATCCCAACAAATAGGTGATCTACACTTTCGTCCATATAAAGCCTCATATGGTGCCATCTGAGTGCTCGCATGATAACTGTTATTATAAGAGAATTCCACTAATGCCAAATGCTCATCCCAAAAACCTCCAAGATCGATAACACAAGCCCTCAACATGTCTTCCAAGGTTTGAATAGTTCTCTCTGATTGTCCATCAGTTTGAGGATGAAAGGCAGTGCTAAAATTCAACTAGTGCCCAAAGCTGTATGCAAACTCCTCCAAAACATAGATACAAATCTGCTATCTCTATCAGACACTATGGTCACCGGAATACCATGCAACTTCACAATCTCCTTGATATACGATTTTGCAAACTTCTCTAAGGAGAACCCTACCTTAAAAGCTAGAAAGTGAGCGGATTTGGTCAATCGATCAACGATAACCCAAATAGCATTGTTACCACCTTGGGTCCTAGGCAACCCTGTCACAAAATCCATGGTAATATGTTCCCACTTCCACTCGGGAATAGGAAAAGGTTGTAACTTACTTGCAGGTCTCTGATGTTCAACTTTCACTTGTTGGCATACCAAACATTGAGCAACATACTAAGCAATTTCCCTCTTCATATTATTCCACCAAAAGTTCCTCTTCAAGTCTTTATACATTTTAGTGCTCCCTGGATGTACAGTATATCCTGAACTGTGAGCTTCTCTCAGGATTTCTCTCTTGAGCTCTAAATCATTAGGCACACACAACCTCTCTCCAAATCTCAAGCTTCCATCTTTATGCATACAAAAGTCCATCTGTAGCCCTATTTCCATTTCAGCCTTAAGTTTTTGCAACTGAGGATCTCTTCCCTGAGCATCTTTAATTCTATCAATCAAGGTGGGTTGAACTCTAAGGTTTGCCAACTGCACTCCATGGCTATGCCATCTAATCTCAATATTCAACCTCTGCAAGTCCTCCAAGATATTCTTTTGGTCAGTGATCAAGGTAGCCAAATTACTCTGGGCCTTTCTACTCAAGGCATCCGCCACTACATTGGCTTTTCCTGGATGATAATTGATAGTCAAATCATAGTCCTTTAATAGCTCCAACCATTGCCTTTGCCTCATATTCATTTCTTTTTGAGTGAAAATATACTTCAAACTTTTATGATCAGTGAATATCTCACATTTCACCCCATACAAATAGTGCCTCCAGATTTTCAATGCAAACACCACGGCAGCCAACTCCAAATCATGCGTAGGATAATTTTGCTCATATGGCTTCAACTGCCTAGACGCATATGCCACTACCTTATCATTCTGCATCAGGACACAACCCAAGCCCATCTTCGATGCGTCACTATAGATGGTAAAACCTTCATCTCCGGACGGAACTACAAGTACTGGAGTAGACACCAATCGACTCTTTAGATCCTGGAAACTCTTCTCACAATCATCAGACCATTCAAATTTAACCCCTTTTTGTGTTAAATGAGTCAAAGGCATAGAAATTCGGGAAAATCCCTCAACAAACCTTCTATAATAACCTACTAAACCCAAGAAGCTACGAATTTCAGTGACACTAGTAGGCCTATTCCACTCTACCACCGCCTCCACTTTCCTGGGGTCAACAGACACCCCATCTCTAAATATCACATGACCCAAAAATGATACACTCTCCAGCCAAAATTCACACTTCTTTAATTTAGCAAATAATTTATTCTCCCTTAATATCTGCAACACTATTCTCAGATGTTCTTCGTGCTGCTCTTTACTCTTTGAGTACACAAGAATGCCATCAATAAAAACTACCACAAACTGATCTAAGAAGGGTTTAAATACTCTGCTCATTAAATCCATAAAAGCTGTAGGCACATTGGTCAACCCAAACTGCATCACTAAAAATTCATAATGCCCATACCTAGTTCGGAAGGCTGTCTTAGGTATATCTTCCGCCTTAACCTTCAACTGATGATAGCCAGAACGAAGGTTAATCTTAGAAAAGACTTGTGCCCCTTGCAACTGATCAAATAGGTCATCTATCCTAGGCAAAGGATATTTATTTCGGATTGTCACCTTGTTCAACTCTCGATAATCAATGCAAAGGCGAAAATTACCATCCTTCTTTTTCACAAATAAAACAGGCGCACCCCAAGGAGAAACACTAGGCCTAATAAAGTCCTTATCTAGTAACTCTTGTAATTGTTCCTTCAACACTTTCAACTCTGCTGGGCCATCCGATACGGAGCCTTGGAGATAGGACCTGTACCGGGTATCAATGCAATGGCAAACTCAATCTCTCTATCCCGGTAACTCTTCAGGAAAAACATCGGGAAATTCCTTCACAACTAGAATATCCTCTAACTTCAATTCAGTCTCACGAGTATCTCTCACAGAAGCTAAATAGCCCTCGCACCCATTCCTTAACAACCGTCTAGCTTGCAAAGCTGAGATTACCAAAAGAGGAGTGTTAACTCCACTACCCACAAAACAAAATTCTGGTTGATTAGGAATCTGAAATACTACCCTTTTTCCTCGACAATCAACAGAAGCATAATTGGTTTCCAACCAATCCATTCTAAGAATTATGTCAAAGTCCCGCATATCTAAAACAGTCAAGTTTACAAGCAATCTCCTGCTATCTATACTAACCACACGAGATTTTCCAATGTCTCCTCATGTTCCATTGTAACCTATATGCATCAATAATAAAATCTCATCTTATTCAATTCTCAAGTCCCTATAACAAGTAAATAAAAATAACATTATATCAAATTATAAGCGTTCCCAATCCTACATCTACCCAATCTCACCACTATTCTATACCAGCCTTTAAAATTACAACCTGGCTCTGATACCACAAAATTGTCACGCCCCAAGCTCTGTGACAACGCCGCACACTCATATAAGTAAGCATGCAAGGCTAAGAATCCAATCACATAACCCACAAAATAAAATACTCAAATTAAATCCTTAATTGTCATAATGCCAAAATCCATAAAAATAAATAGTTCTCATATGAAAATGTCCACCAAGTCCACTAATTTAATCCACTAAAAAAACAATAATCCAAGTACTTAAATCATGGTCCTACTCTCGGCACTCTCACATGTAAAAAAGATCCCGCGCAGCTCTACTCTTCAGAATCTGAAAAAAAATAAGAGTAAGCTAGATAGCCCAGTAAATAACCAACCATCTCTGCTAGCTGGATCAAGTATACAAAAATAAATAAATAAATCGATAACCAATAAATATAATTTTTTCTACAGTTCAATAAATGAACAATTATTTGCAAGGTGGTTTCATAGCTAAAAATAATCAATGTACAATACATTTTAAATGAAAAGCCAACAAGATAATTCAAAGTAATTCGTTGTTCAAATCGATGGTTCGATATTCAGATGGTTCAATGATTTGATTCACAAAACCCAAGTCTTACTGACTACGGTCACATAGCCCGTGACAAGGCCCAGAACCACACATAGGCCGGTGGTAAAGCCCCAAAAGAAACTAGTTTCTGTGCCAATAAATAACCCCCATTGGCTAGGGTCCAAATCATAGTCAGACTAGAGTGATGTTCAAAATTCAAACAATACACAACTTTTAAATAAAACATTCGAAGTTTTCATGAATAAACGTTTAGTACAATTTTCAGAATAGTTTAACCAAATATTCAAATAATTTTCATAATAATATTCGATGTTGTTTTATACTTGACCCATATTTTATTTTAAGAGAACATAAAGGCTATAAATAAATATTTATGATTTTAAACGATTCGATAGGAATAAAAATGAACCAACAGTGATAGAGGGTTACTTACCTCAAACAACTAAAATAATATTTCCCAAGCTAATCTCAAATTATCAAGATCCACCTCAATCTCACAAACCTAATAAAATATTACACCGCATAAACAATTATTATGTGCACCCATCCATCTCTTCTTGTAACAACAATAGAATAAATTAACCCAATAGTCTATTAGGAACTCCCACGATTTAGCATCAAAACAAATAAATAACCCCCATTGAAATTCTCAACCCATATTATTCTCTTGTTGTTTATATACATGTAAAAATTTGTAATTGCTTGTAGTCAATCGTGTATCCCACAAATACACCACCATTAAACTTAACCCATCACATATCAATCTCAAAATATGAACCACCCAAATGGGATGCAAAATATACTCTAAAATTGAGTGAAACCGAGACCCCCAACATAGACTACATCAATATATCTATTTAATCATATATGCCCATAAAATCATCTATTGATATATTAACACCAAAATCATAGATAAGAATACAATAAAATAAATCTTACCTAAGTGATGAATAAAGCAAAACCACCACTCTTATGAATCCTCCCTCTTCCTTGGTTTGGGTTTCTTTTCTTTAATTTTAAACTTTTCCAAACCCTTGCTTGCTGCCTTCACCTTTAACTCTTCCAAACCTTTTCTGCAACACAAGCCTCTCTTCTCTTTTTCTTTTCTTTTTTTTTTTCTTTTACCTTCTCAAACCCTAGCCGCCTATGGAGCAATTCATAGCCTCTGTTTTGTTTGTTTTCCAAGACTTGAAGCCACAATAGGTGGGCTTATTAACCTAATTTCTTAAAGTTACAAAATTACCCATCTAAGTAATAGGAAATATAATGCCATCTCATAACTAATTCTTTGATATTAATAAATGACTCATATAAGTTAATTTAATTACTAATCTATCCAATAAAATAATCCTACACACAACTTGGGTTTTACATCCTTCAACTTTGGTTTCGAAGATTTTTGTTCATCTATTTAGTGAGGTCTTTCCTCTTGTTTATTTGTGATTATTTGGAATTCACCTAAGGGTGATTTTGTGAGACCATTCGTGTCTCGTTTGTAATCGTTTGAAAATTTATTTGGTTGATAGTGGAATTGGATTTCGATCCCGTGGACGTACCTCACATTGAGGGAACCACGTAAAAATTCTTGTGTTGTTTTTTATTTAATTTTTCCGCATTATTTTTTATTCCCATTGATTGATTTACTTGTGGGGAATCATATATTTTCCCTAACAACTGGTATCAAAGCTTACGGTTTATTTGGGTTTATTTATTTGTGTAAATCAATTGAAGGGAATGTGGGTCGCATGTCTAGCTTCAATGGAAGTAATTGGGTAACTTGGAAAACTAAAATGGAGGACCTATTATTTTGTAAAAATTTGTATGGACCCATTGAGGGTGATAGTGGTAAACCCAAGGGTATGAAAGATGATGAATGGAATAGGCTTAATCAAAAAGCCGCTGGTGTTATCCGTCAATGGATTGATGACAGCGTGTTTCATCATGTTGCTACTGAAACTTCAGCACATGATTTATGGAAAAAATTAGAAGGCCTTTATGATAGGAAATCAGTCACAAATAAAGCTTTTCTGTTTCGTAAGTTTGTTAATTTAAAATATAAAGAGGGCAGCCCTATTCCGGAACATCTGAATGAAATAAAGAGTATTGTTAACCAACTTGCTTCTATGAAAATTATTTTTGATGATGAGTTGTAGGCTTTGATGCTACTTAGTTCTTTGCCCGAAAGTTGGGAGACTTTGGTTGTGACCGTTAGTAATTCGGCGCCCGATGGAGTTGTCACAATGGGCCAAGTCACTAGTAGCTTGTTGAATGAAGAAACTAGAAGAAAATCAGCGGGCTTCTTTTATTCGGAAGCATTCGTTGTGAGAGGCCGAAGCAAAACAAGAGGGAGGAGTAAGACTCCTCATGGTCGTGATCAAAGCCGTGACAAATCAAAAGATGGTTCTTTTTCAAAGAAAGACATTGAGTGCTATTATTGCCATGAGAAAGGGCACATGAAGCGAGAATGCCAAAAGCTCAAGAATAAGGAGAAAAGGCGTGACAAAAGTGTGGATAAGAAGCAAGAAGACACAACGGCAGTTACTACCGATGATCTCATGGTTGTTTGTGAAGATGATTGTATCAATTTTGTGGGCCAAGAGAGCAATTGGGTGATTGATTCTGGTGCTTCTTTTCATGTGACTTCTCGACTTGATTTCTTCACTACCTACACCAAAGGAGATTATGGTTCTGTTCGAATTGGTAATGAAGGTCTGTCCAAGATTATTGGCATGGGTGATGTTTGCTTGGAAACAAATTTGGGTTGCAAGTTATTGCTTAAAGATATGAGGCATGTTCCTGACATTCGCCTCAATTTGATCTCTACTAGGAAGCTAGATGATGACCACTTCAATAACAAATTTTGTGATGGAATATGGAAGCTCACAAAGGGTTCTTTGGTGGTGGCTAAGTGCAAGAAGACTCATACACTTTATTCGATGCAAGGAAAAATTTGTAAAGGTGTTGTCAATGCACTTGAAGATGATACTTCTACCAAATTGTGGCACAAGAGGTTTGGCCATATGAGTGAAAAGGGGCTTCAAGTTTTGTTCAAAAAAGAGCTTTTACCTGGTTTGAAAGGTACACATCTCAAAACTTGTGTTCATTGTTTGGCGGGTAAACAACATAGAGTTTCTTTTCATAAAATGTTGCCTCTAGAAAAGAAAATGTTTTGGAGTTGATTCCTTCGGATGTTTGTGGTCCTTTGAAAGTTAGAACACATAGTGTACTTTATTTTGTTACTTTCATTGATGATTATTCAAGGAAAGTTTGGGCTTTTCTACTAAAAAACTAAAGATCAAGTTCTAGAAGTATTTAAGTATTTTCAGGCCATGGTTGAAAGAGAAACAGGGCAGAAATTGAAGTGCATCCGATCAGACAATGATGGTGAATACATTGGGCCATTTGATGAGTATTGTCGCAGCCAAGGTATTCGGCACCAAAAGACAGTTAAGAAGACTCCTCAACAAAATGGCGTTGCTGAGAGGATGAACCGCACCATTGTGGAAAGAACAAGGTGTTTACTTTCATAAGCTAAATTGCCAAGATCCTTTTGGGGTGAGGCAATGAAGACAGCGGTTGACGTGATCAATTTGTCTCCTTCCTATCCTTTGAATGGTGATGTTCCAGAAAGAGTTTGGACTGGTAAAGATGTATCTTATGAGCATTTGAGAGTGTTTGGTTGCCGAGCTTTTGTTCACATTCCAAAGGATGAGAGGTCCAAGCTTGATAGTAAGTCAAGACAATGTATTTTTCTTGGCTATTTGCGTGATGAATTCGGGTATAGATTGTGGGATCCGGTCGACAAGAAAGTCATTCGAAACTGTGATGTTGTGTTTTTTGAAGACCAAACAATTGAAGACTTTGGCAAAGGTGATCAGCCGGAGCCAAAAACTAGTGATCTCATTGACATTGATCTATCTCCTTCATCTTCAGTTGATGATGAAAATGGGGGAGATGTGCAGCCACCTATTGAAGATGAAGAGGATGATACTAATTCTAATGAAGTTGAGCCAGAAATTGAGGAAGAGCATCCAACTCAAGAACCGTCATCACAACTTGAGTTGAGGAAATCTACAAGGGACCGACAACCTTCAAGAAAGCATCCTCCCAATGAATTTGTATTGATATTTGATCAAGGGGAGCTTGAGAGCTACCAAGAAGAAATTGAGCATGCAAAGAAAGATGATTGGAAAAAGGCCATGGAAGAGGAGATGAATTCCTTGCTTGAAAACCACACTTATGATTTAGTGAAGTTGCCTAAGGGGAGGAAAATTCTGAAAAATAGTGGGTTTTCAAATTGAAGAATAACGGCAAGAATCTAAGGTACAAAGCACGTCTTGTTGTGAAAAGCTTTGGGCAAAAGAAAGGTATTGACTTTGATGAGATTTTCTCGCCGGTTATGAAGATGTCTTCTATTCGGGTTGTACTTGGCATGGCTGCAAGTATGAACCTTGAAGTTGAACAACTTGATGTGAAGACTGCATTTCTTCATGGTGATCTTGAAGAAGAAATTTACATGGAGCAACCAGAAGGTTTTGTGGAAAAAGGGAAAGAGAAATTTGTTTGCAAATTGAAGAAAAGTTTGTATGGCCTCATGCAAGCCCCGCGGCAATGGTATACAAAATTTGACTCTTTCATGATGAATAATGGTTTTTCTAAAACCACTTCGGACCATTGTGTGTTTGTGAAAAAATTTTCGAATGGTAAATTTATTATTCTTTTGCTTTATGTTGATGACATGTTAATTGTGAGTCAAGATTCTACCATGATAAACAGGTTGAAATTGAAGTTGAGCAAGTCTTTTGCTATGAAAGATTTGGGGCCGGCAAAGCAAATACTTGGTATGAAAATTGTCCGTGATCGCAAAGAGGGGCTGATTTGGTTGTCTCAAGAAAGCTACATTGAGAAAGTTCTTGAGAGGTTCAACATGGATAAAGCAAAGCCGGTTGGTTGTCCGCTTGCGGGTCACTTCAAGCTTAGTTCGAATCAATGTCCTACAAGTGAGAAAGACAAAGAAGAGATGTTGAAAGTTCCTTATGCTTCAGTAGTTGATTCTTTGATGTATGCCATGATTTGTACAAGACCGAATATTGCTCACGCCGCTGGTGTGGTGAGTCGGTTTCTTTCTAATCCGGGTAAAGAACATTGGGCAGCGGTAAAATGGATTCTAAGATATCTTCGAGGGACTTCGAAGGTGTGTTTGTGTTTTGGGAATGGTAAGCCGATGCTTGATGGGTTCACAGATTCTGACATGGCCGGTGGTGTTGATTCTAGAAAATCTACTTCGAGGTATTTGATGACTTTTGCAGGGGGAGCTGTGGCATGGCAATCTAAATTACAAAAATGTGTTGCTCTCTCAACTACCGAAGCTGAATTTATTGCCATTACGGAAGCTTGTAAAGAAAAGTTATGGTTGAAGAAATTTTTGCAAGACTTGGGTTTGAAGCAAGAAAAGTATGTGCTTTATTGTGATAGTCAAAGTACTATTCACTTGAGTAAAAATTCTACTTTTCTTTCGAGATCGAAACACATTGATGTGAGGTACCATTGGATTCGTGATGTGTTAGATTCGAAATTGTTACAACTCGAAAAGGTTTACACAGACGATAATATTTCGGATATGTTGACAAAGACTTTGTCGCGGGATAAACATTTGAAGTATCGAACTTTGGCAGGTATGGTTGATGTCTCCACCTAAGTCGGTAAAGGGAAAATTGTTGGGTATACCTCCTTATTGGAGTTTGAAACCCAATTGGTTTCTTAAAGAATTTTAATTTGGTTTGGTTTGGTTTAGGTATAATATATTTTAATATTATATCTAATTTATGGAGATCCAATTCAATTTGGTAACAATTAGGGTTTGATAAAATAAACTCAAGACTCAACCATATATATATATATATATATGTGTGTGTGTGGCTTTGTTTTTGGTGTAACACAGAGTACGGCTGCTATAATATATTTGATTAATTAGTTCATGCCTTTGGAATTGGTGGACTAATAGCAGTGTTTTTAATCAAGTTCGGTGGGTTATTGTGCTCGGTTCGTTGCTTCTATTGCCTTTGATTCGAAGTTGATTTTGGTTGTTATTTTGGATCTTCTTCAACTTTGTTTTTGAAGATTTTTGTTCATCTATTTGGTGAGGTCTTTCCTCTTGTTTATTTGTGATTATTTGGAATTCACCTAAGGGTGATTTTGTGAGACCATTCGTGTCTCATTTGTAATCATTTGGAAACTTATTTGGTTGATAGTGGAATTGGTTTTTGATCCCGTGGACGTACCTCACATTGAGGGAACCACGTAAAAATTCTTGTGTTGCTTTTGATTTAATTTTTCCACATTAGTTTTTATTCCCATTGATTGATTTACTTGTGGGGAATCATATATTTTCTCTAACAACAATATGTTGTTCTCTTCAAGGACTACGAGCTAAATGGTTTAGATCACCATTGTGAGCCTTGTGAGGCCCATGAAATAGAGTCTTGTGGGGCATGAAGATGATGTAGTAGTCTTAAGAGGAGATGCTCCCGTTTGTGCTTTATAGACATGAGATTTGTCATATTGTCTCCCAAAAGTCAGCACAAAAATATTGAGTCCCACTATTATAATCAATAGAAAATCAAGTTGGGGCAACATATAGACTTGCCCCGAGGGCCACAAACTATTTTCCCTCCAAAAGAGCATCATTCCTACCATTTATGATACACCAATCATTCTAGATACACAAAACTAAGGGTGAAAATTTTTGACCCACAAAGTAACATGAATCAAATAGTATACGAAGTTAGCGAGTTAGGCTTGACTATTTTTTACATTAAAATGAATATAACACCACATAATAAGGCGAATATTAAATGAGTTAGGTTAATATCTAACTTGCATAACACGATTGACACTAGTAATCTGTTTAATGAAAAATTAGATACATTTTAATTATATTTCCTCTAAAGGATGCCATTAAATACCTTATCTCCATCTAACTGATTAAAAAATATGTAAAATAAGATTATATATATATATATATATTGTTTTTAATTAAGATAATCTATTTTTTATCTACTTTTTAGAGTCAATATAGTAAAAAAATATATATATAAGAACAAGATACAGTTTTTGTAAATTAAGAAAATAAAATTGAGATGAAATTAAATGTTTCTATGAATAATTTCATCTAAGGTTGGGTTTTTTTGAAGTTCAAATCTAAACTTGACAGTCATGTTCGGGCTTGTGGGGTCACTATCGGTCATGTTTCAATGATCCAAATCATGTATTTTATAAGGTTTTCCATGTATATCATTCATTAAAAAAAATTAAGTCGATTCAATAATCGTAACATTTAAGTTTATCATACTCATGTCTAAAAAAATAGAGTATAATTCTTAAGGGTAGTGATAGAGAGCTCTAAAACTAGAGCTCTAATATGAGCTCTAGTGATGTGACAAAAAAAAAAAAATTACACAAGCCAAAACATCACATCACCGTGCAAGACCCACCAATAGAGCTCCCAAACATTATTGAATTCTTAAAATAAATCATCTATTTTATGGGGTCTGACAATGTGTGGATCCCAAAGTAGTGTATTATGTAATAATTTTGTTATCAGTTCTATACGTCGTGTGTTTTTTTCTACGGTAATTCTAGGTTTCCCAGATTTACCCAGCTGTACACGGGTCAAACATGGCATCGTGAACAATGAGTATAGATTGGGTCTTTGCCAAAAATAAAATTCCAGAAAGAATAGGTGAAAGCTAACTACAAGATTAATAATTTTGCAATGGAAAAGAAATAGGGAAAATGTGAAAATGAATTCATTTTTGGAAAACCAAAGAAGTCTTTGATTCAATATGTTAGTTGACAATAACGTTTGTACCTTGTAAAATCTGAAATGTCCAAGATAAAGTGTGTGCATACATAGGTTCCACGTAGAAAAAGAAGGGCCATATATACATAGTAACTCTATCTTTCACCTATTTTGATTTGGTGAAGTGGGAACCAGTAGACATGAATGAGAATGTGACAATAACTATTATCCTGGTTGTTAACAACCCTGAAAGTCACCAAGATTTATTCAAGATAATTCAAACCTATGGGACCTAAAATTTTTGATAAAATATTAGCTATATATGACAATAACCAAGTTCAACTCGTGATACTATATTAGCTTTCTTGTCAGACCTGGCAAACTGTTCACCAGAACAATAACAACGGTTGGATAATGTCTCAAACTCGTTTGTGTCACATGAGGGATCTCTCTCACCTGATCATATAGTGAAGAAAAATCTTGAAACGGAGAATTCCATGCCCATGGTAGCCATAACTTCATCAAACCATCCATACAAGAAAAATGGGTTATTGCGGCGTTTATAAAATAATGTTTTTATAGCGTCACTAAATTTTTACGTTAGGTAAAGTTTTGAAAAACACTGTATTAGGAACGGATAAGTTTTTGATGTCTGGTAGGTGTGGGAAACGGAATTCAAATGGAATTTGAAGGGTCACTGTTTTCACTCTCTCTCTCTCTCTCTCTTTCTCTGTAAGTGTGTTTGAAATTCATTTATTCTCATCATTGCTTTGAGATCTAGACTCTATCTCTCTATATAATATTAATCATTATCTTCGTCACTTTATCAGATTTGAAATGGCCAGACTTGTTTCCAGTTCGCTTTGAGAATTAGACAGTATTATTAGGTCCTGTGGGATTTATCACGGGTTTTGTTTTGATAATCAAACCGGTCAATGTATAGAGCTCATTGAATATTTTATTCCCATAAAAAATAACATTGATCGGATATCGATAGCTATTTGATTGGATTAGATTTTTATCAACAATTTATTTTGAAAATTTTATTTCCTATTGATAGAAATTTGATCCGATCAAGTAGCTATCGATATCCGATTAACTTGATATTTTACAAGAATAAAGTACTCGATGAATTGTACATATTAAACTATCTGGATTATCGAAACAAGACCCGTAGTGGGCCCCCATGGGCCCAACAACACGCTCCAGTTCAATTTGGGATTAGAGAAAAGCCTGGCCCGTATTGTAAATGGCTATTACACCAAACATATCGTTTGTTTATTCACCATCAATTTGTCTAATGGTTACAATTTTCTTCTGGTTGCATTATCTTCAATTTAGAGATTTGCAAATTTGAGATGTGTGCAACCTTTGATGTTTCTACTGTCGATTCTTTCAAATCTATATTTTTTTCTATTGTCAATTTCCAAATCTAAATATCTCTGTGTGTGTGTGTGTTTGAAAGTGTTTTTTTTCTATTTTTGTCCTATAGCTGTTGTTTCCTGACTAGCTTTGGGTCTTTATTTATATTAGGTTGTTGTAATTGGCAATCCCGTTTGACACAACTCTTTATAGTTGTAATTTTATTCGCTCTATTATTTCAGTAAGGTTATGAGTGTTTAGATGCGAATCCAACCCGAATTGTGCCTTATAGAGGAGTTTGTGATCTCAATTCTTTCATGTTTGCCACTTTGCTCAAGCGAAGAAAATGATCATCCAGTATTTTTGCAGACCGCCTGAACTTCTGAAAAGAAAGTTTTACCGCTTTAGCAGTGAAAGTTGCGCTCGGCCGGTCTGCTTGTATGTTTCTCACCGCCTTTAGTCACACCGCTCTTAGTCTCGCCGCTCGAGCAGTGAAATGTGTGCTCGAGCAGTCTATGCGATCCTGTTTTCTATAAAGTGCGTTGTTCGCTATTTATAGTGTTTGAGCCGCCCAGATTTTTAGAGAGGAACAAGATACAAAGTGTTTTATATTGGAGGGTGCTTTTTGAGTGTTTCCTTGATGATTTAAGACTGATCAATGGATCCGTGAACTTCATATCGACATCATCAAGGGTTTGTTTGTTTTCATTTATTCACAAAAGAAAGAGTTGTTCTTCGGTGGATTCCATGGAACTGGGGCCTAAAGCTTTGGTGGATTCTGAAGTAGCTCATCGTCGTGGATTCGACATCGGCGTTGTGGATTCAACGTTGGGCAAGACAATTCCGAGGTGAAGACGGTGATGGAAAAGGCACCTAGAGGTCGATTCAATTCGGGCGCGGATTCGCTAGGTAATTGAGGGTACACTTGTGTAATTCCCTTTTGTCTTCTTAGTGGATTGTTTTGTGGCTTTTGCCGTGGTTTTTTTTATCACAATTTGAGGTGCTCCAATTGTGATTTTTCTACATTAAATCGTTGTGTTGATTTATCTTTGATTGTTTGATTGTGATTATTATTTACTGTCACACCCCAAACCCGGGTATGACTAGCCATAGCCCATAGGGCCTTAGCCCAAGGCACACGTAAGCCTAAACACGAAACCAAAATCAAATTGAACAACTAAACAAAAGTCCAATAGTAAATAACCAAACTCAATCCAGTGACATGCCACAATTATAAACGGCAAAACCAACCATAAACAATACCATCCAAACTTATGGGATATAAACAGCCCACATATCAAAATAATCCTAAATGAACCCTAATAAAAAAAAATAAAAATAAATATGCACAACTTGACATAACAATCTAAAACAAAATAAATGAATGTCCTAGAGGTCCATGCAATTGACTCCCTACTACGCCATGAGTCCACTCTAAGTCGTAACACTTGGAAATGATAAACAACTAAGTCAGTTGATAGCTCATTGAGTAGCAACATGGATAGTAAATATAGTTTTGAAACTGATTACAACATGAACACTAATAATTTTCTGGGTACCAAGAAATAACAAGTAACATGCCACACAGTTCTTAAGGTTATAAGCCCCGTTGGATCCAATACTGAACTAAGAGTCATCCTCAGGGTGGCAACTTGGGCCTTTTCTCTAAGACAATTCGATTAAAGGTCACCTAGCCTAACCTAGGTCTTTTCCTTACAATCGTTGAGCACTAAAGTCATCACGGCCCAACCCGGATCTGTTCCCTAATGGCCAGAGTCACCACACGCAGTGGAATAATTTCCCTGGACTAAAATATACAGATGGTCCCAATAATCAATACACATCAGTTTCGCAAAACATGTTAGTTCACCATTATAAACATGAGACCAAAACAAATAGTTTATAGCATGCCGAGTTCACACATGTTTCAGAAATAATTTGATTCCATTGATAATATAATAATTTATCAAAACAGTTTAGTCTTGAAAACAATAATTTAATTTTCCAACAGTTCAGGGTAGGGGAACATTTATAAAAATATGTAGCATGAAACTACTCACCTGAAAACGAAATAATATAATCCACGAATAGAGTATGAAAGTCCAACTAGTGCCCTGAACCAAGTATGAATACGTCACTACTAATTTAAAAATATTAAAGAGAATAATAAACTAAGTATCCCACACTAAAGCACACTAACACAGCTCAATCCCACTCACCATTACTTTTAAATAATACCTAAGTTCATGTTCTTCAAGATTTAAAATTACCCAAGACATGGGTTCCGACCAAAACTTAACTAAAAGTAACTTTAAGATAAAACTGAGTTTTAAACAAGTTTTTCCAATTTATTCGCTAACTTTGAAAATTAAAAACCCACTCCATGCTGTTCAAAAATTTCCAAAACCCTCCAGATATCAACTAATATATCCTAAGTTTCAAACCCAATTGGTTTTACACTATTTGCTTATCAAAATAATTATTTACAATTAATTACACCCAAACAGGTTATTTTCTGCAGCACTTTAAAGAAATTAATGGTTCTCTTAGTATACACAAGGAATCAATGCGAGGCCAACAATGTAAAAAACTAGACTCGTAACTGGTTCTAATGACACTGATTTTATGATTTTCGGATCTATACCCAATGAGAACGACACTTTGGAAATTACTGTTTTACACCAGTTTTCTGGACAGATTTGAACGCACCAGTTAATATAAATTTTGACTCCCAAAAATTATGAGAAAATTCATATATGCAATTTAATATGTAGTTAATCCGCTATAAAAATTTCAGTTCAAAATTCATTCGTTTGATATGGCTTCTTGATTTTTAAAGTTTGTAACTTTGTGCAGAATTCTTATCAAACGCCTTTAGCTCCTTAATTCGCTTTAAAATTTTGCATGATTATACGCAAACACTATCCCAATCAGCCAAATATTTCATAGCCATGCCCAACGCATGTACCTACTTCACCGATTTGACCCATCAACTACGCAGCAACTCACAAGAAGAAGAAAAAGATAGTGAGGGAATAAAAAATAAGGGATTTACCTTGTCAGTGGCCACCACAAAACTCAACAATTTTCAGCACTTTTCACCCAATAACCTAGACGTCTCTTTCCCTCTCTTTACCTCTCACTGCTGCTCGGAAAGTTGTGGGGAACAATAACATAAGAATTAGGGTTTTATTTTTATTTTATTCTTTAAATAATAAATCTTGCCTCTAAATTAAAGACTTTCACCATAAATTTATTTTAGGTTTAAAATTAATTAAAAGACCCTCCAATAATATTTAATTTGCACTTTAGGATTGACCATCAAAATATTTGAGATTGTAAAATTATTATTATTTAATTATTTACCTTATTTTTATATTCGGTTTCTCACATTTACTGTTTAAAATTGATACATAATCACAAATCAATATATTGGGGATTTTAAGATTTTTCAATTTATTTCATTGTTTGATTATTGATCTCTATATATTTGGTGTAAACTGTAAATGTACCTTTCATGGAATCCTTGTATACTATTGATTGGTCTTGTGGGGGAAATTCTATTTTCACACACCTGATTAGCTCAAGGCACATCTTTTCTCTATCAACACACCTATTAATTTGATAATCAATTAATTTTCTCAATCTACACACTTAAAATTACAATTACACCCTTCACTTAAAACCATTATACACGCCACTAACAAAGCAATATTCCCTAGGGCATCCAGATTTCAGGACTATCATGAAATGTTTCATGAAGATTTTTCATCCCTTGATTAGTGTGTGGTGTTTTCTTGTATGTGTAATCTAACAGTGAAAAATCTTTCACGATCATTTTCATGATATTTTTTTCATGATACGTAACATTACTCTACCAAGTATCTTGCCCCTGGATTTGTGTGTGCAGTGATTTGAATTCACATTCCTCATGATTCGACAACTCCAATCTTCCCATGTATTGAGGTCGTCATCAGAATGAGTGCACCGAGATGGAGCGTGATGAAAACTAAAAGTATCTATTGGTCAGAATATGGTCTTCAAGTGCAACCATTACAGGGGTGGCAAAGAGGTCAGCTTTGGAGATGAGCAATCACTACAATTCACTTATCTTGTCACAATCCAATATACTTTTCCACTTGCTTATGTACAAATACACTACGAATAAATTTTTTTAGGGTTATAATACCATAACTGATGTTATAGTTGTATTTTTTGATTCCCGAGAGAAAAAAGAAAGGGTTGCCTGGGGAGAGGGGATAGGAATTTTTCAGATTTAAAAAAAAAATCCTATTCATTCTTTGTAATGTATCTATGTATGACTAATCAATAAATGTATATATATATATATATATAGATGTGTATTTCCACTGTGATTGTATTATATTAGGCTCTTTAATGGTTTCTGGTGAGGCATGAATTCTCTGTTATGTTCTGTGATCTACTTTAAGCAGTGGGTGTTGGAGTTTACAAGCAATGGTTGGAGTATTATTTCAAGGTTGTAATGTCAAAGATATTTTGAGAGTATTATTTTGCAAGCAATAGAAGAGTATAGAGTATGTAACAAGCAAAGTGACAACAATGGAAAAACTAGGTTTTATTTTTTTTTAACTCAGAAGGTGTACATTGAGATCTTTTTGTTCTTAAAAGATGCGTACAGAGAATTTTTGTATATAATATTATGGGTGTTACTAGATGTCTATTATAGTCATTTTAATTTAGGATATAATTGTCATTAAATTAAAAATTCATTAAGTGTGTCCCTGTATTAATTAGGTGTGTGAAAATAGAATTTCCTGTGGTGATATATGCAGCTTGGGTTTAGAGAAAGTTTGACAGCTTCATTTGATAACCTATTGGGGGTATGCTTCCATATTTATGCTCTTGTATTGGAGGTTTGCTTCCATATTTATGCAATTAGTTGTTTAAATAGTGGCAACTAATAATGTTGGAATGGTAAGTATTGTCTCAATGGCATTGAGTTTTTGTTGTCGTTTTGCCCCCTTGGTGCATTATGGGGTTTGAAGTGATATGCTTGTTTAACTTTTGGCCAAAATTTAAAGTTATTTATTTAATTTTTCAGTTTTCTAACCAATTGCTAGATATCGACTTGCCCCAACTTTTCTAAAGTGCCATATTACTTTATAAGGTATTCCGACGTTGTTTTGACTATAATAAATTACACACTCTGCCTCAAAATAAACACAACAAAAATCAACCCCTTCTCTCTCTCTAATTGATAGTTTGGATTGTGGCATTTGCTCTTTTGTCTACACGACCACTGGAAAGCATTTGAATTGATCTTTGTTTCAGTCGGAATACCCTGGCATAACATAATGCACAAACTGGATGTTTCATTTAGTTTCCTTTTTGTTTTTTCTGCTTGATCTAATTTCTTTTATGGTTGCATATAAAAATACAAGAAAATAATCGATTTTCTATGGCTGAGGAAAAAAGAAAGGCATTTGTAGTTATAAACTCTAGCTAATTGTTTTTATTGGATAATGTACTTGTGTTTAGTCAATTTCATTGCCATAAGGCATTTGTAGTTATAAACTCTAGCTAATTTTTTTTATTGGATAATGTACTTGTGTTTATTCAATTTCATTACCATAGTTGGTGGGACTTATTTGTGAGCTGAAAGCTTTTCAATGGAACTATGCTTATGAGTAGCATTCGTATTATTTGTGACTGCAAACATGGCTGGTTTAGAGGGTTCTCAATTTGATGCTTATCAATATGTTATGCTGAAATGAATGTGATGCAGAATATAAGAATCTCGAGGAAGAGCAAATTCAAAGAAGCGACAATATTTGGAAATTCAAATGATTTCAAGGAGAAATCGAAAGAAACCATATATAATCATGTTTATAATATTACTATAGTTCTATTTTATGATTATTTTTATGTTTTCTAGGATTTTTAGGCAAGGGGTATTTTGGTAATTTTATATTTACTTACATGGGTTGTATGGGTCGCCCATGGGTCATCTTGTGGGTCAAATTATTTAATTAGTTTTTGTTTTTGTTACTTATTTGGTCTTAAATTAGTTTTAGAAATTAAAGATATTTTAGTAGTTTCTTTTTTCAGTTATAGTTAGTTTAGGAAGTCTCCTAATCTATATAAAGCCATGTAATGCTTATAATTTAGGCTTCGTTTGGCATGTGAGAGTTTTAGCCTAAAATCAAAAAATTACTAAAAAAATCAAAAAGTCTATAATCTATATCAAAAAGTCAAACATTCTCCTTTCTTTCTACTTTTTGCACATATTTTTGTGAAAAATCCAAAAGTCATGCCAAACATACTAGTTTTTTTTACCTCATACTTTAGCCAAAAAGTAAAAAAGTAACTAAAATAACATGTTCCCAAACGAGGCCTTAATAGAGTTGATATTTTATAAAAGGTTGAGAGCTCTAAAACTTCTTTATGGATTGTGTGATGCTATCAAACCCTAGATATGATGCCTATAGAATCTAGGTGTGATTCATAGATCTATCTTCTGCTCTTCTTTCTTTCTTCTTTTCTGTTTCAATTTACTATTCTCAGATTACTATTCACAGCCCTCTAAAAGTGCGCTTTTCAACCTCAACTCCATCCAATCACCCCCAAATCAATCCTAATCCTTTCCCCTACCTATTAGCCTTCAATTTAACCCTTGAAACCCTAAATTACTCACTGTTTAGGCCACCAAATAACCTCTGTTTTGAAAATCCAATGCTGTTCGTATTTGTCCTACATCATAATGACAAGTAAGTTTCAGTCATTTGATTCCATAATCATTCATTGTTATTTCACTGCCAATAAGATGGTATTGTTTCTTGTTTCTTTATGTAATTATAATATATAAACTTTTCATTCTCATTATCATACTGCTGATGCCTATGGTATACTTTTTTGTTAAAAAATAATTCATAAAAAAATTTCTTCTATAGCGAACTTTTGTATGTTTCCTTGACTAAATAAGGGGGCCATGAGGTTCTATTATGGTGAATATGGTGGAGTTTCAAACAAACTTGTTTTTCTACGTTTTTGAATTGTTGAACTCACACGATATGTTTGATGTGCCCTGTCATAATTGGCCATGTGATTAAATTTGAAGCAAGCAAGGATTGGCCTATGAAATTTAGGAATTGAAATTTGATCATTGTGTTTGTTGATAATAACTAAATGTCAATTGATGAAGCTTACCTCAAATATCTTATTATACAAGTTCATTTATACAAATATTTTTGGTATTTATAATAGGTTAGTTGGTGTTGTGACAATGCATTGAGGAAGTGGCATTTGGAATTTATAATTGTTTCCTATTTGGCAAGTATGATTTCTCCGTGTTTCTCTTTGTTGGGTTTTTATAATTGGTAATCTCATTTTGACAAAACTCCTTTTAGTTGTAACTTTATTTTCACTTTTTTTTCACCGAGGATGTGAGTGTTTAGATGCGAATCCAACCCTAATTGTTATTGGAAATGGTTGGAAAATTCTGGGTAAAACCAGAATTTTTTCCTAACTTTGGTCTATTACTTAGGTGGGACCCAAGCGTCAAATTTGGCAGGTCAAAGTGGTAACGCATTCTATGCCGCGTTGTGATTCACGTGGTATATTTGGTTGCTCAAAACCATTATCGAGTGAATGGGAAATTGAAGCCAAAGTGAGCTCCATGGAAATGGAGTTTTGGTGGAAATTCCCTAAGGTTAGAAAATGGCTTGTCCCACATTGATTTGGTGGGAAGTTTTGAATGGGTTTATAAGGCATGAGATTGGAATTTGGGGTGTGCCCCAAGGGGTACCCAAGTTTTGTAGAGAGGGAGGTTATGGGCAAAATGGGCTTGACCCATTGGACCTAAAAATCACCACACGCGCCCGCCACCGCCGTCCATCCGGTCGAGCGGGGTGGGCTTGGGCGCGGGTGTGTGGTTGGGTTAGGCTTGTTCGGCCCAATACTAATATTTTTGGGCCAGAAACATTTGGATTTAATTTTATTTTTTGAAATAAAATATGTCCAACAGTCCAGAATTCAAAGTAATTCTGGAATTAATCTATTCTGGTTTTTCTCTACATCCAAACAGGTCCCTTTCATTTTTATCTGTTTGAATTTTGAACCCAACAGATTTAAATCTGTTTAATTCAAAACCAAACAGGTTTCATACCTGTTCAAAACAGGTTAGCTCCTGTTTAATTCAAAATCAATAGTCACCACTACATCTATAAATAGGTAGCCCTCATTTGACGTTTTACATTCAGAAAATTCGTACTTCTCCTCTGCAAATTTATTCTTTATTTTGTTGCATTTAATTTTTGTGAGAAAGAGTGTAAACACTTAGTGTGTTCGTTGAACAAATAAATTGTAGTGCTGCATTTATTTGTAGTTGATCATTTCATCCTGGGAGATAGACGTCCATATTCTAAAAGCACTGTGGAGAGGATGAATCTGTCTTAAGGAGACAGTGTCGAACACTGGACTTGATCAGAATAATATTCAAGATATTAATCAAGTAAGTTATTTATTTATTTTCTATTTTATTATTTATTTAAATCAGATTTTAATTTTGTTTTTGTAACAAAATCAAATCTGTTTTTATTTATTTAATTCTATTTTAATTTTGTTTTTGTAATCAAACTTTCTCTCTCCTTTCCTATTTTTCTTTTATATTCTATTTGTCGTTTAGTATCCAAACATAATTAATTAATTTAATTACAGTGAAGATTGTCTAACAATCTTAAGACAAAATATTTTTGGTGTTTTCATTGTAGTTAATTTTTGGTGTTTTCAAAGTGATATTCTGGTTGGAAAATACAAATAGTATTATAAACTATTTTACAGATAGTAGTAATATACTGTCTATTTTCTTTGACAACTAGTAGTAATATACTGGTGTCATTAACAATTGCAGAATATTATTTGGTGTTACAGAAAATTATTGTTGTATTTTATTTTTCTAGTTTTAGCAACAAGGAAAATAAAATTATTTTGTGTTATAATTTATTTTCTGGTTTTAGTAACTAGAAAATTAATTTGTGGTTCGTTTTTTTGATTTTTGTAATTAGATCTTATGACTACTACAACTGAAACTGCAACTGGAAGTGGTACTCCAATTGTTATACCAACATCGGTCCCTATCCAGAACCATGTTCATGTACCAATAAATCATGGAAAAGAACCGGAAAAATTTAACGGTACTGAGTTTAAGAGATGGTAGCAGAAGATGTTGTTCTATCTTACAACTCTTAATTTGGCCCGGTTTCTCCATGAAGAGGCTCCAGCACTTAAAGAGGGTGAAAGTGATCAGCAAGTTGTTGCCGCTGTAGATGCTTGGAAACATTCAGATTTCCTGTGCAGAAACTACATCTTTAATGGCCTTGACAACATGCTATATAATGTTTATAGTCCTCTGAAGTCATCAAAAGAATTATGGGATTCTTTGGAGAAGAAATACAAGACAGAGGATGCCGGCACGAAGAAATTTGTTGTCAGTAAATTTCTGGACTTCGTTATGGTAGACTCCCAAATGGTAATTTCTCAAGTTCAAAGTTTTCAATTAATTTTACATGATATTCATTCAGATGGTATGTCTCTGAGCGAGTCTTTCCATGTCACTGCTTTAGTGGAAAAGTTACCACTGGCTTGGAAAGATTTCAAAAATTATTTAAAACATAAACGCAAAGAGATGACCATGGATAAACTTATTGTAAGATTTACAATTGAGGAAGATAACCGTAAGGTTGAAAAGAGGAATGGGAAAAATCCCATTGAGTCCAAGGCTAATGTGGTTGAACAAGTTCATAAACCACATAACAAAAAGAGGAAGTTTACTAGAGATGGTCCTAAACAAGGCGACAACAATGGCAACAAAAATTTCAAAGGAAAATGCTATAACTGTGGCAAGATTGGACATCAAGCTTCTGATTGCCGCCGCCCTAAGAAGGATCGTGGAAGTACAAGCAAGAAGACTACCAACCAGGCCAATGTAACTGAACGAGATTACATCTCTGACGGGGTGAATGACATCAACCTCTCTGCTGTGGTGTCTGAGGCTAACTTGGTTGGAAATCCCAAAGAGTGGTGGGTTGACACTGGAGCAACTCGTCACATATGTGCGGACAAGAAGATGTTCACTACCTACAATGAGGCTGCAAATGGTGAACAACTTTTCATGGGAAATTCTTCTACTTTTACTGTGGCTGGACAAGGAAAGGTGATCTTGAAGATGACATCAGGGAAGGAACTGACCCTCAACAACGTACTGCATGTACCTGACATCCGGAAGAATTTAGTTTCTGGTTCTTTGTTAAGTAAAAATGGTTTTAGGCTTGTCTTTGAGTCTGATAAATTTGTATTAACAAAGAGTGGGATGTATGTTGGTAAGGGATACATGAGTGATGGTCTCTTCAAACTAAATGTAATGACAGTTATACCAAAAGTTGCAAGTAAATAAGAATAACACATCTATTGCTTATATTCTTGAGTCGAATTTATCGCATGGTAGATTAGGACATGTAAATTATGATGCTTTGCGTAGATTAATTGGTTTGGATTATATACCAAAGTTTGAAATTAATCATATTCATAAATGTGAAGTTTGTGTAGAAGCGAAACTAACTAAGGCTTCATTTAAATCGGTTGAAAGGAAAACCGAACCTCTAGAATTAATTCATACAGATGTATGTGATCTTAAATTTGTTTAAACTAGAGGAGGTAAAAAGTATTTCATAACATTTATCGATGATTGCACAAGATATTGTTATGTTCATTTACTTAAAAGTAAAGATGAAGCCTTAGAAATGTTTAAACTCAACAAAACATAAGTTGAAAATCAACTTGGTAAAACCATTAAAATGGTTAGAAGTGATAGGGGTGGTGAATATGATGCACCATTAAATGGATTTTGTGCACAACATGACATTATTCACCAAACTACAGTACCTTATTCTCCACAGCAAAATGGAATTGTATAAATGAAGAATAGAACCCTACTAAGTTCAGGCTTACCACATAACTTGTGGGGGGAAGCAATATTGTCTGCTAATTATGTTCTTAAGAGAATACCCTACAAGAAAACCAACAGCACTCCTTATGAATTGTGGAAAGGTCGACCGTCTTCCTACAAATACTTAAAAGTGTGGGGGTGTTTGGCAAAAGTTGAAGTTCCTGTACCTAAAAAGACTAATATTGGACAAAAAACGGTAGATTGCGTGTTTATTGGTTATGCTTAGAATAGTAGTGCATATCGGTTTCTGACTTATAAATCAGAAATACCTGATATAAATGTGAACACTATTATAGAGTCAAGGAATGCTGTGTTTTTTGAACATGTCTTTCCTTACAAGAAAGGACAGTAATTAAGTTCACAGAAAAGAACTTATGATTGTACACAAAGTCAACAGACTAATGACAATCAAACACAAGAGACTAGTAATGGTCTCGACCAACAGGATTTAACTGATGATGAACCAAGACGAAGTAAGAGAGCGAGAATATCAAAATCTTTTGGTCCAGATTTTCTGACATACCTGTTAGAAAATGAACCTCAAAGCTTTAAAGAAGCAATGACAGGTCCTGAAGCACCTTTGTGGAAAGAGGTTGTTAATAATGAAATTGAATCCATTATGCAAAATCATACTTGGGAATTGGTGGATCTTCTACCAGGTTCTAAACCTCTTGGATATAAATGGATATTCAATAGAAAAATGAAAAATAGATGGTTCAATTGACAAGTATAAAGCAAGACTTGTAGTTAAAGGTTACAGACAAAAGGAAGGTCTGGACTATTTTGACACATATTCCCCTGTGACTAGAATAACATCCATTCGCATACTTATTGCTATAGCAGCGTTGTTTAAATTAGAAATACATCAAATGGATGTTAAGACAACTTTCTTAAACAGTGATCTAAATGAAGAGATCTATATGGAGCAACCCGAAGGGTTTG
The DNA here is from genome assembly GCF_055761805.1 of Camellia sinensis. Taxonomy (NCBI): domain Eukaryota; kingdom Viridiplantae; phylum Streptophyta; class Magnoliopsida; order Ericales; family Theaceae; genus Camellia; species Camellia sinensis. The sequence goes on from NW_028128987.1 coordinate 25,570,991, forward strand.
TATTGCCAGGGAAAGAAAATAAAGTTTGTCTGCTTGTAAAATCTCTTTATGAATTAAAACAAGCACCTAAGCAATGGCTTGAAAATTTTGATCGTGCAATGCTTACTAATGGGTTTAAGATAAATGAATGTGACAAATGCGTCTATGTTAAAAACACTGACCAAGGATATGTCATAGTTTGCCTTTATGTGGATGACATGCTTATCATTGGAAGCAGTCAAAACATGATCAAATCAACTAAGCAAATGCTTAATAGAAGATTTGATATGAAAGATATGGGGGTCGCAGATGTTATATTAGGAATGAAAATTACTAAAACTTCTGACGGATATGTGTTATCTGAATCTCATTATATTGAGAAAATTCTTGATAAATTTATCAAGGATGATTTGAATGTAGCTAGAACACCTATAGACATTAGTCTTTATTTATCGAAAAATAAAGGTGATGTAGTGTCTCAGTTAAAATACTCCCAAATCATTGGAAGCCTAATGTATCTAATGAATTGTACTCGTCTTGATATAACTTATGCAATTAGTAAATTGAGTAGGTACACTAGTAACCCCGGAGAAGACCATTGAAAGGCAATCATTCAGGTTCTTAGATATCTAAGATTCACCCGTGATCATGGTTTGAACTTTACACGATATCCAACAGTACTTGAAGGTTATTGTGATGTAAATTGGATATCGGATGCTAAAGATTCAAAATCCACTAGTGGATATGTCTTTACTTTGGGAGGCACTGCTATTTCTTGAAAATCCACGAAACAAACATGCATTGCACGATCCACAATGGAATCCAAGTTCATTGCTTTAGACAAAGCAGGAGAAGAAGCAGAATGGCTTCGTCACTTCTTAGAAGGCATTCCAATGTGGCCAAAACCTGTGCCAGCTATTTGCATTCATTGTGATAGTTAATCTGCAATAGGCAAGGCACAGAATCATATGTATAATGGTAAGTCACAACATATTCGCCGTCGACATAATACCGTAAGGCAATTGTTTTCAAATGGAATAATCTCAATGGATTATATAAAATCTAAAGAGAATATTGCGGATCCGTTAACAAAAGGTTTGACAAAAGAGCTAGTGTATAGTTCACTGAATGAGATGAGATTAAAGCCAATTACATAAGAGTCGTCATAATGGTAACCCTACTTATATGACTGGAGATCCCAAGAACTAAGTTCAAAGGGACAACTAAGTTATGTGTGGCTAGCTAGAAATCACCAAGGGATTAAAATTCCTTACCCATTCCTATGGTGAGAGTGATATTTGCAACATGTGTTGTCTGCAGGGGTATAAGGATAAGCTTTTCTTTTAATGATTACTTATATCTTGATTTAGGTATAAAAATCAAGACAAGCATAAAGAGATACTTACAATAAGAATCACCTATATAAGTGTTGAACTGGGGCCAGTTCTATGAGAATGAAAGAGGCTAAATTCTATAGAAACACTCATGAAAACTAGGAGCGTTCAAGGCCAAAATGAACACAACAGTGAGAACCACGATGTGTTAGAAGATATTTTATGTGAAATCTATTGTCTTGGTTTACACAAATGGCTGAACAATTCAAGGCATCGCGTCCATTGGTTAGCCAGTAAGTCCGATAGGTTATCACTAAGGAAGGTTCAAGGCCAAAAGCTACCTATCCTGATGCAATATATTTTCGACTTATACTCTTTCTATAAAGTCTGCATATTGTTGCATTTCCGTTGTCATCAAATTCCATTCATGTGGGGGATTGTTGGAAATGGTTGGAAAATTCTAGATAAAACCAGAATTTTTTCCTAACTTTGATCTATTATTTAGATCGGACCCACGCGCCAAATTTGGCGGGTCAAAGTGGTAACGCGTTCTATGCCGCATTGTAATTCATGTGGTATATTTGGTTGCTCAAAACCATTATCGAGTGAATGGGAAATTGAAGCCAAAGTGAGCTCCATGGAAATGGAGTTTTGGTGGAAATTCCTTAAGGTTGGAAAATGGCTTGTCCCACATTGATTTAGTAGGAAGTTTTGAATGGGTTTATAAGGCATGAGATTGGAATTTGGGGTGTGTCCCAAGGGGTACCCAAGTTTTGTAGAGAGGGAGGTTATGGGCAAAATGGGCTTGACCCATTGGACCCAAAAATCACCACACGCGCCCGTCGCCGTCCGTCCGTCCGTCCGTCCGTCCTGTCGGGCAGGCTGGGCTTGGGCGCGGGTGTGTGGTTGGGTTGGGCTTGTTCGACCCAATACTAATATTTTTGGGCCAAAAACATTTGGATTTAATTTTATTTTTTGAAATAAAATATGTCCAACTGTCCAGAATTCAAATTAATTCCAGAATTAATCTATTCTGGTTTTTCTCTACATCCAAACAGGTCCCTTTCGTTTTTATCTGTTTGAATTTTGAACCCAACATATTTAAATCTGTTTAATTCAAAACCAAACAGGTTTCATACCTGTTCAAAACAAGTTAGCACCTATTTAATTCAAAATCAATAGCCACCACTACATCTATAAATAGGCAGCCCTAGTTTGATGTTTTACATTCAGAAAATTCGTACTTCTCCTCTGCAAATTTATTCTTTATTTTGCTGCATTTAATTTTTGTGAGAAAGAGTGTAAACACTTAGTGTGTTTGTTGAACAAATAAATTGTAGTGCTGCATTTATTTGTAGTTGATCATTTCATCCTGAGAGATAGACGTCCATATTCTGAAAGCACAGTGAAGAGGACGAATCTGTCTTAAGGAGACAGTGTCGAACACTGGACTTGATCAGAATAATATTCAAGATATTAATCAAGTAAGTTATTTATTTATTTTTTGTTTTATTATTTATTTAAATCAGATTTTAATTTTGTTTTTGTAACAAAATCAAATCTTTTTTTATTTATTTAATTCTATTTCTAGTTTGATTTTTGTAATCAAACTTTCTCTCTCCTTTCATATTTTTCTTTTATATTCTGTTTGTCGTTTAGTACCCAAACAGAATTAATTAATTTAATTACAGTGAAGATTGTCCAACAATTGTGCCTATGTAGAGAAGTTTGTGATCTTGAACCTTTCGTGTTTGCCACTTCGCTGACTATACACAGGCATCGAGCTGTTTGATTGTTCAAGCGGTCGGTCTATATGTTTTGCATCACCTTTACTCACATCGCTTGAGCAGTGATGTGTGCGCTTGAGTTATCTTCGCAAATCTATTTATTATAAAGTGCGCCGTTTGCTATTTTTAGGGTTGAAGCCGTCCAAATCCTGGGAGAGCAGAGCTACCAAGGTTTTCTATATTGGAAGGTATTTTTATAAGTGTTTCCTTGATGATTTGAGAGTGATTGGTGGATCTACGAGTTTCATATTGGTATCATCAAGTGGTTTATCTTTAATCTTTTATTCACAAAAGAGAGAGGTGTTCTTTAGTGGGTTCCAAGGAATTCGGGCCTGAAGCTTTGGTGGATTCTAGAGTGGCTCATCATCGTGGATTCGACATCAACGTCATAGATTCAACGTTGGGTAAGACAATTCCGAGGAGAAGAAGTTGGTGGAAGAGGCACATCTGGGTTGGTTCAATTTTGGAGTGAATTCGATCAGAAATTGAGGGTCCACATGTGTAATTTCTTTTTATCTTCTTAATGGATTGTTTTGTAGCTTTGGCCTGTGTTTTTTCTTATCATAATTGGAGGCGCTCCAATTGTGATTTTTTCAACGTTAAATCGTTTTGTCGATTTGTTATTGATTGTTTGATTGTGATTGAACTTCATTATTTAAAATTGAAACATAATCACGAATTAATAAATCGGTGGTTGTTTTTTTTTTTTGAAGAATGTAGAATTTTGAACATCTTTTATCTAGTGAATTGGTGACTTGCTGTTTGTTTTTCTTGTTTGCTATGTATTGATGTCATGGATGTTTGACACAATCTTTGTTAATATTTTCTGCAAAACTATGGATTTAGCAAATGCATTAGTGATAATATTGAATTTTTCCTTTCTTGCATTATTTGTTTTGTCACAAGTTTTCTTTTCTGTTATAGTTGATACCTGCTTATACTAGGAGTTCTGTTAGAGGACCTGATGGGGGCTCTCAATTATTTATGGCTTCTCGGCACACATCAATGTTAGGCGGTCCTCAAGAATCAGATATTACTGGACATAGATGTCATCCCTCTACTAGAGCTCGTTATGGTGAGCTAATTCTGTGTATGGCTCTACTACTTTGAGTAGTGGTTAACAAGTGGGTTGATTTTGCTTTGATTATTGACTATTAGAAAACTAAGAAGAAAGCTAACAGTTGTCTATTTGAAAACTATTTTGTCAATGATTACTGTTTATTTGGTTAAGAGGATGTTGAATTGCTGTTATTCCCTTGATTTTTCTTTTTGTAGTTCATAAAGTTTACTTGTTTTATAACTTGTGATTAGGTTGATAAGTTTTCTAAAAAAAGATTTGGTATTTTTTTTTTCTTCAATGGGTTTTGCTCTGTTTACGTTCTTAGCCCTTTTTTTTTTGTGTGTTTGGTGTTAGTTTTTGCTTTTTCTTGGTTTGTGAACCTAACTGATATTTTGGTTTTAATTGGTTTTGATGTAAGTGATGACTAATGGGAGTTTTAGGAGTGTATGCAAGAAGTTTGTACAAGGATTTTATATGGTGTGAATACAAGAAATCTGCTTACAAGTCAGTTAGGTCTTAACTAAATGTCTAAAAAGGTTGACTCAACTTACTACATATATATATATATAAGAGTAGGTTCTTTATTTCATCACCCCCTGTGTTTTTTCCCCCTCCAATTTTCTTCCATTTTGAGCCTAAAACAATGGATTGTGTGGTTTCAAGACAATATTTGGTTTTGTAGGAATAATGGTTGCTCTATGATTTTTTTTTTCTTCTTCAAATGATCTTTTTTTTTTTTTGTGAGAATTTTCAAATGATTTTTGATTTGGTGGAATACTAGAATTTTTTTTTAAAAACCAAATGGCTAAAATTGGTATGATGAGGGTTTGGAAGTTCCAAAAATAAAAAAATAAAATAAATGTGGCGTTTCTTGAAAGCGCCGCTAAATGTTGGATATGACATCATTAGTTAACAGAGACGGAAAGAAGGTGACAGACATTAGGATATAGCAACTTTTTTCATAATCATCATTGTAAGACATTATCGACATTTTTTAAATGCCGCAAGCCTAAGACGGCAGCTGCATTTGTGATGCAATTTAGAAATGTCGCCTTTTCTTATGGTAGTGTTTTTTCAAACCTAAGGCGGCATGTTTGAAACGCTAAGAGCATGATTTCCTGCAGTGATAACACGGTTATACTATCTCTTTAGCAAAACCAAATTGTTGAAGTTTTCATTCTCTGCGAGTATTAACAAAATGTTTCAATTGTGTTAGGTCATCAGACCATCCTGTCTCACTATCCCAAAAATTGTTTTTAATCTTTCCTTTGAATATAGGGAGTTTTAGTGAGTACTTTATAATAATATAAATGGGAGTCTATGCCATATAACAGGAACAACACAAGACCGAACCTGCCAATACACGATGAACCTGTCTGTACTCAAAAACTTTGCTACGTTAACCATACACTATATCTGCTCAATTAAAGAGCTCTCTTACATTATTTTTTGGTGAGCAACGTACACAACAGAACCACTATAGCAGAGCAACAAAACCAAGCCTAACTAGTAAAAGAAAATTGAGATGGCCATGGAGGCACATCAACTTCAACAACTCCTTCAAGCATCTGGGTGACCTTCCTCATTGTAGGCCTCAGAGATAGATCTTCTTGAATACACCAAATTGCAACCATCAGAAATCTCTCCAGCCTCTTCCATTCATTTAATGCTTCCATATCATTTTCAACCAAAGTATCCAATTTTCCATTCTGAAAGCAGTCACAAGCCCAATAAGTCAGAATTTCTCTATCTTCTTCACCAAGCTCCAAATAGCCGATGCTTTTTCGACAAGAAATGATCTCCAGTAACAACATGCCATAGCTATAGACATCAACCTTTTGCAGTGATTGGATTGCTGTTGAACCACTCTGCAGCAACATACCCTCTTGTCCCTCTAATGGTAGCAGGATTGGTCTTACTCTGATTCAATTTCAGAAGTTTAGCCTGTTGGAACAATCTTCTGTGTAAATAAAATATATTGAAACAATTCAAACAAAATAAAATAAAACTTACAGTTTTTATTTTGTAGAACCGAATAAATAATTCAAAGACCAAGTCGAGTGTGTGACACTCTGTCCTTAAGACAGATTCGCCCCGCTACGGTGCTTACGGTTGAGTGGCGTCTATCTCCCAGGATACAATGATCTTAACCAATTTGTAGTAGCACTCTAAAACAAATTGTTCGGCGAACCAAACCTGTGATCTAACTCGCTGAATATTTATTCTAAAACTGCTATATGAAGAATAAATGCACTAGAACAAAATGGACAGCAAAGTGACAAATATTCAAATTGATTTTCGGATACTAACCATTGCTGGAAAGTTGGTATGTATAGGCAAAACTGCTGTCCAAACAGGTACCATAATTTGAATGAACAGATGTGAATTCAAATGAACATGTGCAAATTGTTTCAAATAGATTTTGCCCGTTGTACATGGAACAGTTTTTTTTCCTCCAAACAATTTGAAAAAGTAGCCGTTGGTGGACAAAGTTCTAAACTGTTGGAATATATTTTATTATTAAACTATTTGAATAGTTTAATCAAAAAATACTAAAGGTGAAAAAGTTTTATAAAACTGTTTGGAAAATATATATATATTAAACTATTTGAATAGTTTAATTAATAAAGGAAGAAGTACAAACTTTAGGAAATCACTAAGGAACCCAAAATTTGAATTTATATTTAAATTAAAATCCCACAATAATTTTTATTGAAAATATTTAAATGAATTTTATCTAAAAAATTAATGTTAGACCCGAAAACGACGTCAACTTCACATTCACTCAAAAATGGTTTTAACGTTCCGTCTTCACCGTGTGACTTGCCACGCGGCCAGGAACACTTCACTTTTTCGGACCCACCCCCAAACACTTCACCTCTTCGGACCTACCCCAAAAGACGTTTGGGGCCCACTCAAACTTGGGCTAAAAAATATGCCTATATTAAACCATTTTTCCAACAATCCCCCACACGAATGGAATTTGACGGAGAGAAAATGCAACAACATGATCTAATTACAGAGAGTACAGAAATTGGAAATATTCTGCAAAGGATAGGTAGCTTTTGGCTTTGAACCTTCCCTTGCGAGACACTATTATCGGATTTACTAGCTAACCAGTGAACATGATGTCTTGAACTGTTCAGCCGTTTGTGTAAACCAAGACAATAGAACTCACACTGTATATCCCCAGACACAGTTTAGTTCTCACTATTGTGTTCATTTTGGCCCTGAACAACCTGATCTTTCATGAGTGCTTTAGAGAATTGTAGCCCTTCACAAATCTCATAGAACCGGCCCAGTTCACACTCATATAGGTGATTCTTATGAAAAGTATCCTGCCATACTCCACTAGGTATACCTAGATATAAGAATCATTAAAAGTATTACTTAACCTAAAATGCTGCAGACATCACTAGTTCATCATAAAAATGAGTAGGAGTTGAACTCCCCAGTGATCCTTCTGAGTTATTCACAACTCGGTTGTCCCTTTGAACCTAGATCTTGGGATCTCCAGTCAACTAGGTTGGGTTGCCATTGTGGTAACTCTTATTTAATAGGCTTAAGTCTCATTCCCCTCGATGAATTCTTAACTAGCTCTCTTGCTAACCTTTTGGTTAGTGGATCCGCTATGTTGTCTTTAGACTTAACATATTCAATGGAAATAATTTCATTAGAGAGTAGTTGTCGCACGGTCTTATGTCGACGATGAATGTGTCGTGAATTACCGTTATACATATGACTCTGTGCTGTACCTATTGCTGATTGACTATCGCAATGTATGCATATAGCAAGCACCAGTTTTGGCCAAATTAGAGTATCTTCAAGGACGTGGTGAAGCCATTCAGCTTCTTCCCCAGCTTTGTCTAAAGCTATGAATTCTGAATCCATAGTAGACCTAGCAATGCAAGTCTGTTTGGAAGATTTTCAAGTTAGAGCCGCCCCACCAAGAATAAGGACATACCCACTGGTGGACTTTGAGTCTCTAGTATCCAATATCCAATTTGCATCACAGTATCCTTCAAGTACTACTGGATATCTAGTATAATTAAGCCCAATGTTACGAGTAAATCAGAGATATCTTAGAACCCTTATAATTGCTTTCCAGTGTTCTACTCCCGGGTTACTTGTATATCTACTTAATTTACTTACTGCATAAGCAATATCTGGGCGAGTGTAGTTCATCAAGTACATTATGCTTCCAATAATTTGGGCATACTCTAATTGAGAAATACTTTCTTGTACATTCTTAGATAGAAACAAATTAACATCTACAGGTGTTCTAGCAAGATAATCATCATCTTTGCTGAATTTGTCAAGTATTTTCTCAATATAATGAGATTGTGACAAAGCATATCCTTCAGATGTTTTGGTAATTTTCATACCAAGAATTACATCAGCAATGCCCATGTCCTTCATGTCAAAATGTTTGTTCAATATTTTCTTGGTAGTTTTAATCATATCATTATTACTACCTATGATAAGCATATCATCTACATAAAGACATACAATGACATAACATTTGTCTGTGTTTTTAATATGAACACATTTGTCACACTCATTAATTTTAAATCCATTTGACATCATTGCTTTGTCAAATTTCTCATGCCATTGCTTTGGCGCTTGTTTTAAACCATATAACGATTTAACCAGTTTACACGCTTTCTTTTCTTTTCCTGGAACAGAAAAACCTTCTGGTTGTTCCATGTAAATTTCTTCATTTAACTCACCATTTAAGAAAGCGATTTTCACATCCATTTGATGAATTTTTAAATTGTATAGAGATGCAATGGAAATTAGCATTCTAATGGATGTTACTCTAGTAACCGGTGAGTATGTGTCAAAGTAATCAAGACCTTATTTTTGTCTAAATCCTTTAACCACAAGTCTTGCCTTGTATTTGTCAATTGATCCATCCGCTTTCAATTTTCTTTTGAAAATCCACTTGTATCCAAGAGGTTTACAACCTGGTGGCAAATCTACCAATTCCCAAGTGTGATTTTGCAAAATGGATTCAACTTCACTATTGATAGCTTATTTCCATAAAGGAGCTTCAGGACTGGACATAGCCTCTTTAAAAGTTAAAGGCTCATTTTCTAACAAAAAAGTTAGGAAATTTGGACCAAACGATTTTGAGGTTCTAGCACGTTTACTACGCCTAGGTTCCTCTTCCTCATTTTGATCTAACTCTTGTTCTTGATCATGTTCTTGATCATGTTCTTGATCCTGACTAGTAATAGCATTATGAGATCTTTTATTGTTACTAGTCTTTTGTCCAGTCTTATTTGGAAATATATGTTCAAAGAAAGATGCATTCCGAGATTCAATAATAGTATTTACATGCATTCAGAATGTTCTGATTTATGAATCAAAAACCGATATGCACTACTATTCTTGGCATAACCAATGAAAATGCAATCAATGGTCTTAGGACCTATCTTAGTCTTTTTAGGACTAGGAATAGCCACTTTAGCCAAACACCCCCATACTTTTAAGTATTTGTAGGATGGTACTGGTCCATGCCACAATTCATAAGGTGTTTGATTCACTTTCTTTCAGGGTACTTTATTAAGTTTATAATTAGGAGAAAGTATTGCTTCCCCCCACAAGTTCTGAGGTAATTCACAACTTATTAACATGACATTTATCATTTCTTTTAAAGTCCTATTTTTCCTTTCAGCAATTCCATTTTGTTGGAGTTAGTAAAGAGCAGTAGTTTGATGAATTATTCCATATTCTTTACAAAACTCACCAAAAAGTGATTCATATTTACCACCTCTATCACTTCTAATTTTCTTGATTTTCTTACCAAGTTGATTTTCAACTTCATTCTTATATTGAATGAAAGTTTCCAAAGCTTTGTCCTTGGTTCGAATTAAATAAACATAACTATGTCTAGTATAGTCATCTATAAAAGTGATAAAATATTTTTTCCCACCTCTAGTTTGAATTGATTTAAAATCACAAATGTCACTATGAATTAATTCAAGCGGTTCCGTACTTCTTTCAATTGAATGAAAATGAGTTTTAGATAATTTTGCCTCAACACAAATTTCACATTTATGATTTGAATCAATGTCAAATTTAGGTAAACATTCCATATTAATTAATCTACGCAAAGATCCATAATAAACATGTCCTACTCTACCATGCCATAAATTTGAAGACTCAAGCGCGTAAGAAGAAGATGTAGTATTATTAATAACTGAGGGTACAACGGTCATTACATTTAACTTGAAAAGGCCATCAAACATGTAACATTTTCCTACATACATCCCATTCTTAGTAAGTACAAATTTATCACTCTCAAATACTAGCCTAAACCCATTCTTACTCAATAAAGATCCGGAAACAAGATTCTTGCGAATGTCTGGTACATGCAGCACATTGTTGAGAGTAAGTTCCTTTCCAGATGTCATCTTGAGTACAATCTTTCCTTGTCCTTCAACTTTGGAAGTTGAGGAGTTGACCATAAAAAGTTGTTCACCATTGTCCACTGTAGAATAAGATGTGAACATCTTTTTATCGGCACAAATATGGTGAGTAGCACCAGTGTCCACGCACCATTCTTTAAGATTTCCGACAAGATTTGCCTGGGAAACAACTGCAGAAAGATTGATATCATCTATATACCATTGGAAATATTGTCCACTTCGATCATATGGGCTTGAGCATGCTTCTTGCTTGTTTTCCTTTTGCTTTTGCCTTTGCTACGACAATCTTTCGCCCGATGTTCCTCTTTGTCACAGATGTAACATTTGCCATTAAACTTGTACTTTTTATTTCCCCCCCCCCCTTTTAGAGCCTTGTGATGAACTTTCTCCAGAAGACTTTCGTTTCTTGGTTTTTGAAGCATGTTCCACCACATTTGCCTTAGACTCCGTAGGATGCTTACCAGCACGCTTTTCAGAATTGCGGCTGTCCTTCTCAATCCTCAAACGCACAATTAATTCTTCCATAGACATTTCTTTGCGCTTGTGTTTTAGGTAGTTCTTGAATCCTTTCAGCCTTATGGTAATTTTTCAATTAAGGCTGCAACTTGGAAGGATTCACTGAGAGACATGCCTTCTGTGTGAATATCATGCAGAATGAGTTGAAAATCTTGAACTTGGCTTATCACAGTTTTTGAATCAACCATTACAAAATCCAAGAATCTGCCAACCACAAATTTCTTTGAGCTAGCATCTTCCGTTTTGTATTTTTTCTCCAAAGACTCCCAAAGTTCCTTTGCTGTCTTGATAGGACTGCAGATGTTGTATAATGTGTTGTCAAGTCCGTTCAAGATGTAGTTCCGGCAAAGGAAATCAGCATGTTTCCAGGCATCAACCGCAGCAACCACTTGCCGATCGGTTTCATCCTCTTTCAAAATAGGAGCATCCTCACGGAGGATACGAGCCAGGTTTAGAGTTGTAAGGTAGAACAACATTTTCTGTTGCCATCTTTTAAAGTCAGTTCCTGAGAATTTCTCTGACTTTTCACCGTAATTTACCGGTACTGTTACAACATGAGAGGGAGTTGGCGTCATTGTAGCCACCACAGTAGTACTTGTTTGGACATTAGTTTCAGTAGCCATCAATTCTAATTTATAAAACAAAATTAGAATTAGAATTTACACTACACAAAAAATTAAACCAAATTCACAAAATTAAATTCTGTAAAAAATAAAAAAACAAGAATGTAACTTTTATTTTCCAATTAATTTAGAAATAAAATAAAATTTTATTTAAACAAATTAATTCCACACAGTAAATTAAATTCTATAAAATAAAAGAAATAAGAATATAACTTTTATTTTTCAATTAGTTTGGAAATAAAATAAAATTTTATTTAACAACATTAATTCCACACATAAAATTAAATTTCTGTAACACTTCAATAATTAAAATACTGAAACAGAATTTCAATTAATAAAAACTCAGAAAAATAATTTCTAATAACCAAAATTAATTTCTGACAAAATTCCACAAAAATATATTCTGAATTGTTAATGACACCAGTATTGTACTACTAGTTGTCAAAAAAATAGACAGTATATTACTACTATCTGTCAAATAGCATATAATCACTATTTATTTTTCCAACCAGAATATGATTTTGTAAATCCACAGAAAAAAATTTTCTTAAAAGAAAAAAGATAAATGGAAACAAACGAAAAATTCTGTAAACAGAATAATTCGAATCTGTCTTAAGATTGTTGGAACAATCTTCTATGTAAATAAAATAAATTGAAACAATTCAAACAACATAAAATAAAACTTATAGTTTTTATTTTGTAGAACCGAATAAATAATTCAAAGACCAAGTCGAGTGTGTGATACTCTGTCCTTAAGTCAGATTCGCCCCGCTACGGTGCTTACGGTTGAGTGGCGTCTATCTCGCAGGATACAATGATCTTAATCAATTTGTAGTAGCACTCCAAAATAAATTGTTCGGCGAACCAAACCTGTGATCTAACTCTCTGAATATTTATTCTAAAACTAATATATGAAGAATAAATGCACTAGAACAAAATGGACAGCAAAGAGACAAATATTCAGACTGATTTTCGGATACTAACCACTGTTGGAAAGTTGGTATATATAGGCAAAACTGCTGTCCGAACAGGTACCATAATTTGAATGAACAGATGTGAATTCAAATGAACAGGTGCAATCTGTTTCAAACAGATTTTGCCCATTGTACATGGAACAGTTTTTTTTCCTCCAAATAATTTGAAAAAGTAGCCGTTGGTGGACTAAGTTCTAAACTGTTGGAATATATTTTATTATTAAACTATTTGAATAGTTTAATCAAAAAAATACTAAAGGTGAAAAAGTTTTATAAAATTGTTTGGAAAATATATATATTAAACTATTTGAATAGTTTAATTAATAAAGGAAGAAGTACAAATTTTAGGAAATCACTAAAGAACCTAAAATTTGAATTTAGATTTAAATTAAAATGCCACAATAATTTTTATTGAAAAAATCCAAATGAATTTTATCTAAAAAATTAATGTTAGACCCGAAAACGACGTCAACTTCACATTCACTCAAAAATAGTTTTGACGTTCCGTCTTCGCCGTGTGACTTGCCACGCGGCAAGGAACACTTCACTTCTTCGGACCCACCCCCAAACACTTCACCTCTTCGGACCCACACCAAAAGACGTTTGGGGCTCACCCAATCTTAGGCTAAAAAATATGCCTATATTAAATATTTTTCCAACATAGCCAACCCAAAGTCAGAAATCCGAGCATTGTAATAATCATCAAGAAGTATGTTCTGAGGCTTTATATCGCAATGGATGATCTGGGTACTACATTCTTCATGCAGGTACACAAGTCCTCTGGCAATCCCCAATGCAATTTGGGTCCTTTGGTTCCAACTTGGCTTCTTTTCCCCAAAGAGAAAGCTTGCTAAAGTCCCATTGCTCATGAACTCGTACTCTAACATCCGATGTTGTCCTTCATCACAAAATCCGAGCAGTCGGACCAGATTCTTGTGATGTGTCTGCCCAATTACATTTACTTCAGTTTTGAATTCCTTCTCTTTCTCTTGAACCACCCTATCTAGTTTCTTCACTGCAACAACAACTCTGGAACCCATCTGTATCGCCCCTTTGTAAACAATACCAAAAGCTCCGCTTCCCAGTTCTTCCTTGAAACCATTTGTAGCTTCTACAAGCTCTTCGTAAGTAAAACAACGAAGATTAGTCTCCACAGCACTGTGATTGCCATGATGACTTTCTATGCTTTTCTCGTGGTAGATGAGGAAAAAGCCCAAGCAAACAGCACCAATCAATACAAAATTGATGAACACAGAGCTACCCAATAGAACCGATCCAGCAAGAATTAAGGCCCCCTGGTTCTTCTTTGTTTCTGGACCCGGAGGAGAAGGAAGAATTCGAGGAGGATCGCTTTTCCTAAACTTTACGAAAGCATGACAATTAACAACACTGTCCTTGTCACGCCCCCAAACCGCCCCTAGTAGTTTGGTGCCGTGATGGCCAGTAATCCGTAATTACCGAAGGCCAACTTACAAAATTCACACACAATCAGAGTATTTATATAGGGGCTCGCAAATGCGGAAGCAATAATTCAAGATACAAGTGGTCCATAAGAGCAGTGCATAAGTCAAATGAAATGGCATACATCTTTATATAGCTTTAAAACTTGAATACAAGGTACAAAATACACATTACATCATAACAAAGGGCTTCCCAAGCCGACATGTTCAAAATACAAAAGCTTCAAGATTGCCGACGTCCTCACTGCCGACGTAACATGCATACAAAACACCTTGTAAATCACACATCTCGGCGTAGCCGACTTAAAGCTTGTTACCTACATATATACATAGGGAGGGTGAGCTTGGATACTCAGTGAATGATATAAGTAATAAAGGGGTAAATGAATGATTTCCAAGGTCCTTGTCAAAACAATACATATATCATAGCTTGTTCAAAACATGGGATGAATCAAGTTCATCAATCAAATCTTGGTCTTTCAAATCTTGCTTGGGATGTTAATAACATCTACATAATACATGGGGTGATGACATTTCGGACAAGACAAGGGAATAATCGACCCGGAATCGATTAGACAAATCCACCCGTTCATAGACCGTCGGTGGGGCCATCCGTTCATAGACCGTCGATGACAGAGATCTCTCAAACATGGTGCTACATGGGCTTAGAGTCCCCTAGCATGGGAGGACTTTCCAAGAATGTCATCAAAACAAAGCTTATACTTGATACACAAAATAGAGATAATCATTCATGCTTGATCAAATACTTTTCTAAAACGAAGCAAGGCTTTGTCAAAACTTTATAACATAACTTTATTAAAAATACCACTCACCTAGTTCTTGGGATGTCGGGATCAAGGCAAAGGTCCAAGTCCTACAAACACATGGCAAAGTCTATTGAACGCACTCTTAAAAACAAGCTTCACATGAATGCAAATGATCTAGGGGAAACATGCTGAAAACACCTAGGGAAAACATGCTGGGTACCAACCAGGTCCTGGAATGGATGCACAGAGATGATCTAGGCTAAAACGACCTAGCTGGGTGAACTCAAGAGGTCTTAGCCGAGGTCCCACACCTCTTGGCCGAGGTGTGGTTACCTAGGCTTCGGTATGCAGCTGTCTGCCGAGGTGTTACAAGGTGCCGGCATGGGTGTGCCATGGTCAGCCTAGGTGTGCAGTGGTTAGCCTAGGTGTGCATGCAAGATAAACTAATGTGCAAGTGATCATGCAAGGTAGGCCAAGGTGAGATACGATGCTTGGCCTAGGTGTGTGATCTAGGCAAGAGTGGTGTCGGTGATCACACCTAGGGAAATGAAGCCTGGAAATCTGGGTTTCCTCCTTGAAGAACATGAAGAACATGAGCATGAAGAACATGAATGCTAAAATCATAACTTGTTATTACAAGATCTGGGATTTCATGACATGAGTTCGAAAACATGGACCTGGGTACCCATACTTTGAAAATCATGCAAGAACAAACACAAAAACATGGATTTAGGCATGAGCTTTCGGATCAAAACATGACTTTTCTTGAAGAACACATGAAAACCATTTTCTCTTTCTAAAACCAAACTTCAAAGCAATGCATGGCTTACAAATCATATTCAATCATGCAATGCAATATCATAAACATATAGAACAACAAGAGCGGATCAAGAATCTAACCTTAGAACACGGATCTAACGGTTCGATCTCAAAGAATCAAGCTTGGAAATCTACTCTCTCTCAAGAACTCTTCTCCCTCTTCTAGAGCTTCTCTCTCTACTCTTCAAAACAATATACAACAAATGATGGGTTTCTCTCTCTGCCGGCTGACTTAACTCTCAGCTCGGACACGTGGCAACGGTTGGTTGGTTCTCTTCAAAAAGGTGATAGATTGACAAGACAAGGCCCTGACAAGGCGTATTTAGCAAGCTACTCGGAATGCCACTCCGGCAAGGGGTGACATCGGCTAACCACAAGACTTCGGCAACTAGGGTGACAATGACCTCGGCTAGGAAGGACAACACTTGACTAAGCTGTGCCACACCTTGGCCTAGATGTGCCACACCTCGGTCTAGGTCATACCACTCCAGGACAAGGTCGCTCAGGTGCAAGGGTAACATCTCGGCCTAGATGATACACATCTCGGCCTTGGTGATTCACACCTCGGCCCAGATAATGACATCCCGGCCAATATGTCAAAGTAAAGGTGGAGGTCAAACGAAGGGGTTCCAAGATACTTCTATACTGAGGATGACCTCGGCTTGGAATGATCTAGGCTTAACACAACCTAGGCTTGGCATAACATCGGTTAAGATAACTTAGGCTTGGCGCGACCTAGGCTTCACATCAAGGAGGGAGCAAAGCAAGCACACAACACTTAGACAAATCACGAGGCATCAAAGCAAGGCATGGATCTTACTTAAGCAAAACAAGTCAAAATGTGCAAATGCAAGTTTAACAAAACAGAAACATGCGAATGTGCAGGAACATGACTAGGATATGAATGTGGGTTATTACAGTCTACCCTCCTTAAAGAAGTTTGGTCCCCAAACTTAACTTACCTTGTCCCCAAAATAATTCCGAAAGTCGGATTCTCAGCTCTTCTTATCATCTCTAGCCTTTACCTTGGGACAATCCTTAATATGATGACCCATCTCACCGCATTCAAAACATGCTCCAGATGTCCGATGACAAACTCCAAAATGTCGCCTCCCGCAACTTGTACATGTCGGCCTGGTGCCACCTTCCTGGTTCGTATTGTTGGAACTGTCCACATTTGTCTTCTTCTTGGCATCATGCTGGTCTTGGCGATTGTCATAGGTCTGCCTCTTTTTCTGATTCTCCCCTAAACTCTGACTTCTGTTCAAGTTGGCTTCTGCAAGGATGGCTTTATCTAACACTCCAGCATACGTCGGCATGTTAAGCAAATTAACCCGGTCTTGAATTGGCCCTCGAAGTCCACTCTCAAACTTGCGAGCTTTCCTGTATTCGTTGTCGACCATATGAGGTGCATACCTTGCCAACTCGGTGAAAGCACGATCATACTCCGCCACTGTTTTGCTACCCTGGGTCAACATCTGAAATTCTGTGGTTTTGCGATCTCGGACACTGAGCGGGAAATGCTTGTCATGGAACAGCTCCAAAAATCTGGCCCAAGTCAAGTCTGGGTTACCTTCTCGGATCATCATCCACCATCTTCGAGCGTCGTCTTCCAAAGTGAATGCTGCTAATGACACTTTCTGAGTGTCGGTGCTAGGAAAAACCTCGAACAACTTCTCCATCTCAAGAATCCATGCTTCTGCCTTCATCGGCTCTATACCTCCATGGAACTTTGGCGGTTTCATCTTCTTAAATTCTCTGATCAGGGTCAATGTGTCATCTCCATACAAAGCTGGCTGCGGAGGCACTTGTGGTACTGGCGGTGGTGGAACTACATGTCGGCCATCTGTCTGCTCGGCCTGGGTGGAGGTAGTACCGGTGTTCTGCTGCCTTGTCTGCCTTAATTCATCGGCCAAACTTTCAACCAATCTTTCCAATCTGTTTATTCTGTCCTCGGATTGATCTCGGCTAACTGGGGGTCTCCCTCTTCTCATGATGCTGGGGGTATGTAGGATGTGACTCTTAGAATAAAATGAACAGATGAACGTGTGTGCAAGTGAACATGATCATGCCGATGTAACAAAATGCTCATGCCGAGATAATGCACACCTTGTCAAGTAGCAAGCAACATGATGCAATCTTAACATTCTTCTAAGGGACATCCTATGCTCTTTAGGACTCAAAGTGTGTGAATAACGTACTATAAGGAACGCGTGCTCTGATACCATTTCTGTCACGCCCCCAAACCGCCCCTAGTAGTTTGGTGCCGTGATGGCCAGTAATCCGTAATTACCGAAGGCCAACTTACAAAATTCACACACAATCAGAGTATTTATATAGGGGCTCGCAAATGCGGAAGCAATAATTCAAGATACAAGTGGTCCATAAGAGCAGTGCATAAGTCAAATGAAATGGCATACATCTTTATATAGCTTTAAAACTTGAATACAAGGTACAAAATACACATTACATCATAACAAAGGGCTTCCCAAGCCGACATGTTCAAAATACAAAAGCTTCAAGATTGCCGACGTCCTCACTGCCGACGTAACATGCATACAAAACACCTTGTAAATCACACATCTCGGCGTAGCCGACTTAAAGCTTGTTACCTACATATATACATAGGGAGGGTGAGCTTGGATACTCAGTGAATGATATAAGTAATAAAGGGGTAAATGAATGATTTCCAAGGTCCTTGTCAAAACAATACATATATCATAGCTTGTTCAAAACATGGGATGAATCAAGTTCATCAATCAAATCTTGGTCTTTCAAATCTTGCTTGGGATGTTAATAACATCTACATAATACATGGGGTGATGACATTTCGGACAAGACAAGGGAATAATCGACCCGGAATCGATTAGACAAATCCACCCGTTCATAGACCGTCGGTGGGGCCATCCGTTCATAGACCGTCGATGACAGAGATCTCTCAAACATGGTGCTACATGGGCTTAGAGTCCCCTAGCATGGGAGGACTTTCCAAGAATGTCATCAAAACAAAGCTTATACTTGATACACAAAATAGAGATAATCATTCATGCTTGATCAAATACTTTTCTAAAACGAAGCAAGGCTTTGTCAAAACTTTATAACATAACTTTATTAAAAATACCACTCACCTAGTTCTTGGGATGTCGGGATCAAGGCAAAGGTCCAAGTCCTACAAACACATGGCAAAGTCTATTGAACGCACTCTTAAAAACAAGCTTCACATGAATGCAAATGATCTAGGGGAAACATGCTGAAAACACCTAGGGAAAACATGCTGGGTACCAACCAGGTCCTGGAATGGATGCACAGAGATGATCTAGGCTAAAACGACCTAGCTGGGTGAACTCAAGAGGTCTTAGCCGAGGTCCCACACCTCTTGGCCGAGGTGTGGTTACCTAGGCTTCGGTATGCAGCTGTCTGCCGAGGTGTTACAAGGTGCCGGCATGGGTGTACCATGGTCAGCCTAGGTGTGCAGTGGTTAGCCTAGGTGTGCATGCAAGATAAACTAATGTGCAAGTGATCATGCAAGGTAGGCCAAGGTGAGATACGATGCTTGGCCTAGGTGTGTGATCTAGGCAAGAGTGGTGTCGGTGATCACACCTAGGGAAATGAAGCCTGGAAATCTGGGTTTCCTCCTTGAAGAACATGAAGAACATGAGCATGAAGAACATGAATGCTAAAATCATAACTTGTTATTACAAGATCTGGGATTTCATGACATGAGTTCGAAAACATGGACCTGGGTACCCATACTTTGAAAATCATGCAAGAACAAACACAAAAACATGGATTTAGGCATGAGCTTTCGGATCAAAACATGACTTTTCTTGAAGAACACATGAAAACCATTTTCTCTTTCTAAAACCAAACTTCAAAGCAATGCATGGCTTACAAATCATATTCAATCATGCAATGCAATATCATAAACATATAGAACAACAAGAGCGGATCAAGAATCTAACCTTAGAACACGGATCTAACGGTTCGATCTCAAAGAATCAAGCTTGGAAATCTACTCTCTCTCAAGAACTCTTCTCCCTCTTCTAGAGCTTCTCTCTCTACTCTTCAAAACAATATACAACAAATGATGGGTTTCTCTCTCTGCCGGCTGACTTAACTCTCAGCTCGGACACGTGGCAACGGTTGGTTGGTTCTCTTCAAAAAGGTGATAGATTGACAAGACAAGGCCCTGACAAGGCGTATTTAGCAAGCTACTCGGAATGGCACTCCGGCAAGGGGTGACATCGGCTAACCACAAGACTTCGGCAACTAGGGTGACATTGACCTCGGCTAGGAAGGACAACACTTGACTAAGCTGTGCCACACCTTGGCCTAGATGTGCCACACCTCGGTCTAGGTCATACCACTCCAGGACAAGGTCGCTCAGGTGCAAGGGTAACATCTCGGCCTAGATGATACACATCTCGGCCTTGGTGATTCACACCTCGGCCCAGATAATGACATCCCGGCCAATATGTCAAAGTAAAGGTGGAGGTCAAACGAAGGGGTTCCAAGATACTTCTATACTGAGGATGACCTCGGCTTGGAATGATCTAGGCTTAACACAACCTAGGCTTGGCATAACATCGGTTAAGATAACTTAGGCTTGGCGCGACCTAGGCTTCACATCAAGGAGGGAGCAAAGCAAGCACACAACACTTAGACAAATCACGAGGCATCAAAGCAAGGCATGGATCTTACTTAAGCAAAACAAGTCAAAATGTGCAAATGCAAGTTTAACAAAACAGAAACATGCGAATGTGCAGGAACATGACTAGGATATGAATGTGGGTTATTACAGTCCTCTCTCCCATATCAAAGTGGCAGCTTCTTCTTCCAGCAACTACCCTCTCCCAAAATGGCAACAGCACAAAAACAGTCATTGATGCAAGACCTTTTGCACTGCACCTCAGTCGCAGGCGCCAAATGTTCATAGTCAGATGTTGGCCAATCAGTATTGATTAGTGTCTCAAAATCGTAGATATCTTCCGCAGAATTGATGTCATCTTCTAAACAGTTTTGTGTGAAATTTGGCTTGCAGCTTCCATACGTATTGTTTGGATCAAGTAACGAACACCCTGGCGGGCATTTGCAATCTGGCCTTCTATAATCACTGAGTCTGCAAATGCTGTTAAACCCACAAGCCCCACTGCCTTCAGTTCCAGCAATATCAACACAAATATTATCTGGCTGTGACCAAATAGGAGTCCACTTTGTACTGCTATTGAAAGTCTTCAGATGATAATATTGGGTGAAAACTCCATCAAAATTCAGAGTTGCTCTGTGAAAATATTCCGTAGCTGGGAACAACATGCTTTGTGGTTTGATATAGAATCTTTGGTTATTCCTTCTCAATATGTACATGAAAATCCTGTGTCGTTGAAGATCACTTGGTAACCAGAATTGGACGAATTGGAGGGATCATACGTGTCGCTGATATAGTAAGCAGCATAAGGAAAATTGGTAGCCATGTCTCTGGTATTAAGGACAAGATTCCCATCCAGTAGCAAACGGAATTGAAACCTTCCCTGCGAGAAATTGGTCTCCGAAAGGCGAGAATTTAATACCCCACCGGACTCCATAATCTGTGTTGGCAACATGGTATCAGTTGGATGTTTGAAACTCTCCCATAGATAGAAAGAATCGCTGCGCACAAGTACAAAGTTGCCAGTATCATTCATAAACCATAAGCAACATTGTTGAGCTGAGAGTTCCACAATTCTTTGCCTTGAGGGTCACTGAGCACTAGCCCTCTGTCAACAGTTAGGCCTAGTTTGGAACCAATTGAGACAGGGACACCATCATACCCATACCAGACAATGGTTTGGTCTGGTATTTGGTGATACCAACTGGAAAGCAAGAAGAGATTCTTTTCCTCAAGTGGCTTAAACCCAAATGCAAAAACACCAGAGGGTGACAGCCATGGGGTGTCCTTGTTATTTGCAGCGATAGATGTACCCACAGCCACGGTACCATTAGTCTGAGCAACAGTGGAAAATGGCAGGAGAATGAAGGGTAACAAGAAGAAGAGTGGATGATGACGTAGAGAACAAGCCATTGATAGATTGATCAAGCTCGATTTGGGTAGATGGAAATGAATAAATAAAAAAAAACAAAGACGGAAGTGTTTTTGTTTTTCTAGGCAAAGGAAAAGACTTTAAAGTCAATCTGTACATTTCAGCAAAGACTTCTATCCATAGCATAATTTCAAATGTATCCCTTCCTTCTACTTGGTCTTTGGTCAACATTCTTTAATATTATTACCCCTAAGAAAAGACAACATTGTGGATCACTAGTATGGTTTCAATGACACTATCAGAGCCACATATATAGCTGCCTGGAGCATTAAAAGTCCATAAAATAAAATATCGATAATTGTCATAATGTTGGACTTATTTTCATCTCACATTATATGTGCAATACAAAAAAGACGAGTTTAAATGGAATCACAATTAATAAAAATGAGAATTGGCTAGTGTATAATTTTAAAGAATTAATGAGAAAAGCACTTTTATAATAATCCCATTGATTGTGAATTCATTATATCTATAATGAATTAGGTATTAACTTGGCTATGAATGAATTATATAGTGAACAGATCAATACACATGTACTAAGTGGGGAGGATTAACTTTGTATACATGGAAAAAATTTGAAAATAAGTTTCAAGCCTATATGTTTTTGAATCACTAAATATCATGCAAAATAAATAAATAAATATTTGCCATGCTCTCATATGTATCCAATTAGTCAAGCACCCTCAAGTGCGCTAATAAAGTATTAAAATTGTATTACTTTATATTTACATCATATATTAGTTAAATCTTCAAATTGATAAGTATTAAAAAGTGTATTTATTTATTTATTTATTTTATTAGGGAATTCTCAACATTTGATTATTTCTAGTATTCTCAACATTTGATGGGTGCCTTTACCAACAAAACCTTGTGTTCGTTTCGTAAGTTCAAAATTGAAATAGCCCACACAGTTTCCAGCTTTTTTATTTTCTCCCATAAATAAAAATAAAAAATCCAAAAATATCGTTAAAGTATCACGACACATATAAAAATTCATTAAGAATGCAAGAAAATAAGGAAAATTCTACTTAGATCACCAATTTAACTACTTACACTTTTAAAATTTAATTTTTTTTGTTAGACTACTATTAACACATGCTTAAATTTTTTGGACACCCTAATTTCTAATTTTTCTTTTATTACAATTATACCTTAAAATAAAATTACATTAAATGAGATCATTTAATAGAACACCCACCTACCAAATAGGAACTAACACTATATAATATTGCACACCCACTCCCACCTCCACCTCTAACTATATGTATTCCAACTTTCTAAACCTTAAACTTGTTACTCTTCATAACCATCTTAAACCTTGAATGTATCCTCTTCATCACCATCATAAACCCTCTTGAATTAGAAATCTTGAACCAAAAATCTCTTTTCCAGTGAAACGTATTACTCTTGATCAGTTATTTCACCTTGTAAAGCAATGGGGGACGATGACAACAATTCTGATAAGGCTGGTTTTTCATTGGTAAGTTTATCTGTCTTATACTAACATTCTCGATCATTTTCAATCATTGTTTTTTTGTTCAAACTGTTCGGTACTGGTTTCTGGCTATTAAGATTATGTTCAGTAACATAATACTAAACACAAACGTTTAGTTCAATATATAGGTTCTGAACAGTTTGTAAATAGTTGGTAATGTTGAACCGAATATAACCTTTATTTTCAGCACTGTGTCAAATGGTTCAATTTTTGTATCTTCAACACCAGATCGTGTTTTTCATGAAGGTTTTTCCCTCTAAAACTCCCTTTTACGCCGAAATAAACCAAAAAATAAAAATGTGATAGGAAGAAAATAGGCAATGCTATTGATAAGATGGGGAGTCGATATTTACCTAAGAGGAATTTTGGACAAGTTTTCTATAATGGCGGACAGGAATTTCCGATGAGTTTTTTGATGGTATTCCTCGGACACCATTGAGTTGATTCCTCCTTTCATTAAGAGTTGACATGAATTTCAATGATGGACCGTCGATGCAATATGCTCTTCACTGAGGCAATGGTGTTTACTGATGTAATGACCGTTAGCATTCTTTTCAATAGGAGATGGACGGTCATCAAAAGGAGAAGGAGAGAGGGTGTGCAAAATTAGGTTGGTGTGCCTTAGGTGTGATAATATTATGAATAAGTGTAAATTTGGTATTAAGTGGGGTGTTCAAATAACTTATATTGAAATTTAGGGTTTACGGTGGGGACTCAAAGAAATGGGGGATCTAAAGAATTTAGACAGGTGCTAATAGCAACCTTTTTTTATTTTATATTTTTTTAAATTTCTATAATTCTTTTATTACCTTCATCCCTAATCTTCCTCCTCCTCCTTTTTACACCCAAAACCTAAAACCCTAACCCTAATTCTCTCCGATCACCACCACCTCCATTGGCCCACTACTAGCGCTGCCACTCTACCACTCTAATTGTATTAGTTCTTTACAATTGCAGCCCAACAAGTAAAGAAAAACCCAGCCTTACCCGACATAGATATGGAGGTCACTTATAAAGGTTATCATAAATCGCAACCAAAACCATAAAGTTGAAATTAAAATATTGATAGCATCAAGATCAAGGTCAACTTTTCCTATCACCAAGCAACATCACAATTAATTTAATTCAATTCAATCGGGTTTTTTGATGGACATAAATTTGACTAAGGAGTAAACAATCCATGAGATTTGTAGTCCATTACATACATATGTATACAAATAGAGAGAGAGAGAGAGAGAGAGAGAGAGATGGACAAACCTTGTAAAACATGACCTTTAGGGTTAATAGAACAATGACCACAGGGATCATAGACAATTTTGCCATGGATTTTACCAATCCAAGCTCTCATACCACAAATCATCATCATCATGAGGATCGTAGAGACAAAAGTGGCAGTGGCACTTTCTTCGACAACAACTCCATACAATGGTAGTGATAGTGAGAGGGTGGTGATTGCGTTGTGGTGTTGGCGACGACAGTTGTAGAAGGCAGCAACGGATAACGAAATCAGGGTTAGGTTTGGGGCAGAAGAAGAATAAGGTGGCCGGAGGGCTTGCGGCGGTGAAAATGGTGGTTGGAGACCTCGTTTGGGAGGTGGGTTGGCTTTTTGGTTTTTCTTGGCTATTTTAACCTAGGGTTAAAAAGCCTGGTTTGTGAAGGATTTTTGGTTTTTTTGGCTTTTTGTGAGAGAAGAATGTAATGATTATGGGTTAGATGTGATATTTTGTCTTATTGGACTAAAAAACCTATTTTGTTTTTTTGTGGCTATTTTAGCCAAAAAAATTCTCAAACCCAACTTCCCAAACATAGGCTTAGGATTTGGGTTTTCTGGTTTTGGGTGCATGGATGAGAAACAAGGTTAGAGACTAGGGTAATAAAGGAATTATAGAAACTATAAAAATAAAAAATAAAAAAAGTTAAATTTTGAGGGTGTGAGGAGTTAAATTGGTGATATAAGTAAAATTTCTCAAAAAACAAAGAGAAAATAAAAGGTAAATTGTAACACTCCAAAATTTTCCTTCTGCTCGAGCGTAAGAATTAACACTCGAGCGGTTTTGTGAGGCTCCCAGTACTTTTGCAGTCTGTCCGAAATTTTGGGAGTTGTGAATTTCCGCTCGAGCGCAGGAGTGTTCGCTCAAGCGGTCGGCCTTGTTAGACTATTCGCTCGAGCGTAAGATTGGACGCTCGAGCGGTCTGCCTAGTTGAATCTGAATTTTTGGGACTAGTGGAATTGTTTTTGACCTTTTATTATTGTGTTTGGAGCCTCCTTGTTTTATTTTGGGGCATTGATTGAAGTGATAACATGATGGCAAAGTAAGATTAGACCAAAAACTTTGATTCGAATAATTTTCCTACGAACAACGATCACTCTTTTGCTCTTTTCTTTTTCTACACTTTGAATTTGGGTGTGAGGCTAGAGCCATTGGAAATATCGTTTACGGGGCTTCGATTTGGACACAAGAACGACCCAAAACGAAGTCCGAATGAGAGAGTTATGCCCGTTTGAAGTTTTAGTATCTGTGCTGGAAGCCAGTACGCTCGAGTGCAGAAAGTGGCGCTCGAGCGGATTGCGCGAATTCAGCAACTTAAAAAGTGATTTTCTAGATCATTCTTTGCACTTTCCTTCTCCCTCTTTCTTCCTCTCATCCTAAGTCCGAAAAAACCTAAATTTTTTACCCAAATACCTTTCATTTCTCACAGATTTGGCCAAGATCCCTTACTAAAAAGTGAAGAATACATGAAGCTCAACATTTTCAACCGATTGGATTTTGGATTTGCGAAGGATTCTTCTTGGAGCCTGGCTTTTCTTGCTTGATCCTTGAGGTAGAGGTTTCTAGTTTTTTTTCAATACTCTCATTTATAAATAGATTTGTGGTATTTTCTTTATATAAACACAATACTTACATTTTTGAGCATATTGTGATAAATCATGAAATTGAGGGTTTAGGGTTTGAAATTTTGGGGTTTAATTTTTGGGTTATGATTATGGGCTTATGAAATTGGGTGTATAATTAATAAGAGAGTTGGAATAAAAAGTGTTTGGGTGAAAAGTTTCTATTTCTCTTAAAACCCTAGTTTGGTTCATGAAGTTAGATGAAGGTTTTGCTTAAATTGAAAGTAGTATCATGAAATTAAAGTGTTAAATTGCACATATACAAGTTTAATTGAATTTTGGAAGTGTTTGGAAATTATGTAAAAGTTGCGATTGAACCTATATTATTGATATTTCAAATCATGTGATAATATGAAACAAAATTTGGGGGAAGAAATTGTTAATGATATGGATGATACGGAGTTTGTGATAAGATAATGAAATGAAGATTTAGAGGCTTTTCCCAAAATAGGCCAACCTACTAACTTATTTCCCAAACTAAGCCTAGTTTGGCCGAAATTCCTAGAATAAGTTGAAACATGTTTTCCAAACATGCTTTCAGCATGTGTCTGGCCCAAGTGCGCAAAATGAATAAAATCATAAAAGCGTGGTTACAAAACACGCTTTTAATTAAGAAAACGTTTTTCATATTAGCGTTTTCATCTTTAGCGAAATCGTGTCTCAGAATTACGCTTTCAATAGAAATTGTAGTTAGAAACCATGCTTTTAAAGAAAATTTTCTTTTAAAAGAAAGCGTTGTTCGTAACCACGCTTTTAAAAGTTATATAAAATGGCCCACCCCCCTCATTTGCAACCACGCTTTTTATACACTTCTTTTTTTTCCCCCCGAACCTGTTCTCCCTTTGTTCTCTCTCTCCTCTCACTCTCTCTCTCTCTCTCTCAGTGGGTTCTCTACTCTCTCTCTCTCTCTCAGTTTGAATTTTATATGTGTTGATTTTGTTTGTGAAAATGTGAATGTGGGTACATAACAAAGTGGGGTTTTGCGAATTGAAATTGATATCAATGTGGGTAGAATAGCGTTTGTGAATTGAAATTGTGGTTTTGAATTCACAGATTGAATCGTTGCCCTAGCCCTAGCCCTAACCCAATTCTAGGGTTTTCAATTGAATTTGAATTCACAAATTAGGGTTAGGGTTTTTTTATTTTTTATTTTTTAATTCACAATTAAATTCTAGGGTTTTTATTTTTTTGATTGTCAGACAAATGTTCACAAAAATAATAAAAAATAATTTAAACTCTCTTAAAGCAGATAATAAGAATCTTATAAAAATTGTAAATTCTGTATAAAAATAAGTGCAACAGAGAATGAATAATTCTTTTAAACTCTCTTAAAGACTTTTTTTTAATTATTTTTTATATTTATTAGTATTGTTTGAACATAATTACTAAAAGTTGCTTATACGGATTAAGATATTAAGGAATCATTTTAAGAACTCAAAAAGATAAAAATAATTAAATAAATGATTTTGTTACTTCATAGTTTACCAAAATTCAGTACACAATTTTTAAAAATATAAAATTATATGAAAACAATAATTTAAATGCAACAAAATTTCACTTAAATGTTACTCTTCTTATATTTTTAATTGCAAAGTTACTAATTAAACTTGCATAATGAAGCTTATCTATTATATCATTTCCAATGGATAATATAATAAACTGCAAAATTACTAATTAAACAATACTCTTTTTAATTTTATTTTATTTTTATTTTTTTGTTTCGTTGCTAGCTGAATTAAAAATAATAATTTTGGACCTTTTGGATTTGGACTCCATTTGAGTGAGGCTTATTAAGAATATTTTAATTTTGAACTTAGTATAAAATGTATAAATTTTTTGGATACCAATTTTTACAAAATTTTGAATTTAAACTTTTTGTTTTAAAATGATAGACTCAAAATTAAGAATGATAATGAGCAGGCCAATGTAGGGATCCACTCATATCAGATTGAGAGAGATAAATACGGACGAGGTAATTTTATAATATTAAGGATGGCTGTATTAATAAAAATGAGAGACAATATAGTATATTATAGATAATAATTTATAGGTCATGCTAGGGGTTATTAATAAGTACCCATAACAAGATCAAAAAAATTATAATCCCAATACATTTTCCCATATATTCCAGAATATTTTTACACATTTCAATACACTTTTAATATACATGTTACACACTTTTTCAACACTATCAATAAGTGTTAGGGCTTATCTATATATAAAAAATAATAATAATAATAAGCCTTAGGGCTTTTATTAACATTTTTCATAAATTAAAAAAAATGAGACTTAAAAAATGTAAAATGAAAAATAAAGAAATGAAAATGAGTGTTTTAAGTATAATATTTAAGTGTTTTAGTCTTATTATATTTGAAAAAAATTAAATTATATATATTATATAAAACTATATTCGATTAGTATAATGAAGATGGGGTGAGAATAGGAAAATGCGTCCCCATAGGTAATTCTATTTAAACATCCATACTTATCTTAGTATATACCATTTATTCATTTTACACCATACACAAATTAAAACTTTTAATTTTGTCTCAATATACATCATTTTACACCATACACAAATTAAAACTTTGATTAGTATAATGGAGATGGTCTATGTAATGGATGTCGGGCAAGATGAGAGGAATGCTATGAAGGTGGTGATGATCAGAAGGAAGGGAGGTGATTTTCGGTGGTCAGAAATGGCAAAGGCTAGGGTTGAGTTGGAAGGGAGGGAGAGAGAGAGGGAGAAAAGAAGGGGTATGTTGGTAATTTGATTGAAGGATAGAAATGTAATAAAAAAAATTTAAAAAAAGATGTGTACTGAATTAATTAAGTGTGTTTCATAGTGCTGTCTGCGACTGAGAAAATAATTTCGGTTTTATCTCTTGTAACTTAGCTCAAGGGCATTTCAAGACACTTGAGCGTATTATGGGCATTTCAGTATTTATTTTTGATGACATCAGCAACTTCGATTAGTTGGGTGGACAACAGTACAAAAATGAGGGAATCTTGATATTGTCAGTTAAAGTAGGGCAGACTTCTGTAATTATTAAAATTACAAGAGAGATTTCTGTATTTGTCAAAAATCTCAAGGGAGGTAAGTGTAATTTACCGAATACAAGAAGAAGCAGAAAATACAAAGAGGGGAAAAGGGGATGACTTTGAAGTTTCATTAAGTGAAAATAAGATAAAATATACGCTGCAGTGCCAATTTTTTTTGCATATTAGGTGGCCATTTTATTAGTTTGTTTTGTTTTGTTTTGAACATTATTTTAGTGAAAAAATCAACGATAGTTTTGTAGGTCGAAGTGAGTTGGAAGGTTGTGTATTTACTTTCACTCTATTTCATAGTTGTTTATGAATAGTATTGCTTTAAAACAAAGAAAATTAAAGCTTATGTTTCATTTTATGATTTAATTTATAATTTTTTACAAACGCCAATTTGTATTGAAAATCATCAGTTCGAAGTGACTGCTTACTATATTAAAAAAGCAAGCATCGGAAAACAGTTTACTGTGGCGATGTGACAACTCACTGCATTACTGATTAATTTGACAACTCACTGCTCGAATATGAAGGGATTGCATTGTGAAAAAGACGACCCACAATTATTATTTTATCTGACAACCACGTCCGTTCATTTTCTGCTTTTGTTTCTAACTTTATGAAATTGTAATTTTGGTCTGCAAGTACATGTCCGATGCGACTACTCACTGCGACACCAAAACAAGCCATGTTACTTGACCTTGTCATAGTGGGATGAGGGGTGTCAGAAAAGCAACTATAATGAATTGAATGGCGATTAAGTCTGCCAAAGTGACTACATCACAGGTACACAAAGTCACAGACAACATATTACTCAAGATTGCATGAAATGAATAAGATAAAATAATATCACGGGTATCACTTCTTCCATAGTGCCCCAACATCTCAATTATCGTCACCATGTCATCTCTTTTGCATGTCTATAAATAGCGCTACCCCCAGTATGATGTTTGTTCAAGTCATAACAATAGTAATATATCTACAATTATTATTATTATTATTATTATTATTATTATTATTATTATTATTATTATTATTATTATTATTATTTTATTATTATTATTATTATTATTATTATTATTATTATTATTATTATTATTATTATTTTATGAACAATGTCTTTAAGAGGTGCAAGAAGTTCATGCCGTCAAAGAAATCCAAAAGTATGGCTACTACCTCCATTTACTTATGACTATAAAAGCGAAAAGTACTCGAGTCTGAAGGATTATTATGCTAGTATCCAAGCAGAATGGGCATTCAAGGTAACAAAGCAAGAAGGATTGTTTAATGATCTACGTAACTTTGGAGCACCGGTACCTTATCGTCATTCATTGACCATGGCCAGACGAAATGTGAGTGACTATGAAAAAGCAGTTACCATAATTAAAAAGGAGAACAACAGAATGTTGATGCGGAGATGTCGACATTTTACGCTTTAGCTAGCCACTGAAATGGCAGAAACAAGCAACAGAGAATAGACAGTGATTGAGTGACATAATGTCTTAAATAATGAAAAATATCTCTCTAACTACTACATGTCAGATGAGGAATGAGAAAACACCTTTATCTTTCACATATGTTTGTATGTTGTGTCGTATCTTCGTTATTGGGGTGTAAGACAATGTTGTTGTTCATCTAGCTTACGGATGTATTTCAACTATTTGT
This sequence comes from Camellia sinensis, assembly GCF_055761805.1. Taxonomy (NCBI): domain Eukaryota; kingdom Viridiplantae; phylum Streptophyta; class Magnoliopsida; order Ericales; family Theaceae; genus Camellia; species Camellia sinensis. The sequence continues at coordinate 25,601,919 of NW_028128987.1, forward strand.
TATATGAAGCTGGAGTTTATGAAATCACTACATTTATAAGTACACATGTCAAGATTCGTTATAAATTTCTCTTTCTATTGATAACTCATATATAAGCATTGCAAAGCCATTAGAATGAATGAAAACGTTTGGTCATACATGCAACCAAGTTCATTCAGTATCATCATTATATTCCACTTCAATAATGCATTAAATCCAGAAAGCCTAGTTCAATTAGTGTTCTTCAAAATAACAATAATAGAGAGAAATCAAAGGTAATTGTTATTTGTAGAATTACAAGAACTATTCAAAAACTATTGAAATTTCTCCCTTCATTGATAAGTCGTGGATAAGCATTACAAATCCATTACAAGATAAATAGTTTGGTCATTCATCTAAACAATTTCATTCATTATCATCATCATCTGATATCTCAATATCAGATTCATACATAGCATCCATGCTCCAGGTGAAGTACTGGTGCGCATCATCCATTAACCCATCTTCGACACGCTCATTTGCGGTCTTCATTAGTTCGGACCTTTGCAAATGTTAGGTCATGCGATTAACTTCGTCGCGAATAAGATGCAATGCCCTTTGCAACAACTGTGGAGTGTCAATTGGCATATGCATGGCTAATCGGTGAAGAAATTTAATAATAACTTCACGACATAGCTGAACGAGAATGTTTGCTTGAGTTTGAGAAATTCCCAGTCAGCTCTCATGGTATTGACGGCGGCATGTGAGTAACATAAATTTGGATTTAATGGGTATTGAAATTCATCTCCATCTGCAACCCAATGGCAACCCATTGCTGAATATAGATCAACCACCATATATCTCATGATGATATCGCTCGATATATCTATAAAACTTTTGTTGTGGTATGATGCGATATTTATACCACATATACACAGCTGTTTTAACATGCAAAAATTCAAAATGGAGATGGACGCAAGTATTCATGTCTTATAAACTCTAAACTCACATGCCAACAATGAAGTACTGATACTTCAGAAAGTTCACATGGTAGTTGTATGTTTCAAATTATTGTAAAAGAGTTGTCACGTCAACCTTTATGACCTAAACAACTATGCATCAACTTTATAGGAGTTGTCACTTAGACTTTTATTGACTACTCAATACATATCTGAAGGTTTTAAGCAAAGTTCAAATCCACTTAGAAATTTAATTTTACTTTTACGCGTACAAATATAATTCAATTTATATTTCATTATACAATAGTTTAATTTCACTTTTTACCTTACATATTTAATTTCATTTAATTGGAGAAATTTAACCAATTTAATTTCAAGTTAACTATGTGTTGATTTAAGTCGGTGTTGTTCTTATCTGTATACTAGGTTAGCTTTTAGCTGTAATACTTTCAAGTTCTATACATCGAAAAACCCATCTATAAGTACTCTACTACAAATTAATCTTCAATACATTCCAACTCTATAATATTTTCTCTTTAAGGTTTATGAATCTATTTGAAGCTGCATAGGGTGGCTTTTTAAACACAAAGGGTCTAATTGCTTTGTTGTTTTGTTCTGACACCCCCTCATCCCATTATGAATTGCTGAAGTTCACATGGGCATAGTAGCTATGGTACGACCTCTTGCTTTTTTCATACAGTGAGTAGTCTCGTCAAAGTCGTCGCAGTGATACGTCCAACATTTCTCAGTCATGCAGTGATGCAATGACTTTAACAGACGTAATAAATTAAAGAACTCAATGAAATGGCCAAGTTCACATGGCCATAGTAAACAACGTACGGATGATTGGTCTTTTTTGAAAAAGTGAGTAGTCACCTTCGAGTGACGATTGAAGTACTGATTGTGTGGAGCGTGTTTAGCATTGATTGTTTATGACTCATAAATATGTGGGCTTTTAATGGCATGTGACTTTGTGCAACGCGACTTAGATGCTTTGTTTTTTCCTCACATTTCAGATTTGAATTATTAATCACATTAATATGACCACATGGCAATAGTGTTGACAAACAACTATATAAAGGACTGAAGGAGTGATGGTAAATACACAACCTTTCCACTCAGTTCTCCCTAGGAAACTATCATTCATTTATTGAGTAAAAATCAAATGGAGTATACATTCACGGCAGGGGGTAGGAATTGCAAAGGTGAGAGTTCATGATGAGGAAGAGGAAAAGGAAGGGGACTCACAGGGGGTAGGAACTTCGAAAAAGATAAGAGTTCATGCCGAGGAAAAGGAACGGGAAGGGGAAGTGGCGATGCTGAAGTTGAAACACCGTTTGCTTTGTTAGATGCCTCTTGTGCTTATCATGATAGGTTTGGGAAGCGACATTTTGTCATGCCCAAGTACTATCGAGATCCATGTGTTTTGTGGAGGATCCATCTGTTAATCAAACAGGATATGATTTAGCAGACGCTACACTTCTGAAGTGGCTCACACTATTTATAGAGTGCGTGCAAATGGAAAGATTATGTCGGGAAAATTGACTGAAGGTGCCAAAAGCACATTCAGTTGAGATCCAAAAGGAAGATCCAGATAATGTTGATCGACTATGTGAAAGACTTTGAATTGAGATTTCTCAAATGCGTCGTTGGTCAACCTGCGATATGAAACTATCTATACTTAAGTCAGATGCCAAGAAGAACGGAACAACACCAAATAGTGAGGCTATCAAGGCTGTCAAGGAGGATCCTGCACTTCTCTCTAACCGTGAACTCTCTGATTGTTCGGACTCTAAGATTGTCGATTTGAGAGAGGATTAGACGTCTATCTGTCTACTAAATTATATTAGGTTATCCATAATTATGTATTGTGTGTGTCAAAATAACTCTTTCGACAATGAGTTTGTGAAAGGTTTGTCTATGTAACTGTTAAGTATTGTACTCTTCGTTTTATTTTATGTACTGTGTTATGTTGAATGTTTCCACAAATTATTTTTGTAGGATACTTATGTTTGAACTAGCTACGTCGTTCTGAAGTGTTATAAGTGTTATAGTTATACCTTTTTTTTGTTTCCCTGTTCGTTGTAGTAATTAGCAAATTAGATGTTTGGTATATGCTGTGTGAAGTTTTATTTAAATATTTCTTGGCAACTAATATTTAAGAGAAGAACAAATATTTAGTTTCAAAAATTTCGCGAAAGTATGCTTAGTTTGGGAAATAAATTAGTGTAGGGGCTTAGTTTGGGAAAAGCCCCAACGAAATCTCCCTGAAACTGCGCAAAATGTTCTCTGAGGAGGGTGCGTGTCTCGAGGCCATTATTTTCTTCTTCTTTTTTAATTTTTAATTTTTTATTTGTTGTTTTTGTTTTTGTCCATCGTCGATCTTTTTTTAATTATATTTGAATTATATAACAAAATAAAAATTTAATTTAAAAATTTGTATTTAAATAAAAATTAAAAAAAAACAAAATTATCAGGTAAATTAAGCAAATATTTAATTTATATTTTTTCATATTTTTTTTTTACTTTCATATTTTAAAGTCATAAGCGGTGATCATTGATTCAATGGTAAAATCTTAGTCTAATAATCTTTGATATGATGTTTATTCTTGCTTGTTTGTGATTTTCTTTTTATTTTTTTGTGCCACATCATTACAGCTTAAATCAGAACTCTAATTTTAGAGCTCTTAATCACTATTCTTTAGACAATTCATGCTGTTTATTTTTTAAAAAATTTATGTATAAATTATTTATGTAAATATCAAATTGATTTGATAATAGTATATATAATTTTATCATTTAAAAAAAAATGGATGAGAAACATAATTTCAAAATTACATAATTTATTTTTAAATATTAAAATAATAAAATTTGGTAGCTAAGATTGTTTATCAATACGATATTTTATATGAATAATTTATATAGAGAGATCTAAAAGATGACTGAGTGACTCATAGAATGTGGATCGAAGAGAAATCAATAAAAATAATAATAATAATAAACAGTATTTTACTAATTTCAGGGGCTTTTAAAAGCGTGGTTACGAACCACACTTTCTTTTAAAAATAGATTTCTTTTCTATTGAAGTGCGATTCTAAAACACACTTTCACTAAAGATGAAAACGCTAATAGGAACAACGTTTTCTTAATTAAAAATGTGTTTTGTAACCACTCTTTTATGATTTTATTCATTTTGTGTGCCTGGGTCAGAAACATGTTGAAAGTGTGTTTTGGAAACACGCTTCAGCTTATTCTGGAAATTTTGGCCAAACTAGGCTTAGTTTGGGAAATAAGTTAATAGGTTGGCCTATTTTGGGAAAAGGCCCGAAGATTTAAGAATTTTATTGCGTAGTTGGAAAGTAATTTTATACCTCAAAACTAAAAGTCCAAATTTATGTTCAACTCTAGTTATGAAGTTTATTTTTTGGAAAAATGAAGAATACTTCAATTAACATTAAATTTATGAAATTAAGTCTATATTGGGTTAAGATGAGTGTGAATAATGATAAATGAGAGATTGTGAAATATGACAGTGTTATATGAATGAGTTGTATCAAAGAAATTAAATGTTGGAGATTTAATTTATAGCCTTGGGTAGTAATTGATAATCAATGTGTTGTAAAAATTGAATTTGAAGACTTGATAGTAATATGGAGAAGTAAAGAAATAGTTTGAACCCAAGGATTGTGAACGCTTTAAAGATGAATCTTTATGCCTCTATGGATGTGTTGTTATATTTTTGTAACAAAACAATGAATGATTTGATGGATAATGAAGAAGGTTGTGGAACATATTTGTACTTGTTATGTAAATGGAATTTTAATATATGGTGAATGTGTATTGAACTAATGTGTTACGGAAATAATGGAAGACGTGTTGGCATTGCCCACTAATTGTAATGTTGAATTGTGTTGAATTATGTTGAGTTGTATTGGATTATGTTGAATTGTGTTGAACTATGTTGAATTGTGTTGAATCATGTTGAGTTGCGTTGGGTCGAGTTGTGTTGAGTTGAGTTAGGTTGTGTTGAGTTGTGTTGGGTGAGTTGAAATTGGTACCTGCGCGGGGAGTCAAGGTTCCCAATTGCCTTGTTTGCGCATATCGCTGGACGAATGTGGGAATATGTTTTTGGGTGTCCATGAGCCCACCGTTTCTGAAGCCGGCAAATGTGGAAAACTGATGATTTTGGGTGTCCACGTCCCCGTCGTTTATGGAGGTGGCAAATGTGGAAGGTTGTGCTGTTTTGGGTGCCCACCACCCCACCGTTTTTGGAGTCAGCAAATGTGGGGATGTTTTCAAACTAAATGGTGATTTTGGGAGTCCACTTCCCACCGTATCAAGTCGGCTAAAGGTGGATGGTGTTATGAGTTTGGGTGCCCGCTATCCCACCGTATCAAGTCGACTAAAGGTGGAAGGTGTTATGAGTTTGGGTGCCCATTATCCCACTGTATCAAGTTGGCTAAAGGTGGAATGTGTTGAGGAACATGTTAAGTCGGTAATAATATGTGTGACATGTGATGAACTCGTGAAATTACAATTTGATGTGTAATTTGGCATGAAAGGAAAATGAAAATAGAAATTATTTGAAGAGAATGGAAAATGAAAAAGTAATTGGATTAGGGATTGGTGATGATGAACTCAATGGATTGCTTGTGACTACAAGGGAAGATTATGAGTTTTGTTTTGTAAATAATTGAGAAATTGAACTAAAAAGGGTTTGTTACTCTTGTGTTATGTTTAAATTCTAATCCTTTGGATTTTGATGTTATGGAGTATAGTAATTGGAAATAGTATAAGGGAAAAATGGAAATGAAATGAGGAATAATTTGGAATCGGATTAATAAATTTAAGATGATGTTTTTTCTTAAGTGTACTTGTTTTCAAAGAGAATTTATGACTTGCTAATGATAAGAGACTACATATATGGCAAGGAGTTTTTTTAAAGGTCCAAATGAAATTTTAAGAAAAAGATACTCTTCGTATAATATTTTGGAATTTACAAAATGTCACCTTAATATATGGTATCACTCCGCATGCATGATCATTTCTATCTATGTGTTAGCTATTGCTGTAGAACTATGGGATTCCTACTAGGCATTAGTGCTCACCCCTCGTTGCTTTATTCCTTTTCAGGAAGAGAAATTTGGATTGATTAGTCGAAGAGTTGTGGAGTCTTTGTATCTTTTATGTATAATTTTATCGTAGATGTGGAAAAAATGAATGTTGTACATTGATGTTTGTAATTATTGATTTGTAGCTTCGCAACAGAAGCTTGGCATGTATTACAGTTATTATTGTATTCATCATCGAGAGAGAACATGTATTACTATGTTTCTATTACTCAAGGGTAATGGACATTTGTATAAATAAATAAATAAATAAATAAATAAATGAATCTAAATTACAGGCTTTGGTAATGTTTTTGAGTAATTAAAATTTGGGGCGTGACTTAAATTACACTTTGCCCTTTCATATTTGGTCAATTTTTTTATTTTGGTCTTTAAGGTTTATTTTTTTCCTACTTTAGCCTTTCATATTTTAACTTTCTTCTAGTTTGCTCCCAAAGTTAACTTATGTTCAAAATTAGACAGAAAATATCACAATAATTACAACATATCATAAAAAATATATTATTATATTGAAATTTGAATTTACGTCAGAGGTGCGAATTATATATAATAAAATATTTTTATATAATGTGACTATTAATGTGTCATTTTCTGACTAATTTTAAAAATAAATTGAGAAAAATTTAAAATATGGAAGGTCAAAAACAAAGCGTGGCTTTTAGTCAATTGCTACATGTTGGTAATTTAGCGTTTGAATTTTTTTTACCATCTCTTTTGAGGTCTACCAATCGCGTTGCACGGTATATAATCACTATAGATATCCGTGGTAAGGTTCGCAAAGTAGCAAAAGAGAGAGTTCCAAATAGTCCGATGTCCAATCTTAATGGTTAGGAGGACAAGTCTCTTTGGTGGACTCTAGTAGCCTTGAGTTTTACAGTTATAGTTTAACCATTACTATTTAAATGTTATTGGCTAATCGTTATTTATATTTATTAAATTGTTACTTACATATTAGGGCAGAACCTAATGTCTATACACTTCATCTCGAAGCGCCTCTCTCGATAAGGTAACAATATCTTTTGAAAAAAAATCTGTTGAGGCAAAGATCCCCATGCGGCCGCATTTCCATGCTTGTGCCTGGACAATGGTGGCGCAGTCATAGAACATACATAGTGCGACTATGAACCGGTTTGAGGCCTTTAGTGGGATGTGCGGGTGGACCAAAGATATGCAATAGAGGCTAGAAAAATATGCGCACCTGCTGGACGTGTGGGTCCACGCTTCAACTCTTGGACTATCTAGTTGCACAAGCCCAATAAAACTCTAATTGATACTTTGGATCATGAAAATAGTTTTTTTTTTTTTTTGTAAAATCTGTCAACTTGAATGTAATTGGGCTTTCTTCCTTCTCCACTTTTTGAAAGATATTGAAATGGTAGGCTTTGATAAAATAAGAAGAGGTTCAACGAGCCCAACAGTGGCCCAAACACAATCATTTATCAAACTAGCTACACTATTTTTATCATTGGGAAGCATCCAAACACCCAAGTCTTATGGTTAGTCAAAATGAGGTGTTTACACCGACAATTCACCTCCGTCTTATTCATAATGTACAATGTGAAATGAGTGAGGGTCTAAATCTGGTAAATTCATAGGAAATTTACTAATCTATCAAAATGCCAAATAAAGACTGTATCTCTAGACCTGGAGTCGCCACCTAATCTTTTTGGGGAAACTAGTAAATCCTAACTCCTACCAATATAGGTCATCGATACACCACAACCAAAGAACTCGGTTTGGGAGTTTAGGTATGCATGTGATTTGATAAAATGATGAGAATTTGAATAATTGATTTAGATGAATAATGATTTGAAATTGCTCCACTTTAGACCTTGTTGAACTCATTAAGAGTATCATTATATATTGTTGTTAGTTATGCTTTAATGTTGCCTATTTGGAATATTTTGATCGAGATAACTGCGGTTAGTAATCGGTGGAAGATTGCATTATTGTAGAAATATCTCAACAACTAAAACCCATTTTGTTAATCATGTGATTTAATTTTGATGATGTCTAAAATATTATTTGATAAATTGTGATTTTTTAATATATATATGTTATAAAAATTTGACACAAAATATAAAAATATATTATATCTTTTTGATACATGTTGCACCAAATTCAAATTTGTTTTGCATCTTTTAATAGTTTAATTGTATGTAAGACATATCTACGTGATGAGTATATCATGAGTCATTATTTTGCATCATTTGAATATATTATTGTGGAGATGTGGTTTGGAAATACTCTTCTGATCCTGGGGGGAGCTCGTGATTCGCTGATAGTCACCTAAAAAGGAATAGACACTCCGGTTGGGGGTGCCGGAATTAGCACTTCGACGGACAAGTCAGTCTCCACACTCAAGAATGCTTGTATTCTAAGTTAAGCACAACAATTCTCACATACCTTTCTTATTCTGTTGCTCCTTTATTTATACTTGTTCCCTAGGCCTCGGGGCCAGGCCCACTTTTCACTCATCATCCTCTTATTTACTTGGCTCCATAGTTCAATATCTATTCGGCCTATCCGTATTATTCGGCATTCTGATTGTGTAGGATAAAGCCGAGTAGTATCTGTCTTCCAGAGTACGCTTCCGACTCTTCCAATTATCCAGCTCCCACAATTGCCCCCCAAACACCCCACTAGCATCAATTAGTCGGCGTGTTTGGCTTCTAGTCTGGGCAGTCAAAAATTCAGCGGTTAACCCTCTTCCCGATGCACGTCAGAACGCGTACATGCTTTTTGGTCACTACAACGCTTTCCCGCCTCATTCGTGTTTCTCTCTCATTTATTACGATTTGAAACTTCAGTCCCTTCGAATGCATGCTTGTTTGAATATTTGAACCTCCTGGATTGCCAGTCGGTGTCTCTTCTCCAACGCGTTTTCTGCGACTCCTCTCCGTCTTCTCCTTTGCCTTTCGTAAGTTTTAGTCTCTTCTCTTTGCAACCCTACTTTTCGTATTTATCTTTGATTTTAGAATATCCTTGGGTCCTTACCAGAATGGCTAAGCATTTGAAAGACCTCATTTCTGAGGGTCGAATTTCTGGATTTTGAAGACATTTCTCTATCCCCGATGATGTCCATCTATCTCTAGTATTGGACAATACCCTTGATATGGAGAGGGACGACCAAAATACAATCGTCTTTCCTCTCCTATCCATTGCGGAGGGCGGAGTTCGCTTTCCCCTACACCCATTTCTTAGGGCCGTCCTCCGCTATTGGGGTTTGATTCCTTCGCAACCCAATGTAAACTTTTTTCGAATTGTAATGGGAATCGTTGAGTTGAACCGGCGTCTCGGGATCAATCTTGGCATTCCGGCAATTCGGCACTGCTACACTTTAGCCAAATCCTCCGGTCGGCTTGGGCGCTATTTTCTCAAGGCTAAGGACACCGACCATCACTTGGTAACGATGCTTGCCAGCTCTGGCAAACGAGTTGATGATGTAATGGTCAATGTTCGAGGCAACTGGGAATTCGACGAAGGCGAAGATCGCCTAGACCCTATTCCCAGACGAAGGGGTGAACTAGGTTACCGTATAACTCCTTGTTTGTTGATCTTTCTTTTATTCGGCTTTTTCTCGAAGTCTAACCCTTTGTTTTTACAGGCAATAAGTTGAAGAGGATTCTGACCTCGGCTGACGACGAAGTCCTTGCGAAAATTAAGACTGCACTAAAGTACTTTGGCCGTCCAAACATACATAAGCAAAGGAGAGCCGCCCATATTCTCCTGCGGTACGAGCCTACCTATACTACATTCTTGGCCACGGACGACATTCCGATCCCAACCGGCGAACAACACCTTACGGCTCTTGTCTTCCCCAGCTTCAAGACCCTCAGGCAAATTGGTCTCGAAGCTTCTGATTCGGAGCAAGACTTACAGCCGGTGGTCGAAGTAGTTGCCGAATCAATGAAGGTGTTCGCTGCGGAGGCCGAAGAGGTCGACAAAGCTCTGAAATCAGCGTTTGCAGCAGCCGGTCTTAACCAGCCTAACTCTCTGTCCACTTCGGGTCAGGCGGAGTTTTCCTTTGGAGATATTTTTACAAACTTGGGAGATCTACCCGGCGATTTTTTTGAAGGCATGGTTGGGGAAAATCTCACGCAGATGGCGAGAAAGAGAAATGCCGAGCGAATGGCCACCCGAAAGAAAGCTGAGGCCGCTTGTTTTGAGCCTGCCTCGGTTGAATCTTTACAACCGGTTACTGGAGAAGAAACAGCTCAAGTTATTGTGGCCGAGATGGAGGGGGCTAAACAGCAGGTTACGGAAGAACGGCTGGTTTCAAAAGGGCAGGGCGAAAAACGTTCCACCGAGGAAGAGGTCGGCTCAGAGGATAGCCCTGCTGAAAAACAACCTCGCTTAGAGGAATCCGACGTGGTTGTCCCTTTCGTTGTTCAACCAAAGATCAAAGACACACCAATCTTCTCTGACGCATCTGCCATGAAGGATCCAACCATGGCGTTGAGCTTGGCCACCTCAGTTTCGCTACCAGCTGACAAGGCCACCTTTCGAGAAGAGCCAGATTTGGTAGCTATAGCGTTCGCTGCCCAGTCGGCCCTTCTGGTATGTATACGATACTTTCTTTTTTGCTCGTTTGGTTTGGTTTGCATACGATATTGCTTAGTGTGGTGATCCAAACTTGTTTTGCAGATGGTTGGAAGGATAGCTGAACTAGGCTGTCGGCAGTGTGATGCCATTGAAAGAATTGGTCGCTTAAAGTTTGAAGCTAAAGGTGAAAGAAGCAGGGCCGAATTCGAGGCGATGAGAGCCACAATGGAAAGTGCTCGAGCCAAAGCTGAAAAGGAGAGGGCTCGGACTGCTGACCAGCTCAGATCCGAAGTCGAGGATAGGGCGAACGCGAGCGAGGAGTCGCTCAAGTTAGCCCAGGAGGCGCTTTCCAAGGCAGAGGCCGAGTTAGAAGAATTGAAGGCGGCCAAGGAAAAAGCTGAATCTAAAGCTTCTACGGCGCTAGAGGCTGGGAAAATCGCCGCCTTGAAGGAATACGTATATGAGGTCCCCAAATTCGAGAATCGGGGATTCAAACATGGGTGGCTCAAAGCCCTTGCTGCCGCTGGAGTTGCATTGGTCTTACCAATTCCATACGAGCAAGTGGACGTTGAACCACTTGAGTCTGATCCCGAGGATTGATCTGGGAGACATTCTAGTTTTATTAGGTATCTTCAATTTCAATGTACGTTTTTGTTTAGTGGATTCTTGTTAGTTCAATGTAATTTTCATGTATAAATTAGTTACTATCTGCGCTCAATTTATTAATGAAAATTTCCTTCCCATTTCACTATTACTTGTCCGCAGTTTTTGATATTAATGAAGAGTTTTGCCTTCCACTACTTTAGATAAAATGATTATTGTCTGTTGTGCCTTCTAACTATTGATTGGATAGTAGTTTAATCTTGGCAATTATATTAGTTAAACTTTAATTTATCCGAACAAGTAAATCGACTCTTGGTGCCGAATAGGACTAGTAAATCGATTCGTGAAGCGGCTGCGACACTCAAGCCGAATAGATTGATGAATCGGCCCTTGCCGCAGCTGGTTCATGAACATTAAACGTCGAATCAGACAACATTGATGAGTCAATTCGTGAAGCGGCTGCGGCACTCAAGCGGAATAGATTGATGAATCTGCCATTGCCTCAGCTGGTTCATGAACATTAAATGCCGAATCAGAAAATATTGATGAGTCAATTCGTGAAGCGGATGCGGCACTCAAGCCGAATAGATTGATGAATCTGCCCTTGCCCCAGCTGGTTCATGAACATTAAACGCCGAATCAAACAATATTGATGAGTCGATTCGTGAAGTGGCTGCGGCACTCAAGCCGAATAGATTGATGAATCTGTCATTGCCCCAGCTGGTTCATGAACATTAAACGTCGAATCAGACAATATTGATGAGTCGATTCGTGAAGCGGTTGCGGCATTCTAGCCGAATAGATTGATGCATTCTAGCCGAAGAGATTGATGAATCTGCCCTTGCCCCGGCTAGTTCACGAATTTGCCCTTGCGGAAGTTAAGACTGTCGAATAATAGTGTTTGATGGGGGCACGACTCGGTCGGCGCCGGGCTGTTGAGGTTTCGATATTAATGAGATTGCCTCGGTGGCGCTGCCCTCGTAGGGAATAAATGAATGAATGTTCTATCTATGTGCTCAGTGAGCAACTCAATCCAAGTCTTTGATGAAGAATAAACAAGCGCAAATGTCGAATAGACTCCTCTTTAACAGCAAAGGGGAAGCAAGGACGCTAGCTGAGCTGGGAGGAGACATGAATCGAAGTAGCGAACCTTCGCACGCGAGAGGTAGGATTTCGAGGGATCGGGAGAGACGTGAATCTCCTCGTCGTTGAAGTAGGTCGCCTAGGAGGGACAAGGAGCCACAGGGCCAATCCCCGCAAACCCGTTCTGGAAGGGAGCCTGGTGCGAACCCACGCCCATTGAGTTTTGAAGTCTTCGTGGGGAATAGACCCATGACAGATGCAGACTCGATCGTTCGAGATTCAAGCGTGGCACTCGAATTTGCTCGACAGATTTTTCCTCCCGAGGTCCAGCAATCGATGGTAGGTCAGCAGGACTTCGAAGTGTTTTGTGAAGGCATTCATGGTGCGGTGAAGGGGCTCTACACCGCCTACGAAATCGGCATGCGTCTCCGTGCTGCCCGCCGAGAAATAGAGAAGAGGGATAAACGCATCCGAAGCTTGGAGGCTTGCGCGGAGGCGGCTGAGCGTGAGCTAAGGAAGGTCAAGGCCGTTCAGGCACAACCCGTCGGACAGGCTAACCCAATCATGGAAGAAAGGGTCACCCAGTGACTTATCAGTACTACGCTCGCCGATCGCGATACGGCAAGCATGTTCGCGATGGAATCCGCGAAGGGGAGGGCCTATGAAAAAGGCTTCCACGAATGCCAGCAAGTAGGGATACAGAAGACCAAAGAAAAGCTCACCGAGGAAGTTTGCCGATGCGAAAATCGTGGATTTAAGCATGGTTGGATCAAGGCACTTCAGGCCGAAGAAGCTCTCCGAGCAGCGGGCGTCGACTCGGCATTGCCACTGTACCAACATAACCATTTTTCGTTTTTCACCTTTGAAGTCTAGCAGAGTGAGGATGAGGGCGACGTCGTGTAAAAACACTCAATGTAACGTTCAAGCGTAGATCACGTTCATAACTATGTAATTATTGCCTGATTAAATAAAATGTTTCATTGTAATTTGCATTCGGCACACACGGGTTTGCATGCGTTTCATTGTATAAACATTGATCGGCCCGAGTCAACTAGGCATTTTAATTCCAAACGGTTATATGATGGCTTGTCATGAGCATTCTTCATTAAATATATATTTGGCATGTGTCACGCACAGTCCATTACGCCGATGAGGCTCCGAATTCGGAGGCTTAACCGGCCCAAAGGTGTCATGCACTAGGGGCTCCAAATCCGGAGACAGTCAGCCCATCTATAATTGTCGTTTATATAATTAGGCCACTTTAACTCCAAAAAAGCCAAAAATTAGTACATGGAGTGGCTGTGGCCAATATCGCGCTCTAAGTCGTCAAAACAAATTAGCCCAAAGGGAGAAACAGCAATGGGGGAGTTCTCCGCGACCGCCACCGAGAAATGAGGCCAACGTAGTGCCGCGACTGTTGAGTATTACTGTTTTCGTGGGGAATTCCTTTCTTGTCCCAGATCTTGGCCTTGACGTTGTCTATGGTGTCGAAGATCTCCACCTCGAGAGTGATTGTCTCGCCGGTGTGAACATCGTGGATTCAAGCATGGTCAGATCAAGGCATTTCAAGTTGCGGATGCTCTCTGATCAGCGGGCATTTATTCGGCGCTCCTGCTGTACCAACGCGACACCGTATGAGAATAGATATTGTAATGCTTCGAACGCGGATTGCGTTTTTGTAATTACTGTTTAATCGAATAAAATGTTTTATTTTAAAATTTTATCTCATTCTGAATTTTTATATGCTTAATTAAGCATCTTATTTTGAATGCTGGCACGTTTTGTCTTGTTCATGCGGTTGTACTGGCTCAACCTACATATCCCTACCTTGATGTGTAAATGTTTTCATTCTGGAGGGAGCTCCAAATTCGGAATATTACTCGGTCTGTGAGCGTCGCCCGGTGGCACTATCTGGTTAGCCAAATTTGGAAGCTTTATCGGCCAAAGACATATTGTGTCGATGGGGCTCCGAATTCGGAGTCTTTTGGGCCAATCGTGATATCCATGAAGAGCGCTCCGAATCCGGCGTCTTAATCGGTCCAAAGACGTCATGTGCCGATGGGGCTCTGAATCTAGAGACTTAGTTTGGCCAATCGTGATATCCACGAAGGGCACTCCGAATTCGGAGGCTTTATCTGCCCAAAGACGTCATACGCCGATGGGCTCCAAATTTGGAGACTTAGTTTGGCCAATCGTGATATCCACGAAGGGCGCTCCGAATTCGGAAGCTTTATCGGCCCAAAGACATCATACGCCGATGGGGCTCCGAATCCGGAGTCTTTCTGGCCAATCGTGATATCCACGAAAGGCGCTTCGAATTCGAAAACTTATTTTAGCCAATTGTGATATCCACAAAGGGCGCTCCGAATTCGGAGGCTTAATCGGCCCAAAGACATCATGCGCCGATGGGGCTCCGAATCTGGAGTCTTTCTGGCCAAGCATGATATCCACGAAGGGCGCTCCGAATCTAGAGGCTTAATCAGCCCAAAGACGTCATACGCCGATGGGGCTCCGAATCCGGAGACTTAGTTTCGCCAATCGTGATATCCACGAAGGGCGCTCCGAATTCGGAGGCTTTATCTACCCAAAGACGTCATGCGCCGATGGGCTTCGAATCCGGAGTCTTTCTGCCCAATCGTGATATCCACGAAGGGCGCTCCGAATCCGGAGGGTTAATCGGCTCAAAGACGTCATACGCCGATGGGGCTCTGAATTTGGAGACTTAGTTTGGCCAATTGTGATATCCACGAAGGGCGCTCCGAATTCAGAGGCTTTTTCGTCGGAGTGCTATTTTAAATAAGAATCCAACTTCTGAACAAGAATCCTTCCATTACTAAGGTGGAATGTGTACATAGCGAATCATTTAGAACTAAGATCATTCTCTACAAGTTGGGTTTGATGACAGAATTTTCGTGAGTGCTTCAGGAGCAATGCCGCGTACCTAATTTTCCATCAACCGGTCTTTTATCATCCGAAAATACCTTCAGGAGTAACTTTCCCGGCGTGTAGCGGCGCGACTGAACGCGTTGATCATACATCCTGGCAAGCTACCGCTGGCATCGCCTAGAGGTTCCGTGGCTTTTCGCTAGGGAGCCGTCCGACGTCGTGGTGGCTGTTTCGATTTGGCACTTTAGTGGAGTTGACCTGCGACTCCGTTGGTGTCTTTCCAGAAAGGAGATAACATGCTTGTGCGGATTGTCGGGAACCACGGATCTGCTCAATGCCGTGTTCGGTCAGGAAACGTAGCAGCTGATGATAGGTGCTTGGCACGGCCTGAATATGGTGCAACCAAGTTCGCCCCATGATGAGATTATACGGCGAAAGGAGCTTGACGACCAAGAATTCTACCTCCACTGTTTGGGAGCCCGCTCGGACGGGAAGTGTGATTTTTTCCAACGGGTACTCTGGATTTACGTGGAAGCCGAATAATGGGTGAGGAGCCGGAGACAGGTCTGATTTGTTGAAGCCGAGTTTGATGAAGGTCTCGTAATACATAACCTCCAAAGTGCTCCCCTGGTCTATAAGGATGCGTTCAACGGTAAATCGGTTTACGTGTAGTTCAATGACCAATGGATCAATATGGGGGAGTGTTATGCGGATAAGATCGGAATCGTCGAAGATAATACTCGGAGCTACGTGGGGCTGTTTCGTTGGTGTGCATTGCCTCTGGGGGGCTAACTGAATTGCGTGTACGGTACGTGGCGTTAGAAGGCTGTATATCATATGAATAATGCCGAGCGGAGGTGAGTCTTGCCGAAGGGAAACTGTTTTGATTATGCTCTTTCGGACATGTTGCTGGAGGCGACCATCTTGGACCAATTCCTCAATGTGGTCTTTCAAAGCATAGCAACTGTCCGTATCATGACCGTGATCTTTGTGATATTCACACCGCCTGTCCCGCCTTCTCGTGTCAATGGGTCCAACCATTTTGGACGGCCATTTGAAGAACGAAAGATGTTGGATTTTGGACATAACTGAGCTAATTGGCTCTGACAGCTCCGTATATTTCTTGTCGGCGCACTTTGTGCGCCTGCTATCGACCTGCAGTTGCTCATTTGCTCGGTGTGAGCATTGATCGCTTGATCGACGAGAATCCCATTTCTTGTCTCATTTAGCTCGTTGTCGTGGTTCAGGACTTTGAGGTGGTACGGAACTTATTGGCTGAGCAATTTCAGGCGGGGCCGTTTTGTTGGCCATTTGTCCAGTATTAACCCGCAAGGCGTCGTCTTCCACTTTGCAGTATTCCTCAACTTTCTTCATCAATGCCTAGACTTTTTTGGGGGGCCTTCTTGTCAGGGAACTGCGGAGGACACTGTCTGAGTGTAATCCCATTTTGAAGGCGGTGATGGCCATTGAGTCGTTGTAGGCGTCATCAACAAGATTAAAGCACTCCCAATATCATGTCGAATACGCCCTTGGTGTTTCTCCTGGCTGGATCTGCATTGCCCAGAGAGAGTCGGCTTGTTTCGGCTGGACCTCATTAGTGATGAATCTGGCCCTGAAGGATTTTTGTAATTGGTGGAAAGTTTTGATCGAAGCCAGCTCCAGTTTATGATACCACCTGACGGCCAATGGTCCTAAACTGCTGGGGAATATTCGGCACATGAGGGCCTCGTTATCTGCATGCAAGGTCATGGCTTGCTTGTAGTGGCGGATGTGGTCAGTGGGGTCTGATTTGCCGTCGTACAAGGTGAATGACGGTGCTTTGAATTTCTTGAGTAGCACCACCTTTGCAATCCGTCGTACGAAGGGATCGTGTTGATCTTTGTCTGAACTATGCCTTCTTCGCTTATGCCTTATACGGGGACTTTCTTCAAAAGAACTGGTAGTTTCAGGTTGCCCCTTCTTCCTGGGCTCCGGGGATAACGAGTTGGAGCCGCTATCAGTGTCATCTTGTCGGGCTCAAGGTCGTCGATCACTTGCCTTAGGAGATCGATCCGGATTTAGGCGTACAGCTTTTTTGGACTTCGCCACTTCCAAGGCCAAATCTTCACGAAGACGTTCGTTCTCTGCGATCATGTTCTCCAACCTTTGTTCGTTTTGCTTTGCTTGTTCCATGATCGCTTGCATTGCTTCATGCTCTGGAGTCGAGGGTGAGGCGAAGTTTAGAGCGCATCTTACAGGGATGGCGTTTGGTCCAAGCATGTTTGATGGAGTGAGGTCGTCTCTTTGCGTCGTTTAATCAGTGGCTATCGGAGGGTCTTCCGTTGCGCCCGCCATGGATGTGTTTGAGTATTACCACAGACGGCGCCAATTGTGGAGATGTGGTTTGGAAATACTCTTCTGATCCTGGGGAGAGCTCGTGATCCGCTGATAGTCACCTGAAAAGGAATAAACACCCCGGTCGGGGTTGCCGAAATTAGCACTCTGACAGACAAGTCAGTTTCCACACTCAAGAATGCTTGTATTCTAAGTTAAGCACAACAATTCTCACATACCTTTCTTATTCTGTTGCTCCTTTATTTATACTTGTTCCCTGGGCCTCGGGGCCAGGCCCACTTTTCACTCATCATCCTCTTATTTACTCGGCTCCATAGATCAATATATATTCGGCCTATCTGTATTATTCGACATTCTGATCGTGCAGGATAGAGCCGAGTAGTATCTGTCTTCCAGAGTACGCTTCTGACTCTTCCAATTATCCGGCTCCCACAATTATATATAAATAATTTAAAAAGATAAAAAAAAAAAAAAACGTACTCAAGTGGAATCTTAGGGCGAATCTTTTATTTGATTATGTTTAAATATATATGATGTTACATGTATGTATGTTGTTTATTGCAAAAATATATTCGTGAATATCATTTATATTATAATTATGTATATATATATGAAATATAATATTCAAAGGTATTGATTGCAAGAGAATGATTGAGTTTTTATATAATCAAATCAATCCCTTGGTGAAGCGTTTGAATTTGCCAGTTGCAAAGCTGGAAAGTTAGAAAAAAAAGTAAACTTAGGCGCATGCTATCTATTTCAGCACCGTCCATATAGCGATCCCGGTTTTCCCTCCACTGGTTATTGTATTCCGGACTCAGTTCCGTGGATGCCTGTTGTTGTATTTGTTGTATTTCCATCCTTTAATTCTTTGTATTTGAGTTTTGGAATGTGTTGGGCAGGTTTGTAACAAGTTGGGTGTGTTTTGAAACAAATGGTTGTTGCCTAGTTTTTGGTGTCTTTGCTCAAGCGAGGCTTTTGTCGCTCGAGCGAGCTCTGTGTTTTAGTTCCTTCGCTCAAACCAGGGTTCCTTCGTTCGAGCGTGCGTTTGCGTCTAAGTTTGGACCTGAAGGTTGTGTTTCTTGGCTCGAGCGAGCTTCCCTTCGCTCGAGCGAGCGAGGACTATGTTTTGGGTTTCTTTGCTCGAGCGAGCTTTCCTTCACTCGAACGTGCTTCTGGGTTGCAGACCTGAAGCTTCGTGTTGTTCGCTCGAGCGAGGTTTCTTTGTGTCTGGTCGCTCGGGCGATCACTCATTCGCTCGAGCGAGGCTCGAATATATCAGTTCGTTGCAGCAGCCTTTTCTTCACTTTTCTTCATCTCTTTTACTCAAACCCTAGAATGGCTGCTCCTTCTCTCTCTACATACCTTCTCTCTACAAATCCATCTAGTTCTAGTGGTCTCCTACCCTAGTTCCTTTGTAAAAAGTATGGAGCTTGGCGTGTCCTTCGTTTTGATTCGAAAATCATTGGGTTTAGAGCATCTCGAGTTTTCTTCATCTTCTCTACTGGGTCTCTTCTTTTGAGGTAGAGATACCCTACTCCTTCTTATGGGTTTTGACATAAATTTTAGTCATTTTGATTAGATGGTGAATTATGGTAATTTTGGAAAGGTTAGGGTTTGATTTGTGGTTTATAAAAGAGGGGTTTTCCATGTTTGAGTCAAATATGTATAAGAGACTTGAAATTGGGGTTGTTTATGAAGTATGAATGAAATTTGGGCCTTGGGGGCAATATTGTGAATAGGAGAAAATTAAAGCCGTAATTGAAATTAGACAATTAATTTGTATAATTAATTTGGGAATATGAAAATCATGAAATTGAGAATTTATGAGATTGAATGGTGTAGTTGGATTGATTAATCACTCACCTATGAAAATGTTGATAATTTATCTGTTTGATGAATTTATTATCTGTTTAGAAATAATTGCTTTGGGCTATCGGTGGAGGATAGTCTTGATTGTTGTAGACACTGTATGTTGATTAGGGAAAACTGAAACTAATCAAATGGTTAAGTCATTGAATATGACAGTTGATTTAACACATTGAATATGTGCATGGATTGATCATTGTATATGATAAACTGTTAAATACATTGCATATGTATTCTATTTGGGAGGAGATAGGGGATGTACTCCACGGTTTGGGAGGAGATAGGGGATGTACTCTCAAACCTGTTTGGGAGGAGATAGGGGATGGACTCCATTGATAACTAAGTTGGTCGGAGTGTCCAGGGTGAAAGTCCCGAAATCCTTATTACGTTTGCATAACGTAGGTGAATTGAAGTATTGAAATGTTGTTAATATAAATTGTAGTCTCATTTGAAATTGAAGTGTCGAAGTATTGTTAATATGAGTTGAAATCTCAGTATAAATTGTTTGGGTGAATAGAGAACCACATCTATGAATTGGTTCGGATAATAAAACGGAATGGGATTGATATATATATATATATATATACATTTGTGAATATGGATTGATTATGAAAGAGATGTACATTTGTCTGTATGAGTTAAACATTTATCAAATGCTAATGTTTTAGTTATCTCTCATATTTGATTTAGTATATCTCTACTGGGTTTTGGCTCACCCTTTACAGGACATCATTTTCAGGTACAGATGGTATGGCACCTCCAAGGACGTAGCTTGGGAGGCTTAGAGGCTGAAAGATCTTTTGTTGTTATCTTTTTGTATTACATGTAAATCAAGCCAAGGGCTTATTTTGTATAAAGAGTTAGAACTCTTCTTTTGTTGAACCCAAGTGTTGACTTGGAAAGTTGTAAGCACGTAGGGCATTTACTTTTGTTGTCAACATGTAATACTTTTGTACTTAACACTCTGATGTATGAAATATGATATCTCTTTCTTGTATCATGAATGAATGATTTATGGGTTTATTTTGAGGGCGTGACAGTCCAGATGAGTGTCTGTCTTCCGAACAAATAGATTTTGGATATAAATATAAGTGTTTTGTTTGGAGAAAAATCAAAACTTTAAGAGAAAAAATTTGTGTGCTCAGAAATCTTGATTGTACTTTCACTCTGCTCTTTCACTTTCAGATTTAAGTGTTGTCTTTATTCTTACAGTTTCATATCTACTATTTATGGGAAAATTATTGTAAAAGAGGGTTAAAATACCTTTTATCTTTATTGATTATTTTGTGAGAGGATTTTGTAAGGGTGAGACATTTTTTGTGAGTGAGGCTCAACAGATAAGAGTAAGACTTGTGTAAAATCCACAAGCTTAGTGAAGCTCTGGTGGTGTATTGATTCATTTTGATAGTGAAAAAATTCTCGAGGAGGATCCTTGAGGAGTGGACATAGGCCCAATGTGTCGAACCACGTTGTGTTCGATTTTTTCCTCTATCTCTTTTATTTTTATATTAATTAGTATTGTAATATTTTTTATTTGTTGAATTTTAAATATTTTGACTATTATATTTAATATTGTGAAATTATTTTTAATAATCCAATTCACCCCCTCTCTTGGGTTGTTTACTTAGAATAACAATTGGTATCAGAGCAAAGACTTTAGTATATTTTGCTTAATCATCTTAGAGTAGATTATGACAATTTCTAGTTATTCATTATCTGAGGGACAAGCATCCAATAGGAATGGCAAAGGGGGGGCAATGGGGTGGATATTATTTCCCATCCCCATTCTCCTATAATAAATTTTCTCCATTCCCCATGGGTACCACCCTCCCATTTTTTAATGGGTATGGATTTTCCCCAACCCACTTTAATCCCCATTTTTATTTTTTATATTTAATGTTAACAATCACTTTTTTTTTTTTTTTTTTTTTTTTTTTTTTTTTTTTTAAGGTTCACAACAAAAACTAAATATACCTTCAATCTTTTTTCTTTCTTTTTTAATATATTTAATGTTAACAAGTTTTTATTTATTTATTTTTTTTTAAGGTTCACAACAAAAGTTAAATATACCTTCAATCTTTTTTCTTTCTTTTTTAATATATTTAATGTTAACAACCTTCTTTTTTTTCTTTTTCTTTTTTATAAAGGTTTTAGCTAAATATACCTTCAATCTTTTTTCTTTCTTTTTTAGTATATTTAATGTTAACAACTTATTTATTTATTTATTTATTATTTTTTAAGGTTCACAACAAAAGTTAAATATACATTCAATATTATTTTATTTTATTTGGTTCAACAACAAAATCAAATACACATTAATTAATTAATTAAAAAGTTTGTTTTATAATAATCAAATATATAATTTTGAGACAATCAAATAAGTTTTAGTAATTGAAAAAAAAAATGTGGAAGAACGTGGAAAATTAAAAAAAAAAATTGCAACCATCTCTCTCTCTCTCTCACTCACACTCTCACTCTCTCCCCTACATGTTATAAGAACCTGATTACAATGTTATAAGAGCTTGTTTGAAGAAAGTGTTATAAGACTCATATTAAATTGCATCAGGGCATAAACAAGGAATTGTTTGTTGATCTCTTAGCCACGAACATTTTTGACATTAAACCATCTTTCTCTTAGCAAATTTGAACCATTCATTTTAATTTATCCAAAATCTAATTATACCTTTTACAAATCTGAACCATTCATTTTAAGATATCTATGCATTACCACACCCAATCCATCCTCCATCTTCTTCCTTTAGTCCCCCATGAATTTTGTTGTTTGTTACTTTTAAAAAAATATATATATATTTTTTCAATTAAATTTTTACTAATTTCACAACACCATCACCACTATTCTCACTTTCACTGTCACACTACCATCACCATAGCCACTACCATCATCACTGCCGCCATCACCCCACCACTATGTAACAATCTCTACTTTCACCTTCGTTCCATCACCACCACCACCAAATATAAAAAAATATATTTTTAATTTTTTTTATAAAAAATATTTTTCATTAAAAAATATTTTCTATCTAAATAAATGAAGCATAACATTGGGAAATAAGCTGATTTCAGTTAAATCTGTTCATAACTAAGAAAAATTATTTTAATTTTAAAAAAATTATTTAGTAAGACTTTGTATCCCCTTTTTGTTTTTTTAGCAAATAAATCTTTGTACCCATCATTTCTAACCAATCACGACACATGCTTGTTTTGATTCTCTACAATTTCCTTATTTTCAAATACATTCATATATATATATATATATATATATGTTGTATAAATTGTGTGATAACATAAAACAAATAAATTCATACTCGTTAATTGAAATTTCAGAACAAGCAAATCATTCTGAAAATTACAATACATAACAAAATAAAATAACATAGAAAAGCAAACCAAAACTTGCACTAGACAGTGTCCTTAATTTTTTTTAATAAATTTAAAAAATTCTAGATATGCATAAAATTTGACAAGAATAATGTGACGATGTTAATTAATGTGTATTTGATTTTATTGTTGAGCCAAATAAAATAAAATAAGATTGAATGTATATTTAGCTTTGGTTGTGAATCTTAAAAAAAAAAAAAAAAGAATTGGTTGTGAACCTTAAAAAAAAACAAAAGAAAAAAGATTGAATGTATATTTAGCTTTGGTTGTGAATCTTAAAAATTAAAAAAAAAATGGTTGTAAACCTTAAAAATAAAAATAAAAAAGATTGGAGGTATATTTAGCTTTGGTTGTGGATCTTTAAAAAAAAAAAAAAAAAAAAAAAAAAAAAAAAAAAAAAAATTGGTTGTGAACCTGAAAAAATAAATAAATAAAAAAAGAAAAAAGATTGAATGCATATTTAGTTTTGGTTGTGAATCTTTAAAAAAAAAAAAAAAAAAAAAAAAAAAAAAAAAAAAAAACATATAGGGAAATTAGTGGGTACCCATCCTCAACTCATCCCCTGTGGATATTTAAAGAATATCACTTATCCTACCCAATAGATAAAAAAAAGAGGGGAAAACCCATGTATTTGGGTTGGGTCTCCATGAATACCCACAGGATAGGTTATTCATTGCCATCCTAGCATCCAATATACCACCATTGTTTAGCAGCACAAACTTTAGTTATTGAAAAACCAGGATGACTATACATATACAATCTAACGACTATGATGCTGGAAAATCATTTGTAATGGTCTAAAATCCCTTACCAAAACTGTAGAAGGCCAAAAGATACGAAAACCTGAAGATGAGTGGACGGAAGCTGATATGAGAATTGCTCAAGCCAATGCTAAAGCTACAAATATGTTGTACTGTGCCTTAGATGCCAATGAGTTCAATAGAATTTCCACATGTAAGACATCAAAAGAAGTTTGGGATAAACTCATAGTGACTCATGAGGGAATAAACCAAGTTAAAAAGTCTAAAGTTAACTTGTTAGTCCATAATTATGTGCTCTTTAAGATGAAATATGATGAAACTATTACTGAAATGTTTACTTGTTTTACTGATATTATAAATGGTTTATCTTTCTTGGTAAAATATATACTAATCTTGAAATTATAAGAAAGTGCTCATGTCATTACTAAAGAGTTGGGGGACAAAAGTCATTATCGTCACAAAAGCCAATGACTTATCAAAGCTAAATCTAGACAAGCTAATGGAATCTTTTCTCACGCATGAGCTCATCATGAAAGAAAGAAATGAGGAAGAAGACAGTAAGGAAAAAAATAGCTTTCAAAATCACTGCTACTCATGAAACGGAGGATTAATATACTTCAGAATTTGATGATGAAGTAATGGTCTTCTTAACAAAAAGGTTCTAGAAATTTATGAAAAAGAATCAAGGAGGAAGAAGATTTTAACAAAGGAGAATATAGTAAAAAAGATTTTACAAAAGGAGAAAATAATAAGAAAACTGAAATCACTTGTTATGAGTGTAACAAGCCTGATCATATCAAGGCCGATTGTCCGGAAATCAAGAAACAATACAAGAAAATATAGAACATTTAAGATGATGATGAGGTACACAATGAGTCTTATTCTTTTGATGAATTACAATCCGTATTTGAAGAATTGCAGGATGAATTTCGAAAACTTGGCACTAAATATTGCTTTTAAAAAATTTCTTTCAAGTTCAACAAAAGAAAATGAATATTTATCTAATAAAATTGAAGTATTACAAAAAGATTTTTTTTAAATAAAAAAAGAAAATTAAAATTTTAAATCGAAAGAATCCCCTATTTTGCAAAAGGAATTAAATGATTTCAAAATTGAAATGATTCTTTAAAAAAAGGGTAAAGTTGTTTAAAATGAAAATATAGAACATTTAAAAAATATTTTTTTTCAAAATTCATTCAAGGAAGAGACACTTTAGATAAACTTTTTAAAAGTCAAAATCGTATCTTTGGTAGAGCCAAAATTGGGTATAAAACTTTTTTAAAAGGGAAAAACTTGCAAAAATAGTTTTATTTATGCATCTGCTAGACACTCACATCTTACGTGTCATTTTTATGGTAGAAAAGGTCATATTTCACTTTCATGTCCTGTAAAAAAAATCGTTTTGCTGAAATAAAAAAGATGTGGGCTCCTAAAGACACTTCAAAGGTGTCAAATTCTAATTTTTACAAACCCAAGAAAGTATGGATATCAATAGAAAAAATCAAATTTTTGTAGGTATGTTTGAAGACAAAATCTAGTAACAATAGATGGTATCTCGACAGTGCATGTTCAAGGCACATGACCGGAAATAAAGCTACGCAACCTTTGGCGACAATACTAAAGGAAAAATCATTGGTGTAGGTAGTATTGGTAAAAATCCTTCTCCTATTATAGAAAATGTTTTACTTGTTAATGGTTTAAAACATAACTTGCATTGCATTAGTCAATTATGTGATAAAGGTAATACAGTTGTTTTTGAGAAAACTCACTACACAATTGAGAACACCAAAGTTAATAAAACATCATTTGTAGGACAGACATGAGAATGTATATGTGTTTGATTTGCATATCTCGTTTTCCCATTTTGATGTTAAATGTTTATCTATAATAAATGAAATGGGTTGATTATGGCATAAAAGATTAGGTCATGCTCATTTAGATTTAATTTCAAATTTTTCAAAAATTGAGTTAGTCATTGGTTTACCTAAAATTAGTTTTGAAAAAGACAAATTTTGTGATGCATGCCAACTTGGAAAACAAACTATAATTTCTTTTAAATCTAAAAATATTGTTTCAACTACAAGACCGCTTCAACTCTTGCATATTGATTTATTTAGACCATCTCGAACATTAAGTTTAGGAGGAAAATCGTATCCTCTTGTTTGTGTTGATAATTGTACTAGCTATACATGGGTATTATTTTTAGCACACAAAAATGAAGTTTTTTTCAAAATTTTTAAAACTGTGTAAAAGAATTCAAAATGACAAAAGTTTTGTGATGTTAGAAGTGATCATGGTAGAGAGTTTGATAATGATGATTTTATTATGTTTTGTGATGACCTAGGAATAGATCACAATTTTTCAGTCCCTAGGACTCTTCAACAAAATGGTTTGGTTGAAAGAAAAAATAGAACTCTTGAAGAAATGGCCCATACTATACTTTGTAAGAATAACTTACCTAAATATTTTTAGGCTGAAGCCGTTGTAGACACCCCATTTTTGACCGTCCTCAAGACTTGGACGTCACCATTTGAACACTTGGTGATTATCCATGTTTGTGTTCGTTTGGAGTTCCCGGAGGCCTCGGCTCACGCGCCTTGCCTCAGGATCTCCGAACCCGACCGTTTAGTGTCTGGTTTTGCACCAAACACTGACATCTTGCCTTTGAGAGGTAGGGTAGGGCTTGTAGACCATCCCCACCCACCACCGGCAGTGGCTAGAGGCCACCGGCTGGTGTTTGCTGCCACCGGCAATGTATATTGCCGACCGGCACTATTTGTTGCCGGTCAGCACTATTTAGTGCCGGTCGGCACTCTTTTTTGCCAAGATGGCATTTTTGGCCGGCCGACTACTGTGCATCTGCTTTTGCAGATATTTTAAGACAGTTGTCTTGCTTTTTGCTCCCCTCCATACACCTCTTATGAAGCTTGTCTTGTAAGCTTTACAAGACAAGAAGTTCCATAAAGGGAGGGGTTGGTCTCTTGGCTTAAGAGGTTAGAGACTTGAGATATTTTGAGAGTTTAGACAGCCATTGTTAGGGTTTGAGTTCTAGGGTTAGGGTTAGATACACATCCTATCTCTCTTTCCCTCTCTTTTGTGCTCTTGTGTGTGTTTTAGTCCATACTATTGCACACAAGCACCTAGTGTTTCACCTTCCTCTTGGAACTGAGGTTCTAAAGGACTGATTTTGAAGTTTTCGTGTTGGATTCAAGCCAAGGAGGGTCATTGGAGCATCATTGTTGAAGAAGGCTTCAAGGGTAAGAATCTCACCCCTTTATTCCCCATTTTTGCACCTAATTTCTACCTGTCTTAAATTCGTTTTTGAGCTTGGTGTATAATACAAAAAAGTTCTGTTTTTAGACCCTCTTGATTGTTTATTAAGGGTGTTTTGTGATTTGAGGGTGTTTGACCCCTCTTAGGCCTTGAAAGGCCTTATTTTGTGCTATTTTGTGCTAGTTTCGGGACTTTGGTGTTTGGGCCTCTTCACCACTGAAATCTTGAGGGATTTCAGTGGTGGAGATGGTGCCTTGAAGTCTCTAAAAGGAGAGGGCCACCCCCTCTCCTTGTTGTCCTTGAAAAGGTCATGTTTTGGCCTCTAAAGGGAGCCTATGTTTGAGTGTGTGTTGAGCATGTATAGGCTATTTTTCATGCTTATTTTTCCATAATATAACATGATTTTAAATTGGTTTTGGTACTCCATGCATGCTTAGCATAGTTGCCATGTAATGCCTTGTGATTCCTTAACATGTCTTAGGTCGTGTGCCTTTGTTTCTAGCATGTTTTAGGCTTACATTTGTGAAGATTTTGTGCTTATCTTGACATGTTTTAGGTCTGTGCATAGGTGTTTGGGTTGATTTTGGCATGCATCATATAGCCTCTTTGCATTTTGGCTTGTTGGCCTTAAGTATGTGCATGTATAGCATGACATTTTTGCATTGATTTGGTGTTTTGGAATCATCCACCATGTCATTTCAGTCCTATTTGCATGCCTATATGTTTACCTTGGATGCATCTTTAATGCCTCATAAGCTTGTGTAGCAATGCTCCATGTTTTGGTGATTATGCATGCCTTTGTTTTTGAGTCATTTGGATGCCATCTAAGTGATTCTTAGGCCTTGTATTAATGTCCCAAAACTCTGTTTTTGGTCAATAAGTTCATGCCATGTTTGGTCTTACTAAGTGTAGTTCAATACTTCATTGGTTTGTTTTGAGCACTTAGGCCATTTGTTACATGCTTGTCTTGATTTATTGTTTGGTTTGGCATCATGTTTTAGCATGAGTTTAGGGCTCATGTTGCATGCTAATTGTCCTTGAAATCCCTTGTCAAGTGCGCTTGAATGTTGCTTGCTTAATGCTTGAGGTTTGGACCATAACATGTGTATGTGTGCATGCGTGTTTAGCCTCCATTTTTGGGCATTTTGGCCACTGTTTTAGGACCATTTAGGGCTGCCTAATTCATGCTTTAGTCCATCCTCTATTTGGTTTGCATGCTTACCTTGCATGTTTGCTTGTATGCTTTGCATAAGTACATTGCATTGTTCATGTTGCATGAATGATAACATGCTTAGGTTGCATTGCATCAACATGCATTCCTTGCCCCTTGATTTGGTGATAGGGATTAGGACTTTGGTTTGATTTGGTTTGCATGCATTTGAAATCAAAGTTGCATACTTGATCACTTGGGCCATCATGCATGAGAATGTGTGATTGGTGGTCCGAGAATCGAGACACATGCCCCTTTGAGTCATTACCATGATAAGGGACATGGTTGGTGCATATATGCCTTGAATTGTGCTGCCATGCTTTGCCTTGCCCTCTGTTGCTGTCATTTGCAGATTCTGCAGGAACACTCTGCCGACCGGCAGTGTAAAGTGCCGATCGGCAATAATTTCTCTGCCGACAGCTTAACTTTGTGCCGGTGGCCACATCCCACTGCCGGTGGCAATTCCATGCAGTCGGTGATGTCTCCCAGCATCCAAGGAAGCAGTCCTGAGGTTTTGGCAACCTCTACAGGGGTGAAGGAAGGAAAACAGAGGCAGTTCATGCATGGCGGCGCATTTCCCGAGGCGATTTACTGTTTTCTTAGTTTAATTAAATTTACTTAGTTGATTAAGCAATTTGTAATATTTAATTAGCTTGCGTAGTTAATTAATTTGTAATATTTATTCGGTCCCTCCGAGTGAGGGCAAATCTGTAATAAGTGTGTGCGAGTGGTGTGTATGTCTTCCAATCCCCACTTCTTTCTTCCCTTTTACTTACCTGCTTTGATGGTTAGTATTAGGGCACATTTAATTTAGCATACCTTATGCTATACATGTGTGCATTCATACATTTGTATTACATACATTAGGCTCGGTACATCACGCTAACTGCATCTGTACTTCAATTCCCAAATTGAATATGTGGTAGTTGATCGCATTTCACATGCCATGTTTAGGGTTAGCCGAGCCTGCCTAGATTGCATTTTTGTATGCGATGCATTAGCCATTTTTAACATGAACTAGGACATGCATGTTTGCTAACTAGTTTACTATTTTGGCACGGAGTACGATGTAAGTATTTATGCTTTAGCATCCCACATGCGTGTGAGTGTTGCCATGACAGTATGTCTGCCATGCGGCTAAGTGCTTATGTGTTAAATTGTTTGAATGCCTGTGGGTGAAGGTTGGATTGTTTGAGTTGGAAAGACTCGTTGAAATCCGCATTTTAGCCTACTTGCGAGTAGCAAATCCAAAACATTTTCCAAAACAAACGGATATGCAATGCTTATTTCCAAGTTAGGCAATCTAGTCTATACTTGTTTGCTGCGCGCATAACATAGTAATTCTAGGCTAATAAATGGAATAAGAACATGTAATGTTTTCAAAATCGGATATCATGGTTAGTAGAGGCCGGTCTTCGGACCGGGCGAAAGGGGGTGCTCATAGCTGACCTTCCCCGATCGTACCCAAGCTCCCGAGCCGAGACAACTCCGGTGATGACGGACATGTGGCCTTCGGCACCGAGTCAGGGTTTCCTAAATTTCCCCATTTTAAAAATATTCAGGTGGCGACTCTGTATCTAGCAAAGCAGTCCATGTTTGGCACTACTTTTTTAAAAAAATCTGTTTCTCAAAACGATTTGCCAGATTTGGACTCTTTGGTTCAGATTAAGAACCGCGACAACAAAATCGCGAGTTCGAATTGTAGTAGCATGAGCCCCCCCCCTCCGCGGGCACGTCTACAGTTTCTGGCGACTCCGCTGGGGATTTAGAGAGCTTGACTCGAACTCGTGATATCCTATTTTGATTCCATTTATGTGTCTCTTTGCATTGCATGTGCATTGGTGCGCCTAGGAACATAGTGTTTGCCATCTGCCATTCCTGAACGGTTTGCTGGAGGCTTGTCTTGTCAAGGCATGACCATAAGGCTGACCGGTTATGGGGTCTGACAGTATGGGAACACAAACCCCGGTTTTACCGGGGCACCCTTTTTGACCATTCGACCTAGTGCATATTGAAATCCATAGTGACCATTCCAAACTAGGACAGGTTGCTTACCCGATGCTAGGTTGTTTGAAAACCGCTGTGTGCGTAGTGAAACCCTAGTTCCTGACAAAATAGGACAGGGAAACCCTACCCCAACATAGGAGTGTTTTGGCTCTCTCTTACTTGCTATGTGCTTTTAGAGTGTATCTCTACAGGAACGTACATACCAGTTTGCAAGTTTGGGGCATCAGGCCTAAGGCCATTGGTATCAGAATTTGAGAATCAGTTATATCCGCGGGTATCAGATTCAGTATTTTGGGAACGGAAATTTGGGAAACAGTGATCAGTATTGAGTACAGTCGTTCCGCTATGCTCATATCCGTTCCAGTGAAATTGAGCTGAGATGCTGTTTTCTCTTTTGCTAGGTAGTCTTGGAACTGTAGCTTCAGAAAGCTCTAATATCCCCCGAGGTTCATTGGATTTGTACTGATAGACTTTGTCAGGTCAGAGACTCAGTTCAAGGGTAATCAGGGCCAGAGAAGGCTAGTCAGGCACAGACCACTTGTACAACAGCTACCAAATCAGTGATCTTTGAGCAGTTGGGTTGAGATTTCCAAGCCTACTACCGACACAGATATACCGGTTGCTCAGTTAGATTAGAACAATATGTCGAGTCTGGAAGAGATGGTGCGCCAACTCCAGGATAGTATGAAAGCCATGCAGCAAGACGCTGTCCGTCAAGCGGAATTCGCCAAACAACAGGTTGTGGCCATAACCCAACAGGCAGAGACAATTGCCAGATTGGAGCAGCAAACTGGAGTATCTACTTCGCACCAGGCTCCTCCCCCACCAAGAGTTCCCATACTCGAGGAGGCAACCCACGTCCAAGATGATACAGATATTCCAGTCAGGCCAGCTCCGCCCCCGGTTCTACCCCAGCTATCCAAGACACCCATCAACCTACCGGACTCCCCTTTTGAGTTAGAGACGGATCCAACGGCGCTAAAGATGAACAAACTTGAAAGGTTGTTCAAGAAGGCTCAAGGCATGAAATCCATTCCTGACATTGAAGATGGGTATACAGACTCGGCTGTGACGCTGCCGGACAGATTTAAGATGCCGCACATCGACCGCTTTGATGGATCTGGGGATCCCATGGTACATTTACGGCTGTTTTCGGACATACTAAGGCCGATGGGCCTCACCAGATTACAGAAGCTATCATTGTTTGGCCGGACCCTGTCTGGGATAGCCGCAATCTGGTAGGCAAAATTGGAGAACTCTGTGAAACAGAATTGGGAAGAGATGGCTGAGGCCTTCGGTGATCAATACTCGTACAACGCACAGATTGAGGTCACAACTCGTGATCTTGAAGTCACCCGCCAAGAGCCAAAGGAGGGTTTTTCAGAGTTTGTGGCGAGGTGGAGAGCAAAGGCCTCGATGATGGCTACAAGGCCTTCCGACAAAGACCAGATCAGGATGGTTGTGCGCAACCTCCAACCCAAACTAATGCAGAAAATGATTGTTCTCCCCTTCCCCACCTTTTCAGATTTACATGAGATGGGGGTACAAATTGAGGATGCTATGAAGCAGGGCCTCATTGACCAAGAGAAGGAGCAGCCCAGGAGGGCGTTTTCCCGCAGTTCTAATGCGACCACCAGTGGTGATGCAGCTGCAAGATCTTCTGAAATGGGCATGGTTACCACCACCGCATCAAAAACAACTACCCCATTCACCGGTGCGTCCGGAAGTAGCTCACAAAAAACCAAATATCCACCTCAAGTCAAGAGGGTTTTCACCCCACTCCATATGCCTTTGTCAAAGGCTCTAGAGGTCTTACTTCGGAAAGGACATCTGAAACCGTTGGAACAACGGCCCCTACCCGATCCTATCCCTGCAAAACATGACCAGACTAAATACTGTGCCTACCACCAACAAACCGGTCATGAGACCGATAGCTGCTTTCGTCTGCGCCATGATGTACAGGATTTGTTTGACAACAAGGTCATTGCCGCACCAGCTCAGTAAAG
Source organism: Camellia sinensis (assembly GCF_055761805.1). Classification (NCBI taxonomy): domain Eukaryota; kingdom Viridiplantae; phylum Streptophyta; class Magnoliopsida; order Ericales; family Theaceae; genus Camellia; species Camellia sinensis. Next base: position 25,633,941 of record NW_028128987.1, read on the forward strand.
TCTATCACCACTGGATCAGTGAACTCAGGGGATAGTACGAATATGTGATCAGGGGATGAACCACCTGTGTGCGGCACTCAGTTTACTCCAGATGTGGCGTGTGGCACGCACTGTTTTGAGCATTTGCGAATGCTGGTTTTTGTAGCTTCTGACTTGGGTGTTGAGTCAGTTTTGTGGTTTTGTTTTAAGTCTGTCTCTTTGTTTTGAGTCAGTCTTTTTGATTAAGGGTCTGTCTCGTTGTATCGAGTCAGTCCTATTGTACAGAAGTCGGGTGATTCCGGGGGTGTTACTTCGGATATCACCATTTTGCTTTGTGTTTGTCCTTTTGAGTCTGTTTCTGCCAGGGAGCCAGTTGTGCCAACAGATTTGAATGAACAGCAGTGATTTTCACACTCATGTGTTTGCTTCTACCGTGTGCCAGTTGCGCTAGAAATTCTAAACGAGATGGCAATATTTGACTAGAAGCTGTGCCTTTTCTGTGCCTTGAAGTCATTGTAATGACCTAAGCTTTTTAAAACTTTTTTGAACACTACGGTGATAAAAATGGAGAGGAAGGAATTCCTCAGATTTTGCAAAATTTGATTAAACTGAGGGAAAGAGAGGCGTGCTAAGGCCTTAATGAATGAGATCATGTTTGTTAATGTGAGTACTGAGAAGGATCCTGGCTTGATCCAGATTGGTCCCACACTGTCTTCAGCGCGAGCGATTTGTCGCTTCTTAAAAACTTTCAAAAAATGTTTTGCGTAGTCCTGTGAAGACTTGTGTGGAATCGCTCTTGAGATTGTGCAGCCTAGGATCGTTCTCAGCCTCAAGATTCTGTCCATTTGTTTTCAAACCTTGGACTTAAATTCAGAATGTTCAATGGTCAACCGCCATATGAGGCCTGTGTGGCCAGATTCGAAGCAGCCCTCGGACAAGAGGCAAGAAAGTCAGATCAAGAAGATTACACCTCATCAGAAGAAGCTTGCAAAGCTAGAACAGAAGTACCCTTCAAACTAGGGGCAAAGATGTCAGACGTGCTCGAAGAGCCGAAGATGAGTCCTCTTACAAATCAACAGCCACTTTCCTGGATACGGATGGCTTCAAAATCCCACAACCATTTGGCATGGACCAAACTACGCTTTTACCCTTTGAGAGGCTCACTGGGCCGAAAACCCGGAAGGGCGACCCAGGCAAAAGTTAGAGCAAGAGAAAAATACAAAAAAGAAAAAAAATGCAAAGAAAAGAACAAAAAAAAAATCAAAAAAAAAATGAAATGAAAAGAAATGAAAAGAATTGAAAAGAAAAGAAAAACAAAGCTCGCAAGGTCGAAAACCCGCATCGGGCGCCTTGGCAAAAGTTAGAGCCTAAAAAGGAGAGGTTAAATACTCGAGTGTACCTTAACCCCGAACTACGTAAGGCTTGATTCCCATCTTTGGGATACGTAGGCAACTTCATTCTGAAGTCCAGCCATAAAACACTCCAAATTTAACTGTGTCCATGTGATGGTTCAAGTCATCTTTGTCTTTTCTGTATCCGGGAGTTCGGTTGCAATCATCGCTCTGAGGACTGATTACAATACACTACGGTGCCATTCAGACAAGGGGCAACTTTCCGTTGCCATTCAATGCGCTGCGGTGCCGTGCAAACAAGGGGCAACTTTCCGTTGCCATGCAGCTTCCCTCCAACAAGGGGCAATTTTCCTCTAAATCCGAGGTTGTGCGTCTCAAGTGTAGGTTCCGTGCTTGTTAAGCATTGGCCGTTTGCAAAAATAGTTTTTGAGAATTTTTACTGAAGTTGACTACTTTTCTCGAAAATTGTTCCATCTTTTCCAAAAACTGGACCATTTCTTGGATCCAAAATAGGAAAATTTTCAGTGCTCATAGCCTGACTTGCATGATTTCAAATCAAAAATCGAACAAGTGTGTTAATCTAAACTCTCATATTGGTCAAAATTGTTTTCGTAGAAAACCAAAAATAAATGGTCAAAATGATGAAATAGGGGCACAATTGAGTCAGGCTTCCTGTCTTTTCCCCATTTTCAACATACTTGCCAAGAAGGGCACTCTACCTGCCAGAAAAGGGCACAACTGAAGTCAACAACAAAGGGCTAAAAGCTCTCTCATCCTCCAAGCAACGGGGAATCAAGTCAAGTACGAAGCACGAACTGGGATGGGGCGAGATATTCCACTCCCTCATCTGGACAGATCTAACCACGTCCAAACTCCCTAGCAGGGCATCATCAACCGATGTTAGCTGCAGATTTGCTACACACCCAGTTGTAGCACAACCCCTCTATGGGAGAAACTTACTGTTGTGAACAAAAGTCTAGTAAAATACCAGGGGCAAGAGCCCACAATTTCCAGCTTATCCATCAACCACCCAGGGGAGGGATGAAAAAATGAGAGATTAAAGAATAGAGAGAAGTGCGCTGAGAGAAAAAGCGAGAAAAGGGTTTTGAGAGAAAAACCGAGCTTGAGAGCCGAGTGATGTGAGAATCACAAATAAGAAAGGGTGGGAATAATACTCGGTGAAACAGGCTCCCTGTGCACGTCTGTGTGTCGTGTCTTTTGTTTTGTTTGTCTCGATTCTTGCTTTGAGTCGTTCCGAGCATGTCTCGACGTGTTTAGGCTGTTTACCTTTTGTTTTCTGTTGTTGAGTCTTTCTCGCTGTGTTCAGTCGTAGGCTCAATACCTGGTCGAAAACTCATCTCTCAATTTCAAAAATAAATCGTTTTGTGCTCAGAGTGCTGTGCCATCCTTCACATTTGTGCAAAACAAGATTCTTTTTTTTTTCCATAAAACTGCAGGGTCCACCCCCGATAAGTGTGAATGGTGAAACCAGGACCTATCTGAAGCTATGATGGTTCCAGACTGCAAAGCAAAAACAAAAGAGCGAAAATCGAAGTATCTGAGTTTGTGTCAACTTCAGAAAATTCCGTGATTGTACTCCGGACGTACCTCTTCAGGGCCTTGTCAATGCTCCGAAATATGAGTGTACCTCTACCTCAGGCGCAAGATCAATCCTGCTTCAAGGTTATGCACTCTTCCACTTACATTGTTATGCATCCACTTCACTTGCACTGTAATGCATTATACCTATCAAGTTTCTTCCTCAGTCATGCACGATATTGTATGCACGATTCATTCAAAGAAGTTCCATTTTGAGGTCATTCACTTTCGTGTATCAATCACACACACTCACTTTAGTGTATCAATCACACTTCATTGGCTTAGTGTATCAATCACACTTCAGTCACTTAGTGTATCAATTACACTCTAATTTCAATTACACTCTAATCTACTTAGTGTATCAATCACGCTTCAGTTACGCTCTCATTCATATAGTGTATCAATCACATTTCATTTGCCTTAGTGTATCAATCACACTTCACTCGCTTTGAGTATCTATCACCCACATTCTCATTTAGTGTATCAATCACACTCTCTTCACTTAGTGTATCAATCACATTTCTTTCATTTTGTGTATCTATCACACACATTCTCGTTTTCTGTATCACACTTTCAGTGTATCAATTACACTTCATTGATTTAGTATATCAATCATACTTGTTCACTAAGTGCATCTATCACACTTTGTGTTCACCTTTAGTATATCAATCATACTTGTTCACTAAGTGCATCTATCACACTTCGTGTTCACCTTTAGTGTATCAATCACACTCTGTTCACTAAGTGCATCTATCACACTTCGTGTTCACTTTTAGTGTATCAATCACACTCTGTTCACATAGTGCATCTATCACACTTTGTGTTCACTTTTAGTGTATCAATCACACTCTGTTCACATAGTGCATCTATCACACTTTGTGTTCATTTTCAATATATCAATCATACTTTGTTCACACTGTGCATCTATCACACTTTGTGTTCACTTTTAGTGTATCAATCACACTCTGTTCACATAGTGCATCTATCACACTTTGTGTTCATTTTCAGTATATCAATCATACTTCGTTCACACTGTGCATCTATCACACTTTGTGTTCGCTTTTAGTGTATCAATCACACTCTGTTCACATAGTGCATCTATCACACTTTGTGTTCCCTTTTAGTATATCTATCATACTTGTTCAAATAGTGCATTTATCACACTTTGTGTTCATTTTCAGTATATCAATCATACTTTGTTCACACTGTGCATCTATCACACTTTGTGTTCGCCTTTAGTGTATCCATCACACTACGCTTACCTAGTGTATCCATCACACTCTCTTCACTTTTGTGTATCTATCACGTATGTTTGTCCACTTAATGTATCTATCACACTTCGTTCACTTTTGTGTATCTAACGCACATGTTCGTGATAATTGCATAATTCTCTTACATCCTTTCTGCATGAGATGTAGTTTGGTTCATATCTACTTGTTGGCATAGCATTCGCTTAAAATGTTGCATTTATTTTGCATAATTGCTTTATCACAGCTGCATTCGCGCTATTTTGTGCATCGCACTGTTTTGTGCAGTTTACATTCGCGCTATTTTGCGCATCGCACTGTTTTGTGCAGTTTATCATTCACGCTATTTTGCACATCGCACCGTTTTGTGCAGTTTACATTCGCGCTATTTTGCGCACCTCACTTGTACTTGTTAGTACATTGCATTGTTTTGAATACAAACCGACTTCGCGTAGCGTATAAGTCCAATTATCAAAGTCTTCTTTCATATCATTTGCATCCTGCCCCTGAACTACGCTGGTTTGATTCCTTGCAAAGGGATACGTAGGCAGCCTGCGGGCACAACCATTCATTCATTTGTATTTTGTTTGTTTGTCCAAGTTTTCGGCCTTGTCAAAAATGGGTCGTCTCTGGGCTTTGACATTCACTCCCGTCATTGTTATGACTTTCGAGTTCTGTCAAAGAGGGGCAACTGTAGACACCCCATTTTTGACCGTCCTCAAGACTTGGACGTCACCATTTGAACACTCGGTGATTATCCATGTTTGTGTTCGTTTGGAGTTCCCAGAGGCCTCGGCTCATGCGCCTTGCCTTAGGATCTCCGAACCCGACCGTTTAGTGTCTGGTTTTGCACCAAACACTGACATCTTGCCTTTGAGAGGCAGGGTAGGGCTTGTAGACCATCCCCACCCACCACTGGCAGTGGCTAGAGGCCACCGGCTGGTGTTTGCTGCCACCGCCGGCACTATTTGTTGCCGGTCAGCACTATTTAGTGCCGGTCGGCACTCTTTTTTGCCAAGATGGCATTTTTGGCCGGCCGACTACTGTGCATCTGCTTTTGCAGATATTTTAAGACAGCTGTCTTGCTTTTTGCTCCCCTCCATACACGTGTATGGAGGGATCTCCCTTTTATGAAGCTTGTCCTGTAAGCTTTACAAGACAAGAAGTTCCATAAAGGGAGGGGTTGGTCTCTTGGCTTAAGAGGTTAGAGACTTGAGATATTTTGAGAGTTTAGACAGCCATTGTTAGGGTTTGAGTTCTAGGGTTAGGGTTAGATACACATCATATCTCTCTTTCCCTCTCTTTTGTGCTCTTGTGTGTGTTTTAGTCCATACTATTGCACACAAGCACCTAGTGTTTCACCTTCCTCTTGGAACTGAGGTTCTAAAGGACTGATTTTGAAGTTTTGGTGTTGGATTCAAGCCAAGGAGGGTCATTGGAGCATCATTGTTGAAGAAGGCTTCAAGGGTAAGAATCTCACCCCTTTATTCCCCATTTTTGCACCTAATTTCTACCTGTCTTAAATTCGTTTTTGAGCTTGGTGTATAATACAAAAAAGTTCTGTTTTTAGACCCTCTTGATTGTTTATTAAGGGTGTTTTGTGATTTGAGGGTGTTTGGCCCCTCTTAGGCCTTGAAAGGCCTTATTTTGTGCTATTTTGTGCTAGTTTCGGGACTTTGGTGTTTGGGCCTCTTCACCACTGAAATCTTGAGGGATTTCAGTGGTGGAGATGGTGCCTTGAAGTCTCTAAAAGGAAAGGGCCACCCCCTCTCTTTGTTGTCCTTGAAGAGGTCATGTTTTGGCCTCTAAAGGGAGCCTATGTTTGAGTGTGTGTTGAGCATGTATAGGCTGTTTTTCATGCTTATTTTTCCATAATATAACATGATTTTAAATTGGTTTTGGTACTCCATGCATGCTTAGCATAGTTGCCATGTAATGCCTTGTGATTCCTTAACATGTCTTAGGTCGTGTGCCTTTGTTTCTAGCATGTTTTAGGCTTACATTTGTGAAGATTTTGTGCTTATCTTGACATGTTTTAGGTCTGTCCATAGGTGTTTGGGTTGATTTTGGCATGCATCATATAGCCTCTTTGCATTTTGGCTTGTTGGCCTTAAGTATGTGCATGTATAGCATGACATTTTTGCATTGATTTGGTGTTTTGGAATCATCCACCATGTCATTTCAGTCCTATTTGCATGCCTATATGTTTACCTTGGATGCATCTTTAATGCCTCATAAGCTTGTGTAGCAATGCTCCATGTTTTGGTGATTATGCATGCCTTTGTTTTTGAGTCATTTGGATGCCATCTAAGTGATTCTTAGGCCTTGTATTAATGTCCCAAAACTCTGTTTTTGGTCAATAAGTTCATGCCATGTTTGGTCTTACTAAGTGTAGTTCAATACTCTATTGGTTTGTTTTGAGCACTTAGGCCATTTGTTGCATGCTTGGCTTGATTTATTGCTTGGTTTGGCATCATGTTTTAGCATGAGTTTAGGACTCATGTTGCATGCTAATTGTCCTTGAAATCCCTTGTCAAGTGCGCTTGAATGTTGCTTGCTTAATGCTTGAGGTTTGGACCATAACATGTGTATGTGTGCATGCGTGTTTAGCCTCCATTTTTGGGCATTTTGGCCACTGTTTTAGGACCATTTAGGGCTGCCTAATTCATGCTTTAGTCCATCCTCTATTTGGTTTGCATGCTTGCCTTGCATGTTTGCTTGTATGCTTTGCATAAGTACATTGCATTGTTCATGTTGCATGAATGATAACATGCTTAGGTTGCATTGCATCAACATGCATTCCTTGCCCCTTGATTTGGTGATAGGGATTAGGACTTTGGTTTGATTTGGTTTGCATGCATTTGAAATCAAAGTTGCATACTTGATCACTTGGGCCATCATGCATGAGAATGTGTGATTGGTGGTCCGAGAATCGAGACACATGCCCCTTTGAGTCATTACCATGATAAGGGACATGGTTGGTGCATATATGCCTTGAATTGTGCTGCCATGCTTTGCCTTGCCCTCTGTTGCTGTCATTTGCAGATTTTGCAGGAACACTCTGCCGACCGGCAGTGTAAAGTGCCGATCGGCAATAATTTCTCTGCCGACAGCTTAACTTTGTGCCGGTGGCCACATCCCACTGCCGGTGCCAATTCCATGTAGCCGGTGATGTCTCCCAGCATCCAAGGAAGCAGTCCTGAGGTTTTGGCAACCTCTAGAGGGGTGAAGGAAGGAAAACAGAGGCAGTTCATGCATGGCGGCGCATTTCCCGAGGCAATTTACTGTTTTCTTAGTTTAATTAAATTTACTTAGTTGATTAAGCAATTTGTAATATTTAATTAGCTTGCGTAGTTAATTAATTTGTAATATTTATTCGGTCCCTCCGAGTGAGGGTAAATCTGTAATAAGTGTGTGTGAGTGGTGTGTATGTCTTCCAATCCCCACTTCTTTCTTCCCTTTTACTTACCTGCTTTGATGGTTAGTATTAGGGCACGTTTAATTTAGCATACCTTATGCTATGCATGTGTGCATTCATACATTTGTATTACATACATTAGGCTCGGTGCATCACGCTAACTGCATCTGTACTTTAATTCCCAAATTGAATATGTGGTAGTTGATCGCATTTCACATGCCATGTTTAGGGTTAGCCGAGTCTGCCTAGATTGCATTTTTGCATGTGATGCATTAGCCATTTTTAACATGAACTAGGACATGCATGTTTGCTAACTAGTTTACTATTTTGGCACGGAGTACGATGTAAGTATTTATGCTTTAGCATCCCGCATGCGTGTGAGTGTTGCCATGACAGTATGTCTTCCATGCGGCTAAGTGCCTATGTGTTAAATTGTTTGAATGCCTGTGGGTGAAGGTTGGATTGTTTGAGTTGGAAAGACTCGTTGAAATCCGCATTTTAGCCTACTTGCGAGTAGCAAATCCAAAACATTTTCCAAAACAAACGGATATGCAATGCTTATTTCCAAGTTAGGCAATCTAGTCTATACTTGTTTGCTGCGCGCATAACATAGTAATTCTAGGCTAATAAATGGAATAAGAACATGTAATGTTTTCAAAATCGGATATCATGGTTAGTAGAGGCCGGTCTTCGGACCGGGCGAAAGGGGGTGCTCATAGCTGACCTTCCCCGATCGTACCCAAGCTCCCGAGCCGAGACAACTCCGGTGATGACGGACATGTGGCCTTCGGCACCGAGTCAGGGTTTCCTAAATTTTCCCATTTTAAAAATATTCAGGTGGCGACTCTGTATCTGGCAAAGCAGTCCATGTTTGGCACTACTTTTTTAAAAAAATCTGTTTCTCAAAACGATTTGCCAGATTTGGACTCTTTGGTTCAGATTAAGAACCGCGACAACAAAATCGCGAGTTCGAACTGTAGTAGCATGAGCCCCCCCCTCCGCGGGCGCGTCTACAGCCGTTAACAATGCATGTTATGTTATAAACCGTGTTATGATTAGACCTATTTTTAAGAAAACCCCTTATGAACTTTAGAAAGGTAGAAAACCTAATATTAGTCACTTGCGTGCTTTTGGTTGTAAATGCTTTGTATTGAATAACAATAAAGATAACTTAGGAAAATTTGATGCTAAATCAGATGAAATTGTATTGATTGGTTATTCGAATTCTAGTAAAGCTTATAGAGTATTCAATAAAAGAACTTTACTTGTTAAAAAATTTGTACACGTTACCGTTGATAATCTAACAATGTTGTTTCCAAGAATTTTGTAAGTGATGATACTGCTAAAGCACATCCAAGAATGGAGAGCATTTACACAATAGAAAATGAAAAAAAAAATCATCTTCTAAACATAAAGAAGAAATCACAATAAAGAATCTTCAAAAAGAATATATTCATCGAAAAAATGAATCAAATCTACCCAAGGAATGGAAGTATGCTCATGGCTACCCTAAAGACCTGATCATAGGTGATGCAATGGAAGGTATAAAAACTCATTCCTCTATTAGAAATGTTTGTGGTAACTTAGTATTTGTTTCACAAATTGAACCAAAATCATTTTTAGAAGCTGAAAAAGATGAAAATTGGATTTTAGCTATGCAAGAAGGATTAAATCAGCTTGAAAGAAATAAAGTTTGGTTTAAGGATCATCCAGTTATTGGTACAAAATGGATTTTTTGAAATAAATGGATGAATTTAGAATTGTTACTAGAAATAAAGCTAGCTAGATTGGTAACCCGATGTTATAGTCAAGAAGAGGGTATTGATTTTGATGAAACTTTTGCACCGGTTGCTAGACTTGAAGCTATTAGAATGTTACTTGCTTTTGCGTGTTTTAAAGATTTTAAATTATATCAAATGGATGTTAAAAGTGCTTTTTTAAATGGGTAAATTTTGGAGGAAGTTGATGTTGAACAATTTTTCTGTTTTGAAAATCATAAATACTCGAATTATGTTTTCAAACTTTCAAAAGCTTTATATGATTTAAAACAAACTCCTAGAGCATGGTATGAAAGATTGAGTAATTTTCTACTTGATGAAGGTTTTTCTCGAGGAAAAATAGATACAATTCTTTTTATAAAAACCAAAAAAGAGGATATGCTAATTGTTCAAATTTACGTTGATGATATTATTTTCAGTGCTACTAATGAAATCTTGTGCAAAGAGTTTACTAAGGATATGCAAGGTGGATTTGAAGTGAGTATGATGGGGAAGTTAAATTACTTCCTTTAACTGCAAATTAAACAAACCAATGATGGGATCCATTTAAATCAAACGAAATATATTAAGGATCTACTCAAAAGGTTTGAAATGGAATCATCAAAGCCTACAGCAATTCCAATGAGCATATCAATAAAAATTGACAAAGATGAGCAAGGTAAACCGGCAGATGATCAGTTCTTTACTCTATCTTACTGTAAGTAGACCTAACATAATGTTTAGTGTATGTATGTGTGCATGTTTTCAGTCTACACCTAAAGAGTCACACATCACCGCAGTCAAACGTATTTTCAGATATCTTGCTGGCACTCCAAATTTGGGTTTATGGTATCCTAAGGGAACCACTTTTGAACTTTTTGGTTACTCGAATGCCTACTTTGAAAGATGTAGACTTGACTATAAAAGCACTAGTGGCACCTGTCATTTTCTTGGACACTCACTCACTTCTTGGTTTTGCAAAAAACCAAACTCAGTGGCTCTGTCAACTGTTGAAGCAAAATACATTGCCACCGCTGGGTGTTGCACACAATTACTTTGGATGAAATAACAACTTCAAGATTTTAAACTTCACTATGATCATATTCCTATAAAATATGACAACACAAAAGACATTAACCTTTCAAATTAAGCACTCATGCACTAAACACATTGAAATAAGGCATCATTTCCTAAGAGATTATGTACTCAAAGGTAAAATTGAACTCGAATTTGTGCCTACATATCATCAATTAATTAACATATTTACCAAGCCTCTTAATGAAGAACAATTTTGTTATATTAGAACTGAACTTGGTAGGATGAACACTCCTATATAATGTTTATAAACTAAACCAAACCACACCAAGCCTTAAGTCCCATCAAATGGGGTCGGCTGTATGAATCTTTCTTCTTCACTTGGCTCTATCCAAGGCCATTTCGTTAGTCAAATTAAGGAGATTCATATCTCTATTTACTATACTAGTCCACATCAATCTAGGTCTATCCCTTTCCCTAACACTACCATCTACCGTCACTGTATTGTATCTCTTCACTACTGCCTCTGTTGGTCTCCGTGATATATGACCAAACCATCTCAATTTATTCCCTTTCAATTTATCTTCTATCGGTACTACTCCTACCCATTCTTGAATATACTCATTCCTAACTCTGTCTTTTCTAGTCTTTCCACACATCTACCTTAGCATCCTCATCTCAGCAACACTCATGTTATCTACATGTTGTTTCTTAGTTGTCAAACATTCCGTCATATACAACATTGTTGGTCTAATAGCCGTTCTATAGAATTTCCCTTTCAGTCTAATGAGTACTCGTTTATCGCACAATACTCCAGACGCACTCCTACACTTAAGCCACCCCGCTTTAATTCTGTATACCACATCCACTCCAATCTCCTCAGTCATTGTGATAATCGATCCTAAATAACGAAAATGTTCACTCTTAGGTAGTTCTTGGTTCTCAATCTTCACTTCTTCTCTGCTTCCATTGTGACTGTTACTAAAATTACACTCTATATACTCTGTCTTAGTTCTTCTTATCCTAAATCCTTTAGATTTAAATGCTTTTCTCCAAGTCTCCAACTTAGTGTAAACTCCTCCTCTAGTCTCATCTACTAACACGATATCATCTGCAAAAAAGCATACACCACGGCATTTCATCTCGAATATTGTGCATCAACTCATCCATAACTAAACCAAAAAGATAAGGACTTAAGGTTGATCCTGTTGGAATAATCTTCTGTGTGAAAAAAAAAATTGAAACGAAATCAAAGAAAGAAAATAAATAACTTACTGAATTTATTTTACCGAAGCAAATGAATAATTAAAAGATCAAGTCGAGTGTGTGACACTCTGTCCTTAAGACAGATTCGCCCCGTATGGTGCTTATGGATAAAAGGCGTCTATCTCCTAAGATACAGTGATTTTCACAAATTGTAGTAGCACTCCAAACAATTTGTACGGCGAACAAAAACCTGTATTCTATACTCTCTTTAATTTTCCTAAAAACTAATATGAAGAATATATGAAACAAAGCAGAAAATTGAACAGCAAAAAAGTAATTTTGAGACTGTTTTTCTAACCCCAAAACTGCTGGAAAATGCTGGAATTTATAGGCCGAAAGATATGTCCGAATAGGTATGAAAAACCCTGAACAGATACAGTTTGAATCCTTGGACAGATCTGCAACTGCTACAGTTATAAAACTATCCAGATTTTGAATCTGTCTAGACAGTTATGAATCTGTCCGTATTTGGATAGATTGAAAAACTGTTTGGACTGAAAAATCTATTGAGGAATTTTTGAACCTGTTGAACCTCAGATAAAATTTGTTTGGGAACAAAGAATCTGTTCGGTGCAAAAACAGTTTCAAAACCTGTTTTGGACAGATTAATCTGTTATGGAATTGATCTTGAAAGAGGCACAATTATTGGACACAAAATTTGAATTAAATTTAATTTGAAATTCAAATAATTTCCTGTAAGAATTTGGAAAAATTCAAATAAATTTTGTCCAAAAGATTAATGTTAGAATCGACCCAATCCACAATTGACACCTGCGCCTAGCACGGCTCGGCTTGGCCGGATGGCTGGAGTGGCGGCGTGTGAGCGGTGGTTTGGGCTAAGGTTCACTTTGTCCATAACTCCTCCCTTCTACAAACTTGGGGTGACCCTTGGGGCCCAACCCAAGTGTTGCCACCTAGAACTTATATACATACATAAGTTCTCATCAAGTTTCAATGTAGGACAAGCCTTACAAGGAAACCCATATTTAATTCTTTAAATGTCCAATTCCACGAACCCGAAAACGACGTCAACTTCCCATTAACTCATAAATGGTTTTGACGAACCGTCTTCACTATGTGACTTGCTATGCGGTAAGGAACACGTCACCTCTTCGGATCCACCTCAAAAGACGTTTGGGGCCCACTCAATTTTAGGCTCAAAGTTAGCCCAAAATAAGCCTTATAAAAACTAATTTTCCAACAATCCCCCACATGAATGGAATTTGACGGAGAGAAAATGAATCAACATGATCTAATTACAAAGAGTACAGAAACTGGAAATATTCTGCAAAGGATAGGTTGCTTTTGGCTTTGAACCTTCCCTGTGAGACACTATCAGATTTACTAGTTGACCAGTGAACATGATGTCTTGAACTGTTCAGCCGTTTGTGTAAACCAAGACAATAGAACTCACACAGAATATCACCAGACATAGTTTAGTTCTCACTATTGTATTCATTTTGGCCCTGAACATCCTGGTCTTTCATGAGTGCTTTGGAGATTTGTAGCCCTTCACAAATCTCATAGAACCGACTCAGTTCACACTCACAAGGTGATTCTTATGAAGAGTATCCTGCCATACTCCACTAGGTTTACCTAGATATAAGAATCAATAAAAGTATTACTTAACCTAAATCGTTGCGGACATCACTATTTCATCATAGAAATGGGTAGGAGTTTGACTCCCCAGTGATCCTTCTGAGTCATACACAACTCCGTTGTCCCTTTGAACCTAGATATTGGAATCTCCAGTCAACTAGGTTGTGTTGCCATTGTGGTAATTCTTATTTAATAGGCTTAAGTCCCATTCCCCTCGATGAATTCTCAACTAACTCTCTTGCTAACCCTTTGGTTAGTGGATTCACAATGTTGTCTTTAAACTTCACATATTCAATGGAAATAATTCCATTAGAGAGCAGTTGTCTCACGGTGTTATGTCGACGACGAATGTTTCGTGACTTACCATTATACATATGACTCTGTGCTCTACCAATTGCTGATTGACTATCGCAATGTATGCATATAGCAGGCATCGATTTTGGCCATATTGGAATATCTTCAAGGAAGTGGTTGTAGACACCCCATTTTTGACCGACCTTAAGACTCAGATGTCACTGATTGAGCGCTTGGTGATGTTGCATAATGTGCTCGTTCAGAAGTTTCAGAGTTACGGCCGTGAGCCCTGCCTCTGGACTTCCGAACCCTCTTCTATGCCTTGTCTCGGTTTGCGAACCAGACTCGGTTTTCTCTGTTTCTTTTCCTGAGGGGAGGGAGAGGTCCAGTAGACCATCTCTCAATGTCTGCAGGCTACATTTCGTGGCCGTAGGCCATTTTGCCCATTTCGGAGTCCGGTTTTCGGTTTTTCGGGACCGTTGGCCGTGTGCCTCGGTTCGGGACCGCCTAACCACCTCCGTTTGTTCTAATTTTCGGCATACTCCTTATTTTCTCCCTTTTGAGGGACACTGGGGTCTGAGAAACCCACTTCGTGGCCGAATGCGACTTTCGGTGCTTAACAACCCATTTTCGGGACCTCGAACTGCGCGTTTTGGCCCCCGAACTTTCGTTTTGCAACGGTTTTCGTTCATTTTTGGCAGGTACCTCTGTTTTATCACCGGAGAGGTCACTGAAGGGTGGGAGGCCAGCAATTGTTGCAGCAACCAGTTATACATCCTCCGACGCCCTCCGGCGCCCGTTTTTCGCACTTCCGGGCTAATGTTGAACACCTTGGGCCCATTTTCTTGAACTTTGAACCACATATTTGTGATGTACACACATGGGAGGACCCTAAAAGTTGGTGGCCGGCCATTAATGTTACTTGACCCTTTTGACCCCCTCCTTCCGGGCTAATGTTGAACACCTTGGGCCCATTTTCTTGAACTTTGAACCACATATTTGTGATGTACACACATGAGAAGACCCTAAAAGTTGGTGGCCGGCCAGTAATTCCACCTGACCCTTTTGAACCCCTCTTTCCGAGCTAATGTTGAACCCCTTGGACCCACTTTCTTGGACTTTTAACCACAGGGTTGTGTTGTACACAGATAGGAGGACACCATCAGTTGGTGGCCGGCCACTAAATCTGATTGACCCTTTTGACCCCTAGCCGGCCGGCTAGGGGGTGTGGCCAGCCGGCCACCTGCAGCAAAAGTAACAGGCCAGCCGAGCTCCTTGCACTGTGCACTTTACAGCTGTGGAGCTTTATCCCCCAGAAAATATCTTTATCCGGGGGATATTTTGTGGAGGAAAGTTTGTCTCCTTTTCCCCCACCTTTACACCCCCTTTTTGGCCCTTATAACAAGCAAGCTATATCATTTGTTGGGGTTAGAAAAATTGGTCTTCAAGCTTCCATACACAAAGCCATCTTTATCCCTCTCATTTCCTTGAAAACTTCCAAGTCCCTAATCACCATTTCTTCTACACCACCAAGCTCTACCACCGCCACCTCATTTCCAGAAACAAGGAAGGTTTTTCAAAGGCTAAAGGAGCTACAAATTGATCCAAGAAGCAACAAAAGCTTTAGTCTTCAAGGGTGAGTGACATTTCTCCTCTTTGACCCTTTTTCTTGATCCATTTGTAAGCCCCACATGCTTTTTGTTTCAAGCTCCGGCCCTAACTGAAAAGGGCCTTATTTTGAGCTCATTTTCACTTTTCATTAAGGGCTCAACCCTGTTTGAGCCCTCCATGATGCACTTGCTTCATTGATCCTCTTATATGTCATAATCTTGCATGCTATTGTTGGCCCATGATTAATCTGTTTTTGAGCATGTTGTAAACTGATATTAGGCTTATTTTGAGCTCCACTTCAACATTGAAGAAGGGCTCAACACCATTTGGGACTTCCATGTTGTACTTACCTTTATACTCCTCTTTTCTTCCCCATTCTTGCATGCAATGGCAGCCTACCATGCTTTTGTTTTTGGCCATTTTACAGTTCTGAAAAAGTGCTTATTTTGGTCCATTATTCATGTTTCATTTAGGTCCTTTCATGGTTTGGGACCTCCATATGCCACTTCATGTTATATCTCTCTTTTATTCCCCATTCTTGCATGTTTAGTTAGCCTATCATGCTTTTGTTTTTGGCCATTTTACAGTTCTGGAAATAGTCCTATTTTGGCCCATTCTACATGTTTTATTAAGGGTCTTTGGCTGTTTGGTGAATATTTTGCATACCTCATGTTATAGCCACTTTTGAACCTCATTTTGCATCACATTTCCATCATGTTTGTATACTGATTTTGGGGCTTCCATATACTGTAAATATTCATATTTTTGGTCCCTCTTCAGTGTTGTAGAAGGAAATTTTTCAGTTTGGATTTTGCTTATATCACTTGCTTCATTACCCCTCTTTTGGCCCCTATTTTTGCATGCCATTTTTCCCCTACCTATACTTGCTGTTTGGCCATGTTTATAACTGTGAAAGTGCCTTTTTTGGGACTTCCTAGCTTCTGTCTTTGCATTACATGTCCATATTGTGCATGTTTGGCATAGCTATAGGCCATTTCGGGTGCCTAAATTCGCATTTCGGGACAATTCCATGCATTTAGTGTCATTTCGCAACTTTTCGGGACTTTTTTCCCCATATTTCATTGCTGAAATTCTATTAGAATGATTGCTTTCCATTTCTATGTCATTTGCATCGCATTCTGTCATCGCCTCGGTTTGCGTGCCCGTGTGCACGCATTTTGAGGCACTTCATTTTCATTCATCGGCATCCTATGTGAGTGTGGCTGAGGCTCACTCATGTTGGTATAAGCCCATATCACATTTTCATGTCATTCGCATTGTATATGCCATCGCCTCGGTTTGCGTGCCCGTGTGCACGCATTTCGAGGCACTTCATTTTCATTCATCGGCATCCTATGTGAGTGTGGCTGAGGCTCACTCATGTTGGTATAAGCCCATATCACATTTTCATGTCATTCGCATTGTATACGCCATCGCCTCGGTTTGCGTGCCCGTGTGCACGCATTTCGAGGCACGTCATTTTTTATCCGCCGGCATCCTATGTGAGTGTGGCTGAGGCTCACTCATGTTGGTATAAGCCCATATCACATTTTCATGTCATTCGCATTGTATATGCCAATGCCTCGGTTTGCGTGCCCGTATGCACGCATTTCAAGGCACTTCATTTTCATTCATCGGCATCCTATGTGAGTGTGGCTGAGGCTCACTCATGTTGGTATAAGCCCATATCACATTTTCATGTCATTCACATTGTATATGCCAATGCCTCGGTTTGCGTGCCCGTGTGCACGCATTTCGAGGCACTTCATTTTCATCCATCGGCCTCTTATGTGAGTGTGGCTGAGGCTCTCTCATGTTAGTGTAAGCCCATATCATATTTCCATATCATTTGCATTGCGTATGTCATTTTCTCGGTTGGCGTGCCCGTGTGCACGCATTTCGAGGCATCTCATTTTCATAGCATTGTGCATACTAGGTTGTATCTTAGATCGCATTCATGTCATTGCCTCGGTTTGCGTGCCCGTGTGCACGCATTTCGAGGCATCTCATTTTCATAGCATTGTGCATACTAGGTTGTATCTTAGATCGCATTCATGTCATTGCCTCGGTTTGCGTGCCCGTGTGCACGCATTTCGAGCCATCTCATTTTCATAGCATAGTGCATACTAGGTTGTATCTTAGATTGCATTCTGTCATTTTCTCGATTTGCGTGCCTGTGTGCACGCACTTCGAGGCATCTCATTTTCATAGCATAGTGCATACTAGGTTGTATCTTAGATCACATTCTGTCATTTTTTCGGTTTGCGTGCCCGTGTGCACGCATTTCGAGGCATCTCACTTTCATAGCATAGTGTATGTTAGGATTATATCTTAGTCGTATTTCATGCATATCATGCATATTGCATCGTGTTCGGGATAGGAGTTAGCCCGGGCACGGGAAACGAGGTGCGTTTCGTACTTCGAGTGACGGAACGTGTCTCAATTCCCCAGTCACCGACACTCCGGATTATCCATGATGGAGTTAGGTTTTAGCTATAGTTTCATGTGCATTCATCCTATATTGAGTTGTGCATTTCGACTCCTCGGCCATCATGCCTCGGTATGCGTGATTGGTGGCACGAGGATCGAGACATGCATACATTTGTGAAAATACATTGCTATGCCCCTTTCCTGCTCTCTATTGCAGCAAAATCAGGAATCAGCAACTTTCCGGGACTTGGCACGCTTTTCAAGAATAACAGGTGTAAACAGAGGCTAATTGGGGCATTCCGGTGGATTTCCGCGCAAGACAACCCGGACATGCATCATCCATCAGAAGCAAGGCAGTCCCTGGCTTGCATGCCAGTTTTATTTATTTTCTTAGTTAATTTGTTAATTAATTAGGATTTTGTAATATTTTGGACTGTAATATTCTTTTATTCGGGACTGTATATTTATTCGGACCCTCTGCGCGAGGGCACAACTGTAATAAGTGTGCGTGAGTGTGATGTATGTCTTCCAACCCCATGTCTTTCTCCCTTTTATTTATCCGCTTATGATGGTTAGATTAGGGCATATTTAAATTAGCATACAGTATGACAGCATGTTTGCATTCATTCATCTGTATTGCATGCACCGGGCTCGGCGCATCATACTAACTGCATTGTACTTTCAAATTTCAAAGTTGCATACATGATAGTTGTAACATTTCATATGCCATCTTAGAATAGCCGAGCCTGCTATAATTGCATTTTGCATGTGTTGCATTAGGCATTTCTGTATAGTTAGGATCATGCATGATTTCTAATGAATTCCTATTTTGGCTTGGAGTACTCGGTAAGCTTTATGCTTTAGCATCCTTGCATGCGTGTGAGTGACTGCCATGAATAGCATGCTTACCATGAGGCTATGTGCTTATCTGATATAACTGCCTGAATGCCTGTGGGTGAAGGTTGGGTTATCTGAATTGAAGTAAATCATCAAATGTTTCAAGCCTACCTGCGGGTAGCAAATCATTTTCAAAAACGAACATGAAATGTTTTGTTCCAATTCAGGCGATCCAGTCTATACTTGTATGCTGTGCGCATCACATAGTAACCTAGGCTAATAACCGGAATAAGAACTCACAATGTTTTCAAAAATTGATATCATGGTTAGTAGAGGCCGGTCTATGACCGGGCGAGCGGGGGTGCTCACGAAGTGACCTTCCCCAATCGTACCCAAGTTCCCGAGCCGAGGCAACTTTGGTGATGACGGACACGTGGCTTTTTGGCACCGAGTCAGGGTTTCCTAAATTTCCCAAAATAAAATATTTAGGTGGCGACTCTGTATCTGGCAAAGCAGTCCATGTTTGGCACTTCTTTCAAAAAATCTGTTTTCTCAAAAACGATTTGCCGGATTTGGACTCTTTGGTTCAGACTTAGAACCGTGACTGACAAAAAGTCGAGTCCGAGCTGTAGCGAGGTCCCCCGCGGGCTTGTTACAGTTTCTGGCGACTCTGCTGGGGATTTAGAGAACTTTACTCGAACTCGTGATATCTGTTTTTGACTACACTTGTGTGTTTCTTTGCATTGCATTTGCATTGGTGCGCCTAGGACACTGTGTTTGCCATCTGCTATTCCTGAACGGTTTGCCGGAGGCTTGTCTTGTCAAGGCGTGACCATAAGGCTGACCGGTTGTGGGCTCTGCCAGTATGGGAACACAAACCCCGGTTTTACCGGGGCACCCTCTTTGACCATTCAACCTAGTGCATATTCGGATCCATAGTGGCCATTCCAAATTAGGACAGGTTGCTTACCCGTTTATAGGTTGTTTGAAACCGCTGCGTGCGTAGTGAAACCCTAGCTCCTGACAAAATAGGACAGGGAAACCCTCCCCCAACATAGGGGTGTTTTGGCCCTCACTTATCTGTTATGTGCTTTAGAGTGCGTCTCTACAGGAATGCATGTATCAGATTAGTATATGAGTTTGGGTATCAAGCCTGCGGGCATCAGTTCAGTATTGACAGCATCAAGCCTGCGGGCATCAGTTCAGTATTGACAGTATCAGGCCTGCAGGCATCAGATTAGTATATGAGTTTGGGTATCAAGCCTGCGGGCATCAGTTCAGTATTGTCAGCATCAGGCCTGCGGGCATTAGTTCAGTATTATGGGTATCAGGCCTGCGGGCATCAGCCAGTATTTGAGAATCAGCTATCTGCGGATATCAGATTCTGTTTTAGGGGACAGTGATACAGGGATAATAATCAGTGTTTGAGGACAGTGTGTTATTCAGCTTATTGACTGTGTGTTGATTATGCCCGGCTGTGTGTCATGCATTTTATTTTAAGCTGTTATGTTGTCCATTTATCTGTTTATTTATTTCCTTTTCGCTTTATTTATCTTTTGCTAGGTCAGTTTTAGCACAATTGCTTCCAACCCAGCAGGCATTCCCCAAGCACTTTGGACACGAGGTCGTCGACTCCATCGATCTGAGGATCTAATCGACGGACAACCAGTGTTCCATTCTCTACCCCCTGTTACCAGAAGGAAGCAGAAAAAGCGCAGTGTATCTGAACAGAGATCACCAGAACAGTGGTTTCCCCCATCAGTGGACAGTCGGATTGAGATCCCCATTGAGACAGATCTGCCAGTAGTTCAGACAAATCAAAACAGTATGACGGCACCAACAGGAGTTGAGGAGATGATGCGCCAAATGCAGGAAACCATGCGGGCCATGCAGCAGGATGCCGTTCGCCGAGATGAATTCGCTAAGCAGCAGGCCGAAATTATGACCCAGCAAGCTGAGCTGATTACCAGACTGCAACAACAGAATACAACATCTGCTTCACACCAAATCCCTCCTCCGGCAGGGGCTCCATTACCTGAGCAGACACCTGTTGTTCAGAACGCTCCTCCAAACACCCAGAATACTGTGCCGACTATCCAAAACTTACAAGAGGACACGAATCTTCCAACGGGGCCAGCTCCGCCCCCGCTTCCACCACATTTGTCTAAGGTTCATACACCCAATCACCCGGACTCTCCCTTCGAGGTCGAGGTTGATCATACAGCTCTGAAATTGAGCAAACTTGAGAAACTCTTTAAGAAATCCCAAGGGGTCAAGGCTATGCCGGATATTGAAGATGGATATACCGAGGAGGCCGTAACACTCCCCGATAGGTTCAAAATGCCACAAATCGACCGCTTTGACGGGACCGGCGACCCCATGGTCCATATCCGACTGTTTGCAGACATCTTGCGGCCAATGGGCCTAACACGACCACAGAAGCTTTCATTATTCGGCCGAACCCTGTCGGGTGTGGCCTCCCATTGGTACGCAAAGTTACAAGATGAAGTGAAGAAGAATTGGGATGAAATGGCTGAGGCCTTTGTCGCGCAATATTCATACAACACTCAGATCGAGATCACAACCCGTGATCTCGAAACGACAAGGCAAGAGCCTAAGGAAACTTTCTCGGACTTTGTGATCCGATGGAGGGCAAAAGCGTCAATGATGACTTTAAGGCCCACTGACAAAGATCAAATCCGGATGATTGTGCGCAATCTCCACCCAAAGTTGATGCAGAGAATGATTGTAGTCCCCTTCCCTACTTTCGCAGATTTACATGAGATGGGGGTGCAAATCGAAGACGCAATGAAACAAGGTCTGTTTGACCACGACAGGGAACAACCGAGGAGGACCTTTAACCGTAACAACAATGCGGGCCCGAGTGGCGCTGCAAATACGAGAGCCTCGGAAGTTAGTATGGTCACCACCACTCCCCCTCCCCCTCCAAGGCCCATGACTGCCACACCTTTCTCCGGCGCGTCCGGAAGCAACACACAAACCAACAGATTCCAACCGCGAGGCCAAAGAACCTTTACCCCACTATATATGCCCCTGACCAAAGTTCTGGGAATATTGATCAGAAAAAATCATTTAAAACCCTTGGAGCCAAAGCCATTACCGAATCCACTCCCCCCCTCTTATGACCCAGCAAAGTACTGCGCATATCACCAACAACACGGTCACGACACCGACCGCTGTTACAGATTGCGTCATGAGATCCAAGATCTTATTGACAAATAGGTGATCGCGCCTCCTGATAAACCCAATGTCACAACCAACCCTCTCCCGCCACATAACCAACCTCCCTCTCCCAAAAGAATTAATTTTATCCAGACTGGGGTCGCACCTTACGATCCTAGCATCTATATTACGCCCACCCACCTACCCAAGCCGGAGGTGCTCCTCCCCGACTGCACAGATTTCTTGTGCATGGTGGACATCTCCAAAACCCAACCAGAACCGATGGCGGTGACCGTCGAAAACAGGGCAGGGCAGATTTTGGGAGAAAATGAGACTGTTGAATCTGGGACTGGACAGAGTTTTGCTGGGGGAGCCTATGATCCAAGCAAGTACATCCTTCCAACGAGCCGAATTGGGCTAGGTATAGAATTGCCAGAGACAGGAGAGCTATGCATGATCCGGGGGGATGGATCTGGGCTATGGGCAGATGATCTGACAGCCGTAGAGGAGGACTTTGCCAACTTGCAATTTTTCGATGACCAGGAACTGGGGGATGCGTCAATCAACTGGTATGATTATGAGGGATCAGCGGAGGCCACTGGATGGCTCGAGGATCAACCAGATGCAGTGGGGGAAGCCCAACCAGAACAGAGCCCGGCAGGGGCAGAAGTATCAGTTGTGGCCGGAATGGCCGAAAGTCAAGTTGTATCGCCAGAGAGCGCCGGTGCTAAGAATTCCGCTCGAGACATGGGCATTATGGATACGAGAAATGTTGAACAAACAGCTGTACTGATGCAGCTGGAACGAGAAAAGTTTGAGGAGGCTGAGAGAATTAGGAAAGCTAAAGGCCCTGAGGGGACTGAAAGTGCTGCGTGCACGAAGATAGAGAATGCTGCGAGCATGTTGACAGGTAATACTGCGAGTACAACTAAACCGGAGCCAGACAGGTGTCTGTTGGCTGCCGACGGAATGTGGTGGGAAGACGATGACTTATGTCTTGCCCACACGGATGAAGACTGGGGAAATAATCAACCGGATGACACTTGGTACCTCGATGAGGTTGACCATATGACGAGAAGTGGGCGGTACTTCAAACCCCCACACCTGGACCAACCCGAGGCATCCGGGAAGGATAGACAAGCAGAGAAACAGAAGGAGAAGCAGATTGAAGAGGAAGCTGTGTTGAAACAATTAAAGAAGATACAAGCAAACATCTCCATCTGGGGACTGCTAATGGCATCACGAGTACATAGAGAAGCTGTCCTATCTGCTATGGACAAGTCCAAACTCTCCATAGACACCACGCCTGAACAGTTGGTTGGGCTGGTTTTTCCGGGAGGAGGTTCCCCGGCATTAACCTTTTCGGACAAGGAGCTACCGCCTGAGGGCATAAATCATAACAAACCTCTCTATATTTCTGTGGAGTGTAGAGATAAGTGGATACCGGTGGTTCTTGTTGATACCGGGTCTGCGATTAATGTCTGCCCGACCAGAACGGCATATGCAATCGGGTTAAAGCCCGTGGACTTCGTCCCAACTACCCAAGTGATCAGAGCATACGACAATACCAGCAGAGAAGTGATGGGGACTGTTAAAATTCAAACCAAGGTTGGTCCAGGACAACACAGCATCGAATTTCATATCTTGGACGTTCCCGCAACCTTTAACCTACTTTTGGGGCGACCGTGGTTGCACCAGGTCAAAGCAGTCTCTTCCACTCTACATCAGATGCTAAAGTACCCTCACGGGAAAGGGGTAGCGATCGTTTTTGGGAATTCATCAATCCATCCGCCGCCGGAGGTGTCCACACCTGTCTTGGAGATCGAGCACGGCACGGAGGATGTGTTTTTGTCGGGGTTCACTTTGGCCGAGGCTCAAGTGGTGCAGAATGTCATGGCTGTGAATGAGGGTATGTACGTTAGTGCTCAATCTATCTACCTCATGAACAAGCTAAAACATACTCCCGGGATGGGATTAGGGAGAAGTGGCCGGAAGGGCGTCTCAGTGTTGGCCGAAGTGCCACACAACCCTCACGCCTTTGGACTGGGTTATCTGCCCACCAAAGAGGACTGGGTGAGAAAAAGAAAAGAAATGGCCGGAAGGGCCAGGGCAAAGAAGGCTGGGAAGCCATTTGAGTTAATGCATAGGCCCATCTGGGGTACCCTAAACGGACGCTTCGTCCGGGAGGGGGAAGATTTTCCATTCTGCGGCTTCCCAGAGCCATGGCTAAACGCGGAGGGGAAGCGCGTGCCTGGTTTTGAAATCTTCTTCGACATACAATTATCTGGGGATGACGTTGCCGAAGCGCAGACAGACCCACCAACTGAGGTTGAGCAATGTGAAGCAGTGGATCCTGAGGGCACAGAGCTTGAATTGGGGGTAGCACTGGCGAGTCTACTATCAGATCCTCCGATCGGCCAAGAGTGCTTGGGGGATAACTCTTCGGTTTCTGTGATTGGAGATGAAATAGCTGCGGGCTTTCCAGCGCCGATCTTGGATGCATCTATCGCACCTTCTCTCATCTGGCAATATGAAGAAAGCTTTTTATCTAGCAGCTCCGAGTCAGGTAGTGAGCCGGAATCTGATTCTACCGAATCTTGTGCGTCGGAATCAGATTCTAGCTCGATTGAGTCTGAGTCTGGTATTCCTGGGGGTGATAACCCGGATGCCACAGTCCTATCTAGGTCGTCATTTTCATTTTCTTTTGAGTCTGTTGTAACAGAGGAATCTGACGGCTTGGAAATATTTAATGAGAATGATGTGGATGTGATTTCTGAGTATTTTTCTGTGCCTTTGATTTATTGCTTAAATCAGGATTTTCAAAATTTTGATGAAAACAACGAGGGAGAAATTCCCCCAGTTTTGCAACGATTAATTGATCAAGAGCAGGAAAGATTTGTTAAACCTTTAATGGATGAAATCACTACTGTGAATGTTGGTACTGAGAAGGACCCGCGGCTGGTCCAGATCGGGTCCACGTTGTCTTTAGAGGAGCGCGAGCGCTTAGTCGTTTTATTAAAAGATTTCAAAGATGTTTTCGCGTGGTCCTACGAAGACATGCCTGGAATCGATCCTGAGATTGTACAGCACCGCATCCCTCTTGACCCCGAGGCCCGACCTGTCAAACAGAAACTCAGAAGGATTCGCCCGGACTGGGCCCTCAAAATTAAGGAAGAGGTCACCAAGCAAATTGACGCAGGGTTCCTGCTGGTATCTGAATATCCAACTTGGTTGGCCAACATTGTTCCGGTGCCAAAGAAGGATGGCAGAATTCGAGTCTGTGTAGACTTCAGAGATTTGAACAGGGCCAGTCCGAAGGACGACTTCCCCTTGCCGCACATTGATGAATTGGTGGATTTCACGGCAGGACACGCCTTGCTTTCATTTATGGATGGTTTCTCAGGCTATAATCAGATAGTAATGGCACCCGAAGACCGGGAGAAGACTGCGTTCACTACCCCGTGGGGTACATATTGTTATAGAGTGATGCCATTCGGGTTGAAAAATGCTGGAGCTACGTATCAACGGGCAACAACTACAATATTGCATGATATGATCCATAAAGAGGTCGAGGTGTATGTGGACGACATGATTGTCAAGTCCAAAGATAGAGAGGGCCACTACACCGCCTTACAAAAATTCTTTCAAAGGATCAAAGAGTTTCGGCTGCGACTGAATCCCCAGAAATGCACGTTTGGTGTCACAGCAGGGAAGATGCTAGGGTTTCTGATTACACAAAGGGGCATCGAGGTCGACCCTTCCAAAATCAAGGCCATCTTAGAAATGCCACCACCAAGGACTGAAAAAGGAGGTGCGAGGCTTTCTGGGTAAAGTGCAATTCATAAGACGGTTTATTTCTAAATTAACCTTGACTTGTGAACCACTTTTTGGTCTCCTGAAGAAAGGAAAGAAATTCCAATGGGACGGCCGATGTCAAGCAGCTTTTGAGTAGATCAAAGAGTATCTACAGAACCCGCCCGTGTTGTCACCACCAGAGCCGGGGAGACCGTTGATATTGTATCTTTCGGTAACTGAGACTACCATGGGCTGCATGCTCGCGCAGGAGTCAGAAGACAAAGTGGAAAGAGCCATCTACTATCTGAGCAAAAAGATGCTGGATTACGAGACACGCTATACACCGCTGGAGAAGGCTTGTTTGGCCTTGGTATGGGCAACTAGGAAGCTGCGGCACTACCTGTTAGCTCACTCTGTAATGTTGGTTTCGCGTTTGGATCCCATTAAATATCTTTTCGAGAAACCAGCACTTACGGGTAGGCTAGCTCGTTGGCTGCTGTTGCTCTCCGAATTTGATTTGAAGTATGTAACGCGCAAGTCAGTAAAAGGGAGAGCGGTAGCAGAGTTCCTTGTCGACCACCCGGTTGAGGGGGATGAAGCGGTTGAGTATCTATTCCCAGATGAAGCCATTCTGCACGTCGAAGATGAAACTTGGACGATGTACTTTGACGGAGCATCAAACCAGTATGGGTATGGGATAGGGGTGTTGCTGATAGCGCCTGATGATTCCCGTATCCCTTTAGCATTCAAGCTCCGGTTCAAAGTTTCCAACAATGAAGCAGAGTATGAGGCATGTATTGCTGGCCTGGAAGCAGCCCTGGAACTAGGGGCAAGACGGTTGGACGTCATTGGGGACTCGAACCTTGTTGTGTCTCAAGCAAAAGGAGATTGGAAAGTCAAGAAGGAAAGGATGATAATTTACCACCAAACCTTGGATCTGCTAATTCCTCGGTTTGAGAAGCTAAATTTCACCCACCTCGTAAGAGAGAACAACAGGTTTGCAGATTCATTTGCAACTCTATCTTCTATGATAGACATCCCGTCCGGAGTCCGGATGCGTCCAGTCATTATTGATCAGAAGTTTGCGCTAGCATACGAGTCAATTTCCGCCATAGATGAGGTTCAAGACGGCAACCCCTGGTATTACGACATCTGGAACTTCTTGGAAAAGGAAACATATCCACTAGGGGCAAATGCCAAAGATAAGAGGGCCATCAGAAGAATGGCTGCTCAGTTCATTATCTGCGGGGGAAAGCTGTACAAAAGGGGTCATCTGGGAATGCATAAGCTCTGTGTAGAAGCTGAAGAGTCGAAACGCCTGATGGAAGCCATCCATGGGGGGGAGTGCGGTGCACACATGAATGGAGTAATGCTGGCCAGAAAGATTCTCAGACAGGGCTACTACTGGTCAACCATGGAGGAAGATTGTATTAGCTTTGTTCGGCGATGCCACAAGTGTCAAATCCATGCAAATCGCATGAACATTCCGCCGTCAAAACTGTACAACATGACTTCGCCATGGCCTTTTTCAGTCTGGGGAATTGATGTGATCGGAGCTGTTACCCCGAAGGGGTCAAACGGGCATGAGTTTATCTTGGTAGCGATAGATTATTTCACAAAGTGGGTCGAGGCCCAATCATACGCGGTGTTGAAGGCGTCGCACGTCGCAAAGTTCATCAGAAACAACATCATCTGTCGCTACGGGGTGCCAAACGAGATAATTTCAGATAATGGTTCCCATTTCAAGAAAGAAGTGATAGACTTGTTAGAGAAATACAATGTGGCTTTCCATAAGTCATCTACATACCGGCCGCAGACCAACGGAGCGGTTGAGGCCGCCAACAAGAATATCAAGCATATACTACAGAAGATGGTGGGAACCTATCGGGATTGGCCAGACAAGCTGCCATTTGCTCTGTGGGGCTACAGGACTTCAATCAGAACTTCTACTGGAGCAACTCCATATTCATTGGTCTATGGAATGGAGGCTGTTCTACCCATCGAGAATGAGGTTCCGTCGTTACGAGTATTGGCTGAATGCCAGATAGCCGAAGCAGATTGGCAGCAAAGCAGATTCGAAGAACTCATGCTCTTTGATGAAAGAAGACTGAAAGCACTGTACCACATCCAAGGCTATCAACGCAGAATTGCTCGGGCTTTCAACAAGAAGGTTAAGTCCAGGAATCTGAAAGAAGGAGATTTGGTGCTCAAAGACAACCGAGCTCCCATCCACGACCCAAGGGGCAAGTTCAAACCCAATTGGACTGGTCCTTACATTATCAAAGCTATCTGGTCAGGTGGAGCTGTGGTTCTGATGGATCTAGATGGCTTGGAGTTCTCACAACCGATCAATATGGACAAGTTGAAGAAATACTATCCTTGAGAGGCTCGCTAGGCCGAAAACCCGAAAGGGCGACCTAGGCAAAAGTCAGAGCACAAAAAATTAGAAAATATAAAAACTGAGCTCGCAAGGTTGAAAACCCGCAAAGGGCGGCCTTGGTAAAAGTTAGAGCGCAAAAGGAGAGTGAAAATACTTGAGTGAACCTGAGCCTGAACTACGTAAGGCTTGATTCCCATCTTTGGGATACGTAGGCAACTTCACCTTGAAGTTCAGCCGTAAACTTTTCCCCGATCAACTTTGTCCATTTTGATCATCTCAGTCATCTTTATCCATCAGCATTTATCGTGATCTCCGGTACAGTGCTGTTCAAACTAGGGGCAACTTTCCGTTGCCGCGACGGTGCAAAGTTACTCAGACTAGGGGCAACTTTCCGTTGCTATGAAGTGCCGCATTGTTCTTCAGACTAGGGGCAACTTTCCAGTTGCGGGGATCTGGGGTTGTGCATCTCAGTGACAGATCTTCGGCGTGTCCAGTTCTGATCCACATCGAAAATAGTTTTGAAAAGTTTTAATAAAAGTTGACTTTGTTCAAATCAATCTTTTTACGACTAAGACCATTTTTGGACCAAAAGCGGAAAATTTTCAGTACCACAACTTTCAATTTCATTGATTTCAAAACTGAGTTCTCCTGCTCTTGCATTACAATCGAGGTTGCTTTTTTAGTACATTCATAACGAAAACTTGAAAATGCTAAATAAGCAATAAATTTGGGACATAGTTGAATCAAGTATCTCTGCGTCCCCTCCCAGAGCTGGACGAAGCATTTGATGCCAAGCTAGGCCCAACCTGTGCCTCCTCATTGAGCCAATCCAAGCACTCATCGGACAAAGTGCAACTGAAAGTTGAAGCAGGGGCCAGGAGCTCTCTAGTCCTCCATGCCGTGGCATATCGGGCAAGCTGTGCACCCCGGACCGGGAAAGCGGCTGGGTACTCAATCCCCTCCGGTGGGCAGATCTGATCATGACCAAACTGACGCAGGAACCGGAACGGAAAATAGAATACGCAGTGGGTTAGACCAATCAATTGGATCCCAATCAGCCGAGACATACTATAGCTCATTGCCGGGAGGTTGAGCCAAGGACAACGCCAAGCAATGCCGTCTACGGACAAATTGCACTTCCAATCGAACCACCACCTTTCGTCAAGAGCATTGACTAGACGCTGCCGAAAGAAGTAGCCTCGAGCTGAATAGGCCAGGCAAGAATCCACAACCTGCAACTTGTCCATTAACCATACCTAGGGGAGGGATGGAAAATGAGAGAATAAAGAACAGAGAGATGTACGATGAGAGAAAAAGTGAGGAAAAGGGTTTTGTGAGAAAAACCGAGCCTGAGGGTCGAGTGATGTGAGCAAATATATATGTGAGGTCGGGTGGGAAACATTACCTGCAACAGCAGTGGACTCCCGGCAAACCTAGTCGCCTCCCGGCGATAGACAGAATCTAAGCCCATCAGTGTCTCGGCCAAGGTCATGGCAATACAGCTCTTTCCTTCTCTCAAACCTTGGGCGACTTCAATCAGGCGAATGCTAGCCCCGCCGAAGCCCGAGGAAAGCAGAAAGTGAGACAACAAACATAAGCAGAGGGCGTGTTGCCGGAAACCCTGCCAATAATTGTTGTTGCGGTCACCGGCGTCGGAGAAACGATGGATCAAGCCGAGGATGTCCAGTTCCCCACTGCAGATCAGAGATCGAGCATCATGCGCCGTGAGCCCACACATCCGTCCTAAAGCCTGGGCGTGGCCAAAACGGAGCTGAGGCAAGATCACTTCAGAGCATTCAGACTCCATCAAAACCTGAAAATCTTCGAAAGTGGGACACATCTCTTGGCCGCCAAAGCTAAAAACATGCGTCACTGGATTCCAGAACCTTGCCGCGGCATGGAGAAAAGGGAGCTGTAGCGGAGTACGGCTCAGCGTGAATAGTGCATTCAAGCCGAAACCCCAGAAATTCAGCTTTTCCGAGCCATCTAGAGAAGAGATCCAAGATGTGACATTTTCTGCGAGAAACGCCTCCATCTTTGTCTAAAACTAAGATGAAATGAATGTTCCCGAAGTTGAGGCTTTTATAGAAGGAAAAACACTATTCACGGGGACACATGTCAAAAACCAGGTGGCTGCAGGACTGAGTGGCCGGCCGGCCACCTTTTCTGGCTGGCCAGCCATTTACTTTTTCAGAAATGGCCGGCCAGCTGTCTCTCTCCACAAAAATGGCCGGCCGACTCCCAAAGATGGCCGGCAATGCTGCAGTGTATCCTCTTGGCCCTGTTTTACCCTTCGAGGGAGAGTTCCAAGCATTTCCATGCAACGGGAGAGTCAAAGGCCTTCATCTCCCTCCGTTTCGGATGCGTTCCGGTGCCCAGATCATCAGAAGTACACTCTGTTGTTGCTGAGTTTTGTTTATTGAGTTGTTGTTTTGATTATCGAATTGTTTCGCTTATCGAGTTGTTTGTCGAGCGGACGTGTTTCGTGTTTTTGAGCCATTGTTCTCTGTTTAAACAATCTTTGTTAAAGTCTTGTTTATTTGCGTTGTCAACGTTGTTGCATTTTGCTTATCGAGTTGTAAACTTCCTAAGGTCCTGCTATATCTTAGTAAGTTGAGTTGCTTAGTTTGTTGCGTCGGTTCACTACCTGACTTGCTGATTACACAATGCGCATTCCCATTCAATTTCATTCTTGTGCAAAATAAATGATGCGATACGATGCTAAAAGTTTAAAATACAAACACCTTTTCAAAAGCTATTTCATTCCATCATGCTTTACAACAAACAAAGGTACAAGGTTTACAAAAAATAAAACTGCCTAACAATGTGCAAAGTGCTACAAACTACTAGCAAAAAGAAAAATAAAGCAGGAAACAACAGCATCAAAGTCCTCGGGAACGGGAACGAGAAGCACTCCTCATCCTCTTCTGCGGGACAACCTCTACACCATCATCATCATCTGGGTCAGAGCTGTCATCCTCAGGATCCCCCTCAGCCTCACCTCTGTTCCCCGAACCAAAACCGGAGCCCCCCTCCTCAGCAGATGTCTCTGACTGACGATCGGTAGCCTCCTCCTCCTCCTCAGCGTCCTCCTCCTCCTCATCAGGCTCCACCTCTACAACGTGAGCCCTGCGTCTGCGGACAGGCCCTCCTCGAGCTCCTCGAAAAGGCCTAGATGGCCCGGCTCCTCGGGAAGGCCGAGATGACCCCGCCCCCTGAAAAGGCCCGGGTGACCCAACTCCCTGAAAAGGTCCAGATGGCCCAGCTCCCCAAGGAGGCCCAGGTGGCCTGGCCTGCGGCTGACCGGACCATGAGGGCATCTGAAAATAAAAAGTTCAATTCAAATACATCAGTCCAAATATGTACATCAGATACAGATACAAGCAAAGGCTACGTGAAGTGGGTGCATGTAAATACAGTGTCCAAGTGGGGTGTGTGTCAGATGTGCTCTACACAAGTAGTCTCTCGATGCAGTAGAAATCAGCATGTCATCAGAAGTATGATAAATGCCAGAAAACTGAAGGGTACCTGAATGCCCGCGACAGACAACTGTGCCTCCCTACGCAGGACCATGCCCTCGAGTGTGGCCACCAGTCCAACCACCTCCTCCATGTACCCTCGCGGTGGCTGCAAATATGAGCTCATAATCATCAGTGAACAAAAGAATATCTAAACATCTGAATGATGAATGAAAAACAGTGGAGCAAACCAGCGGTGAGTCAGGATCAATGGCGTATCGATCACTGGGCATCAGAGGCTCTAGCGGGATCGGGGTCGGAGAGATAGCCCCATACTGCCACGCCATCAACTCAGTCGGCATATCTGGCCATCCAGGATGAGGATAAGTCGACGGAACCGGAGGAACCGGTCTACTCTCACCTCTGGATGTACCAGCCCCGCTAGTAGAAGGGGCGTCTGCAGCCCGAGCCTGAGCCTGGCCCGAGGATGACATACCGGCAGGCCTCATCATCGGGATACGAGCTCCCGTCAATGGAGGCATCAAATATATGTGACGGTAAGTGGCGTAGTCCCCCTCCTCAATATATAATAAAGCATCACTACCCAGCATGGCGCCGACTACCTCCGAGTAAGAGAGCCTGTCAGCAGTCCGCATACTGACTGGGGGCACTGCGGGAGGATCCTGAGAAAGATACCCCCATACCTGGCGCAGAAAGCGTTCCCCCAGGAACCATGCCCTGCCAACCGGCCCTTCAAGCAGGACCCTATACTGGGAGATGTCCGACCCTCCGGTATACTGAAGTCGGAGACCGTCACCCAGGGACACCCAGGGCTGCCATGTGATCTGCGGATGATAAATGCATAAACCAATCAGAAATCAAGAATATATAGAGCAAATCAAAGATGAAAATGAAAGGAACTGAAAGTTCTGAGGTACCTCTGAATGTCGCACAGTGTCAAAGTACTGTCACAGGTAAAGGAGGGTCTCTCGAGGTCTCGGCCGGTGCGGGCCCTCAAACACCAGTGAGTATGGGGTCATGGGAACCCCTGCCACCTCCAACTCTGGGGCTAATGCTGGGAAATATACATAGACCCATAGCTGAGAAAAGCAGTACGAAATGCTGAGAGCAAAATACAGACTGTAAAAGTGCGCTGTGTGTGCAATGTACAAGTAATGAAGAGCAGAAATGTAAATCAAGAGGACAGAAAAGTACCTCCCAGGCTCTCCAGTAGCCGCCAAGTAAATCGCCCCGCCCGCGGGAGGTCGCGCTCATATAAAAGTAAAGGGTAGCCAGGCCGGCGCCACCCCAGTCATATCGATGGACCTGTGATAGGTCAACCAAAGCGCTCAGCAGGTATAGCCCGACTGTGTTCCCTCTATCGGCGAACAGGGTAGTCCCGAAGAGGAACATAAGGAAACCACGGGCGTACTGCTCCGTCTCCTCGGGAGTCTCAGGCTCCATCTCCGCCCCCCGGAAGTGGGAAGAGAACCAAGTGTATCGGACTCTCCCAGAAACCCTATCAACAGGCGGGCGAGCCCCCAATAGATACATCCAAGCGGCCTCCCACTCGCCCATATCCTCATCATAAGGGATGGACCAACCTCTTATGTCTAAGCCAGTCAACACAGCGAAGTCTAGAGGCGTCATGGTCATGTTCCCGGTAGCAGAGAAATGAAAGGAGTTGGTGGTGTCCCACCATCTCTCTACCAAGGCTGCCATCAGTGTCCTCCTGGCAGGACAACGTGACAACCCGACGCAGAAGGGCCCGAACCCTGCCAAGTCTACTAAGTCTCGGACACCCTCCGGGAGCTCAGCGTACCAGTCCCGCGCGATGGTGGAACCATACCCCCGCACACTGCGGGAACCAACCTGCATTCAGAATGAATACATGTGTCAATAATGAAATGAATGGGCTGTGTGCCAATAAGATGAATGGGCTGTGTGCCAATGAAATGAATGGGCTGTGTGCCAATGAGATGAATGGGCTGTGTGCCAATGAGATGAAATGGGCTGTATGCCGATGAAGCGAAATAAGCTACATGCAAATTTAACCTGGGCTGCGTGTTCAGAAAATTTGAAGTTTAGGCTGCGTGTTCAACTTTCTATCAGTGTGGGCTGCATGTTCACTATTTAACCTGGGCTGCGTGTTCAGAAAATTTGAAGTTTGGGCTGCGTGTTCAACTTTCTATCAGTGTGGGCTGCGTGTTCAGAAAATTTGAAGTTTGGGTTGCGTGTTCAACTTTCTATCAGTGTGGGCTGCGTGTTCACTATTTAACCTGGGCTGCGTGTTCAGAAAATTTGAAGTTTGGGCTGCGTGTTCAACTTTCTATCAGTGTGGGCTGCGTGTTCACTTTTTAATCTGGGCTGCGTGTTCAGAAAATTTGAAGTTTGGGCTGCGTGTTCAACTTTCTATTAGTGTGGGCTGCGTGTTCACTATTTAACCTGGGCTGCGTGTTCAGAAAATTTGAAGTTTGGGCTGCGTGTTCAACTTTCTATCAGTGTGGGCTGCGTGTTCACTAATTAATCTGGGCTGCGTGTTCAGAAAATTTGAAGTTTGGCCTGCGTGTTCAACTTTCAATCAGTGTGGGCTGCGTGTTCACTATTTAACCTGGGCTGCGTGTTCAGAAAATTTGAAGTTTGGGCTGCGTGTTCAACTTTCTATCAGTGTGGGCTGCGTGTTCACTATTCAACTGGGCTGCGTGTTCAAAAAATTTGAAGTTTGGGCTGCGTGTTCAACTTTCAATCAGTGTGGGCTACGTGTTCACTATTTTAATCTGGGCTGCGTGTTCAGAAAAATTTGAAGTTTGGGCTGCGTGTTCAACTTTTAATCAGTGTGGGCTGCGTGTTCACTATTTTAATCTGGGCTGCGTGTTCAGAAAATTTAAAGTTTGGGCTGCGTGTTCAACTTTCTATCAGTGTGGGCTGCGTGTTCACTAATCAGAAGGTTGCGTGTTCAGAAAATTTAAAGTTTGGACTGTGTGTTCAAATTTCAATTAGTGTGGGCTGCGTGTTCACTATCTAATCTGGGCTGCGTGTTCAGAAAATTTAAAGTGTGGGCTGTGTGTTCACTTTCGAATTCGGGCTGTGTGTTCGACAAATCAGTGTTTGAGCCGTGTGTTCGCCTCTTAACTAATGTGTACCGTGCGTTCGCAATTAATTAATGAGCCGAGTGTTCAAAAATTCGAGTGTTGAAACTACATGTTCCGGATGCAAGCAAAGTACTATGTCATAAGCTAAACTGCGTGTTCAAGCATGGCAAAGGTGCGAAATGTAAGAAAAACACAGAAAATGAAGTAAATACCTCTCGGGCCTCATGAGAGAGGTGATGCTCCAGCTCTCGGAGAAGCAGTTCCCCTGGTGCTCGCTCGTTAAAGCTAGTAAAGTGACGGAAGACAGCATGAGGGAGGACATGTGCTGGCGGATGGTACCTCCCGGGAATAAAAGGTCGGGTCCTCGGGGGTAGAGTCATGGGATCAAAATCATCTCCGGCACCTGGAAAACCTCCGCCGTGGGGAGAATTACCCGCCATTTTCAGAAGATCTGCAAAGGGAGCAAAAAATGAGCAAAATGAGCCGAAATTGGAAAAAGTCAACAAAAGTCAACTCTCGGGAAATAAAAAAGTCAACAAAAGTCAACTCCCGAGAAAATCTTCCAAATATTGAGACAAACTTACCTCAAGTGGCGAAAATGCGAAAAGAAGCTCCGAAACCGAAATTTAATCGCTTCAAAGTGCTTGAAACCGAATATTTTTGCGAAAACAATTTGCGCGGGGCGTTGGAAAACGCGTATGAAACTCAGATCTGGAGAAGAAAGTGTTGTAGGAGGCAAGAAAGGAAGGGATCTCGGCTGCAATATATAGGCCCCAAGTCTTGGATTGAAGGAGCATCAAGAAAGGGGGTGAAAAGACCAAACTACCCTCGGATTTGGGCATATGGCCGGCCGGCCCTCTTTTCTAGCCGGCCAGCTATCTGCTTTTTGGAAAACTGGCCGGCCAGCTATTTGCTTTATGGAAAACCGGTTGGCCACCTCCCCTTGGGAAGATAAACGGCCGGCCATGTCCCCCACATGCCCACCTAGCTCTCTGCAAATTTTGAGGAAGATCGGAGTTCCCGGGACCTGAAAAAGTTCAAGAAAAGTACACTTCCGGTCGCGAAATAGCTCCGCCGGGACTTCAGCTTCAAGTTCTGACATATGTCTCATCATCATTCATCGAAATCAAAGTGTATCCTTTTTGAACGAGTTGTAGCCTTTCCAGGAAGTGGGTCGGAGGCCGTAATTGAGTTACCTTCGCTGAAACACGCGTTTCCATACTCGTTGTTTCATGACAAACGGACACCCTGATTCATGCTCGTTTCGCACTATCATGCACACAACTTGCATTGTCATGAGCATACTTGCATTAACATGCACATTTCTTGATATTGGCATACCTCTATGCTTGGGCATGCGTTGTCACGCATGTTCCACTTTTGCATTGCGATGCATTCACTCACCAGCGCTGCGTGTGTCAAACTTTCGGAATCACATTAAATATATGTTGGTAGCATATTGTACTTGTTGCAATTTCTCTCTTTTGCAGGCACGATATTGTATGTACGGTTCAATTGAGGCTGGTGCGACCAGACGAATCGCGCAGGTATCGTATCTTCTCCGTGTGAGATGTGGCGGGGATTGAATAATCCTCCGCATTCTTAACTGCATGAAATGTAGTTGTTGCTTTGCATTCTTGCTTAAAACTGTTGCATCTATTTGCGAATACTTGCTTCATTACAGCTTGCTGCATTTGCATGATCATTGGGTTACCTCCGGCTCTTTGCATTATCATTTTCATTTTGCCCCCTGCCTGCGGGCATGCCTGCGGGCACATCTTTGTTTATCTCGCCTGTTTGTCTAAGTCTTCGGCCTTGTCAAAAATGGGTCGTCTCTGGGCTTTGACATTCACTCCCGTCACTTATGACTTTCGAGTTCTGTCAAAGAGGGGCAACTGTAGACACCCCATTTTTGACCGACCTTAAGACTCAAATGTCACTGATTGAGCGCTTGGTGATGTTGCATAATGTGCTCGTTCAGAAGTTTTAGAGTTGCGGCCGTGAGCCCTGCCTCCGGACTTCCGAACCCTCTTCTGTGCCTTGTCTCGGTTTGCGAACCAGACTCGGTTTTCTCTATTTCTTTTCCTGAGGGGAGGGAGAGGTCCAGTAGACCATCTCTCAATGTCCGCAGGCTACATTTCGTGGCCGTAGGCCATTTTGCCCATTTCGGAGTCCGGTTTCCGGTTTTTCAGGACCGTTGGCCGTGTGCCTCGGTTCGGGACCGCCTAACCACCTCCGTTTGTTCTAATTTTTGGCATACTCCTTATTTGCTCCCTTTTGAGGGACACTGGGGTCTGAGAAACCCACTTCGTGGCCGAATGCCACTTTCGGTGCTTAACAGCCCATTTTCGGGACCTCGAACTGCGCGTTTTGGCCCCCGAACTTTCGTTTTGCAACGGTTTTCGTTCATTTTTGGCAGGTACCTCTGTTTTATCACCGGAGAGGTCACTGAAGGGTGGGAGGCCAGTAATTGTTGCAGCAACCAGTTATACATCCTCCGACGCCCTCCGGCGCCCGTTTTTCGCACTTCCGGGCTAATGTTGAACACCTTGGGCCCATTTTCTTGAACTTTGAACCACATATTTGTGATGTACACACATGGGAGGACCCTAAACGTTGGTGGCCGGCCATTAATGTTACTTGACCCTTTTGACCCCCTCCTTCCGGGCTAATGTTGAACACCTTGGGCCCATTTTCTTGAACTTTGAACCACATATTTGTGATGTACACACACGAGAAGACCCTAAAAGTTGGTGGCCGGCCAGTAATTCCACCTGACCCTTTTGAACCCCTCTTTCCGAGCTAATGTTGAACCCCTTGGACCCACTTTCTTGGACTTTTAACCACAGGGTTGTGTTGTACACAGATAGGAGGACACCATCAGTTGGTGGCCAGCCACTAAATCTGATTGACCCTTTTGACCCCTAGCCGGCCAGCTAGGGGGTGTGGCCAGCCGGCCACCTACAGCAAAAGTAACAGGCCGGCCGAGCTCCTTGCACTCTGCACTTTACAGCTGTGGAGCTTTATCCCCCAGAAAATATCTTTATCCGGGGGATATTTTGTGGAGGAAAGTTTGTCTCCTTTTCCCCCACCTTTACACCCCCTTTTTGGCCCTTATAACAAGCAAGCTATATCATTTGTTGGGGTTAGAAAAATTGGTCTTCAAGCTTCCATACACAAAGCCATCTTTATCCCTCTCATTTCCTTGAAAACTTCCAAGTCCCTAATCACCATTTCTTCTACACCACCAAGCTCTACCACCACCACCTCATTTCCAGCAACAAGGAAGGTTTCTCAAAGGCTAAAGGAGCTGCAAATTTATCCAAGATGCAACAAAAGCTTTAGTCTTCAAGGGTGAGTGACATTTCTCCTCTTTGACCCTTTTTCTTGATCCATTTGTAAGCCCCACATGCTTTTTGTTTCAAGCTCCGGCCCTAACTGAAAGGGGCCTTCTTTTGAGCTCATTTTCACTTTTCATTAAGGGCTCAACCATGTTTGAGCCCTCCATGATGCACTTGCTTCATTGATCCTCTTATATGTCATAATCTTGCATGCTATTTTTGGCCATGATTAATCTGTTTTTGAGCATGTTGTAAACTGATATTAGGCTTATTTTGAGCCCCTCTTCAACATTGAAGAAGGGCTCAACACCATTTGGGACTTCCATGTTGTACTTACCTTTATACTCCTCTTTTCTTCCCCATTCTTGCATGCAATGGCAGCCTACCATGCTTTTGTTTTTGGCCATTTTACAGTTCTGAAAAAGTGCTTATTTTGGTCCATTATTCATGTTTCATTTAGGTCCTTTCATGGTTTGGGACCTCCATATGCCACTTCATGTTATATCTCTCTTTTATTCCCCATTCTTGCATGTTTAGTTAGCCTATCATGCTTTTGTTTTTGGCCATTTTACAGTTCTGGAAATAGTCCTATTTTGGCCCATTCTACATGTTTTATTAAGGGTCTTTGGCTTTTTGGTGAATATTTTGCATACCTCGTGTTATAGCCACTTTTGAACCTCATTTTGCATCACATTTCTATCATGTTTGTATACTGATTTTGGGGCTGCCATATACTGTAAATATTCATATTTTTGGTCCCTCTTCAGTGTTGTAGAAGGAAATTTTTCAGTTTGGATTTTGCTTATATCACTTGCTTCATTACCCCTCTTTTGGCCACTATTCTTGCATGCCATTTTTCCCCTACCTATGCTTGCTGTTTGGCCATGTTTATAACTGTGAAAGTGCCTTTTTTGGGACTGCCTAGCTTCTGTCTTTGCATTATATGTCCATATTGTGCATGTTTGGCATAGCTATAGGCCATTTCGGGTGCCTAAATTCGCATTTCGGGACAATTCCATGCATTTAGTGTCATTTCGCAACTTTTCGGGACTGTTTCCCCCCATATTTCATTGCTGAAATTCTATTAGAATGATTGCTTTCCATTTCTATGTCATTTGCATCACATTCTGTCATCGCCTCGGTTTGCGTGCCCGTGTGCACGCATTTCGAGGCACTTCATTTTCATTCATCGGCATCCTATGTGAGTGTGGCTGAGGCTCACTCATGTTGGTATAAGCCCATATCACATTTTCATGTCATTCGCATTGTATATGCCATCGCCTCGGTTTGCGTGCCCGTGTGCACGCATTTCGAGGCACTTCATTTTCATTCATCGGCATCCTATGTGAGTGTGGCTGAGGCTCACTCATGTTGGTATAAGCCCATATCACATTTTCATGTCATTCGCATTGTATATGCCATCGCCTCGGTTTGCGTGCCCGTGTGCACGCATTTCGAGGCACGTCATTTTTTATCCGCCGGCATCCTATGTGAGTGTGGCTGAGGCTCACTCATGTTGGTATAAGCCCATATCACATTTTCATGTCATTCGCATTGTATATGCCAATGCCTCGGTTTGCGTGCCCGTGTGCACGCATTTCGAGACACTTCATTTTCATTCATCGGCATCCTATGTGAGTGTGGCTTAGGCTCACTCATGTTGGTATAAGCCCATATCACATTTTCATGTCATTCGCATTGTATATGCCAATGCCTCGGTTTGCGTGCTTGTGTGCACGCATTTCGAGGCACTTCATTTTCATCCATCGGCCTCTTATGTGAGTGTGGCTGAGGCTCTCTCATGTTAGTGTAAGCCCATATCATATTTCCATGTCATTTGCATTGCGTATGTCATTTTCTCGGTTGGCGTGCCCGTGTGCACGCATTTCGAGGCATCTCATTTTCATAGCATTGTGCATACTAGGTTGTATCTTAGATCGCATTCATGTCATTGCCTCGGTTTGCGTGCCCGTGTGCACGCATTTCGAGGCATCTCATTTTCATAGCATTGTGCATACTAGGTTGTATCTTAGATCGCATTCATGTCATTGCCTCGGTTTGCGTGCCCGTGTGCATGCATTTCGAGACATCTCATTTTCATGGCATAGTGCATACTAGGTTGTATCTTAGATTGCATTCTGTCATTTTCTCGGTTTGCGTGCCCGTGTGCACGCACTTCGAGGCATCTCATTTTCATAGCATAGTGCATACTAGGTTGTATCTTAGATCACATTCTGTCATTTTCTCGGTTTGCGTGCCCGTGTGCACGCATTTCGAGGCATCTCACTTTCATAGCATGGTGTATGTTAGGATTATATCTTAGTCGCATTTCATGCATATCATGCATATTGCATCGTGTTCGGGATAGGAGTTAGCCCGGGGACGGGAAACGAGGTGCGTTTCGTACTACGAGTGACGGAACGTGTCTCAATTCCCCAGTCACCGACACTCTGAATTATCCATGATGGAGTTAGGTTTTAGTTGTAGTTTCATGTGCATTCATCCTATATTGAGTTGTGCATTTCGACTCCTCGGCCATCATGCCTCGGTATGCGTGATTGGTGGCACGAGGATCGAGACATGCATACATTTGTAAAAATACATTGCTATGCCCCTTTCCTGCTCTCTGTTGCAGCAAAATCAGGAATCAGCAACTTTCCGAGACTTGGCACGCTTTTCAAGAATAACAGGTGTAAACAGAGGCTAATTGGGGCATTCCGGTGGATTTCCGCGCAAGACAACCCGAACATGCATCATCCATCAGAAGCAAGGCAGTCCCTGGCTTGCATGCCAGTTTTATTTATTTTCTTAGTTAATTTGTTAATTAATTAGGATTTTGTAATATTTTGGACTGTAATATTCTTTTATTCGGGACTGTATATTTATTCGGACCCTCTGCGCGAGGGCACAACTGTAATAAGTGTGCGTGAGTGTGATGTATGTCTTCCAACCCCACGTCTTTCTCCCTTTTATTTATCCGCTTATGATGGTTAGATTAGGGCATATTTAAATTAGCATACAGTATGACAGCATGTTTGCATTCATTCATCTGTATTACATGCACCGGGCTCGGCGCATCATACTAACTGCATTGTACTTTCAAATTTCAAAGTTGAATACATGATAGTTGTAACATTTCATATGCCATCTTAGAATAGCCGAGCCTGCTATAATTGCATTTCGCATGTGTTGCATTGGGCATTTCTGTATAGTTAGGATCATGCATGATTTCTAATGAATTCCTATTTTGGCTTGGAATACTCGGTAAGCTTTATGCTTTAGCATCCTTGCATGCGTGTGAGTGACTGCCATGAATAGCATGCTTACCATGAGGCTATGTGCTTATCTGATATAACTGCCTGAATGCCTGTGGGTGAAGGTTGGGTTATCTGAATTGGAGTAAATCATCAAATGTTTCAAGCCTACCTGCGGGTAGCAAATCATTTTCAAAAACGAACATGAAATGTTTTGTTCCAATTCAGGCGATCTAGTCTATACTTGTATGCTGTGCGCATCACATAGTAACCTAGGCTAATAACCGGAATAAGAACTCACAATGTTTTCAAAAATTGATATCATGGTTAGTAGAGGCCGGTCTATGACCGGGCGAGCGGGGGTGCTCACGAAGTGACCTTCCCCAATCGTACCCAAGTTCCCGA
This sequence comes from Camellia sinensis, assembly GCF_055761805.1. NCBI lineage: Eukaryota > Viridiplantae > Streptophyta > Magnoliopsida > Ericales > Theaceae > Camellia > Camellia sinensis. The sequence continues at coordinate 25,675,273 of NW_028128987.1, forward strand.
GCCGAGGCAACTTTGGTGATGACGGACACGTGGCCTTTTGGCACCGAGTCAAGGTTTCCTAAATTTCCCAAAATAAAATATTTAGGTGGCGACTCTGTATCTGGCAAAGCAGTCCATGTTTGGCACTTCTTTCAAAAAATCTGTTTTCTCAAAAACGATTTGCCGGATTTGGACTCTTTGGTTCAGACTTAGAACCGTGACTGAAAAAAAGTCGAGTCCGAGCTGTAGCGAGGTCCCCCGCGGGCTTGTTACAGTGGTGAAGCCATTCTGCTTCTTCCCCAGCTTTAGCTAAAGCTATGAATTCTAATTCCATAGTAGACCTAGCTATGCAAGTCTGTTTAGAAGATTTCCAAGATACAATCGCACCACCAAGAGTAAAGACATACCCACTGGTGGACTTTGAGTCTCTAGTATCCGATATTTAGTTTGCATCACAGTAACCTTCAAGTACTGCTGGATATCTAATATAATTCAGCCCAATGTTACGAGTAAATCAGAGATATGTTAGAACTCTTATAATTGCTTTCCAATGTTGTACTCGTGGATTACTCGTATATTTACTTAATTTACTTACTGCATAAGCTATATCTAGGCGAGTGCAATTCATCAAGTACATTAAGCTTTCAATAATTTGGGCATACTCTAATTGAGAATTACTTTCCTGTATATTCTTAGAAAGAAACAAATTAACATCCACAGGTGTTCTAACAAGATAATCATCATCTTTGCTGAATTTGTCAAGTATTTTCTTAATGTAATGAGATTGTGACAAACCATAACCTTCTGATGTTTTGTTAATTTTCATACCAAGAATTACATCAGCAATCCCCATGTCCTTCATGTCAAAATGTTTATTCAACATTTTCTTGGTAGTTTTAATCATGTCATTATTATTACCTATGATGAGCATATCATCCACATAAAGACATACTATATCATAACCTTTGTCTGTGTTTTTAATATAAACACATTTGTCACACTCATTAATTTTAAATCCATTTGATATCATTGCCTTGTCAAATTTCTCATGCCATTGCTTTGGCGCCTATTTTAAACCATATAATGATTTAACTAATTTACACACTTTCTTTTGTTTTCCTAGAACATAAAATCCTTCTAGTTGTTCCATGTAAATTTCTTCATCTAACTCACCATTTAAGAAAGTGATTTTCACATCCATTTGATGAATTTCTAGATTGTACAATGATGCAATAGCAATTAGCATTCTAATGGATGTTATTCTAGTAACCGGTGAGTATGTGTCAAAGTAATCAAGACCTTCTTTTTGTCTAAAACGTTTGACCACAAGTCTTGCCTTGTATTTTTCAATTGATCGATCCACTTTTATTTTTGTTTTGAAAACCCACTTGTACCCAAGAGGTTTACAACCTGGTGGCAGATCCACCAATTCCCAAGTGTGATTTTACAGAATGGATTCAACTTCACTATTGACAGCTTCTTTCCATAAAGAAGCCTCAGGACTGGACATAGCCTCTTTAAAAGTTAAAGACTCATTTTCTAACAAAAAAAGTTAGAAAATCTGGACCAAAAGATTTTGAGGTTCTAGCACGTTTACTACGCCTAGGTTCCTCTTCCTCATTTTGATCTATCTCTTGCTCTTGATCTTGTTCTTGATCATTACTAGTAATAGCATCAAAAGATCTTTTCTTATTACTAGTCTCTTGTCCAATCTTGTTCGGAAACACATGTTCAAAGAAAAATGCATTTCGAGATTCAATAAAAGTATTTACATGCATTTCGGAAAGTTTTCATTTATGAATAAAAAACCGATATGCACTACTTTTCTCGGCATAACCAATGAAAATGGAATCAATGGTTTTAGGACCTATCTTAGTCTTTTTAGGACTAGGAATAGCCACTTTAGCCAAACACCCCTACACTTTTAAGTATTTGTAGGATGGTACTCTCCCATGCCACAATTCATAAGGTGTTTGATTCACTTTCTTTCGGGGTACTTTATTAAGTATATAATTAGCAGAAAATATTGCTTCCCCCCACAAGTTCTGAGGTAATCCAAAACTAATTAACATGGCATTCATCATTTCTTTTAAAGTCCTATTTTTCCTTTCAACAATTCCATTTTTCTAAGGTGAGTAAGGAGCGGTGGTTTGATGAATTATTCCATGTTTTTTACAAAACTCACCAAAAGGTGATTCATATATATATATATATATATATGTTTTGCTACAACGGAAATAAAACATAAAACAAAGAACTAAGCCCTCTCTCTACCTATAACGACCCCAAAATCCGTATTTGAAATTACTTTTATGTCCTCGTGGGTTAATGCATTTTAATTTAATGATATTTGTTCAAATTGAGGAATTATCTGTTGAGTCACGGCTTTAAAATTGAAATTACCGACCTTTACGGGTTCAGAAATCAAAATTGAGTACTTGGGTATGTTAATGTGAATTTTTAGAACTATTTGGGAAAATTAATTGGAAATCTAATTTGTCTGATTCGTTAATGCACGTTTGAGTGGTTAACTTGGTACTGCAAATTGAAGGCCTTAGAGGCTTCAGAAATCAGAACATAGGACATATTTATGATCAACACAATTTTTAGAGTCGTCTGGGAAGTTTAATTGAAATGTGATTTTGTGCGATTCGTAAGGGCATGTTTGGCCCTTCCTATTTGTGGAAAGCTTTTATTTATATATATATATATATGTCATATGGGTTGGTGAACTCAACCTTGGAGCCAAAAATATCTAAGGAAAGAAAAATCTAGAGAGAGAGCTAGAGAGAAGCAAGAGAAGAAGAGAAAACTTGAGAGTGAAGAAGAAAGATGGGAAATTGATGGAATTAAAGTAGAACTCAAGAGATTGGCCCTAGGTATGTGTAATTAACTTAACCTCTTGAGATTGATCTATTTGCTTAAATTCATTATCTAAGATGAGGAGTAAACACTTAATTGAGTTGAGATTGAGAAATATAAGTTTAAATGAGATCTCTTCATGGAATTGAACTATGATTCTATAGATTTGCTTGATTTAGGAGTCAATTTCCTTACATTTGCTTATTTTGAAGTTGATTATGAGATGAGGATCTACATAAGTTTGGAAGAGGAAGTTTTGGGAAGATCTACCTTAATCTTGTTTTTGTGCTTGGAAAATTGAGTAGTATTTTGGGGGTTATGATGTTTGATGGAAGCTAATAATGTAAAATTTATCATGTATTAAAGAGTTTTGGGCTTTGATTTACATAAATTTGAAGTTTAATTTTGGAAACGAGAAGTTCCAAAACAAAAAGCCATTTTCGAACTGAAAATTTCCCAGTGCCGCACGTGCGGCGGGTCTTCCCGCACGTGCAGTAGTCCATGCCCAAAACCAAGTTTGACTCTGCTAAAAAGGCACGTAGCCCCGCACGTGCGGGGACAGCTCTGTTCAGCCAACTTTGAATAAGCATATCTTTTGCATCCGGACTCCGTTTTGAGTGATTCTTGAGCCTAAAATCAAGCCCCGGAAGTCTAATTTCCAATGGTGTTGGACTAACTCTCAAATTATTAATAAACAAATAGTTATGCCCAAATTAGTGACGACTGTTCACTTTCTGTTTACCGGTTTGTACCGTTTCTTCGTCCGAACCATTTTCCTATCGATTCCTCATATTTTCTGAGGCATAGATTATAACCTATGGAGGAATAATGAGTTTAGAACCACCATAGCTATTGATTAAAAAATAAGACAGAGATTAGTTTTATTCTCATAATCTGCTATGTGCATTGTGTTTGTAGGTCAAGACAAGGACATCGTTCCACTGCTGTCAGAAACCTATCACTGTGAGTAATAGTAGTGTAACGATATGTTATACTTACTTCTAGTGCTTATGATTTAATATGATTGTTGAGAATGATATATACTATTGACAGTGTGCTCTGATTGAATTAACGGACATAATTGACCGATAGCACTGTTTTGGACCTAAGGTCATTCTGTCTCTGTTAATAAAAGTGGGTCTGAGGCCGTTATGATGTAAACTGATTATGATTCATGGCCAGAGGCCAAGAGAGGTAGTGTACATGTCGATGTTCTACCTACCCTACAATGTGTGGACAGCTGTCGTTATCTGGGCTTAAAGCCATTCTGTACCATATCTGGGCTTAAAGCCGTTATGTACCATATCTAGGCTTAAAGCGTTCTGTACCATATCTGGGCTTAAGGCCATTCTGTATTATCTGTGGGCCTAAGGCCATTTTGTATCCTATATGGACCCGAGGCCGTTATGATGTGAATTGTTCTGTCCCTATTAATGTAGTGACACATTTGCCTTCTGTTAATAGTTATTATTAATGTTCTGTTATTCGCAAGACAACTATGTCGACTTGTAATCAACCATGGGAAAATCTATGTGCACTATTGAGTAATGGTATTCTTATGAATTTGGGAATATTCTGTTTTGCTAATACTGGACCTGAGGCCGCTCTGTATAATCTGTTGGGCTTGAGGCCGCTTTGCGTAATATGTTGGGCCTAAGGCTGTGTTGTATTCTACATAGGCCCGAGGCCGGTCTGTATTACATATGGGCTTGAAGCCAGTCTATATTACATGTAAGCCTGAGACCGTATTGAAATATAGTTATGGATAAGACCTGTGTATAGTTTGGTATCTGTCTATTTATTTTATCCAAGGTTTTGCTTATTCAATTAACCTCCTTACATTGCTATTATTCACTGAGCCTTGCTCATTCCGTTTTATGTATATTTCTGCAGGTGAGCCATCGGAGATTGACACTAGAGTTGTACTAAGGTTCGCCTGTCTGCCAAGTCACCTGGGGTATGCCTCCGTGTGGAGGCCTTTATTTGTGTTGGGAGTCATATAAATTATTAAGTCATATATATGTGTGTGTGAGATCTATATAAATTCTGTGATTGTATATGTAACTCTGGGAATGTATTTAAATGCTTAAATCCAATTAAGCCTTCATGTATGCACAAGCTCAATGGATGTTGTCTTTTATTGATATTACTTCCGCTTAAGGCCCCATGTGTGGTTAAATATTATTCTAAAATTCTGTTTGAGGCCTATATACAGGCCGGCCATGGACCAAACTTTTAGGGGCGGGTTTGGGTCGTGACACTACCCATCTCCAGCATGTCAGCCACAAGCAGCTCGTGAATCTCAGCTAGGCGGTCGTTAATAACTAGAATGTCTTTGGATTGGGCAGTATCCAGTTTGGCTAGAGCATCCGCGCATAAGTTCCCTTCACGATAAACATGTTGGGCAGTGCATTGGCAGCCATTGAAGATGATCCTCGCATCTTCCACCAGTCCTCTGTAAGGATGTTTGTCACCAGGGCCTTCCTCTAGCAGCTTGACAACTTCCTGAGCATCTGTTTCCACAATCACCTTGTTGAAACCTTTTTGGAGGATGATGGTCAATCCTTTGTATACCCTCCACAGTTCAGTTTCAAGGCTGGTACAGTTGTCCATCCTCCCATAATATCCATAAATCCAAGCTCCCCTTTCATCACAAATAAGACCTCCAAAGCCATTCAATCCACTGCTCCATTTGCTGCCATCAGTGTTCAGTTTCAAGGTACCTACAAGGGGAGGATGCCAAGAAATTAAACGAAATAAAGGTTGAGGATTAATAATAGAAGAACTGAAAGCAGAATCAATTTTAGTGGAATAATCAAAAATAAATTTCAAGCTTTCAAACTGATTAAACTCTTTGTTTTCAATCACTTGCAAGTTCCTGTTTTTCCAAATTTTCCATAGGGTGACCAAGAAGATAGTGCTCCAGGAAGACTGGGTTCCAAATTTGTCATTAGATTTAGAATTAGATAGCAGCCAATGCATCCAGTTTGCTTCAGACATCTGCAAATACCAATGTGGGTTTCAGAGAGCAGTCCAAATTTCCTTGGCTTTGAAACAAGTTCGAAACAAATGGTTAAGATCTTTAGGTTCACTGCAAAAGGGGCAGCAAGAATTATCTAACAAATCTCTTTTCATTCTCATACTGTTAGTGTGGAGTTTCCCATGTAAGATAGTCCACAGAAAGCCTTTGAGCTTCTGTGGGACTTTCTTTTTCCACATCCAATGCCAATCCACCATTCTCCATCATAATTCGAAGTCACCTCATAAGCACTAGAGGTGGAGAATGAAGCATCAGGAGCCCCTTTCCAAACCAGTAGATCTAGGTTAGGATTATATTGGGAGCTTTCTCTTTAAACACATAGGCAGCCACAATGGGTTGGAACGTTTGATTAATTATGTGAACATCCCAATCAACATCCGCATCAATAACATCACTAACGTTAGATATGGCAGTAGCATCTTGTGTGAGAGACATTGAGTTCATGACCTCCTCAATGGGTCTCTCCCCACACCACCAATTTGTCCAAAGGTTAACATTAGTGCCATCACCAATGGACCATTCTACACCTTTTCTCAAGATGCCTCTAGAATTCAACATGCCTCTCCACACAGGAGATGCTCTACTAGCCCTCTTCCCATTCAGGAAGTGAAGGTTTTTCAGATACTTAGCTTTCAATACCTCTATCCACAGCCCACCCTCGCTGTGAATCAGTTTCTAGCCCAATTTTGACAGTAAGGCAAGGTTATGATCTCTAGCCTTTTTAATACCAAGGCCGCCATGCTTCTTCTGTTTACAAACCTTATTCCAATTGACAAGATGGATTTTCTTCTTCTCTAGGGTATCACCCCAAAGAAAATTTCTATTTAGCTTATCAATATCATTACACACTTTTATAGGTAATTCCAAAGTTTGCATAGTGTAAGTAGGCAGAGCAAAAGCAACATATTGTACAAGGGTAGCTCTACCAGCCAAGGATAGAACATTCCTTTTCCATCCAGCTAGCTTAGTTTGAAGATTTTCAAGAATGTAATTAAAGTGACTCTGGCTCTCACTTTCGTTGAATAGAGGTACACCCAGGTATTTACCCAGGACAGAAGTTAGGGGGATGCCACATCTAGCTCTAAGATCTCTGGCCTGCCTTAGATCAATGTTATGGGACACAAACATTTCGGACTTCTAAAGGCTAATCATGAGTCCAGATGTGAAACTGAACTCATTCATAACTTCAGTAATAATAGCATAATGTTTAATGTCCACAGCAGCAAACAACAGAAGGTCGTTAGCAAAGAATAAGTGAGTAAGACAAGGTCCTCCTCTAGCAAAAGAGATACCTTTCCACTTCTTTTCCTCCACCTTACGGCTTATCATGTTGGACAGCCGTTCTATGCAAAAAACAAAAAAGGTATGGGGATAAAGGATCACCCTGCCTTAGGCCTTTCAAGGGCCTAAACTCCTCAAGTGCTTCACCATTCCATAAAATAGAAGTTTGCACTGAGGTCACACAACACATAATTAACTCCACCCATTTCTCATTAAAATTAAATTCAATAAGAGTTTCTTTCAGAAAATGCCAAGAAATATTATCATAGGCCTTCTCTAGATCAATTTTCAAAATCATGTTACCTATCTTACCTTTGCGAAATCTCATCGAATGGATGGCTTCTTGAGCAATGATGATGTTATCACGGGTATTTCTACCAGGGACCAAACTACTTTGGTTGGGACGCACAAGTTTATCAAGAAGAGGTCAAATTCTATCCACCATAATTTTTGTAAGAATTTTCTAAACAACATTACACAGGCTAATTGGGCGAAATTGTTTGATCCTCTCAGGATTCTCCACCATAGGGATAAGAGCAATAAGGGTCCAATTAATTTCCTCAGGGATCGAATTGGTATTGAAACAATTTTTAATGAAGGAACAAATAGTAGGGCCAACAATATCCCAAAATTTATGAAAGAAAATAGCTTGAAACCCATCTCTCCTAAGAGCTTTGAAAGCTTTGATATTATTCATTGCTCTTTTCACCTCCATATCAGAAACAGCTTGGGACAATACAATATTATCATCACTAGATAAAGTGGAGGCAGTTTGATTGCACCAGTGGTTTGGAGAATTGGAAATAGGCTCACTAAACAAGTTTTTGAAATAAGTGACAACCAGATGTTTAAGGTCACCGGCTTGATCAACCCAGACCTTATCATCATTTTTGAGGACTTCAATTCGAAGTCTCCTTCTTTTAATCAAAGCGGAGAGATGAAAGAATTTAGTATTACAGTCCCCTTGGACAATCCAATTTTCACGGGATTTCTGACACCAAAGTAATTCCTCCGGGTAGAGAGTTTGATTATATTGGTCCACAAGCTCCTTCTCAAGCAGGTGAAGATTATGGGTATAGACACGGGATTGGGATTTTTGGATCCCTTCAATCCTCCCTAACAGCTATCTCTTACGTCGAAAAATATTACTAAAAATATCCTTATTCCAATCAGATAGCTTCACAACCATGCTTTAGAGTTTATCAATGAGAACAAGGCTAAAATGATTCCAGTTAAGCTCAACAACAGACCTAAAGCCCTCATGGGTTATCCAGGCTACTTCAAATTTAAAAGGTCTAGTATAAGGGTTCGGAGAAGTTTTACCTTGAGTGTAGACCATCATCGGAGAGTGATCGAAGTATGTTCTAGGGAGGTGGCGAATGAAACCATCCGGGAACCGAGTCCTCCATTCTGCATTGCATAGACCTCGATCTAGATGGACTAAAGTATTAACCCAACCTTGCCCATTATTTGACCAAGTGAAGTTAGGACTAGTGTAGCCAAGATCCATGAGGTTGCAGTTGTTGATTCGGTCAGAGAACTTCCTATTACGCCTTTGACTTTGTGTTAGATTCTGACTTTGGTTCATGGAGAACCCTTTTTTTTCAGCACTACTAGCATAATCATTGAAATCACCAGTAGCTAGCCAAGGCATATTCATATCTTGGGCTATATTATCCAAACGATCCCAAAGTTCATCACGGATTCTAGGATTTGGGCTAGCATAGATAGCCGAGAGCATCCATTCAGGATAGTTTTGCCTAAAGATTGTGGCTAAGATCATTTAAGAGTTGGCCTCCGAGATTCGAACATTAACATTGTTTGGGTTCCACAACATCCAGATACCTCCACTCTTACCTATGGGATCAACATGCACAGAAGTTGTGAGCCCAAGAGTATTGAAGAACATACCCATAGATTTGAGATCGACCTTAGTTTCCATGAGCACTAAGATATCAGGTTTATGAGTTTTAAGCAATTCCTTAATAGTCCTCTTAAACTTGTTGTTACTTGCACCATGACAGTTCCAGAATAGCATATCCATTGGAGACATTTGGGGAAGATTAGGGAGGGGCGACTGTTCTAGGAGGCCCATAGTCCCCCTAACTCTAGTGTGGTTGTCCTCCATAGAGAGTGTCGAGCTCACAGTCACCAAGTGCCGACTCTGGCTGGCTTTGAACTGCCACCACGGTTTGATCTTGAGTTTCACTTCTTCGATCCACCATTCGGTTGTGACGAGGTGAGAAGCTTCTTTCTCTAGTTCTAGGAACAACATCACTCAGAGTTGGGATATCTTCTGAAATGTTGGGTTTATCACCAGATTCTCCATATCCTCTGTCTCGGTTTGCATTTCTCCTTCTTTCAACCTTACTCTTATCTAGGGGCTTTTTACTGATTCTAGGACTTATGTTGAGCTCACCTTGTTCTCTACAAGGTAAAGTTTGGGAGACCTGAGGTAGCGTGTGAAGGTTGTTTCGCTCAGTGGCCTCAGCTACAGTAGTCATAGCCTCTGTACGTGTCACAATACCATGGTCTATTCTTTTGCCTCTTGTGATCTCTTTTCTGAGCAAATTTGTGGCTGAATCAGTCATGGGTTGAGGACCCATATTTCTATCGTTTGGAATTTGGGCTTTTTGTTTATACTTGAAACCTGTTCCATTATGTTTGGAGTCCATTTGTTTGTGTCTCTGCCCCCCTTGGGCTTGTTGCTCCCCTTCAACAAATTGACCTTCTTGGAGAGGGAGGCCTCTTATTATTTTGGTTTCTTCTAGTGGGTGCCTTTGTCCATGGCCCAAATTGTGGGCCCATCTTAGCTTTAGAAAACTTAGGGCTACTTGGGTTTTGGGATGTGCTCGGCCCATGTGGTTCCTGGCTTGCTACACTGGGTATCTGGTTTTCTTCTCCGGTGTGTAGCCGTTCAGAGCAGTTGTCCTTCCGATGACTAATCCTGCCACAAAAGAAGCAGAATGTGTGTAAGTGTTCATATTCAATAACATAATTGTGCGTGCCTATTACAAAGTATGAGATTAGTGGTTTTCTCAAGTCCATTTCCACACATACTCTCGCATATTTCCCCCTAGCTACCATGGCCGTGTTAATGTCCACCTTCAGTGGTTTGCCCAGAATCTTTGCAATATGGAATAAAACTTTTTCATTGTAGTATTCAACTGGAAGGTTGGGAAACCTAACCCAGATAGCCGTTGTATTTTCTTCTGCAACATCTGATTTAAAATCATGTTGCCACTTGCGAACTGTGACATAGTGATCCATCACCACCCACGGCTCGCATGTATATACCCTAGTGTAGTCCTCCATCATATCAAATTTCACACTGAAAAAACCTTTTCCAATATCGAGAGTTTCAAAATCTTCTTGTAAACCCCAAACTTTCCTTATCTTGGTTACAAATTGTAACTAATATTCTTCCCTAGTAACCTTACAATGAGGCACTTTTTCCGTGGTTCCCGAATTTTCTTGAGGAGACCAGGTGGGATTTTAACTTTGGGGATGAGATCATTTTGCCCTAACTCTGGATCATCCACACCAAGATCTTCAAGCATATCCTCTTCATCATCAGATGATATCTCAGCAACATCACAATCAAAAAAAATTTCATTGTTGTTCTCATTAAATCTTGACTGAAGGAGTGCTTGTTTAAACGATCTAGCAATCATCTCATCTTCATTTCTTCCTTTTCCTTCGTTCACTTCCGTTATCTCTATATCCAGGTGCGATTGCATTGTGACTTCTGTCAGATCGGGAATGGATGGGCCTGATTGTAAGATCTGTAGTGTCAATGACTGTTCCCCCATGGGCACATCTATTTGATCCGTTTGGTCGCCTTTAATTTTGTTCATGCTCCTAGCAAGATGATCATCTTCTTCAGGCGAACGACCATGGGAGGAAGCTTCAGCAGCAACGGTCATATTAAGTTCTCGTGACACCATATTTACTCTCTCTTTCTTTAGTCTCCAAAGGTGATTCATATGCACCACCTCTATCACTTCTAAGTTTCTTAATTTTCTTACCAAGTTGATTTTCAACTTCATTCTTATATTAAATGAAAGTTTCCAAAGTTTTATCCTTGGTTCGAATTAAATAAACATAACTATATCTAGTATAGTCATCTATAAAAGTGATAAAATACTTTTTCCCACCTCTAGTTTGAATTGATTTAAAATCACAAATGTCACTGTGAATTAATTCAAGTGGTTCCGTACTTCTTTTAATTAAATGAAAATGAGTTTTGGATAATTTTGTCTTAATGCAAACTTCACATTTATGATTTGAATCAATGTCAAATTTAAGTAAACATTCCATATTAATTAATCTACGCAAAGATCCATAATTAACATGTCCAAGTCTACCTTGCCATAAATTTGAAGACTCAAGCAAGTAAGAAGAAGATATATTTTTATTAATAATAGATGGTACAACAGTCATTACATTAATTTTGAAAAGGCCATCAGACATGTAACCTTTTCCTACATACATCTTGTTTTTGGTAAGTACAAATTTGTCACTTTCAAAAACTAGCCTAAACCCATTTTTACTTAACAAAGATCCAGATACAAGATTCTTGCTAATGTCCCGTACATGCAGCATATTGTTGAGAGTGAGTTGCTTTCCAGATGTCATCTTCAGAATAATCTTTCCTTGTCCTTTAACTTTGGAAGTTGAGGAGTTGCCCATAAAAAGTTATTCACCATTGTCCACTGTAGAATAAGATGTGAACATATTTTTGTCGGCACAGATGTGGCGAGTAGCACCAGTGATCACCCACCATTCTTTAGAATTTCCTACAAGGTTTGCCTCGGAAACAACTGCAGAAAGATTTATGACATCTCTATTGGAAAATTTGTCCATATAGGCTTGAGCAGGCTTCTTGCTTGATCTTTCTTTGCCTTTGCGTTTGCAACGGCAATCTTTGGCCCGATGTTCCTCTTTGTCACGAATGTAACACTTGCCATTAAACTTGTACTTTTGACTTTCCCCTCCTTTAGATTGCATTTTCTTCCGCCATTTTTTAAAACCAGTTCCTAAGAACTTCTCTGATTTTTCACCATGGTTGACTAGTACAGTCACAACATAAGGAGGGGTTGACGCAATTGCAACAACCATACCAGTACTGGTTTGAGCATAACTTTGACCAGTTTTAGCAGCCATGAATTCTAAATTATAAAACAAAATTAGAATTAGAATTTTATACCACACAAAAAAATTAAACCAAAACCACATAATTAAATTCTGTAAAATAAAATAAATAAGAATTGTAACTTTTATTTTCACTTAATTTGAAAACAAAATAAAATTTTATTTAACCAAATTAATTCCACACAGAAAAATAAATTCGGTAAAATAAAAGAAACAAGAATTGTAACTTTTATTTTCAATTAATTTAAAAATAAAATAAAATTTTATTTAACCAAATTAATTACACACATAAAATTAAATTTCTGTAACACTTCAATAATTAAAATACTGAAACAGAATTTTAATTAATGAACACTCAGAAATAATTTCTGAAAACCAAAATTATTTTCTGACAAAATTCCACAAATAAATATTCTGAATTGTTAATGACACCAGTATATTACTACTAGTTGTCAAAGAAAATAGACAGTATAGTACTACTATCTATCAAATAGTATATTACTACTATTTGTTTCCAACCAGAATATTATTTTGTAAAACCACAGAAAATAATTTCTGTAAGAAGAATAAAGAGAAAAGGAAACAAACGAAAAATTCTGTAAACAGAATAATTCGAATATGTCTTAAGATTGTTGAAATAATCTTCTGTGTAAAAAAAAAAATGAAACAAATCAAACAAAGAAAATAAATAACTTACTGAATTTATTTTACTGAACCAAATGAATAATTAAAAGATCAAGTCGAGTGTGTGACACTCTGTCCTTGAGACAGAGTCGCCCCGCTACGGTGCTTATGGATAAATGGCGTCTATCTCGCAAGATACAATGATTTTCACAAGTTGTAGTAGCACTCTAAATAATTTGTACGGCGAACAAAAACCTGTGTTCTATACTCTCTTTAATTTTCCTAAATACTAATATGAAGAATATATGCAACAGAGCAGAAAATTGGACAGCAAAAAAGTAATTTTGAGACTATTTTTCGAACCCCAAAACTGCTAGAAAATGCTGGAATTTATAGGCCAAAAGATCGGTCTGAACAGGTGCTGTATTTGAATTGAACAGGTATGAAAAACCCTGAACAGATACAGTTTGAATCCTTGGACAGATCTGCAACTGCTACAATTATAAAACTGTCTAGATTTTGAATTTGTCTAGACAGTTATGAATCTGTCCGGATTTAAACAGATTGAAAAACTATTTGGACTGAAAAATCTATTGAGGAATTTTTGAACTTGTTGTACCTTAGATAAAATCTGTTTGGGAACACAGAATCTGTCCGGTGCAAAAACAGTTTGAAAACCTATTTGGACAGATTAATCTGTTATGGAATTGATCTTGCAAACGGCACAATTATTGGACACAAAATTTGAATTCAAATTTGAATTAAATTCAAGGGTAAATTACACTGACACCCCCTGAGGTTTATGTTTATTACAGTGCCCTCCTCACCTTTTGGAAATTACATCTCTCCCCTGAGCTTTAAAGTTTCATTACAGATTCCCCTTTCAGCAATTTAATTTTTTTAAATACCAGTTTTGCGCTCATTAGGTAAATTACACTGACACCCCTCACATTTTAGAAATTACAATTCCCTCCCTAAGGTTTAAAGTAGCATTACCAATTGCCCCCTCTGTTATTATTAGTTGGAAAAAAATTATTTGAAAAAAAAAAAAATTTCATTTCTGTTTAAAATGTAAATTTTAGAAATTTTTTTTTGTTAGTAAAGTTTTTAAATTTCTGTTTAAAAAGCAACTTAAACTAATTTTTTGAATTTACATTTTTTTCTCAAATTTACAAACTAAAACAATCATTTATAAACCAAAAAAATTATCAAACAAGTTTTTATGACAGTTTTTTGAATTTTTGTAAATATAAATTGAAAACTGAAAACAAAACGGTTACCAAACAGGCTTGATAGTAAAAATGTCGTAAAATTAACAAATAATTAGATAAGTTTCCAACGTAAGAAATGACTTATCAAAATATTCTTAGGCTATGTATGGTTTGATTTTTAGAATTTTTTTTTAAAAATTAAAAATTTTGGTAACCATTTCGTTTTCAGTTTTCAATTTATATTTACAAAAATTTTAAAAACTATCATAAAAACTTGCTTGATAATTTTTTTTGGTTTATAAATGGTTGTCTCAGTTTGTAAATTTGAGAAAAAAATGTAAATTCAAAAAATGAGCTTACGTTGATTTTTAAACAGAAATTTTAAAACTTTACCAACAAAAAAAATTTTCAATTAATTTTTTTTTTCAAATATTTTTTTCCAATTAATTTTTTTTTCAATGAATTTTTTTCCGACTAATACTAATCGAGGGGACAATTGGTAATGCTACTTTAAACCTTAGGGAGGGGATTGCAATTTCTAAAATGTGAGAGGTGTCAATGTAATTTAACCAATGAAGGAAAAATTAGTATTTAAAAAAATTAAATTGTTGAAAGGGGGAATCTTTAATGAAACTTTAAACCTCAAGGGGGGAGATGTAATTTCTAAAAGGTGAGGGGAAATTGTAATAAACATAAACCTCAGGGGGTGTCAGTGTAATTTACCCTAAATTCAATTTGAAATTCAAATAATTTCCTGTAAGAATTTGGAAAAATTCAAATAAATTTTGTCTAAAAAATTAATGTTAGAACCAACCCAACCCACAACCGACACCTGCACCCAGCCCGACTCGGCTCGGTTCAGCTCTGCTGGATGGCGGCGCCGGCGGCTCGTGTATGGTGGTTTGGGCTAAGGTTCACTTTGTCCATAACTCCTCCCTTCTACAAACTTGGGGTGCCCCTTGGGGCCCAACCCAAGTGTTGCCACCTAGAACTTATATACATACATAAGTTCTCTTCAAGTTTTAATGTGAGACTAGCTTTACAAGGAAACCCACATTTAATTCTTTAAATGTCCAATTCCACGAACCCGAAAACGACGCCAATTTGCCATTCACTCATAAATGGTTTTGACGAACCGTCTTCACTGTGTGACTTGCTATGCGGCAAGGAACACGTCACCTCTTCGGACCCACCCCAAAAGACGTTTGGGGCCCACTCAATTTTGGGCTCATTTTTTGCCCCAAATAAGCCTTATAAAAACCAATTTTCCAACAAATCCTTGGTGTAACCCTGCAGAAATTGGAAATTCAGTTGTCTCTCCAGCAGGCGATCCAATAGTTGTCACCACACCTTCATACATATCCTTAATCACATCAATATAACATTGTGTCACCCATTTCTTCTCTAACACCCACTAAATTATATCTCAAGACACTTTATCATATGCTTTCTCAACATCGATAAAAATCATATAAATGTCTCTTTTCTTTTCTCTATACTTTTCTATTACTATCCTCAAAAGATAGATCGCTTCCATTATTGACCTATCAGGTATAAACCCAAATTGATTCTCTAACACCTCTGTTATATTTTTCAATCGACGTTTCATCACTCTCTCCCACACTTGCATTGTGTGACATATTAACTTGATTCCTCTATAGTTGTTACAATTATGGACATCTTATTTATTCTTATATATTGGTACTAAAATACTCTTCCTCCACTCCTCTGGCATTTTCCTAGTCAACAAAATCTTGCTAAATAACCTAGTAAACCAAATAACTCCCTTCTTACCCAAACATTTCCATGCTTCAATAGGTATATCATTGGGTTCTAAAGCTTTATTCAATTTCATCTTCTTAAGTGCAAACTCCACTTCAAAGTCCCTAATCCTACAATAGAACCTATAGTCCTGGTTTTCTTTATTACTGCCTACTTCCTCCCCTATTGACCTACCTTCATGTTCTTCATTTAACCACTTCTCAAAATAGTTCTTCCACCTCTCCTTAATATCTTCATCCTTCACCAACACCTTAGAGTCCTCACCCTTGATGCACTTAACCTGATTAAAATCTCTTATTTTCCTCTCTCTTATCTTAACAAGTTTGTATATCCTCTTATATCCCTCTTTACTATCTAGTCTAGTGTATAGGTCATTATAGTCTTTCAACTTAGCCTCCCTCACTACTTTTTTAGCCTCCTTATTGGCCAATTTGTAGTGCTTAAGGTTTTTTTCAATTCTATCATTATGCCATTTCTTTTTTTTTTTTTTTCTTCTTTATTAACGCTTAGACCTCCTCCTTCCACCACCAAGTTTCCCTAAAGTTGGGTCCATTTCCTTTTGACTCTCTAAGAACTGCCCTTGAGATTCTCCTCATACACTTGGCCATCGAGTTCCACATAGTGTTAGCATCATCTTACAAGTTCTAAGTACCTTCTTTATCCATTCTATTCTTAAATGTGTCTAGTTTATCCCCTTTTAGGTCTCACCATCTAGTCCCGCGATGCCCACTATCTTTCCGAGTTTGGTATTGCCCTTTAAAGCATAAATCTAGTACCAAAATCCTATGTTGAGACGTCAAGCTCTCTCTAGGAATCACCTTACAGTCGCTGCATTTTAGACGGTCCCATTTTCTTACTAGAAAGCAATCCATTTGACTCCTAATTGACCCACTCTTGAAGGTTATCAAATGCTCCTCTCTCTTCTTATATATAGTATTGGCCACCACTAGGTCAGAAGTCAACGCAAAATCTAAAATACTCTCTCTAGCCTCATTTCTATCACCAAAACCATACCCACCATGCACCCCCTCATACCCTGGTTTATCTACTCCTACATGGCCATTGAAATCATCACCTATAACTAAGTGCTCTCCTACGAGTATCTCATGTAATACCTCATCCATTTGGTCCCAAAAAACTTTCTTAGTCTGATTATCTAATCTTACTTAGGTGGCATATGCACTAATAATGTTCACTATATTCTCTCAAGTAACTAGTTTAACTAACATAATCCTATCACCTTTCCTAATGACCGCAACTCCATTTTCTACAAGACTCTTGGCAACTATTATTCCTACCCCATTCCTATGTCTATCCTTGCCACTATAATATAGCTTAAAATTGTATTCTCTATTTCTCAAGATTTCTCACTCGTCCACTTAGTTTCTTGTACGCAAGCTATACTAACTCTCTTCCTAATCATGACATTTACCAATTCCATAGTCTTTTCAGTTAAAGTTCCTATATTCCAAGTGGCTATCCTAAACCTATAATCTTAGACTAGCTTCTTTATTCGAGTTCGTCCAGAAAAATGCGAAAACCTTTACCCATTTTTCACTGCACCCAGGCGTCGATGCGGCGCCCTTTGCTCATTTTTCAAAACACCCGGAGGCAGGTGCAACACGTCACTTAAGGGGAATAACCCACCATTTAATCGATTCAAAGTATTAGGCTTCATGTCATAAAGGATTCAAGTGGCTTTTTTATATGTTGGGTGTTGGCTACCTAACACATAACCCTCCTCCTTTACTTAGGCTTGGGACCGGTGGAGTTGTTAAGCAACCCCGGCGAAGTTCCTATATAATGTTTATATAAAATAATAAATAAATAAATAACATTTTTGTGTAATATTTTTTTGTAAATCCTCTCTCTCCCTCTCTCTCACCCACTCATCGTGCTGTTCTCACTTTCTGTTTCTCTCTCTCTTTTGCTCTTTGTTTTTTTTTCTCTCTCTCTCTCTCTTTCCACAACACCACCTTCATCACCACCATCATCTACCACACACCATCAACCACCAACTTCATCACCACCATCATCCACCAACTCCATTACCATCATCATCCATCTAAATATATCTCCGATCTACACAAATCCGTCTCTAATCTACACAAATTTGTCCCCGATCTACACAAAATCCATCCCCAATCTTCGCCTCCTTTTCTGATCCTTACCATCATCCCAGATCCTCACCATCGTCACAGATTTTCATCATCATCATCGATCTTTACATCCACCAGCATCATTTCCGTATCCAAATGTTAAAATTATTTATGCATTGTGTTATATTTCTTGTATGGTTGTATGTGTTACAAACTCTTTTGTATTTAATAATAATTTGTTTTACTTGGTATGAAGTAATTGGTTTCACCTGTATTTACTCTATTTATGCCAATGCACTCATTGTAGTTGTATTTCACCGGATCTTAATGGCCCTTGGTGTTATCAATTGGTAATCTATTGTGTTATTTTTGTGTAATTTTTAGTGCATTAATTCAGGGGGAGACTCTTATTATGTGATATTTTGAGAACAAAACAGTCATGTTAAGGAGAATTTGTATATTCTATGCATAATTTTAGAGGGAGTTTCCATATTCTAATTATATGCATAAATAAATAAATAAATGCTTGTATTTTTATTACAGAAGGAGAACATATTTCTAGATTACATGAGAGTTCTAAGAAGGCTTTACAGATTTTTTGCGTTTAACCTCTCTCGATAGTTTTTCATGAGGCTCTCTAATTTGAAGCTCTCTATTCTCGACTTCTGTGAGTCTTGACATTATGACGGTTGCATAATATTGCACCACATTCTCCAACTGAGAATTTTTACTACCTAGATTTTTCTTTGCCTGACGAGTTTGGGCAAGTTGTTGTTTTAAATAGATCACCTCTTCTTTTAATCGCTGATTCTCTTGGATTCTTGCATGTAGTCGTTGAGCCATATTAGAAACCGCAGTCATCATCTATGTATTAAGAGCTATAGTGTTATTAATAGCCTCAGTATCATAATGATTACCAAAGACACTAGGACTCTTAGGTACTGGAACAACATGCAGATAGGTAACCTTTCATTTTCCTGAATCTCAAGCATTCATTCAAGTCAGAACCATTAATGGCCAAGGTAAGGAATGAAATGATTACACAGATTGTAATCAATTCTTTTTGCTAAGAACACTTGAAGGTTTCGTGTCTCTGCGCATCATCTATGTCACTTTTTATGCACACCACTGATCTAATAATCGATACATATTTGCTCGAATCTCTTATTTGTCAACATTTTAGGCGCTATTGCATGATTTTTTCCCTAGCAAATCTCGACATTGAGCACTGGGGAGAAAAACAAATTTAATACATTTTCTTTTGTCAAATCCAATTATTTGCTCAATTTTTTTTCCCTCTCTATAAAAAATTTGTATATCAATTTTTTATTTTGATGATGTCAAAGGGGGAGAAAAATATGAATTGGAATTGTGCATGTGTTTTAATTATCAAATATTTTATGTTGCAACAAACTCAAAAGATATTGACATTGATTTTAATTTTTTGTCAAATCTATACATTTATTGTCATCATCAAAAAGGGAGAGACTATTAATCATGTGGTTTAATTTTGATGATATTTAAAATATTATTTGATAAATTGTGATTTTTTAATATACATATGTTATAACAATTTGACACAAAATATAAAAATATAGTATATATTTTTTATACATGTTGTACCAAATTCAAATTTGTTTTGCATTATAAACCAATCAGAGCTTAACACGTGGTTCGTAAAGGGTAATTAAGGGAGTTAATGCAAGTCTCCAATCAGCAACGGACACGTGACAGTTTATATTGGTAATGAAGGATCTGTGCAGCACTATAGAAGTTAGAAGGCACAAGATGATGTAGCTCAAAGGTTATTCATAATTCAAATTCAAATTCAAATTCAGGAGGGAAGTTTAACTGAAAGAATAGCGTAGTGGAAGCTAATTGTGCGAGGCTATGCCCAAAGATTGTGGAAGTGCAGTTCGATGGTTAGAAGTCCACTTCGACGGTTACCATTAGAAAGTATAAATAAAAGAGAAGGCCAACAGAAGAGGGACCCAGACTCAGATCCAGAAACCAGTTTATTTACTTTATATTTCTTTCCAATTTTTACATTTCTAGTTCTTTAGATTTCTAGCTCTTCAATTCCTGTAATGCACTTCATTTCCTAGGAGTAGTTTCAAGTAGTTTATGGCTGTAAACCTCTTCGGGGCTGGGTCATTGTAGCTTCATTGTAAGTTCCTATTTACTCAATGAAATTCAGTTTCTGAACTATTTTTTTTGTACTTGTTATTATTTATAAATTTCTCCTAAACAAGCCACCAGTAAAAATCCTCTTCATTGAGGCTAAAAGAACTTTAACACAGTTGTCTACTAATTGGTTGGCAATTAAAATTCTGTAAGGACTTATTAATCCTTACTGGCACGCTTAAATTACGTAATTAACCTTCAAAAGCCAAAAAGTCAACATATATTTTTGGCACGCCTAGTGGGACACTTTAAAATGGCTAGACGTAAGAGACAAGGAGAAAATGAACGCCTAGAAGAAGGTGTGGAAGGAGAGGTAGAAGTACCTAATCTAGAGGATAATGTAATATCACATCCTATGGAAGCACCAATCTCATCAAATCCTATGGTCGAACAGACTAGCACTGCAAATTATGCAACACATGTCCAAAACGTTGGACAGGGCCATGGAACTTGACCATCCACTGCTCCTTCTACCCAACCAATGAATCCATGGGGAGGTTTGGTAGATGCTATGGGACAGCAATTAATGTATACAATGGAAAGATGGGCAACATCCTTTATGGATCGAATGACCTCTCATCAACCAACTGTCATAAGGCAGGATGAAGAAAACATAAATGTTCATCAGCAAAGATTGGCTCGAGATAAACAGCTTATGCAAAATAATGCACAAAATAATGGTCAAAATCATGAGAGGTCATCACCTGTGCTTTAGTCATGGTATGAAGCTCTTTCGAGACCACTGGTAAATCAAAATGTACCATGTGGGAGCCGAATAATGGCAAAATCAGAAGGTGCGTACCTTAGAAAACTGATATTAATCGGCTGTATCCTACGAGAATGGGAAGCCGAATATAATATATGTGCTGAACAAGTGTAGATCCTTAGAGCCGAATAAGAGAAAGGACAATGATTAAAAAGTAGGCCCTGGCCCCGAGGATCAAAAGGAACAGGTATAAATACAGGAACAATGGATTGAGAAAGGTATGTAAGAATCACTTCATTTAACTTAGTAAACAAGCTATCCTGAGTGTCTAAACTGACTTGTCCGTCGGAGTGCTAATTTCGGCACCCCCGACCGAAGTGTTTGTATCTTTTCAAGTGACTAGCTGAGGATCACTAGCGTCTCCCAGGATCTGAAGAGTATTTCCAAACCACTTCTCCACAATTGGCGCCGTCTGTGGAAATACTCAAATACATCCATGGCAGGCATGATTGAAGATCCTCTGATAACCACTGACGAGACTGTACAGAGAGATGACCTCACTCCAGCAAATATGCTCAGAAAGGAAACCATCGCTGCAAGACGCGCCTTGAACTTCGACTCACCAACGACTTCAGCGCGAGAGACAATGCAAGCGATCATGGAACAAGAAAAGCAGAATGAACAAAGGCTGGAGAACATGATCGCTGAAAATGAACGTCTCTGTCAAGATTTGGCCCTGGAAGTAGCAAAATCCAGAGAAGCCATGCGCCAAGATCTCAAACGACCTCCGAGGGCAGGTGGACAACGACCTCGAGCCCGACCAAAGGATACCGATAGCGACTCCAACTCATTACCCACAGAGCTCAACAAGAAGGGACGATCCGAAACTTCCAGCTCCTCCGAAAAGAGTCTACATACAAGGAACAAGCGCAGAAGAAGCAGTTTAGACGAAGAGGACCAGCACGATCCTTTTGTCCGACGGATTGCAAGGGCAGCCTGCCCAAGAAGTTCAAAGCTCCGTCATTCACTCTTTACGACGGAAAATCAGACCCCATTGATCATATCCGTCACTACAAGCAGGCCATGACATTGCATGCAGACAACGAAGCCCTCATGTGCCAAATATTCACCAGCAGCCTGGGGCCATTAGCTGTCAGGTGGTATTACAAGCTGGAGCCAACTTCTATCAAAAGCTTCCACCAATTACAGAAATCCTTCAGGGCCAGGTTCATCACCAACGAGGTATAGTCGAAACAGGCCGACTCTCTTTGGGCTATGCAGATCCAGTCAGGAGAAACGCTCAGAGCGTATTCGGCACGCTATTGGGAGTGCTTCAACCTCGTCGACGACACTTGCAACGACTCCATGGCCATCACAGCCTTCAAAATGGGACTGCATCCTGACAGTGCTCTTCGTAGTTCCCTGACCAGAAGACCCCCCAAAACAGTCTGGGCATTGATGAAGAAAGTTGAAGAGTATTGCAAAGTGAAAGATGATGCCTTGAGAATAAAAGCCAAACAAATGTCCAACAAAATGGCCCCCTTGAAATTGCTCAACCAATAAGGTCCGTGCCACATCCGAGCCCTGAGCCACGGCAATGTGCTTAACCAGACAAAAGGCGGGACTCTCGTCGATCAAGTGATCAATGCTCCCACTGGACGAATGAACAACTGCAAGTCGACAGCAGGCGCTCGAGGCGTGCCGACAAGAAGTACACAGAGTTGTCAGAACCAATCACTACAATAATGACCAAAGTCCAACACCTTCAATTCTTCAAATGGCCGTCAAAGATGGTGGGGCCACCCGACACGCGAAGAAGGGATAGGCGGTGTGAGTATCACAAAGATCACAGCCACGAAACTGAGAGTTGTTACGCATTAAAGGATCACCTGGAAGAACTGGTGCAAGGCGACCGACTGCAACAGTACGTGAGAAAGGGATAGCCAATCAAGGCATTAGCCTTGAGGCAGGACCCACCTCCACTTGGCGTGATCCATATAATCTACAGTCTGCCTGCATCCCCAACCGTGCACAAAATTCAATCGCATCCAATCCCCCAAAAGCAATGTATTCCGACCGAATGGCCCAGAGAAGCTCCAAAAATTACTTTCAATGAGTCTGACCTTAGCGGCACAACAGCCTCCCACATCAATCCGTTGGTCATCAAATTACGCGTAAATCAGTTCACCATTAAACGCATTCTCATAGACCCAGGGAGTACTTCAGAGGTTATGTATTACAGAACTTTCATCAAACTCAGCTTCAACGAGTTAGATTTGTCTCCGGCGTCTCACCCATTGTTCGGCTTTAATACGAATCCTGAGTACCCATTAGGGAAGATCATACTATCTGTTCGAGCGGGCTCCAGAACGGTCGAAGTAGAATTCCTGGTCGTAAAGCTCCCTTCACCGTATATGTCATCATGGGGCAAACCTGGTTACATATTATGAAGGCCGTTCCAAGCACTTATCATCAGCTTGTGCGCTTCCCGACAGCCCATGGCATTGAAGAAATCCATGGATCCCCGCAATCGGCACAAGCAGAGATTCTATGAAAACCCTATCACTGAACCAACGTGTGGGCTTTGATACTTGTATATATATCACTTCTGCAATGCAAACCATTTTTCTTCGTCGCTCAATTCATTTCTCAAACCCCATTGTAGCACTTGTCATGTCGACGATTCAAAGCCCCTTTTTGGTGCATGACACCTTAGGGCCGATTAAGACTCTGAATTCGGAGCGCCCTTCGTGGATATCACGATAGGCCACATTAAGTCTCCGGATTCAGACCCCCCCTTTGGTGCATGACACCTTAGGGCTGATTAAGTCTCCGGATTCGGAGCCCCCTTTGGTGCATGACACCTTAGGGCCGATTAAGTCTCCGTATTCGGAGCCCCCTTTGGTGCATGACACCTTAGGGCCAATTAAGACTCCGGATTCGGAGCGCCCTTCGTGGACATCACGATTGGCCACATTAAGTCTCCGGATTCGAAGCCCCCTTTGGTGCATGACACCTTAGGGCCGATTAAGTCTCCGGATTCGGAGCCCCCTTTGGTGCATGACACCTTAGGGCCGATTAAGACTCCAGATTCGGAGTGCCCTTCATGGATATCATGATTGGCCACATTAAGTCTCCAGATTCGGAGATCCCTTTGGTGCATGACACCTTAGGGCCGAATAAGTCTCTGGATTCGGAGCCCCCTTTGGTGCACGACACCTTAGGGCCGATTAAGTCTCCGGATTCGGAGCCCCCTTTTGTGCATGACACCTTAGGGCCGATTAAGACTCCGGATTCGGAGCGCCCTTCGTGGATATCACGATTGGCCACATTAAGTCTCTGGATTCGGAGTCCCCTTTGGTGCATGACAACTTAGGGCCGATTAAGTCTACGGATTCAGAGCCCCCTTTGGTGCATGACACTTTAGGGCCAATTAAGACTCCGGATTCGGAGCACCCTTCGTGGATATCACGATTGGCCACATTACGTCTCTGGATTCGGAGCCCCCTTTGGTGCATGACACCTTAGGGCCGATTAAGACTCCGGATTTAGAGTGCCCTTCGTGGATATCACGATAGGCCACATTAAGTCTCCGAATTCGAAGCCCCCTTTGGTGCATGACACCTTAGGGCAGATTAAGTCTCTGGATTCGGAGCCCCCTTTGGGCATGACACCTTAGGGCCGATTAAGTCTCTGGATTCAGAGCCCTTTTTGGTGCATGACACCTTAGGGCCGATTAAGACTCCGGATTCGGAGCGTCCTTCATGGATATCACGATTGGCCACATTAAGTCTTCGGATTTGAAGCCCCCTTTGGTGCATGACACCTTAGGGCCGATTAAGACTCCGGATTCGGAGCGCCCTTCATGGATATCACGATTGGCCACATTAAGTCTCCGGATTCGGAGCCCCCTTTGGTGCATGACACCTTAGGGCCGATTAAGTCTCCGAATTCGGAGCCCCCTTTGGTGCATGACACCTTAGGGCCGATTAAGACTCCGGATTCGAAGCGCCCTTCGTGGATATCACGATTGGGCACATTAAGTCTCCGGATTCGGAGCCCCCTTTGGTGCATGACACCTTAGGGCCGATTAAGTCTCCCGATTTGGAGCCCCCTTTGGTGCATGACACCTTAGGGCCGATTAAGACTCTGGATTCGGAGCCCCCTTTGGTGCATGACACCTTAGGGCCGATTAAGTCTCCGGATTTGGAGCCCCCTTTGGTGCAAGACACCTTTGGGCCGATTAAGTCTCTGGATTCGGAGCCCCCTTTGGTGCATGACACCTTTGGGCAGATCATACCTCCGTATCTGGAGTACCCTTCGGCACGAACAAAACAAAACAAAATAAAACACGCCAACATCCGAAATAAGGTGCTTAACTAAGCGTATAAAAAAAATTCAGAATAAGACGCAAATGTTTGAAATAAAACTTTTTACTCGATCAAACAGTTGTTACATAAACGCAACCCGCATTTGAGCATTACAATACCCATTTTCAACCTCAAAAGCTAAAAAGGGGAAAAGACGCATTGGTAAAGCGGCAGCACCGAATCAACTCTCGTCATCTGGAAGTCCTCCATGGTTTGCAATGCCTTGAGCCAACTGTGCCCAAGCCCATGACTTGTGCATTGCCAAACTTCCCCTGATACCATTGACAATGTCAAGGCAAAGATCCAGGACACGGAAGGACAAACCCAACGGTCGTTGCCTTTCCTTTCGGGGTGATCTGCTTCGACGACTTGAAGACTCATGCCAACTTTTGGATGCCTTACCTCCCATACGGATGGGTCCTCTGCCACACTCCATTGCAATACCAAGCTCGGCTGAATTCCGAGCCTCTCTAACTAACATCCCCACTTATCTCACCTCACATAATAAGTGATTGTTTATTTGCATGAAGGGCCCACTCCTTTTATTTTCAATAATGGCAGCGATCTCGAGGCCCCAATCTCGAGGCGATTTCATTAACGCTAAACTCCATGAGACAAACGTCGGTTGACATTCGCCACGACCTAGTTATCCAAACGACTTTTTGAAGCACATGCACTGGCCAAAAATCTAGGCCCCGAGCCGAGTCAAATTTCCCGCAGCCACTCTACTCACTGGTTTTCGGCTTCCTCAAGTTACAATGGCCTCATTCAGGAATAAACAGCTATCACGTATGGGTCGACCCTGCCTACAAACCGGCATATCACTGGACACTTAACAGATACTCAGACCGATCAACGTTTATACATTCATTCAAACATGTATACAATAAAACGAAACACGTACATGCCGAATACAAACTGCAACGAAATATTTATAATAGAACGTTTCTATTCAATCAAACAAACAATAAATTACATAGTTTTGAACGTGATCTGCGTTTCAACTTTACAATAGGTATATTTATACGGCGTCACCCTCATCCTCACTCTTCTCGACTTCAAAAGCGAAAAAGAAAAAATGTTTACTGTGGTAGAGTAGTGATGCTGAATCAATGCCCGACGCTCGAAGAGCTTCCGTGGCTTAAGATGCCTTGATCCAACCGTGCCTAAATCCACGATTTTCACATCGGCAAACTTCTTTGGCAAGTTTCTCCTTGGTCTTTTCGATTCCAACTTTTCGGCCTTCATGAAAACCTTTTTCATAGGCCCTCCCCTTCGCGGTCTCCATTGCGAACATACTCGCCGTCTCACGATCGGCGAGTGCGGTGCTGATGAGCCGACTAGTAACCCTTTCTTCCACGATTGGGTTCCCCTGCCCGGCGGGTTGTGCCTGAGCTGCCTTGGTCTTCCTTAACTCGTGCTCAGCCGCCTCCACGCGAGCCTCCAAACTTCGAATATGTTCCTCCTTCTTCTCCATTTCTCAGCGGGCAGCGTGCAGCCGCATGCCGATTTCATAGGCAGTGTAAAGCCCCTTCACCGCCCCGTGAATGCCTTCACGAAATACTTCGTAGTCCTGTCGACCTACCATCGATTGCTGAACCTCAGGAGGAAAAATTTATCGAGCAAACTCGACCGTTACATTTGGGTCTCGAACGATCGAGTCCGCCTCTGTCATGGGTCTATTCCCCACAAATACCGCAAAGCTTAATGGGCACGGATTCGCGTCAAATCCCCTCTCGACTCGAGGTTGAGGAGATCTACCCTGCGATTGCTTGTCCCGCCTGGGCGACCTGCTTCGACGTCGAGGAGACTGACGCCTCTCTCGATCCCTGGAACTCCTACTCCCTGTGCGCGAAGGGTCACCACCTCGATTCATGTCTCCACCCAGCTCAGCTAGCGCCATCGCTTCCCCTCTGCTGTTAAAGAAGAGTCTATTCGACATTCACACAATACTTTCAAAAGCTGGAGTCAGTTGCTTACTGTGCTCATAAAAGTTATACCTTTAATCATTTATCCTTTACAGAGGCAGCACCCTCGAGGCAATCTCATTAATTGTGAAAACCTCAATCGCCCGGCGCCGACTGGATCGACCCGCTTGGGGCAAGGGCAGATAGATTTATCAATATATTCAGCTCAAGCGCTCCTGTCGGCCCATGAATCGACTTCAAAACTCCTGAGTAATCATGCACCGCCTGGGACAAGGGCAGATAGATTTATCAAATATATTCGGCTCAATCGCTCCAGCCGGCCCATGAATCGACTTCAAAACTCCTGAGTGATCATGTACAGCCTGGGGCAAGGGCAGATAGATTTATTAATATATTCGGCTTAAGTGATCGAATATATTCGGCTTAAGTGATCCAGCCGGCCCATGAATCGACTTCAAAACTCCTGAGTGATCATGCACCACCTGGGGCAAGGGCAGATAGATTTATCAAATATATTCGGCTCAAGTGCTCCAGCCGGTCCACGAATTGACTTCAAAACTCCTGAGTGATCATACACCGCCTGGGGCAAGGGCAGATAGATTTATCAATATATTCGACTTAAGTAATCGAATATATTCGGCTTAAGTGATCAGCCGGCCCATGAATCGACTTCAAAACTCCTGAGTGATCATGCACTGCCTGGGGCAAGGGCAGATAGATTTATCAATATATTTAGCTTAAGTGATCGAATATATTCGGCTTATGTGATCCAGCCGGCCCATGAATCGACTTCAAAACTCCTGAGCGATCATGCACCGCCTGGGGCAAGGGCAGATAGATTTATCAAATATATTCGGCTCAAGTACTCCAGCCGGCCCATGAGTCGACTTCAAAACTCCTGAGTGATCATGCACTGCCTGGGGCAAGGGCAGATAGATTTATCAATATATTCGGCTTAAGTGATCGAATATATTCGGCTTAAGTGATCCAGCCAGCCCATGAATCGACTTCAAAACTCCTGAGTTCGTCTCATCCGGCGCCCGAATGATCATGTACCGCCTGGGGTAAGGGCAGATTAATCAATCTATTCGGATTAAGTGCCCCAGCCAGCCCATGAATCGGTTCACCAGCGTAATACCCACGAACTATTCGGCATACGAATGATAAGTCAATATTGCCAAGATATTCAATCGTATAACGCTCAATAGAGTAATCATTTTATCTAAAGTAGTGAAAGGCAAAAATTCTTCACCAACATAACATCACAAACTGCGCATAAGTAGTAGTGAAATGACAAAGTAATTTTCATTATTAAATTGAGTGCAGACAGTAACCAATTTATACATGAAAACTACTCGGAACCAACAAAAGTCCTTAAAACAAAAACATACATCAAAAGGGAAAGCATTTCATAAAATTCGAATGACTCCCAGATCAATCCTCGGGGTCAGACTCAAGTGGCTCAACGTCCACCTGCTCATAAGGAATTGGCAAGGCCAATGTAACGCCAGCGGCATCAAGGGCCTTAAGCCACCCGTGTTTGAATTCCCGATTCTCAAACTTGGGGACTTCATCTACGTATTCCTCGAAGGCGGCACCTTTTCCAGCTTCGAATGCGACAGAAGCCTCAGATTCTGCCTTTTCCTTGGCCACCTTCAACTCTGCTAACTCAGTCTTCACCTTGTTAAGCGCCTCCTCGGCTAGCCTAAGCGATTCTTTGCTCGCGTTCGCCCTATCTTCGACATTAGAACAGAGATGATCAGCAGTCCGAGCCCTTTCTACTTCGGCTTCGGCTCGCGCAGTCTCCATTGCGGCTCTCATCATCTCAAGCTCGGCCCTGCTCTTTTGATCGCCCACTTCTAACTGCAAACGATCAATCCTCTCAAGGGCATCGTGTAGGCGACGGCCCAAGTCGGCGATCCTGCCGACCGTCTGCAAAATGAGTTGGGATCGTTAGATGCCATAGGCAACCAAAATCAAAACAAATCAAGTTCACCTACCAAAAGGGCCGACTGCGCAGATAGGGCTACGACCACCAAATCCGGCACGGCATGAAAGGATGCCTTATCCGCTGGTAGGGAGACTGAAGCTGCCAGGCTCAAAGCTACTGCTGGGTCGGTAATGATGGATGTGTCAGAGGAAATCGGCCTGTCTCTGATCTTTGGCTGAACAATGAAAGGAACAACCACGTCCGACTCTTCTCAACGAGGCCTTTTGTCAGCAGGACTATCTTCCGAATCGGCCCATCCCTCGGCGCTACGCCTCTTGCCCCGCTCTTCCAGAATCAACCGTTCTTCAATGACCGGTTGTTCAACCTCTTTCGCCATTTCGGCCACAATAATCTGAGCCGACTCTTCAATATCGGGTTCGAAAGACTCAATCAAGGCAGGTCCAGAACGGGCGGCCTTGACCTTTTTCCGGGCAGCCATTCGCTCGGCATTTTTCTTTCGAGCCATCTGTATAAGGTTTTCCCTAGCCATGCCTTCAAAAAAATTTCCGGGTAGGTCTCCCAAACTTCCAAAAATATCTCCAGAAGAAAACTCTGCTCGACCCGAAGTGGACAGCGAGGCAGGCTGACTAAGTCTGGCTGCCTCAAACGCCGAGTTTAGGGCCTCGTCAACCTCTTCGGCCTCCTCGGCGAACTCTCTGGCTAGTTCGGCGACTACCTCTACCACCGGCTCCACGTCTTACCTCGAATCAGAAGCTTTGAGACCAACTTGCCTAAGGCTCCTGAAGCTAGGGAAAATAAGAGCCGCAAGGTGTTGATCACCGGATGGAATCGGAATGTTGTCAGCGGCCGAAAAAGTAGTATAAGTAGGCTCGTATCTAAGAAGTATGTGGGCCGCTCTCCCTTGCTTCTGTACGTTTGGACAGCCGAAGTATCCGAGTGCAGTCGCAATCTGCGCAAGGACTAGGTCGTCAGTAGAAACCAGAATCTTCTTCAATTTACTGCCTGCAAAGACAAAGGGTTAAACATGGAGAGAAGGCCGAGTGAAAGAAAAGTTCAATAAACGCATGGAGACACACGGCAACCTGGTTCACCCCTCTGTCTGGGAATAGGGTCTAGGTGACCCTCGCCTTCGCCAAATTCCCAGTTTCCTCGGACATTGACCATTACGTCATCCACACGCTTACCAGAACTGGCAAGCATGGTTACCAAATGATGGTCAGTATCCTTGGCCCTAAGAAAGTATCGCCCAAGCCGACCGGAAGATTTGGCTAAGCATAGCAGTACCGAATGGCCGGAATGCCAAGATCAATCCTGAGGCGCTGATTCAACTCTACGATCCCCATTACGATTCGAAAAAAGTTCACATTGGGCTGAGAAGGAATCAGACCCCAATGGCAGAGGACGGCCCTAAGGAATGGATGTAGGGGAAAATGGACCTCGCCCTCTGCAATGGATAGGAGAGGAAAGATGATTGAATTTCGATCCTCTCTCTCCATATCCAGAGTATTGTCCGTCACTAGAGACAGATGAACATCGTCGGGGATGGAAAAGTGTCGCAGGAATCCGAAAACACAACCCTCTGAAAGGAGGTCTTTCAAGTATTTAGCCATTTTCGCAGGGAATCAAGGGTTCCCCAAAATTAAAATAACAAACAGAAAGTAGGATTGCAAAGAAAAGAGAAGAAGACTCACGAGGAGCAAGGGGGACGAGGGTAGACGAAGAAGAGTTGCAGAAAATGCAAGTCAGAGAAGGGATACCCGCTGACGGTCCAAGAGTCTCAAATACTCGACGAAATGTGCACTCGAAAGGACTGAAATTTCAAATCACAATAAATGTGAGACGCACGAATGAGGCGGGAAAGTGTAATGATGACCGAAAATGTGTGCGCATTCTAACATCTGTATTGGGGTACACGAAGCCGCCTGACCTATTTTGACTTTTCCAATTCAAGATCAAACACGGCGATTAACTGCCATCAATAAGGAGTTCGGGGGGCAATTGTGGGAGCCGAATAATGGCAAAATTAGAAGGTGCGTACCTTAGAAGACTGATATTAATCGGTTGTATCCTACGAGAATGGGAAGCCGAATATAATATATGTGCCGAATTAGTGTAGATCCTTAGAGCCGAATAAGAGAAAGGAAAATGATTAAAAAGTAGGCCCTGGCCCCGAGGATCAAAAGGAACAGGTATAAATACAGGAACAATGGATTGAGAAAGGTATGTAAGAATCACTTCACTTAACTTAGTAAACAAGCTATCTTGAGTGTCTGAACTGACTTGTCTGTCGGAGTGCTAATTCCGGCACCCCCGACCGGAGTGTTTGCATCTTTTCAGGTGACTAGCTGAGGATCACTAGCGTCTCCCAAGATCTGAAGAGTATTTCCAAACCACTTCTCCACATACCATTATCTACCAGTGAAACCATACAAATTGGCGGGTCTAGGCTAGCATAAGGGAATGGCATGAGGATGTTTTCAAATCCTATGTTTGAAACCATTCCTGGCACAAGGGTGTTCACTAATCCTGTGCTTGAATTTTAACTCGGGGGGTTCAAAGGATTTCCTGTGGTTAAGAGAGAAACAACACATATTCCTTCTCCTGCAGCATCTTTCGCAGGACCTTTCGTAGGACAGGCTCCAAAAGGCTAGCCATTCCCTCAATAGCAACCTGTACAATAGGGGCAATCAGTCTTAATTATACCTCTGTATGGATCAAGAGGCCCTCAGGTACATGAAGTTCCTCCAAACCCTGTGATTGTTCCTTCAATAGTGGTTCAACCAGCACAAAACATGGTTCTTAGGAACTAAGTTGCTGATATTGTTAGGGAAATGTGTGGACCCATGGCTTGAGGGGTCCAGACTCCTATGTACAGAAAACCTTGCCCAGAGTGGGTAGATAGGGTACATGAATACCTAAGGGGATTTAGAATATTATATTTTGACCCCTTTTTTATGGAAATGGAAACCAATCAACAATAGAACACATTGCTAGGTTTACAGGCCAATGTGGTGAATTCACCAATAATGATTATATGAAATTGAGATTTTTTCCTAATTGTCTAACTAGGGCAGCCTTTTTATGGTACATAAACCTTACACCTGGCTCTATCCAAAGTTGGCAACAAATGGAGGAAGTGTTTCACGCCCAATTTTTCCAAACAGAACCTGAAGTTTCCATGGCAGACTTGGCAAGATTGAGCCAAAGGCCTGATGAAAAGGCTACTTAATTCATTTCCAAATTTAAAACGACATGAAACAAATGTAGAGTCATTCTACTTGAGCCTGAATTATTGAGATTGGCTCAAAATGGGTTGGAGTTTAGGCTTCAAAAGAAGTCTGATTCGACTGAGTTTCGAGGCTTAGTAGAATTAACCTATAAAGTGTCTGGATATGAAACTTTACTAGAAGAAGAACAAGATTGAAGCAATGCATCATATAAGACCTATTATAGAGATCCCAACTTTGAAATTGATGGAGCAGAGATCATAGGAAAAGAGCCTATGACCTGTGCAGCATTGATTCAGAAGGACACTACAATTGACCAGTAGTTCAAAAAGAAAGACCTTCATAGGAAATATTCTTTTGACATAACATAGGCAGATAACATTTTTTTATCATTTGCTTGTAGCACATTTCTTAAAGTTACCCAAAGGAGTTAAAATCCCAACTTCTGAAGAACTTAAAGAAAAATTATACTACAAATGGCATAATTCTTGATCCCATTTAACTAAAAACTACATTGTTTTTCGAGACAGGATCCAAGAACAAATTCAGAAGGGAAGGCTGAAATTTCCAACTAAGACTGAGAAAGCCATGGGAATTGGAGAGGTAACAGCCCATTTCCAAAGATTGGAGAGGCAGCAACCAATGTTGGCATACCAGATTTCCAGAACCTCTCTTTGAAGGAATTGGAAGAAGTCAATGTGCAGATACATGCTGTTAACCAGGCTACCTTCAAGAAGGACACAAGAAATTCACCAGCCAATAGACAAAGTTTTGTAGGCCAAAGGGATGGCTTTAGTGAAAAAACATTGGATGATGACTCCCTCAAAACAGTTGTAATGAAGAGGATGTGTCCCAAATGCAAGTTGAGTTACAAATGGCGGAGGGGACTCCCACTTGATGGGAAGCAGTATTACAAAGATGTGCAAAAAGATCGAAAGCCAGCCAGCTCCTACAATAGTAGGCCATACCCAACTACTCCTAGACAGCATTCATCCTTAGTTGGCCCACCAAACACTAGGATGCAATCAAAGGGTAAGAGGCCTCTGCATGAAACCAGACCACCCAACTACTACATGGTGGATAACCAGCCTAAAAGAAGGCCTGAATTTGGTGCAAGGCATGGGACCAGGACTAATGATTAGCCCTCAAGGACAGTTTCGAAGACTACTTCAAAGACAGGGACAGCAAACCCAGCAGCTAGTGCAGTGGGCTCATGGGTCCCTGGGGTTCCAGATTGGTTTTTCATGTAGAACAAACCTAAGATAATGTCTACCCAAAGGAAAACTTTTGGAGATAAGGGAAGGATAATCAAACCCCCTTTAGTAGCTCCAAATAATTGGGTGTTACTCAGAGACCCAAAGACAAGGGAACCAGACATGATTTCTGTGATTTCTAGGTCTCAAATGAGGAAGATCCAGCGAAGGTACACCCAGTATCAAAGGGATCTGAAAGAAAGCGAAGAGAATACTTCCTTGGCAAAATCAAAAGGCCAATCAGAAAAGGGAAAGGTTCGAAGCTAGTTCCTAAGATCAAAAGGAGTGCCAGCAGGGAACAATTGGCCAAAGTGCATGTTGAACTAAGAGCCAAAGAGAGATCCAGTCTAGTAGGCCTCCAAAAGGCCTTGATGGAGAGTGGTGATGAGACAGATGAAGAGATTGAACTAGGCCAAGAAAAGGTATTGGCTGAAAATGAAATGTTCTAAGATTTCATAGCTGAACAAACCTTTATGGTTGGCAAGCCAACAAAGGTAGATCACCAACAAATTGCTTCGAAGGAACCTACTAACACTGAGGTATTAGAATGCAGTAGGAAAGATGCTTCTCAAGCATCAGAGCAAACGCTAGTGGTGTAATTTGGCTCATTCCCTCCAGTGCCAGTTAATATGGTTTATGTGCTACCTCAAGAGTTTCAAGCTGAGAAGGAGAACCAAGAGGGACAGAAAAATGATCCCATTCCAGTTTCCAGTGAGGATTTACAAACTAGCATGGTTTAAAATGAATCTGAAGTAGCCAAGCCCATGGAAACTGATGAGGAGAGTATGAGGTAAGCATTAACCTCTCATACCTCTTCGAATACCCTAAAATATCCATGACCCAGCATGTTAAGCCCATGTACATCAAAGCTTACTTCGATGGGATACAAATGAACTGAGTGCTGGTGGACAATGGGGCAGCAGTGAACCTGCTTCCAAGATCTTCTCTGAAGAAGTTGGGGAAAAGAAATCCCAGGTTGATCCCAGCAAGCATAACCATTGCTGGTTTTGCTGGGGATAAGCAGATGGCTCAAGGCATTCTGCCCATCAACCTAAGTGTGGGAACTAGTGATTGCATGACAGCATTCTTTGTTATAGACAGCAATGCCAAGTATAATGCTTTGCTTGGTAGGGATTGGATCCACACAAACAAATATGTGCCTTTCTTTCTACATCAGAAGATAATGATAGCACTGTGTAATGGGGAAACAGAGGAGATCTATGCAGATCCATAGCCCTTTATTGCTTGTGCAGATTTTGCAGAGGCCAAGCTATACACTGAGGAGGTGGTAGTTTGATAGAACAGCCGAAGTGACGGCTGATGAGGAAGTAGCACACCTGAAGCATCTAGTACATGAGAGTGCTAATGAGGAGTTCATCACCAAAGATGACAATGGTGCTTGGTTGTAGGCAAAAGGATCAAGACCAATAAGCCAAACCATTGGCTTTAATCAAATTTTCAGCATTGGACATTGAATCAATAGTCCAAAAGGTGCAAGAAAAGAGAGAGAATCCATGATGATTGGTTGCAGTCAAGAGCAACAAAGGATCAGACCTTTGGCTCTGTGTAAATACTGTGCATTGGACATTGAATAAAAGTCCAAGAAATACAAGAAGAAGAGGCTTTGTAGACAAATTTTGTCTACGAAGAAAAGAGTAAGGATGTTGAACCAAAAAGGATAGGAGCAGAGCAAGATGAAATGGTTGCTTCGAAAGCAGAAGAAGTCAAAGGGGGAGCATCAGTGAGTGCCCAAGTGCAAGATCCTTAGGAAGAAATCAACCTAGGGAAAGGTTCAACACAGCAACCCACCTACATCAGTGCTTGGTTGGATCCCAGTGATAGGAGCTTGTTTTGCTTGGTCTTATAATGAGTTGCCTAGTGTAGACAGGTTAATGGTGGAGCAGAGGCTCCCAATGAAGCCTAATTTCAAGCCATACAAGCAAAAACCAAGACGGATGAGCCCTGAAGTGGTTCAAAAGGTAAAAGAGGAGATTCTTAGACTTCTTAAAGCAGGTTTCATCAGAACAACTAGGTATGTTGAATGGTTATCCAATATTGTGCATGTGGTCAAGAAGAATGGCAAGATGAGTGTATGCATTGATTTTATAAACCTAAATTTAGCAACTCCAAAAGATGAATACCCTATGCCTATAGTTGATTTATTGGTGGATAGTTCAGCAAGATACAAGATTTTGTCCATGATGAATGGGCATTCTGGTTATAACCAGATCTGAATTGTAGAAAAGGATGTTCACAAGACAACTTTTAGGTGTTCTGGAAACATTGGCACCTTCGAATGGATTAAAATGCTATTTGGTTTAAAGAATGCTGGGGCAACATATCAAAGGGAAATGAATACTATTTTCCATGATCTCATTGGAGGATACTTAGAATGTTACATTAATGATATTGTTATGAAATCCCAGTCCATAGAGGAGCATCTGGTTCACTTGACAGCAGCCTTCGAAATAATGAGAAAGTTCAAGTTAAAACTCAATCCTCTCAAATGTGCTTTTGGTATATCAGCTGGAAACTTCTTGGGGTATGTAATACACAAGAAAGAAATACAGATTTATTAGAATAAAGCCAGAGCCGTGAAAACCCGAATATAAAAATAAAATAAATAATTAAATAATAATAATTTTACAATCTCAAATATTTTGATGGTGAATCCTAAAGTGCAAATTAAATATTTGGAGGATCTTTTAATTAATTTTAAACCTAAAATAAATTTATGGTAAAAGTCTTTAATTCAGAGGCAATATTTATTATTAAAAAAAAAAATAGAGAATAGAGTGTGACTTGAACTCTAGACCACAAAATTAATAATAAGGCTCTTGCCATTTGAGTTGCATATAACTTATATATATATATATATATATTGTATATTTATCTATTTATTTGACCTGCACACGCATTATGTGTGCCTACCACTAGTATAAAATAAAATAAACACAAACCCTACTCTCTTATTTGTTCACCACATATAGCAGCAGCAGCAGCCACACTACCACGTGAGAGAGATTAAGAGAGAAGAAGAAAAAAAAAAGTTACAATAAAAAAAAAAAACTGTTGGGTGTGTGGTACGTTTCTAGCTATCTTCTTTCTTTTATTTTTGTTCTTTATCCTTATTCTACTTTATGATTTAATTCATTGATGGAGAGGTTGTAGGTGTATGTGTTTTGTGTATATATATATACTGTTAAGAAATCTGAGGAGTTAAATTCATGTATAAAGAATGGGTGTAATTCTTAGTTCAAAAATTCTGCACAGAATCACAAACTTTAAAAATCAAGAAATCATACCAAACGGATGAATTTTGAACTCAAATTTTTACATTAGATTAATTACATATTAAATTGCATACTAAAATTTTATTATAATTTTTGGGAGTCAAAATCCATATAAACTGATGTGTTCAAATTTGTCCAAAAAACTAGTACAAAATAGTAACTTCGGAAGTGTCGTTCTCTTTTGATGTAAATCGGAAAATTATCAAATTAGTGTCATTAGAACCAATTACAAGTCTAGTTTCTTAAATTTTTGGCTTTGCATTGATTTCTCTTGTATACTAAGA